>NC_054487.1:43055246-43762746 GCF_017639515.1 Carcharodon carcharias | reverse complement strand
ACACATACGCTCTCTCTGTCTCTCGCACACACACAGACACTTTCTTTTTCTGTCTCTGCCTCTCACTCACACACAGACAGATACTCTCTCTCTGTCTCTCACTCACACACACAGACACATTCTTTTTCTGTCTCTGCCGTTCACTCACACACACAGACACATACTCTCTCTCTGTCTCTCACTCACACACACAGTCACATACTCTCTCTCTCTGTCTCTCTCACACACAGACACATACTCTCTCTCTGTCTCTCACACACACACAGAACCACACTCTCTCTGTCTCACACACACAGACACATACTCTCTCTCTGTCTCACACACACACACATACTTTCTCTCTGTCTCTCACACACACACACAGACACATACTGTCTCTCGCCGTCTCTCTCACACACAGACACACTCTCTCTGTGTCTCTCATGCACACACAGACACATACTCTCTTTGTGTCTCTCACACAACACAGACACATACTCTCTCTCTGTCTCTCACGCAACACAGACACATACTCTCTCTCTGTCTCTCTCACACACACAGATACATACTCACTCTCTGTATCACACACACAGATACATACTCACTGTGTCTCTCTCACACACAGACAGACACATATTCTCTCTGTGACTCACACACACACGCACAGACCCATACTCTCTCTCTGCCTCTCTCACACACACACAGACACATACTCACTCCCTGTCTCTCACACACAGATAGACACATACTTTCTCTCTGTCCCTCACACGCACACACACAGACTCATACTCTCTCTCTGTCTCTCTCTCACACAGACAGGCACATACTCTCTCTCTGTCTCTCTCTCACACACACACACACGGACACATACTCTCTCTGTCTCTCTCACACACACAGACACATACTTTCTCTCTCTGTCTGACACACACAGACACACACTCTCTTCGTCTCTCACAAACACACAGACACATACTCTCTATGTCTCTCTCTCTCTCTCACACACAGACTCATACTCTCTCTGTGTCTCTCTCACACACACGGACACATACTCTCTCTGTCTCTCACACACACAGACACATATTCTCTCTCTGTCTCTCTCTCACACACACAGACACATCAGCTCTCTGTCTCTCTCTCACACAGACTGAAACATACTCTCTCTCTGTCTCTCTCTCACACACACACAGACACATACTCTCTCTCTGTCTCTCACATACACTCACAGACCCACACTCTCTCTGTGTCACTCACGCACACACAGACACACACTCTCTCTCTGTCTCTCACACAACACAGACACATACTCTCTCTCTGTCTCTCACACACACACACACAGATACATACTCTCTCTCTGTCTCTCACACAACACAGATACATACTCATTCTCTGTCTCTCTCACACACAGACAGACACATATTCTCTCTGTGACTCACACACACACGCACAGACCCATACTCTCTCTCTGCCTCTCTCACACACACACACAGACACATACGCACTCCCTGTCTCTCACACACACAGACACATAATCTCTCTCTGTCTCTCACACACAGACACATACTGTCTCTCTGTCTCTCTCTCACACACATACACATACTCTCTGTCTCTCACACACACACACAGACATATACTCTGTCTCGCCGTCTCTCTCACACACAGACACATACTCTCTCTGTGTCTCTCACGCACACACAGACACATACTCTCTCTGTGTCTCTCACACAACACACACACATACTCTCTCTCTGTCTCTCACACAACACAGATACATACTCACTCTCTGTCTCTCTCACACACAGACAGACACATACTTTCTCTGTCTCTCTCACACACACACACACACACACACACACAGACACATACCCTCTATCTCTGTCTCTCTCTCACACAGACAGGCACATACTCTCTCTTTGTCTCCCACACAAACACACAGACTCACGCTCTCTCTCTGTCTCTCACACACACAGACACATAATCTTTGTCTCTCTCACACACAGACACAGACACATACTCTCTCTCTGTCTCACACACACACATAGACACATACATTCTCTCTGTCTCTCACACACACAGACACATACTCTCTCACTGTCTCACACACACTCACAGACACATAATCTCTCTCTCTGCCGCTCTCTCACACACACAGACACATACTCTCTCTCTCTGTCTCACACACACAGACACATACTCTCTCTGTCTCTCTCTCTCTCACACACAGACTCATACTCTCTCTGTGTCTCTCTCACACACAGACACATTCTCTCTGTCTCTCTCACACAAAGACACATATTCTTTCTCTGTCTCTCTCACACACGCACACAGACCCACACTCTGTGTCACTCACGCACACACAGACACATACTCACTCTCTGTCTCTCACACACGCACAGGCACGTACTCTCTCTCTGTCTCTCTCTCACACACACACACACACAGAGATACTCCCTCTCTGTCTCTCTCACACACAGATATACACATACTGTCTCTCTGACTCACACACACACAGACATTCTCTCTGTCTCTCTCTCTCACGCACACAGACACATACTCTCTCTGTCTCTCTCACACACACAAAGGCATATACTCTCTCACAAAACAAAAACAGAATTACCTGGAAAAACTCAGCAGCTCTGGCAGCATCGGCGGAGAAGAGTTCACGTTTCGAGTCCTCATGACCCTTCGACATACTCTCTCTCTGTCTCTCTCACTCACAGACTCATTCGCTCTCTGTCTCTCTCTCACACAAAGACACATACTCTCACTCTGTCTCACACACACACACACATACTCTCTCTCTCTCACACACACAGACACATTCTCTCTCTGTCTCTCACACACACACAGACACTTTCTTTTTCTGTCTCTGCCTCTCACTCACACACACAGACAGATACTCTCTCTCTGTCTCTCACGCACACACACAGACACATTCTTTTTCTGTCTCTGCCGTTCACTCACACACACAGACACATACTCTCTCTCTGTCTCTCACTCACACACAGACACATACACGCTCTGTCTCTCACACACACACAGACCCACACTCTCTCTGTCTCACACACACAGACACATACTCTCTCTCTGTCTCACACACACAGACAGACACATGTTCTCTCTCTGTCTCTCTCACACACATACAGACACATAATCTCTCTCTGTCTCTCACACACAGACACATACTGTCTCTCTGTCTCTCACACACACACACAGACACATATTGTCTCTCGCCGTCTCTCTCACACACAGACACATACTCTCTCTGTGTCTCTCATGCACACACAGACACATACTCTCTCTGTGTCTCTCACACAACACAGACACATACTCTGTCTCTGTCTCTCACGCAACACAGACACATACTCTCTGTCTCTCACACACACACAGATACATACTCACTCTCTGTATCACACACACAGATACATACTCACTCTGTCTCTCTCACACACAGACAGACACATATTCTCTCTGTGACTCACACACACACGCACAGACCCATACTCTCTCTCTGCCTCTCTCACACACACACAGACACATACTCACTCCCTGTCTCTCACACACAGATAGACACATACTTTCTCTCTGTCCCTCACACACACACACACACAGACTCATACTCTCTCTCTGTCTCTCTCTCACACAGACAGGCACATACTCTCTCTCTGTCTCTCTCTCACACACACACACACACGGACACATACTCTCTCTGTCTCTCTCACACACACAGACACATACTCTCTTCGTCTCTCACAAACACACAGACACATACTCTCTCTGTCTCTCTCTCTCTCACACACAGACTCATACTCTCTCTGTGTCTCTCTCACACGCACACACAGAGATACTCCCTCTCTGTCTCTCTCACACACAGACATACACATACTCTCTCTCTGACTCACACACACACAGACATACTCTATCTCTGTCTCTCTCACGCACACAGACACATATTCTCTCTCTGTCTCTCTCACACACATACAGACACATACTCACTGCCTGTCTCTCACACACAGACAGACACATAATCTCTCTCTGTCTCTCACACACAGACACATACTGTCTCTCTGTCTCTCTCTCACACACACATACACATACTCTCTGTCTCTCACACACACACACAGACACATACTGTTTCTCGCCGTCTCTCTCACACACAGACACATACTCTCTCTGTGTCTCTCATGCACACACAGACACATACTCTCTCTGTGTCTCTCACACAACACAGACAAATACTCTCTGTCTCTCACACACACACAGATACATACTCACTCTCTGTATCACACACACATATACATACTCTGTCTCTCTCACACACACACAGACACATACTCACTCCCTGTCTCTCACACACAGATAGACACATACTTTCTCTCTGTCCCTCACACACACACACACAGACTCATACTCTCTCTCTGTCTCTCTCTCACACAGACAGGCACATACTCTCTCTCTGTCTCTCTCTCACACACACACACACGGACACATACTCTCTCTGTCTCACACACACAGACACATACGCTCTCTCTGTCTCACACACACAGACACATACTCTCTTCGTCTCTCACAAACACACAGACACATACTCTGTCTCTCTCTCTCTCTCACACACAGACACATACTCTCT
Organism: Carcharodon carcharias; assembly: GCF_017639515.1. NCBI lineage: Eukaryota > Metazoa > Chordata > Chondrichthyes > Lamniformes > Lamnidae > Carcharodon > Carcharodon carcharias. The sequence goes on along the minus strand of NC_054487.1, from coordinate 43,758,140 downwards.
CTCTGTCTCTCTCACACAAAGACGCATACTCTTTCTCTGTCTCTCTCACACACACACACAGACCCACACTCTGTGTCACTCACGCACACACAGACACATTCTCACTCTCTGTCTCTCACACACGCACAGGCACATACTCTCTCTCTGTCTCTCTCTCACACACACACACAGAGATACTCCCTCTCTGTCTCTCACACACAGACATATACATACTCTCTCTCTGTCTCTCTCACACACCGACTCATACGCTCTCTCTGTCTCTCTCTCACACAAAGACACATACTCTCGCTCTGTCTCACACACACACACACATGCTCTCTCTCTCTGTCTCTCTCTCTCACACACACAGACACATACTCTCTCTGTCTCTCACACACACACACAGACATATACTCCCTCTCTGTCTCTCTCTCACCCACAGACTCATACTCTCTCCGTGTCTCTCTCACACACACAGACACATACTCTCTCTCTGTCTCTCTCACACAAAGACACATACTCTTTCTCTGTCTCACACACACAGACAAATACGTTCCGTCTCTAACACACACATGCACACACACATACTCTCTCTCTGTCTCTCTCACACAAAGACGCATACTCTTTCTCTGTCTCTCTCACACACACACACAGACCCACACTCTGTGTCACTCACGCACACACAGACACATTCTCACTCTCTGTCTCTCACACACGCACAGGCACATACTCTCTCTCTGTCTCTCTCTCACACACACACACAGAGATACTCCCTCTCTGTCTCTCTCACACACAGACATATACATACTCTCTCTCTCTGTCTCTCTCACACACCGACTCATACGCTCTCTCTGTCTCTCTCTCACACAAAGACACATACTCTCGCTCTGTCTCACACACACACACACATGCTCTCTCTCTCTGTCTCTCTCTCTCACACACACAGACACATACTCTCTCTGTCTCTCACACACACACACAGACACATACTCCCTCTCTGTCTCTCTCTCACCCACAGACTCATACTCTCTCCGTGTCTCTCTCACACACACAGACACATACTCTCTCTCTGTCTCTCTCACACAAAGACACATACTCTTTCTCTGTCTCACACACACAGACAAATACGTTCCGTCTCTAACACACACATGCACACACACATACGCTCTCTCTGTCTCTCGCACACACACAGACACTTTCTTTTTCTGTCTCTGCCTCTCACTCACACACACAGACAGATACTCTCTCTCTGTCTCTCACTCACGTACACAGTCACATACTCTCTCTCTCTGTCTCTCTCTCACACACAGACACATACTCTCTCTCTGTCTCTCACACACACACAGACCCACACTCTCTCTGTCTCACACACACAGACACATTCTCTCTGTCTCACACACACAGACAGACACATATTCTCTCTCTGTCTCTCTCACACTCACACAGACACATACTCACTCCCTGTCTCTCACACACACACAGACACATAATTTCTCTCTGTCTCTCACACACAGACACATACTGTCTCTCTGTCTCTCTCTCACACACACATACACATACTCTCTGTCTCTCACACACACACACAGACACATACCGTCTCTCGCCGTCTCTCTCACACACAGACACATACTCTGTCTCTGTGTCTCTCATGCACACACAGACACATACTTTCTCTGTGTCTCTCACACAACACAGACACATACTCTCTCTCTGTCTCTCACACACACACAGACCCACACTCTCTCTGTCTCACACACACAGACACATTCTCTCTGTCTCACACACACAGACAGACCCATACTCTCTCTCTGCCTCTCTCACACACACACAGACACATACTCACTCCCTGTCTCTCACACACAGATAGACACATACTTTCTCTCTGTCCCTCACACACACACACACAGACTCATACTCTCTCTCTCTGTCTCTCTCTCACACAGACAGGCACATACTCTCTCTCTGTCTCTCTCTCACACACACACACACGGACACATACTCTCTCTGTCTCTCTCACACACACAGACACATACTCTCTCTCTTTCTCTCTCACACACACAGACCCACACTCTCTCTGTGTCACTCACGCACACACAGACACATACTCTCTCTCTATCTCTCTCACACACACAGACACATACTCTCTCTCTGTCTCACACACACACACAGACAAATACTCCCCGTCTCTCACACACACACGCACACACACATATGGTCTCTCTGTCTCTCGCACACACACAGACACATTCTTTTTCTGTCTCTGCCTCTCACACACGCACAGGCACATACACTCTCTCTGTCTCTCTCTCACACACACACACAGAGATACTCCCTCTCTGTCTCTCTCACACACAGACAGACACATACTCTCTCTCTGACTCATACACATACAAAGACACATACTCTGTCTCTGTCGGTATCTCACACACACACAGAACCACAATCTCTCTCTGTCTCACACATACTCTCTCTGTCTCTCACACACACAGACAGACACATACTCTCTCTCTGTCTCCCACAAAACCAGACAGAAACATACTCTCTCTCTGTCTCACACACACACAGATACATACACTCTCTCTGTCTCTCACACACACAGACATATAGACACATTCTCTCTCTCTGTCCCTCTCACACACACAGGTACATACTCACTTTCTGTCTCTCTCACACACACAGACACGTACTCTCTCTCTGTCTCTCACACACACACATGGAAGACATACCCTCTCTCTGTCTTTCACACACACACAGACACATTCTCTCTGTGACTCTAACACACACACAGACACATACTCTCTGTCTTCTCACACAGACACATACTCTCTGTCTCTCACACACACACATACATGTACTCTCTCTCTGTTCTCACAGACACAGGCACATACTCTCTCTCTGTCACTCTCTCACGCATGCACTCTCCCACTCTCTCATGCATGCACTCTTGCACTCTCTCACGCAGGCACTCTCTCACTCTCTCACGCACGCACTCTTGCACTGTCTCACGCACACACTCTCACACACTCTCACACAGTCTAACGCATGCATTCTCACACTCTCTCATGCAAACACTCCCGCACTCTCTCACATGCACAGTCGCACTCTCTCACACACGCACGTACTCTCTCACTCTCTAACGCACACACTCCCGCACTCTCTCACATGCACTCTCACACTCTCTTACGCACGTACTCTCTCACTCTCTCATGCATGCACTCTTGCACTCTCTCACGCAGGCACTCTCTCACACTCTCACGCATGCACTCTTGCACTGCTTCACGCACGCACTCGCACACTCTCTCACATGCACACTCGCACTCTCTCGTGCACGCACTCTCAAACTCTCTCATGCACGCACTCTCAAACTCTCTCACGCACGCACTCTCTCATGCACGCACTCTCACTTTCTCACGCATGCACTCTTGCACTCTCTCACACACGCATTCTCTCACGCACGCACTCTCTCACTCTCTCACACACACTCTTGCACTCTCTCACGCACGTACTCTCACTTTCTCATGCATGCACTCTCTCACTCTCTCACACATGCACGTACTATCTCACTCTCTCACGCATGCACTCTCTCACGCACGTACTCTCACTCTCTCATACACGGACTCTCACACTCTCTAACACACGCACACACTCTCTCACTCTCAGGCACGCACTCACGCACTCTCTCACGCAAGCACTCTCTCACTCTCTCACATACACACTCTCTCACTCACGCACTCTCACAATATCCCACACACGCACTCTTGCACTCTCTCACCCACGTACTCTCTCACTCTCTCACAAACGCACTCTCTCACGCACGTGCTCTCTCACACTCACACAAGCACTCTCACAATCTCTCACACACGCACTCTCTCACACCCTCACGCACGCACTCTCGCACTCTCTCACACATGCACTCTCGCACTCTCTCACACACGCACTCTCTCACTCACGCACTCTCTCACTCTCACACACACGCACTCTCTCACTCTCACACTCTCACGCACGCACTCCCAGACTCTCTCACGCACGCCTGCACCCTCTCATGCATTCTCTCACACTCTCTCACACATGCACTCTCTCACTCTCTTACGCACGTACTCTCTCACTCTCTCACGCATGCACTCCCGGACTCTCTTATGCATGCACTCTCTCACTCTCTCACACACGCACTCTCTCACGCACACACTCTCTCATGCACGCACTCTCTCACGCACACACGCACTCTCTCACACACGCACTCTCTCACGCACGCACTCTCTCACGCACGCACTCCTGCACTCTCTCATGTATCCTCGAACACTCTCTCTCACTCTCTCACACATTCTCCCTCTCACTCTCTCATGCACGCTCTCTTTCACTCTCTCACGCACGCACTCAAACACTCTCTCATGCATGCACTCTCTCACTCTCTCACGCATGCACTCTCTCACTCACGCACGCACGCACTCTCGCACTTTCTCACGCACGCACTCTCACACTCTCTCACGCATGCAATCTTTCACCCTCTCACGCAATCACTCTTGCACTCTCTCACACACGCACTCTCGCATTCTCTCACACACGCGCTCTCGCACCCGCTCATGCACGCACTCATGCACTCTCTCACGCAAGCACCCTCTCACTCTCTCACACACACACTCTCACTCGCGCACTCTTACAATATCCCACACACGCACTCTCGCACTCTCTCACCCACGTACTCTCTCATTCTCTCTCACACGCATTCTCCCACTCTTGTACTCTCTCATGCACATGCTCTCTCACTCTCTCACACACGCACTCTCTCACACCCTCACACACACACTCTCGCACTCTCTCACGCACGCACTCTCGCACTCTCTCACACACGCACTCTCGCACTCTCTCACGCACGCACTCTCTCACTCACGCACTCTCTCACGCACGCACTCCTGCACTCTCTCATGTATCCTCTAACACTCTCTCACACATGCACTCTCTCACTTTCTCACGCACGCATTCTCTCACACATGCTCTCTCTCACTTTCTCATGCACGCTCTCTGGCACTCTCTCACACACGCACTCAAACACTCTCTCACGCATGCACTCTCTCACGCATGCACTCTCTCACTCACACACGCACGCACTCTCGCACTTTCTCACGCACGCACTCTCACACTCTCTCACACACACACTCTCTCTCTCACACACGCACTCTTGCCCTCTCTCACGCACGCACACTCGCACTCTCTCACGCAAGCACTCTCACTCTCTCACACACACACTCTCTCACACACGCACTCTTGCACTCTCTCACACACGCACTCTCTCACACCCTCCCACACACACTCTCGCACTCTCTCACGCACGCACTCTCGCACTCCCTCACACACGCACTCTCGCACTCCCTCACACACGCACTCTCTCACTCTCACACTATCACGCACACACTCCCGGACTCTCTCATGCACGCACTCCTGCACTCTCTCATGCATTCTCTCACACTCTCTCACACATGCACTCTCTCACGCACGCACTCTCTCACGTACGCACTCTCTCACTCTCTCACGCATGCACTCCCGGACTCTCTCATGCATGCACTCTCTCACTCTCTCACGAACGCACACTCTCATGCACGCACTCCGGCAATCTCTCATGTATCCTCTAACACTCTCTCACACCTGCACTCTCTCACTCTCTCACCCACGTAGTCTCTCACACACGTACTCTCTCACTCTCTCACACATGCACTCTCTCACTCTCGTACTCTCTCACGCATGTGCTCTCTCACTCTCTCACACACGCACTCTCTCACACACACGCACTCTCTCACACCCTCACACACACACGCTCGCACTCTCTCACACACACTCTCGCACTCTCTCACACACGCAGTCTCTCACTCTCTCACACACGCAGTCTCTCACTCTCTCACACACGCACTCTCTCACACACGCACTCTCTCACGCACGCACTCTCTCACGCACGCACTCTCTCACGCACGCACTCCTGCACTCTCTCTTGTATCCTCTAACACTCTCTCACACATGCACTCTCTCACACACGTTCTCTCTCACTCTCTCACGCATGCACTCTCTCACTCTCTCATGCACGCACTCAAACACTCTCTCACGCATGCACTCTCTCACTCACGCATGCACGCACTCTCGCACTTTCTCACACACTCTCTCACACACGCACTCTCTCTCTCACACATGCACTCTTGCCCTCTCTCACGCACACACTCTCGCACTCTCTCACACTCTCACGCACACACTCTCACACTCTCAGGCATGCACTCACGCACTCTCTCACGCAAGCACTCTCTCACACACACACTCTTACTCACGCACTCTCACAATATCCCACACATGCACTCTCGCACTCTCTCACCCAACTACTCTCTCACTCTCTCACACACGCACTCTTTCACTCTCGTACTCTCTCACGCACGTGCTCTCTCTCTCTCTCACACACGCACTCTTGCTCTCTCTCACACACGCACTCTCTCACACCCTCCCACACACACTCTCGCACTCTCTCACGCATGCACTCTTGCACTCTCTCACACACACACTCTCACACTCTCTCACACACGCACTCTCGCACTCTCTCACACACGCACTCTCTCACTCTCTCACACACGCACTCTCTCACTCTCACACTCTCACGCACGCACTCCCAGACTCTCTCACGCACGCACTCCTGTACTCTCTCATGCATTCTCTCACACTCTCTCACACATGCACTCTCTCACTCTCTTACGCATGCATTCTCTCAATCTCTCACGCATGCATTCCTGGACTCTCTCATGCATGCACACTCTCACGCACGCACTCCTGCACTCTCTCATGTATCCTCTAACACTCTCTCACACCTGCACTCTCTCACTCTCTCACGCACGCACGCACTCTCACACACACGCTCTCTCTCACTCTCACACTCTCACGCACGCACTCCCGGACTCTCTCACGCACGCACTCCTGTACTCTCTCATGCATTCTCTCACACTCTCTCACACATGCACTCTCTCACTCTCTTACGCACGCACTCTCTCAATCTCTCACGCATGCATTCCCGGACTCTCTCATGCATGCACACTCTCACGCACACACTCCTGCACTCTCTCATGTATCCTCTAACACTCTCTCACACCTGCACTCTCTCACTCTCTCACGCACGCACTCTCTCACACACGCTCTCTCTCACTCTCTCATGCACGCTCTCTTGCACTCTCTCACGCATACACTCAAACGCTCTCTCACGCATGCACTCTCTCACTCTCTCACGCACTCTCGCACTCACGCACGCAAATTTTCACCCTCTCACACAATCACTCTCGCACTCTCTCACACACGCACTTTCTCACTCTCTCAGACACGCACGTACTCTCTCACTCTCTCACGCATACACTCCCGCACTCTCTCACATGCACACTCCCACTCTCTCATGCACGCACTCTCGCACTCTCTCATGCACGCACTCTCTCACGCATGCACTCTAATATTCTCACGCATGCACTCTTGCACTCTCTCACTCTCACGCACAAACTCTCTCACGCACACACACTCTCACTCTCTCACGCATGCACTCTCTCACTCTCTGACACACGCACTCTCACTTTCTCACGCACGCACTCTCTCACTCTCTCACACACGCACTCTCTCACTCTCTCTGACACGCACGTACTCTCTCACTCTCTCATGCACACACTCCCACACTCTCTCACATGCACACTCCCACTCTCTCATGCACGGACACTCGCACTCTCTCATGCATGCACTCTCTCACGCACGCACTCTAATATTCTCACGCATGCACTCTTGCACTCTCTCATTCTCACGCACATACTCTCTCACGCACACACTCTCTCATTCTCTCACGCACGCACTCTAATATTCTCACACATCCACTCTTGCACTCTCTCACTCTCACGCACATACTCTCTCACGCACTCACTCTCTCACTCTCTCACTCTCTCACACACGCACGTATGCTCTCTCTGTCTCACACACACACTCCTGCACTCCCTCACATGCTCACTCGCACTTTCTCATGCATGCACTCTCGCACCCTCTCATGCATTGACTCTCACACTCTCTCACACACACACCCTCTCTCTCTCTCTCTCTCACACATGCACTCTCTCTCTCTCTCACACACGCACTCTCACCCTCTCTCACGCATGCACTCTCGCACTCTCTCACGGACGCACTCTCTCACTCTCTCACACGTGCACTCTCTCTCTAACACACGCACTCTTGCCCTCTCTCACGCACACACTCTCACACTCTCTCACACTCTCACGCACACACTCTCACACTCTCAGGCATGCACTCAAGCACTCTCTCACGCAAGCACTCTCTCACTCTCTCACACACACACTCTCACTCACGCACTCTCACAATATCCCACACATGCACTCTCGCACTCTCTCACCCACGTACTCTCTCACTCTCTCACACATGCACTCTTTCACTCTCGTACTCTCTCACGCACGTGCTCTCTCTCTCTCACACACGCACTCTTGCTCTCTCTCACACACGCACTCTCTCACACCCTCCCACACACACTCTCGCACTCTCTCACGCACGCACTCTCGCACTCTCTCTCTCACGCACGCACTCTCTCACTCTCTCACACACGCACGTACTCTCTCTCTGTCTCACACACACACTCCTGCAATCTCTCACATGCACACTCGCACGTTCCCATGCACGCACTCTCGCACTCTCTCATGCATTGACTCTCACACTCTCTCACAAACACACTCTCTCTCTCTCTCACATATGCACTCTCTCTCTCTCTCACACACGCACTCTCGCCCTCTCTCACGCACGCACTCTCTCACGCACGCACTCTCACACTCTCTCACACATGCACTCTCTCTCTTACACACGCACTCTTGCCCTCTCTCACGCACACACTCTCGCACTCTCTCACACTCTCACGCACACACTCTCACACTCTCAGGCATGCACTCACGCACTCTCTCACGCAAGCACTATCTCACTCTCTCACACACACACTCTCACTCACGCACTCTCACAATATCCCACACATGCACTCTCGCACTCTCTCACCCACGTACTCTCTCACTCTCTCACACACGCACTCTTTCACTCTCGTACTCTCTCACACACGTGCTCTCTCTCTCTCACACATGCACTCTTGCTCTCTCTCACACACGCACTCTCTCACACCCTCCCACACACACTCTCGCACTCTCTCATGCACGTACTCTCGCACTCTCTCACACACGCACTCTCACACTCTCTCACACATGCACTCTCTCACTCTCACACTATCACGCACGCACTCCCGGACTGTCTCACGCACGCACTCCTGCACTCTCTCATGCATTCTCTCACACTCTCTCACACATGCACTCTCTCACTCTCTCACGAACGCACACTCTCACGCACGCACTCCTGCACTCTCTCATGTATCCTCTAACACTCTCTCACACCTGCACTATCTCACTCTCTCACGTACGCAGTCTCACACACGCTCTCTCTCACTCTCTCATGCATGCTCTCTTGCAATCTCTCACGCACGCACTCAAACACTCTCTCACGCATGCACTCTCTCACTCTCTCATGCATGCACTCACTCACGCACGCACTCTCACACTCTCTCACGCACGCAATCTTTCACCCTCTCATGCAAACACTCTCGCACTCTCTCACACACGCACTCTCTCACTCTCTCAGACACATACATACTCTCTCTCCCACACATACACTCCCGCACTCTCTCACATGCACACTCCCACTCTCTCATGCACGCACTCTCTCACGCATGCACTCTAATATTCTCACGCATGCACTCTTGCACTCTCTCACTCTCATGCACATACTCTCTCACGCGCACACACTCTCACTCTCTCATGCACGCAATCTCTCACTCATGCACTCTCACATTTCTCATGCACGCACACCTGCACTCTCTCACGCACGCACTCCTGCACACTCTCATGCATCCTCTCACACTCTCTCACACATGCACTCTCTCACGCACGCACTCCCTCACCCTCTCACGCACGCACTCCTGCACTCTCTCATGCATTCTCTCACACATGTACTCTCTCACACACGCACTCTCTCACTCTCTCACACATGCACTCCCGCTCTCTCTCACGCACGCACTCCTGCACTCTCTCATCCATTCTCTCACACTCTCTCACACATGCACTCTCTCATGCATGCACTCTCTCACTCTCTCACACAAGTACTCACTCTCTCACTCTCTCATGCATGCACTCCCGGACTCTCTCACGCACACACTCTCTCACACACGCACTCTAACACTCTCTCACGCACGCACACTCTCACTCTCTCACGCACGCACACTCTCACACACTTTCACACTCACGCATGTACTCTCGCCACTCTCTCACGCACGTACTCTTGCAACTCTCTCACGCACGTACTCTTGCCACTCTCTCAGGCACATACTCTCGCGACACTCTCACGCACGCACTCTCTCACACACGCACTCTCTCACGGACGCACTCTCACTCTCTCACGCACGCACACACTCACACACTTTCTCACTCACACATGTACTCTCGCCACTCTCTCAGGCACGTACTCTTGCCACTCTCTCACGCACAAACTCTCGCCACTCTCTCAAGCATGTGCACTCTCTCACTCTCTCACGCACGCACTCTCTCACTCTCACGCACGCACTCTCTCACACTCTCACGCACGCACTCTCACTCTCTCACGCACGCACACTCTCACTCTCTCACACACAAACTCTCCCACTCTCTCACACACAAACTCTCTCACTCTCACGCACGCACTCTCTCACTCTCTAAGGCACGCACTCTCACTCTCTAACGCACGCACTCTCTCACGCACGCACACTCTCACTCTCTCACGCATGCACATTCTCACACACTTTCTCACTCTCTCACTCACGCACGCACTCTCTCACTCTCTCATGCAAGCACTCACGCACGCACTCTCTCACGCACGCACTCTCTCACACACGCACTCTCTGACGCACGCACTCTCTCACGCAAGCACTCTCTCAGGTACGCACGCACGCACACACTCTCTTACTCTATCACGCACGCCCTCTCTCACTCTCTCACGCACTCTCTCACTCTCTCACGCACGCACTCTCTCACACTCTCACGCACGCACTCTCACTCTCTTACGTACGTACACTCTCACTCTCTCACGCACGCACTCTCTCACTCTCTCATGCATGCACTCACTCACGCACGCACTCTCACACTCTCTCACGCACGCAATCTTTCACCCTCTCATGCAAACACTCTCGCACTCTCTCACACACGCACTCTCTCACTCTCTCAGACACATACATACTCTCTCTCCCACGCATACACTCCCGCACTCTCTCACATGCACACTCCCACTCTCTCATGCACGCACTCTCTCACGCATGCACTCTAATATTCTCACGCATGCACTCTTGCACTCTCTCACTCTCATGCACATACTCTCTCACGCGCACACACTCTCACTCTCTCATGCACGCAATCTCTCACTCATGCACTCTCACATTTCTCATGCACGCACACCTGCACTCTCTCACGCACGCACTCCTGCACACTCTCATGCATCCTCTCACACTCTCTCACACATGCACTCTCTCACGCACGCACTCCCTCACCCTCTCACGCACGCACTCCTGCACTCTCTCATGCATTCTCTCACACATGTACTCTCTCACACACGCACTCTCTCACTCTCTCACACATGCACTCCCGCTCTCTCTCACGCACGCACTCCTGCACTCTCTCATCCATTCTCTCACACCCTCTCACACATGCACTCTCTCACGCACGCACTCTCTCACTCTCTCACACAAGTACTCACTCTCTCACTCTCTCATGCATGCACTCCCGGACTCTCTCACGCACACACTCTCTCACACACGCACTCTAACACTCTCTCACGCACGCACACTCTCACTCTCTCACGCACGCACACTCTCACACACTTTCACACTCACGCATGTACTCTCGCCGCTCTCTCACGCACGTACTCTTGCAACTCTCTCACGCACGTACTCTCGCCACTCTCTCAGGCACATACTCTCGCGACACTCTCACGCACGCACTCTCTCACACACGCACTCTCTCACGGACGCACTCTCACTCTCTCACGCACGCACACACTCACACACTTTCTCACTCACACATGTACTCTCGCCACTCTCTCAGGCACGTACTCTTGCCACTCTCTCACGCACAAACTCTCGCCACTCTCTCAAGCATGTGCACTCTCTCACTCTCTCACGCACGCACTCTCTCACTCTCACGCACGCACTCTCTCACACTCTCACGCACGCACTCTCACTCTCTCACGCACGCACTCTCACTCTCTCACGCACGCACACTCTCACTCTCTCACACACAAACTCTCCCACTCTCTCACACACAAACTCTCTCACTCTCACGCACGCACTCTCTCACTCTCTAAGGCACGCACTCTCTCACTCTCTAACGCAAGTACTCTCTCACGCACGCACACTCACTCTCTCACGCACGCACATTCTCACACACTTTCTCACTCTCTCACTCACGCACGCACTCTCTCACTCTCTCATGCAAGCACTCACGCACGCACTCTCTCACGCACGCATTCTCTCACACACGCACTCTCTGACGCACGCACTCTCTCACGCAAGCACTCTCTCAGGTACGCACGCACGCACACACTCTCTTACTCTATCACGCACGCCCTCTCTCACTCTCTCACGCACTCTCTCACTCTCTCACGCACGCACTCTCTCACACTCTCACGCACGCACTCTCACTCTCTTACGTACGTACACTCTCACTCTCTCACGCACGCACTCTCTCACTCTCTCATGCATGCACTCACTCACGCACGCACTCTCACACTCTCTCACGCACGCAATCTTTCACCCTCTCATGCAAACACTCTCGCACTCTCTCACACACGCACTCTCTCACTCTCTCAGACACATACATACTCTCTCTCCCACGCATACACTCCCGCACTCTCTCACATGCACACTCCCACTCTCTCATGCACGCACTCTCTCACGCATGCACTCTAATATTCTCACGCATGCACTCTTGCACTCTCTCACTCTCATGCACATACTCTCTCACGCGCACACACTCTCACTCTCTCATGCACGCAATCTCTCACTCATGCACTCTCACATTTCTCATGCACGCACACCTGCACTCTCTCACGCACGCACTCCTGCACACTCTCATGCATCCTCTCACACTCTCTCACACATGCACTCTCTCACGCACGCACTCCCTCACCCTCTCACGCACGCACTCCTGCACTCTCTCATGCATTCTCTCACACATGTACTCTCTCACACACGCACTCTCTCACTCTCTCACACATGCACTCCCGCTCTCTCTCACGCACGCACTCCTGCACTCTCTCATCCATTCTCTCACACTCTCTCACACATGCACTCTCTCATGCACGCACTCTCTCACTCTCTCACACAAGTACTCACTCTCTCACTCTCTCATGCATGCACTCCCGGACTCTCTCACGCACACACTCTCTCACACACGCACTCTAACACTCTCTCACGCACGCACACTCTCACTCTCTCACGCACGCACACTCTCACACACTTTCACACTCACGCATGTACTCTCGCCACTCTCTCACGCACGTACTCTTGCAACACTCTCACGCACGTACTCTCGCCACTCTCTCAGGCACATACTCTCGCGACACTCTCACGCACGCACTCTCTCACACACGCACTCTCTCACGGACGCACTCTCACTCTCTCACGCACGCACACACTCACACACTTTCTCACTCACACATGTACTCTCGCCACTCTCTCAGGCACGTACTCTTGCCACTCTCTCACGCACAAACTCTCGCCACTCTCTCAAGCATGTGCACTCTCTCACTCTCTCACGCACGCACTCTCTCACTCTCACGCACGCACTCTCTCACACTCTCACGCACGCACTCTCACTCTCTCACGCACGCACACTCTCACTCTCTCACACACAAACTCTCCCACTCTCTCACACACAAACTCTCTCACTCTCACGCACGCACTCTCTCACTCTCTAAGGCACGCACTCTCACTCTCTAACGCACGCACTCTCTCACGCACGCACACTCTCACTCTCTCACGCATGCACATTCTCACACACTTTCTCACTCTCTCACTCACGCACGCACTCTCTCACTCTCTCATGCAAGCACTCACGCACGCACTCTCTCACGCACGCATTCTCTCACACACGCACTCTCTGACGCACGCACTCTCTCACGCAAGCACTCTCTCAGGTACGCACGCACGCACACACTCTCTTACTCTATCACGCACGCCCTCTCTCACTCTCTCACGCACTCTCTCACTCTCTCACGCACGCACTCTCTCACACTCTCACGCACGCACTCTCACTCTCTTACGTACGTACACTCTCACTCTCTCACGCACGCACTCTCTCACTCTCTCACGCACGCACACTCTCACTCTCAAGCACAACTCTCTCACTCTCTCACACACAAACACTCTCACTCTCACGCACGCACTCTCTCACTCTCACGCACGCACTCTCTCACTCTCTAAGGCACGTAATCTCTCACTCTCTAAAGCACGCACTCTCTCACTCTCTAACGCACGCACTCTCTCACTCTCTAACGCACGCACTCTCTCACGCACGCCTACTCTCACTCCCTCACGCATGCACACTCTCACACACTTTCTCACTCTCTCACTCACGCACGCACTCTCTCACTCTCTCATGCAAGCAGTCTCTCACGCACGCACTCTCTCATGCACGCACTCTCTCACACACGCACACTCTCATGCAAGCACGCTCTCACACAAGCATTCTCTCAGGCACGCAAGCACGCACACACTCTCTTACCCTCTCACGCACGCCCTCTCTCACTCTCTCACGCACGCACTCTCTCACGCACGGGCTCTCACACTCTCTCACGCACGCACTCTCACTCTCTCACGCACGCACTCTCTCACACTCTCATGCACGCACTCTCACTCTCTTACGTACGCACAATCTCACTCGCTCACGTACGCACACTCTCACTCTCTCACGCACAAACTCTCTCACTCTCTCACGCACAAACTCTCACACTCTCACGCACGCACTCTCTCAATCTCACGCACGCACTCTCTCACTCTCTCACGCAAGCACTCTCTCACTCTCTCATGCATGCACTCTCTCACTCTCTAAGGCACGCACTCTCTCACTCTCTCCCGCACGCACTCCCTCACTCTCTCACGCACGCACTCTCTCACTCACACGCACTCTCACTCACGCACTCTCTCACTCTCTCACGCACGCACACTCTCACTCAGTCACGCACGCACTCTCTCACTCTCTCACGCACGCACTCTCACTCTCTTACGTACGCACACTCTCACTATCTCACGCACGCACACTCTCACTCAGTCACGCACGCACTCTCTCACTCTCTCACGCAGGCACTCTCTCACTCTCTAACGCACGCACTCTCTCACTCACGCACGCACTCTCTCACTCACGCACACTCTCACTCTCTCACGCACGCACACTCTCAATCTCTCACGCACGCACACTCTCACACACTTTCTCACTCACGCATGTACTCTCGCCACTCTCTCAGGCACGTACTCTTGCCACTCTCAAACGGACTTACTCTCGCCACTCTCTCAGACACATACTCTCGCCACTCTCTCATGCACGCACACTCTCACACACGCACTCTCTAAAGCACGCAGTCTCTCACTATCTCACGCACGCACACTCTCACACACTTTCTTACTCTCTCACTTTCTTACTCTCTCACGCACGCACACTCTCACTCTCTCACGCACGCACTCTCTCACACTCTCACGCACGCACTCTCACTCTCTTACGTACGTACACTCTCACTCTCTCACGCACGCACTCTCTCACTCTCTCACGCACGCACACTCTCACTCTCAAGCACAACTCTCTCTCTCTCTCACACACAAACACTCTCACTCTCACGCACGCACTCTCTCACTCTCACGCACGCACTCTCTCACTCTCTAAGGCACGTAATCTCTCACTCTCTAAAGCACGCACTCTCTCACTCTCTAACGCACGCACTCTCTCACTCTCTAACGCACGCACTCTCTCACGCACGCCTACTCTCACTCCCTCACGCATGCACACTCTCACACACTTTCTCACTCTCTCACTCACGCACGCACTCTCTCACTCTCTCATGCAAGCAGTCTCTCACGCACGCACTCTCTCATGCACGCACTCTCTCACACACGCACACTCTCACGCAAGCACGCTCTCACACAAGCATTCTCTCAGGCACGCAAGCACGCACACACTCTCTTACCCTCTCACGCACGCCCTCTCTCACTCTCTCACGCACGCACTCTCTCACGCACGGGCTCTCACACTCTCTCACGCACGCACTCTCACTCTCTCACGCACGCACTCTCTCACACTCTCATGCACGCACTCTCACTCTCTTACGTACGCACAATCTCACTCGCTCACGTACGCACACTCTCACTCTCTCACGCACAAACTCTCTCACTCTCTCACGCACAAACTCTCACACTCTCACGCACGCACTCTCTCAATCTCACGCACGCACTCTCTCACTCTCTCACGCAAGCACTCTCTCACTCTCTCATGCATGCACTCTCTCACTCTCTAAGGCACGCACTCTCTCACTCTCTCCCGCACGCACTCCCTCACTCTCTCACGCACGCACTCTCTCACTCACACGCACTCTCACTCACGCACTCTCTCACTCTCTCACGCACGCACACTCTCACTCAGTCACGCACGCACTCTCTCACTCTCTCACGCACGCACTCTCACTCTCTTACGTACGCACACTCTCACTATCTCACGCACGCACACTCTCACTCAGTCACGCACGCACTCTCTCACTCTCTCACGCAGGCACTCTCTCACTCTCTAACGCACGCACTCTCTCACTCACGCACGCACTCTCTCACTCACGCACACTCTCACTCTCTCACGCACGCACACTCTCAATCTCTCACGCACGCACACTCTCACACACTTTCTCACTCACGCATGTACTCTCGCCACTCTCTCAGGCACGTACTCTTGCCACTCTCAAACGGACTTACTCTCGCCACTCTCTCAGACACATACTCTCGCCACTCTCTCATGCACGCACACTCTCACACACGCACTCTCTAAAGCACGCAGTCTCTCACTATCTCACGCACGCACACTCTCACACACTTTCTTACTCTCTCACTTTCTTACTCTCTCACGCACGCACACTCTCACTCTCTCACGCACGCACTCTCTCACACTCTCACGCACGCACTCTCACTCTCTTACGTACGTACACTCTCACTCTCTCACGCACGCACTCTCTCACTCTCTCACGCACGCACACTCTCACTCTCAAGCACAACTCTCTCACTCTCTCACACACAAACACTCTCACTCTCACGCACGCACTCTCTCACTCTCACGCACGCACTCTCTCACTCTCTAAGGCACGTAATCTCTCACTCTCTAAAGCACGCACTCTCTCACTCTCTAACGCACGCACTCTCTCACTCTCTAATGCACGCACTCTCTCACGCACGCCTACTCTCACTCCCTCACGCATGCACACTCTCACACACTTTCTCACTCTCTCACTCACGCACGCACTCTCTCACTCTCTCATGCAAGCAGTCTCTCACGCACGCACTCTCTCATGCACGCACTCTCTCACACACGCACACTCTCACGCAAGCACGCTCTCACACAAGCATTCTCTCAGGCACGCAAGCACGCACACACTCTCTTACCCTCTCACGCACGCACTCTCTCACTCTCTCACGCACGCACTCTCTCACGCACGGGCTCTCACACTCTCTCACGCACGCACTCTCACTCTCTCACGCACGCACTCTCTCACACTCTCATGCACGCACTCTCACTCTCTTACGTACGCACAATCTCACTCGCTCACGTACGCACACTCTCACTCTCTCACGCACAAACTCTCTCACTCTCTCACGCACAAACTCTCACACTCTCACGCACGCACTCTCTCAATCTCACGCACGCACTCTCTCACTCTCTCACGCAAGCACTCTCTCACTCTCTCATGCATGCACTCTCTCACTCTCTAAGGCACGCACTCTCTCACTCTCCCCGGCACGCACTCCCTCACTCTCTCACGCACGCACTCTCTCACTCACACGCACTCTCACTCACGCACTCTCTCACTCTCTCACGCACGCACACTCTCACTCAGTCACGCACGCACTCTCTCACTCTCTCACGCAGGCACTCTCTCACTCTCTAACGCACGCACTCTCTCACTCACGCACGCACTCTCTCACTCACGCACACTCTCACTCTCTCACGCACGCACACTCTCAATCTCTCACGCACGCACACTCTCACACACTTTCTCACTCACGCATGTACTCTCGCCACTCTCTCAGGCACGTACTCTTGCCACTCTCAAACGGACTTACTCTCGCCACACTCTCAGACACATACTCTCGCCACTCTCTCATGCACGCACACTCTCACACACGCACTCTCTAAAGCACGCAGTCTCTCACTATCTCACACACGCACACTCTCACGCACTTTCTTACTCTCTCACGCACGCACTCTCTCACGCACGCACACTCTCACTCTCTCACGCACGCACACTCTCACACACTTTCTCACTCACGCATGTACTCTCGCCACTCTCTCAGGCACATACACTTGCCACTCTCTCACGCACAAACTCTCGCCACTCTCTCACGACGTGCACTCTCTCACTCTCTCACGCACGCACACTCTCACTCTCACGCATGCACACTCTCACTCTCTCACGCACAAACTCTCTCACTCTCACGCACGCATTCTCTCACTCTCTAAGGCACGCACTCTCTCACTCTCTAACGCAAGCACTCTCTCACCCCCTAACGCACGCACTCTCTCATGCACGCACACTCTCACTCTCTCACGCATGCACAACCTCACACACTTTGTCACTCTCTCACTCACGCACGCACTCTCTCACTCTCTCATGCAAGCACTCCCTCATGCACGCACTCTCTCACGCACGCACTCTCTCACGCACGCACTCTCTCACGCACGCACTCTCTCAGGCACGCACGCACGCACACACTCTCTTACTCTCTCACGCACGCCCTCTCTCACTCTCTCACGCACGCACTCTCTCACTCTCTCACGCACGCACACCCTCACACTCTCACGCACGCACTCTCACTCTCTTACGTACGCACACTCTCACTCTCTCACGTAAGCACACTCTCACTCTCTCACGCAAAAACTCTCTCACACTCTCACGCACGCACTCTCTCACTCTCACGCATGCACTCTCTCACTCTCATGCACGCACTCTCACTCTCTCACGCACATACTCTCTCACTCTCTATGCACACACTCTCTCACTCTCTCACGCAAGCACTCTCTCACTCTCTCACGCACGCACTCTCTCACTCTCTCACGCAGGCACTCTCGCACTCTCTACCGCACGCACTCTATCACTCTCTCACGCAGGCACTCTCTCACTCACACACACTCTCACTCAAGCACACTCTCACTCTCTCACACACGCACACTCTCACTCTCCCACGCACGCACACTGTCACACACATTCTCACTCACGCATGTACTCTCGCCACTCTCTCAGGCACATACACTCGCCACTCTCTCACGCACGCACTCTCTCACACACGCAGTCTCTCACTCTCTCATGCACGCACTCTCACATTCACGCACGCACACTCTCACGCACTTTCATACTCTCTCACGCACGCACTCTCTCACGCACGCACTCTCACATTCACGCACTCTCACATTCACGCACGCACACTCTCACGCACTTTCTTACTCTCTCACGCACGCACTCTCTCACGCACGCACTCTCTCACTCTCACACACGCACTCTCTCTCTCTCTCACACACGCACTCTAACACTCTCTCACGCACGCACACTCTCACTCTCTCACGCACGCACACTCTCACACACTTTCACACTCACGCATGTACTCTCGCCACTCTCTCACGCACGTACTCTTGCAACTCTCTCACGCACGTACTCTCGCCACTCTCTCAGGCACATACTCTCGCGACACTCTCACGCACGCACTCTCTCACACACGCACTCTCTCACGGACGCACTCTCACTCTCTCACGCACGCACACACTCACACACTTTCTCACTCACACATGTACTCTCGCCACTCTCTCAGGCACGTACTCTTGCCACTCTCTCACGCACAAACTCTCGCCACTCTCTCAAGCATGTGCACTCTCTCACTCTCTCACGCACGCACTCTCTCACTCTCACGCACGCACTCTCTCACACTCTCACGCACGCACTCTCACTCTCTCACGCACGCACACTCTCACTCTCTCACACACAAACTCTCCCACTCTCTCACACACAAACTCTCTCACTCTCACGCACGCACTCTCTCACTCTCTAAGGCACGCACTCTCACTCTCTAACGCACGCACTCTCTCACGCACGCACACTCTCACTCTCTCACGCATGCACATTCTCACACACTTTCTCACTCTCTCACACACGCACTCTCTCACGGACGCACTCTCACTCTCTCACGCACGCACTCTCTCACACACTTTCTCACTCACACATGTACTCTCGCCACTCTCTCAGGCACGTACTCTTGCCACTCTCTCACGCACAAACTCTCGCCACTCTCTCAAGCATGTGCACTCTCTCACTCTCTCACGCACGCACTCTCTCACTCTCACGCACGCACTCTCTCACACTCTCACGCACGCACTCTCACTCTCTCACGCACGCACACTCTCACTCTCTCACACACAAACTCTCCCACTCTCTCACACACAAACTCTCTCACTCTCACGCACGCACTCTCTCACTCTCTAAGGCACGCACTCTCACTCTCTAACGCACGCACTCTCTCACGCACGCACACTCTCACTCTCTCACGCATGCACATTCTCACACACTTTCTCACTCTCTCACTCACGCACGCACTCTCTCACTCTCTCATGCAAGCACTCACGCACGCACTCTCTCACGCACGCATTCTCTCACACACGCACTCTCTGACGCACGCACTCTCTCACGCAAGCACTCTCTCAGGTACGCACGCACGCACACACTCTCTTACTCTATCACGCACGCCCTCTCTCACTCTCTCACGCACTCTCTCACTCTCTCACGCACGCACTCTCTCACACTCTCACGCACGCACTCTCACTCTCTTACGTACGTACACTCTCACTCTCTCACGCACGCACTCTCTCACTCTCTCACGCACGCACACTCTCACTCTCAAGCACAACTCTCTCACTCTCTCACACACAAACACTCTCACTCTCACGCACGCACTCTCTCACTCTCACGCACGCACTCTCTCACTCTCACGCACGCACTCTCTCACTCTCTAAGGCACGTAATCTCTCACTCTCTAAAGCACGCACTCTCTCACTCTCTAACGCACGCACTCTCTCACTCTCTAACGCACGCACTCTCTCACGCACGCCTACTCTCACTCCCTCACGCATGCACACTCTCACACACTTTCTCACTCTCTCACTCACGCACGCACTCTCTCACTCTCTCATGCAAGCAGTCTCTCACGCACGCACTCTCTCATGCACGCACTCTCTCACACACGCACACTCTCACGCAAGCACGCTCTCACACAAGCATTCTCTCAGGCACGCAAGCACGCACACACTCTCTTACCCTCTCACGCACGCCCTCTCTCACTCTCTCACGCACGCACTCTCTCACGCACGGGCTCTCACACTCTCTCACGCACGCACTCTCACTCTCTCACGCACGCACTCTCTCACACTCTCATGCACGCACTCTCACTCTCTTACGTACGCACAATCTCACTCGCTCACGTACGCACACTCTCACTCTCTCACGCACAAACTCTCTCACTCTCTCACGCACAAACTCTCACACTCTCACGCACGCACTCTCTCAATCTCACGCACGCACTCTCTCACTCTCTCACGCAAGCACTCTCTCACTCTCTCATGCATGCACTCTCTCACTCTCTAAGGCACGCACTCTCTCACTCTCTCCCGCACGCACTCCCTCACTCTCTCACGCACGCACTCTCTCACTCACACGCACTCTCACTCACGCACTCTCTCACTCTCTCACGCACGCACACTCTCACTCAGTCACGCACGCACTCTCTCACTCTCTCACGCACGCACTCTCACTCTCTTACGTACGCACACTCTCACTATCTCACGCACGCACACTCTCACTCAGTCACGCACGCACTCTCTCACTCTCTCACGCAGGCACTCTCTCACTCTCTAACGCACGCACTCTCTCACTCACGCACGCACTCTCTCACTCACGCACACTCTCACTCTCTCACGCACGCACACTCTCAATCTCTCACGCACGCACACTCTCACACACTTTCTCACTCACGCATGTACTCTCGCCACTCTCTCAGGCACGTACTCTTGCCACTCTCAAACGGACTTACTCTCGCCACTCTCTCAGACACATACTCTCGCCACTCTCTCATGCACGCACACTCTCACACACGCACTCTCTAAAGCACGCAGTCTCTCACTATCTCACGCACGCACACTCTCACGCACTTTCTTACTCTCTCACGCACGCACTCTCTCACGCACGCACACTCTCACTCTCTCACGCACGCACACTCTCACACACTTTCTCACTCACGCATGTACTCTCGCCACTCTCTCAGGCACATACACTTGCCACTCTCTCACGCACAAACTCTCGCCACTCTCTCACGACGTGCACTCTCTCACTCTCTCACGCACGCACACTCTCACTCTCACGCATGCACACTCTCACTCTCTCACGCACAAACTCTCTCACTCTCACGCACGCATTCTCTCACTCTCTAAGGCACGCACTCTCTCACTCTCTAACGCAAGCACTCTCTCATGCACGCACACTCTCACTCTCTCACGCATGCACAACCTCACACACTTTGTCACTCTCTCACTCATGCACGCACTCTCTCACTCTCTCATGCAAGCACTCCCTCATGCACGCACTCTCTCACGCACGCACTCTCTCACGCACGCACTCTCTCACGCACGCACTCTCTCAGGCACGCACGCACGCACACACTCTCTTACTCTCTCACGCACGCCCTCTCTCACTCTCTCACGCACGCACTCTCTCACTCTCTCACGCACGCACACCCTCACACTCTCACGCACACACTCTCTTACTCTCTCACGCACGCCCTCTCTCACTCTCTCACGCACGCACTCTCTCACTCTCTCACGCACGCACACCCTCACACTCTCACGCACGCACTCTCACTCTCTTACGTACGCACACTCTCACTCTCTCACGTAAGCACACTCTCACTCTCTCACGCACAAACTCTCTCACTCTCTTACGCAAAAACTCTCTCACACTCTCACGCACGCACTCTCTCACTCTCACGCACGCACTCTCTCACTCTCATGCACGCACTCTCACTCTCTCACGCACATACTCTCTCACTCTCTATGCACACACTCTCTCACTCTCTCACGCAAGCACTCTCTCACTCTCTCACGCACGCACTCTCTCACTCTCTCACGCAGGCACTCTCGCACTCTCTACCGCACGCACTCTATCACTCTCTCACGCAGGCACTCTCTCACTCACACACACTCTCACTCAAGCACACTCTCACTCTCTCACACACGCACACTCTCACTCTCCCACGCACGCACACTGTCACACACATTCTCACTCACGCATGTACTCTCGCCACTCTCTCAGGCACATACACTCGCCACTCTCTCACGCACGCACTCTCTCACACACGCAGTCTCTCACTCTCTCATGCACGCACTCTCACATTCACGCACGCACACTCTCACGCACTTTCATACTCTCTCACGCACGCACTCTCTCACGCACGCACTCTCACATTCACGCACTCTCACATTCACGCACGCACACTCTCACGCACTTTCTTACTCTCTCACGCACGCACTCTCTCACGCACGCACTCTCTCACTCTCACACACGCACTCTCTCTCTCTCTCACGCATGCACTCTCACTCTCTCACGCACGCACTCTCTCACTCTCTCACGCACGCACCCTCTCACACAAGCACTCTCAGGCATGCACGCACTCACACACTCTTACTCTCTCACGCACGCCCTCTCTCACTCTCTCACGCACGCCCTCTCTCACTCTCTCACGCACGCACTCTCTCACACTCTCACGCACGCACTCTCACTCTCTTACGTACGCACTCTCACTCGCTCACACACAAACTCTCTCTCACGCACAAAATCTCTCACTCTCTCACGCACGCACTCTCTCACTCTCTCACGCACGCACTCTGTCACTCTCACGCACTCTCTCACTCTCTCACGCATGCACTCTCTCACTCTCTAAGGCACGCACTCTCTCACTCTCTCCCGCACGCACTCTCTCACTCTCTCCCGCACGCACTCTGTCACTCTCATGCACTCTCTCACTCTCTCACGCATGCACTCTCTCACTCTCTAAGGCACGCACTCTCTCACTCTCTCCCGCACGCACTCTCTCACTCTCTCATGCACGCACTCTCTCACTCTCTCACGCACACACTTTCTCACTCTCTCACGCAGGCACTCTCTCACACTCTCACGCAGGCACTCTCTCACTCTCTAACGCATTCATTCTCTCACTCTCTCACGCACGCACTCTCTCACTCACACACACTCTCATGCACGCCCTCTCTCACTCTCTCATGCACGCACTCTCTCACACTCTCACGCACGCAATCTCACTCTCTTACGTACGCACACCCTCACTCTCTCACGTACGCACACTCTCACTTTCTCAGGCACAAACTCTCTCACTCTCTCACGCACGTACTCTCTCACTCTCTCACGCACGCACTCTCTCACTCTCACGCATGCACTCTCTCACTCTCTCACGCACGCACTCTCTCACTCTCTCCCGCAGGCACTCTCTCACTCTCTAACGCCTGCACTCTCTCACTCTCTCACTCTCACGCATGCACTCTCTCACTCTCTCATGCATGCACTCTCTCACTCTCTCATGCAGGATCTCTCTCACTCACGCCCACTCTCACTCATGCACACTCTCACTCTCTCACGCACGCACACTCTCACTCTCTCACGCACGCACTCTCTCACTCTCTCACGCACGCACTCTCTCACTCTCTAACGCATGCACTCTCTCACTCTCTCATGCAGGATCTCTCTCACTCACGCACACTCTCACTCATGCACACTCTCACTCTCTCACGCACGCACACTCTCACTCTCTCACGCACGCACTCTCTCACGCATGCACTCTCTCACGCACGCACTCTCTCACGCACGCACTCTCTCACGCAAGCACTCTCTCAGGCACGCACGCACGCACACGCTCTCTTACTCTCTCACGCATCCCCTCTCTCACTCTCTCACACACGCACTCTCTCACTCTCTCACGCACGCACTCTCTCACACTCTCACACACGCACTCTCACTCTCTTACGTACGCACACTCTCACTCTCTCACGTACGCACACTCTCACTCTCTCATGCACAAAATCTCTCACTCTCTCACGCACAAACTCTCTCACACTCTCACGCACGCACTCTCTCACTCTCTCACGCACGCACTCTCACACTCTCACGCACGCACTCTCTCACTCTCTCCCGCACGCACTCCCTCACTCTCTCACGCACGCACTCTCTCACTCACACACACTCTCACTCACGCACTCTCTCACTCTCTCACGCACGCACACTCTCACTCTGTCACGCACGCACTCTCTCACTCTCTCACGCAGGCACTCTCTCACTCTCTAACGCACGCACTCTCTCACTCACGCACGCACTCTCTCACTCACGCACACTCTCACTCTCTCACGCACGCACACTCTCAATCTCTCACGCACGCACACTCTCACACACTTTCTCACTCACGCATGTACTCTCGCCACTCTCTCAGGCACGTACTCTTGCCACTCTCAAACGCACTTACTCTCGCCACTCTCTCAGGCACATACTCTCGCCACTCTCTCACGCACGCACTCTCTCACACACGCTCTCTCTAAAGCACGCAGTCTCTCACTATCTCACGCACGCACTCTCTCACGCACGCACACTCTCACTCTCTCACGCACGCACACTCTCACACACTTTCTCACTCATGCATGTACTCTCGCCACTCTCTCAGGCACATACACTTGCCACTCTCTCACGCACAAACTCTCGCCACTCTCTCACGACGTGCACTCTCTCACTCTCTCACGCACGCACACTCTCACTCTCACGCATGCACACTCTCACTCTCTCACGCACAAACTCTCTCACTCTCACGCACGCATTCTCTCACTCTCTAAGGCACGCACTCTCTCACTCTCTCATGCACGCACACTCTCACTCTCACGCACGCACACTCTCACTCTCTCACGCACAAACTCTCTCACTCTCACGCACGCATTCTCTCACTCTCTAAGGCACACACTCTCTCACTCTCTAACGCAAGCACTCTCTCACTCCCTAACGCACGCACTCTCTCATGCACGCACACTCTCACTCTCTCACGCATGCACAACCTCAACACTTTCTCACTCTCTCACGCACGCACTCTCTCACACTCTCACGCATGCACTCTCACTCTCTTACGTACGCACACTCTCAATCTCTCAAGCACAAACTCTCTCACTCCCTCACAAACACTCAGTCTCACGCACGCACTCTCTCACTCTCTCATGCAAGCACTCTCTCACGCATGCACTCTCTCACGCACGCACTCTCTCACGCAAGCACTCTCACAGGCACACACGCACACACTCTCTTACTCTCTCCCGCATGCACTCTCTCACTCTCTCACGCACGCACTCTCTCACACTCTCATGCACGCACTCTCACTCTCTTAAGTACGCACACTCTCACTCTCTCACGCACGCACACTCTCACTCTCTCAAGCACAAACTCTCTCAATCTCTCACACACAAACACTCTCAGTCTGATGCACGCACTCTCTCACTCTCTTACGCAGGCACTCTCGCACTCTCTAACGCATGCACTCTATCTCTCTCTCACACAGGCACTCTCTCACTCACACACACTCTCACTCAAGCACACTCTCACTCTCTCACACACGCACACTCTCACTCTCCCAGGCACGCACACTCTCACACTTTCTCACTCAAATATGTACTCTCGCCACTCTCTCAGGCACGTACTCTTGCCACTCTCTCACGCATGTACTCTCGCCACTCTCTCAAACACGCACTGTCTCACACACGCACACTCTCACGCCAGCACTCTCTCATGCAAGCACTCTCTCAAGCACGCACGCACGCACACACTCTCTTACCCTCTCACGCACGCCCTCTCTCACTCTCTCACGCATGCACTCTCTCACGCATGCACTCTCTCACGCACGCACTCTCTCACGCAAGCACTCTCTCAGGCACGCACGCACGCACACACTCTCTTGCTCTCTCACGCATGCCCTCTCTCACTCTCTCACACACGCACTCTCTCACTCTCTCACGCACACACTCTCTCACACTCTCACGCACGCACTCTCACTCTCTTACGTACGCACACTCTCACTCTCTCACGCACAAACTCTCTCAGTCTCTCACGCACAAACTCTCTCACACTCTCACGCACGCACTCTCTCACTCTCACGCACGCACTCTCTCACTCTCTCACGCACGCACTCTCACTCTCTTACGCACGCACTCTCTCTCTCACTCATGCATGCACTCTCTCACTCTCTAAGTCATGCACTCTCTCACTCTCTCACTCATGCATGAACTCTCTCACTCTCTAAGTCATGCACTCTCTCACTCTCTCACTCTCACGCACGCACTCTCTCACTCTCTCACGCACGCACTTTCTCACTCTCTCACGCAGGCACTCTCTCACTCTCTCACGCAGGCACTCTCTCACTCTCTAACGCACTCATTCTCTCACTCACGCACGCACTCTCTCACTCACACACACTCTGACGCACGCACTCTCTCACACTCTCACGCACGCACTCTCACTCTCTTACGTACGCACACTCTCACTCTCCCACGTACGCAAACTCTCACTCTCTCAGGCACAAACTCTCTCACGCATGCACTCTCTCACTATCTCACGCACACACTCTCTCACTCTCACGCACGCACTCTCTCACTCTCTCACGCACACACTCTCTCAATCTCTCACGCACGCACTCTCTCACTCTCTAACGCACGCACTCTCTCACGCACGCACTCTCTCATGCATGCACTCTCTCACGCACGCACTCTCACGCACGTACACTCTCACTCTCTCATGCATGAACACTCTCACACAGTTTCTCACTCTCTCACTCACGCATGCACTCTCTCACTCTCTCATGCAAGCACTCTCTCACGCATGCACGCTCTCACACACGCACTCTCTCATGCAAGCACTCTCTCAGGCACGCACGCACGCACACACTCTCTTACTCTCTCACGCACGCTCTCTCACTCTTTCACGCACGCAGTCTCTCACACTCTCACGCACGCACTCTCACTCTCTTACGTACGCACACTCTCACTCTCTCAAGCACAAACTCTCTCACTCTCTCACACACAAACACTCTCACTCTCACGCACGCACTCTCTCACTCTCACGCACGCACTCTCTCTCTCTCACGCATGCACTCTCACTGTCTCACGCATGCACTCTCTCACTCTCCCACGCACGCACTCTCTCACTCTCTCATGCACGCACTCTCTCACTCTCTCACGTACGCACTCTCTCACTCTCTCACGTACGCACTCACACACTCTAAGGCACGCACTCTCTCACTCTCTCACTCACGCACTCTCCCACTCTCTGACGAATGCACTCTCTCACTCTCTCACGCACGCACTCTCTCACTCTCTCATGCACGCACTCTCTCACTCTCTCACGTACGCACTCACACACTCTAAGGCACGCACTCTCTCACTCTCTCACTCACGCACTCTCCCACTCTCTCACGAATGCACTCTCTCACTCTCTCACGCACGCACTCTCTCACTCTCTCACGCATGCACTCTCTCACACTCTCACGCACGCCCTCTCTCACTCTCTCACGCACGCACTCTCTCACACTATCACGCACGCACTCTCAATCTCTTACGTACGCACACTCTCACTCTCTCACGTAAACACACTCTCACTCTCTCACGCACAAACTCTCTCACTCTCTCACGCACAAAATCTCTCACTCTCTCACGCATGCACTCTCTCACTCTCTCACGCACGCACTCTGTCACTCTCACGCACGCACTCTCTCACTCTCTCACACATGCACTCTCTCACTCTCTAAGGCACGCACTCTCTCACTCTCTCCCGCATGCAATCTCTCACTCTCTCACACACGCACTCTCTCACTCTCTCACGCACGCACTTTCTCACTCTCTCACGCAGGCACTCTCTCACTCTCTCACGCAGGCACTCTCTCACTCTCTAACGCACTCATTCTCTCACTCTCTCATGCACGCACTCTCTCACACTCTCACGCACGCACTCTCACTCTCTTACGTACGCACACTCTCACTCTCTCACGTACGCACACTCTCACTCTCTCAGGCACAAACTCTCTCACTCTCTCACGCACGCACTCTCTCACTCTCTCACGCACGCACACTCTCACTCTCTCATGCACAAACTCTCTCACTCTCTCACACACAAACTCTCTCACTCTCACGCATGCACTCTCTCTCTCTCACGCACGCACTCCCTCACTCTCTAAGGCACGCACTCTCTCACTCTCTAACGCATGCACTCTCTCACGCACGCACACTCTCACTCTCTCATGCATGCACACTCACACACTTTCTCACTCTCTCACTCACGCACGCATTCTCTCACTCTTTCATGCAAGCACTCTCTCACGCACGCACTCTCTCACGCACGCACTCCCTCACGCTCGCACTCTCTGACGCACGCACTCTCTCATGCAAGCACTCTCTCAGGCACGCCTACTCTCACTCTCTCACGCATGCACACTCTCACACACTTTCTCACTCTCTCACTCACGCACGCATTCTCTCACTCTCATGCAAGGAGTCTCTCACGCACGCACTCTCTCTTGCACGCACGCTCTCACACACGCACACTCTCACGCAAGCACTCTCTCACACAAGCACGCTCTCAGGCACGCACGCACGCAGACACTCTCTTACCCTCTCACGCACGCCCTCTCTCTCTCTCACGCAAGCAATCTCTCAGGCACGCACGCACACACTCTCTTACTCTCTCACGCACGCACTCTCTCACTCTCTCACGCACGCACTCTCTCACTCTCTCATGCACGCACTCTCTCACACTCTCACGCACGCACTCTCACTCTCTTACATACGCACACTCTCACTCGCTCACGTACGCACACTCTCACTCTCTCACGCACAAACTCACTCACTCTCTCACGCACAAACTCTCTCACACTCTCACGCACGCACTCTCTCAATCTCACGTACGCACTCTCTCATCTCTCACGCACGCACTCTCACTCTCTCACGCATGCACTCTCTCACACACGCACTCTCTAAAGCACGCAGTCTCTCACTCTCTCACGCACGCACACTCTCACACACTTTCTTACTATCTCAGGCACGTACACTTGCCACTCTCTCATGCACAAACTCTCGCCACTCTCTCATGACGTGCACTCTCTCACTCTCTCACGCACGCAATCTCACACTCTCACGCACGCACTCTCACTCTCACGCACGCACACTCTTTCTCCCTTACGCACAAACTCTCTCACTCTCTCACACACAAACTCTCTCACTCTCACGCACGCACTCGCTCACTCTCTAATGCAAGCACTCTCTCACTCCCTAACACACGCACTCTCTCACGCACGCACACTCTCACACTCATGGATGCACACTCTCACACACTTTCTCTCTCTCTCACTCACGCACACACTCTCTCACTCTCTCATGCAAGCAATCTCTCACGCACGCACTATCTCACTCTCACGCATGCACTCTCTCACTCTCACGCACGCACTCTCTCACTGTCTCACGCACACACTCTCACACTCTATGCACACACTTTCTCACTCTCTCACGCACGCACTCTCTCACTCTCTCACGCAGGCACTCTCTCACTCACACACACTTTCACTCAAGCACACTCTCACTCTCTCACACACGCACACTCTCACTCTCCCACGCACGCACACTCTCACAAACTTTCTCACTCACGCATGTACTCTCGCCACTCTCTCAGGCACGTACTCTTGCCACTCTCTCACGCACGTGCTCTCGCCACTCTCTCAGGCACATACTCTCGCCACTCTCTCACGCACGCACTCTCTCACACACGCGCTCTCTCATGCACGCAGTCTCTAACTCTCTCATGCACGCACTCTCACATTCACGCACGCACACTCTCACGCACTTTCTTACTCTCTCATGCACGCACTCTCTCACGCACGCACACTCTCACTCTCTCACGCACGCACACTCTCACACACTTTCTCACTCACGCATGTACTCTCGCCACTCTCTCAGGCACGTAGTCTTGCCATTCTCTCAAGCACAAACTCTCGCCACTCTCTCACGCACATGCAATCTCTCACTCTTTCACGCACGTACTCTCTCACTGTCATGCACGCACTCTCTCACACTCTCACACACGCATTCAGACTCTCTCACGCACGCACACTCTCACTCTCACGCACGCACTCTCTCTCTCTCACGCATGCACTCTCACTGTCTCACGCATGCACTCTCTCACTCTCCCACGCACGCACTCTCTCACTCTCTCATGCACGCACTCTCTCACTCTCTCACGTACGCACTCACACACTCTAAGGCACGCACTCTCTCACTCTCTCACTCACGCACTCTCCCACTCTCTCACGAATGCACTCTCTCACTCTCTCACGCACGCACTCTCTCACTCTCTCATGCACGCACTCTCTCACTCTCTCACGTACGCACTCACACACTCTAAGGCACGCACTCTCTCACTCTCTCACTCACGCACTCTCCCACTCTCTCACGAATGCACTCTCTCACTCTCTCACGCACGCACTCTCTCACTCTCTCACGCATGCACTCTCTCACACTCTCACGCACGCCCTCTCTCACTCTCTCACGCACGCACTCTCTCACACTATCACGCACGCACTCTCAATCTCTTACGTACGCACACTCTCACTCTCTCACGTAAACACACTCTCACTCTCTCACGCACAAACTCTCTCACTCTCTCACGCACAAAATCTCTCACTCTCTCACGCATGCACTCTCTCACTCTCTCACGCACGCACTCTGTCACTCTCACGCACGCACTCTCTCACTCTCTCAC
This sequence comes from Carcharodon carcharias, assembly GCF_017639515.1. Classification (NCBI taxonomy): domain Eukaryota; kingdom Metazoa; phylum Chordata; class Chondrichthyes; order Lamniformes; family Lamnidae; genus Carcharodon; species Carcharodon carcharias. Next base: position 43,725,935 of record NC_054487.1, on the reverse strand, counting down.
ACATGCACTCTCTCACTCTCTAAGGCACGCACTCTCTCACTCTCTCCCGCATGCAATCTCTCACTCTCTCACACACGCACTCTCTCACTCTCTCACGCACGCACTTTCTCACTCTCTCACGCAGGCACTCTCTCACTCTCTCACGCAGGCACTCTCTCACTCTCTAACGCACTCATTCTCTCACTCTCTCATGCACGCACTCTCTCACACTCTCACGTACGCACACTCTCACTCTCTCACGTACGCACACTCTCACTCTCTCACGTACACACACTCTCACTCTCTCATGCAAGCAGTCTCTCACGCACGCACTCTCTCATGCACGCACTCTCTCACACACGCACACTCTCACGCAAGCACGCTCTCACACAAGCATTCTCTCAGGCACGCAAGCACGCACACACTCTCTTACCCTCTCACGCACGCCCTCTCTCACTCTCTCACGCACGCACTCTCTCACGCACGGGCTCTCACACTCTCTCACGCACGCACTCTCACTCTCTCACGCACGCACTCTCTCACACTCTCATGCACGCACTCTCACTCTCTTACGTACGCACAATCTCACTCGCTCACGTACGCACACTCTCACTCTCTCACGCACAAACTCTCTCACTCTCTCACGCACAAACTCTCACACTCTCACGCACGCACTCTCTCAATCTCACGCACGCACTCTCTCACTCTCTCACGCAAGCACTCTCTCACTCTCTCATGCATGCACTCTCTCACTCTCTAAGGCACGCACTCTCTCACTCTCCCCCGCACGCACTCCCTCACTCTCTCACGCACGCACTCTCTCACTCACACGCACTCTCACTCACGCACTCTCTCACTCTCTCACGCACGCACACTCTCACTCAGTCACGCACGCACTCTCTCACTCTCTCACGCAGGCACTCTCTCACTCTCTAACGCACGCACTCTCTCACTCACGCACGCACTCTCTCACTCACGCACACTCTCACTCTCTCACGCACGCACACTCTCAATCTCTCACGCACGCACACTCTCACACACTTTCTCACTCACGCATGTACTCTCGCCACTCTCTCAGGCACGTACTCTTGCCACTCTCAAACGGACTTACTCTCGCCACACTCTCAGACACATACTCTCGCCACTCTCTCATGCACGCACACTCTCACACACGCACTCTCTAAAGCACGCAGTCTCTCACTATCTCACGCACGCACACTCTCACGCACTTTCTTACTCTCTCACGCACGCACTCTCTCACGCACGCACACTCTCACTCTCTCACGCACGCACACTCTCACACACTTTCTCACTCACGCATGTACTCTCGCCACTCTCTCAGGCACATACACTTGCCACTCTCTCACGCACAAACTCTCGCCACTCTCTCACGACGTGCACTCTCTCACTCTCTCACGCACGCACACTCTCACTCTCACGCATGCACACTCTCACTCTCTCACGCACAAACTCTCTCACTCTCACGCACGCATTCTCTCACTCTCTAAGGCACGCACTCTCTCACTCTCTAACGCAAGCACTCTCTCACTCCCTAACGCACGCACTCTCTCATGCACGCACACTCTCACTCTCTCACGCATGCACAACCTCACACACTTTGTCACTCTCTCACTCACGCACGCACTCTCTCACTCTCTCATGCAAGCACTCCCTCACGCACGCACTCTCTCACGCAAGCACTCTCTCACGCACGCACTCTCTCACGCACGCACTCTCTCAGGCACGCACGCACGCACACACTCTCTTACTCTCTCACGCACGCCCTCTCTCACTCTCTCACGCACGCACTCTCTCACTCTCTCACGCACGCACACCCTCACACTCTCACGCACGCACTCTCACTCTCTTACGTACGCACACTCTCACTCTCTCACGTAAGCACACTCTCACTCTCTCACGCACAAACTCTCTCACTCTCTTACGCAAAAACTCTCTCACACTCTCACGCACGCACTCTCTCACTCTCACGCACGCACTCTCTCACTCTCATGCACGCACTCTCACTCTCTCACGCACATACTCTCTCACTCTCTATGCACACACTCTCTCACTCTCTCACGCAAGCACTCTCTCACTCTCTCACGCAGGCACTCTCTCACTCTCTCACGCAGGCACTCTCGCACTCTCTACCGCACGCACTCTATCACTCTCTCACGCAGGCACTCTCGCACTCTCTCACACACGCACACTCTCACACTCCCACGCACGCACACTGTCACACACATTCTCACTCACGCATGTACTCTCGCCACTCTCTCAGGCACATACACTCGCCACTCTCTCACGCACGCACTCTCTCACACACGCAGTCTCTCACTCTCTCATGCACGCACTCTCACATTCACGCACGCACACTCTCACGCACTTTCATACTCTCTCATGCACGCACTCTCTCACGCACGCACTCTCACATTCACGCACTCTCACATTCACGCACGCACACTCTCACGCACTTTCTTACTCTCTCACGCACGCACTCTCTCACGCACGCACTCTCTCACTCTCACACACGCACTCTCTCTCTCTCTCACGCACGCACTCTAACACTCTCTCACGCACGCACACTCTCACTCTCTCACGCACGCACACTCTCACACACTTTCACACTCACGCATGTACTCTCGCCACTCTCTCACGCACGTACTCTTGCAACTCTCTCACGCACGTACTCTCGCCACTCTCTCAGGCACATACTCTCGCGACACTCTCACGCACGCACTCTCTCACACACGCACTCTCTCACGGACGCACTCTCACTCTCTCACGCACGCACACACTCACACACTTTCTCACTCACACATGTACTCTCGCCACTCTCTCAGGCACGTACTCTTGCCACTCTCTCACGCACAAACTCTCGCCACTCTCTCAAGCATGTGCACTCTCTCACTCTCTCATGCACGCACTCTCTCACTCTCACGCACGCACTCTCTCACACTCTCACGCACGCACTCTCACTCTCTCACGCACGCACACTCTCACTCTCTCACACACAAACTCTCCCACTCTCTCACACACAAACTCTCTCACTCTCACGCACGCACTCTCTCACTCTCTAAGGCACGCACTCTCACTCTCTAACGCACGCACTCTCTCACGCACGCACACTCTCACTCTCTCACGCATGCACATTCTCACACACTTTCTCACTCTCTCACTCACGCACGCACTCTCTCACTCTCTCATGCAAGCACTCACGCACGCACTCTCTCACGCACGCATTCTCTCACACACGCACTCTCTGACGCACGCACTCTCTCACGCAAGCACTCTCTCAGGTACGCACGCACGCACACACTCTCTTACTCTATCACGCACGCCCTCTCTCACTCTCTCACGCACTCTCTCACTCTCTCACGCACGCACTCTCTCACACTCTCACGCACGCACTCTCACTCTCTTACGTACGTACACTCTCACTCTCTCACGCACGCACTCTCTCACTCTCTCACGCACGCACACTCTCACTCTCAAGCACAACTCTCTCACTCTCTCACACACAAACACTCTCACTCTCACGCACGCACTCTCTCACTCTCACGCACGCACTCTCTCACTCTCTAAGGCACGTAATCTCTCACTCTCTAAAGCACGCACTCTCTCACTCTCTAACGCACGCACTCTCTCACTCTCTAACGCACGCACTCTCTCACGCACGCCTACTCTCACTCCCTCACGCATGCACACTCTCACACACTTTCTCACTCTCTCACTCACGCACGCACTCTCTCACTCTCTCATGCAAGCAGTCTCTCACGCACGCACTCTCTCATGCACGCACTCTCTCACACACGCACACTCTCACGCAAGCACGCTCTCACACAAGCATTCTCTCAGGCACGCAAGCACGCACACACTCTCTTACCCTCTCACGCACGCCCTCTCTCACTCTCTCACGCACGCACTCTCTCACGCACGGGCTCTCACACTCTCTCACGCACGCACTCTCACTCTCTCACGCACGCACTCTCTCACACTCTCATGCACGCACTCTCACTCTCTTACGTATGCACAATCTCACTCGCTCACGTACGCACACTCTCACTCTCTCACGCACAAACTCTCTCACTCTCTCACGCACAAACTCTCACACTCTCACGCACGCACTCTCTCAATCTCACGCACGCACTCTCTCACTCTCTCACGCAAGCACTCTCTCACTCTCTCATGCATGCACTCTCTCACTCTCTAAGGCACGCACTCTCTCACTCTCTCCCGCACGCACTCCCTCACTCTCTCACGCACGCACTCTCTCACTCACACGCACTCTCACTCACGCACTCTCTCACTCTCTCACGCACGCACACTCTCACTCAGTCACGCACGCACTCTCTCACTCTCTCACGCACGCACTCTCACTCTCTTACGTACGCACACTCTCACTATCTCACGCACGCACACTCTCACTCAGTCACGCACGCACTCTCTCACTCTCTCACGCAGGCACTCTCTCACTCTCTAACGCACGCACTCTCTCACTCACGCACGCACTCTCTCACTCACGCACACTCTCACTCTCTCACGCACGCACACTCTCAATCTCTCACGCACGCACACTCTCACACACTTTCTCACTCACGCATGTACTCTCGCCACTCTCTCAGGCACGTACTCTTGCCACTCTCAAACGGACTTACTCTCGCCACTCTCTCAGACACATACTCTCGCCACTCTCTCATGCACGCACACTCTCACACACGCACTCTCTAAAGCACGCAGTCTCTCACTATCTCACGCACGCACACTCTCACGCACTTTCTTACTCTCTCACGCACGCACTCTCTCACGCACGCACACTCTCACTCTCTCACGCACGCACACTCTCACACACTTTCTCACTCACGCATGTACTCTCGCCACTCTCTCAGGCACATACACTTGCCACTCTCTCACGCACAAACTCTCGCCACTCTCTCACGACGTGCACTCTCTCACTCTCTCACGCACGCACACTCTCACTCTCACGCATGCACACTCTCACTCTCTCACGCACAAACTCTCTCACTCTCACGCACGCATTCTCTCACTCTCTAAGGCACGCACTCTCTCACTCTCTAACGCAAGCACTCTCTCATGCACGCACACTCTCACTCTCTCACGCATGCACAACCTCACACACTTTGTCACTCTCTCACTCATGCACGCACTCTCTCACTCTCTCATGCAAGCACTCCCTCATGCACGCACTCTCTCACGCACGCACTCTCTCACGCACGCACTCTCTCACGCACGCACTCTCTCAGGCACGCACGCACGCACACACTCTCTTACTCTCTCACGCACGCCCTCTCTCACTCTCTCACGCACGCACTCTCTCACTCTCTCACGCACGCACACCCTCACACTCTCACGCACACACTCTCTTACTCTCTCACGCACGCCCTCTCTCACTCTCTCACGCACGCACTCTCTCACTCTCTTACGTACGCACACTCTCACTCTCTCACGTAAGCACACTCTCACTCTCTCACGCACAAACTCTCTCACTCTCTTACGCAAAAACTCTCTCACACTCTCACGCACGCACTCTCTCACTCTCACGCACGCACTCTCTCACTCTCATGCACGCACTCTCACTCTCTCACGCACATACTCTCTCACTCTCTATGCACACACTCTCTCACTCTCTCACGCAAGCACTCTCTCACTCTCTCACGCACGCACTCTCTCACTCTCTCACGCAGGCACTCTCGCACTCTCTACCGCACGCACTCTATCACTCTCTCACGCAGGCACTCTCTCACTCACACACACTCTCACTCAAGCACACTCTCACTCTCTCACACACGCACACTCTCACTCTCCCACGCACGCACACTGTCACACACATTCTCACTCACGCATGTACTCTCGCCACTCTCTCAGGCACATACACTCGCCACTCTCTCACGCACGCACTCTCTCACACACGCAGTCTCTCACTCTCTCATGCACGCACTCTCACATTCACGCACGCACACTCTCACGCACTTTCATACTCTCTCACGCACGCACTCTCTCACGCACGCACTCTCACATTCACGCACTCTCACATTCACGCACGCACACTCTCACGCACTTTCTTACTCTCTCACGCACGCACTCTCTCACGCACGCACTCTCTCACTCTCACACACGCACTCTCTCTCTCTCTCACGCATGCACTCTCACTCTCTCACGCACGCACTCTCTCACTCTCTCACGCACGCACCCTCTCACACAAGCACTCTCAGGCATGCACGCACTCACACACTCTTACTCTCTCACGCACGCCCTCTCTCACTCTCTCACGCACGCCCTCTCTCACTCTCTCACGCACGCACTCTCTCACACTCTCACGCACGCACTCTCACTCTCTTACGTACGCACTCTCACTCGCTCACACACAAACTCTCTCTCACGCACAAAATCTCTCACTCTCTCACGCACGCACTCTCTCACTCTCTCACGCACGCACTCTGTCACTCTCACGCACTCTCTCACTCTCTCACGCATGCACTCTCTCACTCTCTAAGGCACGCACTCTCTCACTCTCTCCCGCACGCACTCTCTCACTCTCTCCCGCACGCACTCTGTCACTCTCATGCACTCTCTCACTCTCTCACGCATGCACTCTCTCACTCTCTAAGGCACGCACTCTCTCACTCTCTCCCGCACGCACTCTCTCACTCTCTCATGCACGCACTCTCTCACTCTCTCACGCACACACTTTCTCACTCTCTCACGCAGGCACTCTCTCACACTCTCACGCAGGCACTCTCTCACTCTCTAACGCATTCATTCTCTCACTCTCTCACGCACGCACTCTCTCACTCACACACACTCTCATGCACGCCCTCTCTCACTCTCTCATGCACGCACTCTCTCACACTCTCACGCACGCAATCTCACTCTCTTACGTACGCACACCCTCACTCTCTCACGTACGCACACTCTCACTTTCTCAGGCACAAACTCTCTCACTCTCTCACGCACGTACTCTCTCACTCTCTCACGCACGCACTCTCTCACTCTCACGCATGCACTCTCTCACTCTCTCACGCACGCACTCTCTCACTCTCTCCCGCAGGCACTCTCTCACTCTCTAACGCCTGCACTCTCTCACTCTCTCACTCTCACGCATGCACTCTCTCACTCTCTCACGCATGCACTCTCTCACTCTCTCATGCAGGATCTCTCTCACTCACGCCCACTCTCACTCATGCACACTCTCACTCTCTCACGCACGCACACTCTCACTCTCTCACGCACGCACTCTCTCACTCTCTCACGCACGCACTCTCTCACTCTCTAACGCATGCACTCTCTCACTCTCTCATGCAGGATCTCTCTCACTCACGCACACTCTCACTCATGCACACTCTCACTCTCTCACGCACGCACACTCTCACTCTCTCACGCACGCACTCTCTCACGCATGCACTCTCTCACGCACGCACTCTCTCACGCATGCACTCTCTCACGCAAGCACTCTCTCAGGCACGCACGCACGCACACGCTCTCTTACTCTCTCACGCATCCCCTCTCTCACTCTCTCACACACGCACTCTCTCACTCTCTCACGCACGCACTCTCTCACACTCTCACACACGCACTCTCACTCTCTTACGTACGCACACTCTCACTCTCTCACGTACGCACACTCTCACTCTCTCATGCACAAACTCTCTCACTCTCTCACGCACAAACTCTCTCACACTCTCACGCACGCACTCTCTCACTCTCTCACGCACGCACTCTCACACTCTCACGCACGCACTCTCTCACTCTCTCCCGCACGCACTCCCTCACTCTCTCACGCACGCACTCTCTCACTCACACACACTCTCACTCACGCACTCTCTCACTCTCTCACGCACGCACACTCTCACTCTGTCACGCACGCACTCTCTCACTCTCTCACGCAGGCACTCTCTCACTCTCTAACGCACGCACTCTCTCACTCATGCACGCACTCTCTCACTCACGCACACTCTCACTCTCTCACGCACGCACACTCTCAATCTCTCACGCACGCACACTCTCACACACTTTCTCACTCACGCATGTACTCTCGCCACTCTCTCAGGCACGTACTCTTGCCACTCTCAAACGCACTTACTCTCGCCACTCTCTCAGGCACATACTCTCGCCACTCTCTCACGCACGCACTCTCTCACACACGCTCTCTCTAAAGCACGCAGTCTCTCACTATCTCACGCACGCACTCTCTCATGCACGCACACTCTCACTCTCTCACGCACGCACACTCTCACACACTTTCTCACTCACGCATGTACTCTCGCCACTCTCTCAGGCACATACACTTGCCACTCTCTCACGCACAAACTCTCGCCACTCTCTCACGACGTGCACTCTCTCACTCTCTCACGCACGCACACTCTCACTCTCACGCATGCACACTCTCACTCTCTCACGCACAAACTCTCTCACTCTCACGCACGCATTCTCTCACTCTCTAAGGCACGCACTCTCTCACTCTCTCATGCACGCACACTCTCACTCTCACGCACGCACACTCTCACTCTCTCACGCACAAACTCTCTCACTCTCACGCACGCATTCTCTCACTCTCTAAGGCACGCACTCTCTCACTCTCTAACGCAAGCACTCTCTCACTCCCTAACGCACGCACTCTCTCATGCACGCACACTCTCACTCTCTCACGCATGCACAACCTCACACACTTTCTCACTCTCTCACGCACGCACTCTCTCACACTCTCACGCATGCACTCTCACTCTCTTACGTACGCACACTCTCAATCTCTCAAGCACAAACTCTCTCACTCCCTCACAAACACTCAGTCTCACGCACGCACTCTCTCACTCTCTCATGCAAGCACTCTCTCACGCATGCACTCTCTCACGCACGCACTCTCTCACGCAAGCACTCTCTCACTCTCTCACGCACGCACTCTCTCACACTCTCATGCACGCACTCTCACTCTCTTAAGTACGCACACTCTCACTCTCTCACGCACGCACACTCTCACTCTCTCAAGCACAAACTCTCTCAATCTCTCACACACAAACACTCTCAGTCTGATGCACGCATCACTCTCACTCTCTTACGCAGGCACTCTCGCACTCTCTAACGCATGCACTCTATCTCTCTCTCACGCAGGCACTCTCTCACTCACACACACTCTCACTCAAGCACACTCTCACTCTCTCACACACGCACACTCTCACTCTCCCAGGCACGCACACTCTCACACTTTCTCACTCAAATATGTACTCTCGCCACTCTCTCAGGCACGTACTCTTGCCACTCTCTCACGCATGTACTCTCGCCACTCTCTCAAACACGCACTGTCTCACACACGCACACTCTCACGCCAGCACTCTCTCATGCAAGCACTCTCTCAAGCACGCACGCACGCACACACTCTCTTACCCTCTCACGCACGCCCTCTCTCACTCTCTCACGCATGCACTCTCTCACGCAAGCACTCTCTCAGGCACGCACGCACGCACACACTCTCTTGCTCTCTCACGCATGCCCTCTCTCACTCTCTCACACACGCACTCTCTCACTCTCTCACGCACGCACTCTCTCACACTCTCACGCACGCACTCTCACTCTCTTACGTACGCACACTCTCACTCTCTCACGCACAAACTCTCTCAGTCTCTCACGCACAAACTCTCTCACACTCTCACGCACGCACTCTCTCACTCTCACGCACGCACTCTCTCACTCTCACGCACGCACTCTCACTCTCTTACGCACGCACTCTCTCTCTCACTCATGCATGCACTCTCTCACTCTCTAAGTCATGCACTCTCTCACTCTCTCACTCATGCATGAACTCTCTCACTCTCTAAGTCATGCACTCTCTCACTCTCTCACTCTCACGCACGCACTCTCTCACTCTCTCACGCACGCACTTTCTCACTCTCTCACGCAGGCACTCTCTCACTCTCTCACGCAGGCACTCTCTCACTCTCTAACGCACTCATTCTCTCACTCACGCACGCACTCTCTCACTCACACACACTCTGACGCACGCACTCTCTCACACTCTCACGCACGCACTCTCACTCTCTTACGTACGCACACTCTCACTCTCCCACGTACGCAAACTCTCACTCTCTCAGGCACAAACTCTCTCACGCATGCACTCTCTCACTATCTCACGCACACACTCTCTCACTCTCACGCACGCACTCTCTCACTCTCTCACGCACACACTCTCTCAATCTCTCACGCACGCACTCTCTCACTCTCTAACGCACGCACTCTCTCACTCTCTCACGCAGGCACTCTCTCACTCTCTCACGCACGCACACTCTCACTCTCTCACGCACGCACACTCTCACACACTTTCTCACTCACGCATGTACTCTCGCCACTCTCTCAGGCACATACTCTTTCCACTCTCTCACGCACGTACTCTCGCCACTCTCTCAGGAACATACTCTCGCAACACTCTCACGCACGCGCTCTCTCACACACACACTCTCTCACGCACGCAGTCTCTCACTCTCTCATGCACGCACTCTCACATTCATGCACGCACACTCTCACGCACTTTCTTACTCTCTCAAGCACGCACTCTCTCACGAACATGCACTCTCTCACTCTCTAATGCACGCACACTCTCACTCTCATGCACGCACTCTCTAACACTCTCACACAGGCATTCTCACTCTCTCACGCATGCACACTCTCACTCTCTCACGCACAATCTCTCTCACTCTCTCACACACAAACTCTCTCACTCTCACGCACGCACTCTCTCACTCTCTCACGCACGCACTCTCTCACACACTTTCTCACTCTCTCACTCACGCACGCACTCTCTCTCTCTCTCATGCAAGCACTCTCTCACGCACGCACTCTCTCATGCATGCACTCTCTCACGCACGCACTCTCACGCACGTACACTCTCACTCTCTCACGCATGAACACTCTCACACAGTTTCTCACTCTCTCACTCACGCATGCACTCTCTCACTCTCTCATGCAAGCACTCTCTCACGCATGCACGCTCTCACACACGCACTCTCTCATGCAAGCACTCTCTCAGGCACGCACGCACGCACACACTCTCTTACTCTCTCACGCACGCTCTCTCACTCTTTCACGCACGCAGTCTCTCACACTCTCACGCACGCACTCTCACTCTCTTACGTACGCACACTCTCACTCTCTCAAGCACAAACTCTCTCACTCTCTCACACACAAACACTCTCACTCTCACGCACGCACTCTCTCACTCTCACGCACGCACTCTCTCTCTCTCACGCATGCACTCTCACTGTCTCACGCATGCACTCTCTCACTCTCCCACGCACGCACTCTCTCACTCTCTCATGCACGCACTCTCTCACTCTCTCACGTACGCACTCACACACTCTAAGGCACGCACTCTCTCACTCTCTCACTCACGCACTCTCCCACTCTCTCACGAATGCACTCTCTCACTCTCTCACGCACGCACTCTCTCACTCTCTCATGCACGCACTCTCTCACTCTCTCACGTACGCACTCACACACTCTAAGGCACGCACTCTCTCACTCTCTCACTCACGCACTCTCCCACTCTCACGAATGCACTCTCTCACTCTCTCACGCACGCACTCTCTCACTCTCTCACGCATGCACTCTCTCACACTCTCACGCACGCCCTCTCTCACTCTCTCACGCACGCACTCTCTCACACTATCACGCACGCACTCTCAATCTCTTACGTACGCACACTCTCACTCTCTCACGTAAACACACTCTCACTCTCTCACGCACAAACTCTCTCACTCTCTCACGCACAAAATCTCTCACTCTCTCACGCATGCACTCTCTCACTCTCTCACGCACGCACTCTGTCACTCTCACGCACGCACTCTCTCACTCTCTCACACATGCACTCTCTCACTCTCTAAGGCACGCACTCTCTCACTCTCTCCCGCATGCAATCTCTCACTCTCTCACACACGCACTCTCTCACTCTCTCACGCACGCACTTTCTCACTCTCTCACGCAGGCACTCTCTCACTCTCTCACGCAGGCACTCTCTCACTCTCTAACGCACTCATTCTCTCACTCTCTCATGCACGCACTCTCTCACACTCTCACGCACGCACTCTCACTCTCTTACGTACGCACACTCTCACTCTCTCACGTACGCACACTCTCACTCTCTCAGGCACAAACTCTCTCACTCTCTCACGCACGCACTCTCTCACTCTCTCACGCACGCACACTCTCACTCTCTCACGCACAAACTCTCTCACTCTCTCACACACAAACTCTCTCACTCTCACGCATGCACTCTCTCTCTCTCACGCACGCACTCCCTCACTCTCTAAGGCACGCACTCTCTCACTCTCTAACGCATGCACTCTCTCACGCACGCACACTCTCACTCTCTCATGCATGCACACTCACACACTTTCTCACTCTCTCACTCACGCACGCATTCTCTCACTCTTTCATGCAAGCACTCTCTCACGCACGCACTCTCTCACGCACGCACTCCCTCACGCTCGCACTCCCTCACGCTCGCACTCTCTCATGCAAGCACTCTCTCAGGCACGCCTACTCTCACTCTCTCACGCATGCACACTCTCACACACTTTCTCACTCTCTCACTCACGCACGCATTCTCTCACTCTCATGCAAGGAGTCTCTCACGCACGCACTCTCTCTTGCACGCACGCTCTCACACACGCACACTCTCACGCAAGCACTCTCTCACACAAGCACGCTCTCAGGCACGCACGCACGCAGACACTCTCTTACCCTCTCACGCACGCCCTCTCTCTCTCTCACGCAAGCAATCTCTCAGGCACGCACGCACACACTCTCTTACTCTCTCACGCACGCACTCTCTCACTCTCTCACGCACGCACTCTCTCACTCTCTCATGCACGCACTCTCTCACACTCTCACGCACGCACTCTCACTCTCTTACATACGCACACTCTCACTCGCTCACGTACGCACACTCTCACTCTCTCACGCACAAACTCACTCACTCTCTCACGCACAAACTCTCTCACACTCTCACGCACGCACTCTCTCAATCTCACGTACGCACTCTCTCATCTCTCACGCACGCACTCTCACTCTCTCACGCATGCACTCTCTCACACACGCACTCTCTAAAGCACGCAGTCTCTCACTCTCTCACGCACGCACACTCTCACACACTTTCTTACTATCTCAGGCACGTACACTTGCCACTCTCTCATGCACAAACTCTCGCCACTCTCTCATGACGTGCACTCTCTCACTCTCTCACGCACGCAATCTCACACTCTCACGCACGCACTCTCACTCTCACGCACGCACACTCTTTCTCCCTTACGCACAAACTCTCTCACTCTCTCACACACAAACTCTCTCACTCTCACGCACGCACTCGCTCACTCTCTAATGCAAGCACTCTCTCACTCCCTAACACACGCACTCTCTCACGCACGCACACTCTCACACTCATGGATGCACACTCTCACACACTTTCTCTCTCTCTCACTCACGCACACACTCTCTCACTCTCTCATGCAAGCAATCTCTCACGCACGCACTATCTCACTCTCACGCATGCACTCTCTCACTCTCACGCACGCACTCTCTCACTGTCTCACGCACACACTCTCACACTCTATGCACACACTTTCTCACTCTCTCACGCACGCACTCTCTCACTCTCTCACGCAGGCACTCTCTCACTCACACACACTTTCACTCAAGCACACTCTCACTCTCTCACACACGCACACTCTCACTCTCCCACGCACGCACACTCTCACAAACTTTCTCACTCACGCATGTACTCTCGCCACTCTCTCAGGCACGTACTCTTGCCACTCTCTCACGCACGTGCTCTCGCCACTCTCTCAGGCACATACTCTCGCCACTCTCTCACGCACGCACTCTCTCACACACGCGCTCTCTCATGCACGCAGTCTCTAACTCTCTCATGCACGCACTCTCACATTCACGCACGCACACTCTCACGCACTTTCTTACTCTCTCATGCACGCACTCTCTCACGCACGCACACTCTCACTCTCTCACGCACGCACACTCTCACACACTTTCTCACTCACGCATGTACTCTCGCCACTCTCTCAGGCACGTAGTCTTGCCATTCTCTCAAGCACAAACTCTCGCCACTCTCTCACGCACATGCAATCTCTCACTCTTTCACGCACGTACTCTCTCACTGTCATGCACGCACTCTCTCACACTCTCACACACGCATTCAGACTCTCTCACGCACGCACACTCTCACTCTCACGCACGCACTCTCTCTCTCTCACGCATGCACTCTCACTGTCTCACGCATGCACTCTCTCACTCTCCCACGCACGCACTCTCTCACTCTCTCATGCACGCACTCTCTCACTCTCTCACGTACGCACTCACACACTCTAAGGCACGCACTCTCTCACTCTCTCACTCACGCACTCTCCCACTCTCTCACGAATGCACTCTCTCACTCTCTCACGCACGCACTCTCTCACTCTCTCATGCACGCACTCTCTCACTCTCTCACGTACGCACTCACACACTCTAAGGCACGCACTCTCTCACTCTCTCACTCACGCACTCTCCCACTCTCTCACGAATGCACTCTCTCACTCTCTCACGCACGCACTCTCTCACTCTCTCACGCATGCACTCTCTCACACTCTCACGCACGCCCTCTCTCACTCTCTCACGCACGCACTCTCTCACACTATCACGCACGCACTCTCAATCTCTTACGTACGCACACTCTCACTCTCTCACGTAAACACACTCTCACTCTCTCACGCACAAACTCTCTCACTCTCTCACGCACAAAATCTCTCACTCTCTCACGCATGCACTCTCTCACTCTCTCACGCACGCACTCTGTCACTCTCACGCACGCACTCTCTCACTCTCTCACACATGCACTCTCTCACTCTCTAAGGCACGCACTCTCTCACTCTCTCCCGCATGCAATCTCTCACTCTCTCACACACGCACTCTCTCACTCTCTCACGCACGCACTTTCTCACTCTCTCACGCAGGCACTCTCTCACTCTCTCACGCAGGCACTCTCTCACTCTCTAACGCACTCATTCTCTCACTCTCTCATGCACGCACTCTCTCACACTCTCACGCACGCACTCTCACTCTCTTACGTACGCACACTCTCACTCTCTCACGTACGCACACTCTCACTCTCTCAGGCACAAACTCTCTCTCTCTCACGCACGCACTCTCTCACTCTCTCACGCACGCACTCTCTCACTCCCACGCATGCACTCTCTCACTCTCTCACGCACGCACTCTCTCACTCTCTCACGCAGGTACTCTCTCACTCACGCACACTCTCACTCTCTCACGCACGCACACTCTCACTCTCTCACGCACGCACACTCTCACACACTTTCTCACTCACGCGTGTACTCTCGCCACTCTCTCACGCACGTACTCTCGCCACTCTCTCAGGCACATACTCTCGCAATACTCTCACGCACGCACTCTCTCACACACGCACTCTCTCACGCACGCAGTCTCTCACTCTCTCATGCACGCACTCTCACATTCACGCACGCACACTCTCACGCACTTTCTTACTCTCTCACGCACGCACTCTCTCACGCATGCACTCTCACTCTCTCACACACGCACACTCTCATGCACTGTCTTACTCTCTCACGCACGCTCTCTCACTCTTTCACGCACGCAGTCTCTCACACTCTCACGCACGCACTCTCACTCTCTTACGTACGCACACTCTCACTCTCTCAAGCACAAACTCTCACTCTCTCACACACAAACACTCTCACTCTCACGCACGCACTCTCTCACTCTCACGCACGCACTCTCTCTCTCTCACGCATGCACTCTCACTGTCTCACGCATGCACTCTCTCACTCTCCCACGCACGCACTCTCTCACTCTCTCATGCACGCACTCTCTCACTCTCTCACGTACGCACTCACACTCTCTAAGGCACGCACTCTCTCACTCTCTCACTCACGCACTCTCCCACTCTCTCACGAATGCACTCTCTCACTCTCTCACGCACGCACTCTCTCACTCTCTCACGCATGCACTCTCTCACACTCTCACGCACGCCCTCTCTCACTCTCTCACGCACGCACTCTCTCACTCTCTCACGCACGCACTCTCTCACACTATCACGCACGCACTCTCAATCTCTTACGTACGCACACTCTCACTCTCTCACTTAAACACACTCTCACTCTCTCACGCACAAACTCTCTCACTCTCTCACGCACAAAATCTCTCACTCTCTCACGCACGCACTCTCTCACTCTCTCACGCACGCACTCTGTCACTCTCACGCACGCACTCTCTCACTCTCTCACGCATGCACTCTCTCACTCTCTAAGGCACGCACTCTCTCACTCTCTCCCGCATGCAATCTCTCACTCTCTCACACACGCACTCTCTCACTCTCTCACGCACGCACTTTCTCACTCTCTCACGCAGGCACTCTCTCACTCTCTCACGCAGGCACTCTCTCACTCTCTAACGCACCCATTCTCTCACTCTCTCACGCACGCACTCTCTCACTCACACACACTCTCACGCATGCCCTCTCTCACTCTCTCATGCACGCACTCTCTCACACTCTCACGCACGCACTCTCACTCTCTTACGTACGCACACTCTCACTCTCTCATGCACGCACTCTCTCACTCTCTCACGCACGCACTCTCTCACTCCCACGCATGCACTCTCTCACTCTCTCACGCACGCACTCTCTCACTCTCTCACGCAGGTACTCTCTCACTCACGCACACTCTCACTCATGCACACTCTCACTCTCTCACGCACGCACACTCTCACTCTCTCACGCACGCACACTCTCACTCTCTCACGCACGCACACTCTCACACACTTTCTCACTCACGCATGTACTCTCGCCACTCTCTCACGCACGTACTCTCGCCACTCTCTCAGGCACATACTCTCGCAATACTCTCACGCACGCACTCTCTCACACACGCAGTCTCTCACTCTCTCATGCACGCACTCTCACATTCACGCACGCACACTCTCACGCACTTTCTTACTCTCTCACGCACGCACTCTCTCACGCACGCACTCTCACTCTCTCACACACGCACACTCTCATGCACTTTCTTACTCTCTCACGCACGTACTCTCTCACGCACGCACTCTCACTCTCTCACGCACGCACACTCTCACACACTTTCTCACTCACGCATGTAGTCTCGCCACTCACTCAGACACGTACTCTTGCCACTCTCTCACGCACAAACTCTCGCCACTCTCTCAAGCACGTGCACTCTCTCACTCTCTCACGCACGCACACTCTCACTCTCTCACGCACAAACTCTCTCACTCTCTCACACACAAACTCTCTCACTCTCACGCATGCACTCTCTCTCTCTCACGCACGCACTCTCTCACTCTCTAAGGCACGCACTCTCTCACTCTCTAACGCATGCACTCTCTCACGCACGCACACTCTCACTCTCTCACGCATGCACACTCACACACTTTCTCACTCTCTCACTCACGCACGCATTCTCTCACTCTCTCATGCAAGCACTCTCTCACGCACGCACTCTCTCACGCACGCACTCCCTCACGCTCGCACTCTCTGATGCACGCACTCTCTCATGCAAGCACTCTCTCAGGCACGCACGCACGCACACACTCTATTACTCTCTCACGCACGCCCTCTCTCACTCTCTCACGCACGCACTCTCCCACGCGCGCACTCTCTCACACTCTCATGCACACACTCTCACTCTCTTACGTACGCACACTCTCACTCTCTCACGCACGCACTCTCTCACTCTCTCACGCACGCACTCTCTCACTCTCTCACGCACGCACTCTCTCACACTCTCACGCACGCACTCTCACTCTCTTACGTATGCACACTCACTCTCTCACGCACGCACACTCTCACTCTCAAGCACAACTCTCTCAATCTCTCACACACAAACACTCTCACTCTCACGCACGCACTCTCTCACTCTCACGCACGCACTCTCTCACTCTCTAAGGCACGCACTCTCTCACTCTCTAACGCACGCACTCTCTCACGCACGCCTACTCTCACTCTCTCACGCATGCACACTCTCACACACTTTCTCACTCTCTCACTCACGCACGCATTCTCTCACTCTCATGCAAGGAGTCTCTCACGCACGCACTCTCTCTTGCACGCACTCTCTCACACACGCACACTCTCACGCAAGCACTCTCTCACGCAAGCACACTCTCAGGCACGCACGCACGCAGACACTCTCTTACCCTCTCACACACGCCCTCTCTCACTCTCTCACGCAAGCAATATCTCAGGCACGCACGCACACACTCTCTTACTCTCTCACGCACGCCCTCTCTCACTCTCTCACGCACATGCACTCTCACTCTCTAACGCACGCACACTCTCACTCTCATGCACGCACTCTCTAACACTCTCACACAAGCATTCTCACTCTCTCACGCATGCACACTCTCACTCTCTCGCGTACAATCTCTCTCACTCTCTCACACACAAACTCTCTCACTCTCACGCACGCACTCTCTCACTCTCTCACGCACGCACACTCTCACACACTTTCTCACTCTCTCACTCACGCACGCACTCTCTCTCTCTCTCATGCAAGCACTCTCTCACGCACGCACTCTCTCATGCATGCACTCTCTCACGCATGTACACTCTCACTCTCTCACGCATGCACATTCTCACACACTTTCTCACTCTCTCACTCACGCACGCACTCTCTCACTCTCTCATGCAAGCACTCTCTCACGCATGCACGCTCTCACACACGCACTCTCTCATGCAAGCACTCTCTCAGGCACGCACGCACGCACACACTCTCTTACTCTCTCACGCACGCTCTCTCACTCTTTCACGCACGCAGTCTCTCACACTCTCACGCACGCACTCTCACTCTCTTACGTACGCACACTCTCACTCTCTCAAGCACAAACTCTCTCACTCTCTCACACACAAACACTCTCACTCTCACGCACGCACTCTCTCACTCTCACGCACGCACTCTCTCTCTCACGCATGCACTCTCACTGTCTCACGCATGCACTCTCTCACTCTCCCACGCACGCACTCTCTCACACTCTCATGCACGCACTCTCTCACTCTCTCACGTACGCACTCACACTCTCTAAGGCACGCACTCTCTCACTCTCTCATGCACGCACTCTCCCACTCTCTCACGAATGCACTCTCTCACTCTCTCACGCACGCACTCTCTCACTCTCTCACACATGCACTCTCTCACACTCTCACGCACGCCCTCTCTCACTCCCTCACGCACGCACTCTCTCACTCTCTCACGTACGCACTCTCTCACACTATCACGCACGCACTCTCAATCTCTTACGTACACACACTCTCACTCTCTCACTTAAACACACTCTCACTCTCTCACGCACAAACTCTCTCACTCTCTCACGCACAAAATCTCTCACTCTCTCACGCACGCACTCTCTCACTCTCTCACGCACACACTCTGTCACTCTCACGCACGCACTCTCTCACTCTCTCACGCATGCACTCTCTCACTCTCTAAGGCACGCACTCTCTCACTCTCTCCTGCATGCAATCTCTCACTCTCTCACACACGCACTCTCTCACTCTCTCACGCACACACTTTCTCACTCTCTCACGCAGGCACTCTCTCACTCTCTCACGCAGGCACTCTCTCACTCTCTAACGCACTCATTCTCTCACTCTCTCATGCACGCACTCTCTCACTCACACACACTCTCACGTACGCACACTCTCACTCTCTCAGGCACAAACTCTCTCACTCTCTCACGCACGCACTCTCTCACTCTCTCACGCACGCACTCTCTCACTCCCACGCATGCACTCTCTCACTTTCTCACGCAGGTACTCTCTCACTCACGCACACTCTCACGCACGCACACTCTCACTCTCTCACGCACGCACACTCTCACACACTTTCTCACTCACGCGTGTACTCTCGCCACTCTCTCACGCACGTAATCCCGCCACTCTCTCAGGCACATACTCTCGCAATACTCTCACGCACGCACTCTCTCACACACGCACTCCCTCACGCACGCAGTCTCTCACTCTCTCATGCACGCACTCTCACATTCACGCACGCACACTCTCACGCACTTTCTTACTCTCTCACGCACGCACTCTCTCACGCACGCACTCTCACTCTCTCACACACGCACACTCTCATGCACTTTCTTACTCTCTCACGCACGCACTCTCTCACGCACGCACTCTCACTCTCTCACGCACGCACACTCTCACACACTTTCTCACTCACGCATGTACTCTCGCCACTCACTCAGACACGTACTCTTGCCACTCTCTCACGCACAAACTCTCGCCACTCTCTCAAGCACGTGCACTCTCTCACTCTCTCACGCACGCACACTCTCACTCTCTCACGCACAAACTCTCTCACTCTCTCACACACAAACTCTCTCACTCTCACGCATGCACTCTCTCTCTCTCACGCACGCACTCCCACACTCTCTAAGGCACGCACTCTCTCACTCTCTAACGCATGCACTCTCTCACGCACGCACACTCTCACTCTCTCACGCATGCACACTCACACACTTTCTCACTCTCTCACTCACGCACGCATTCTCTCACTCTCTCATGCAAGCACTCTCTCACGCACGCACTCTCTCACGCACGCACTCCCTCACGCTCGCACTCTCTGACGCACGCACTCTCTCATGCAAGCACTCTCTCAGGCACGCCTACTCTCACTCTCTCACGCATGCACACTCTCACACACTTTCTCACTCTCTCACTCACGCACGCATTCTCTCACTCTCATGCAAGGAGTCTCTCACGCACGCACTCTCTCTTGCACGCACGCTCTCACACACGCACACTCTCACGCAAGCACTCTCTCACACAAGCACGCTCTCAGGCACGCACGCACGCAGACACTCTCTTACCCTCTCACGCACGCCCTCTCTCTCTCTCACGCAAGCAATCTCTCAGGCACGCACGCACACACTCTCTTACTCTCTCACGCACGCCCTCTCTCACTCTCTCACGCACGCACACTCTCACTCTCTCACGCATGCACACTCACACACTTTCTCACTCTCTCACTCACGCACGCATTCTCTCACTCTCTCATGCAAGCACTCTCTCACGCACGCACTCTCTCACGCACGCACTCCCTCACGCTCGCACTCTCTGACGCACGCACTCTCTCATGCAAGCACTCTCTCAGGCACGCCTACTCTCACTCTCTCACGCATGCACACTCTCACACACTTTCTCACTCTCTCACTCACGCACGCATTCTCTCACTCTCATGCAAGGAGTCTCTCACGCACGCACTCTCTCTTGCACGCACGCTCTCACACACGCACACTCTCACGCAAGCACTCTCTCACACAAGCACGCTCTCAGGCACGCACGCACGCAGACACTCTCTTACCCTCTCACGCACGCCCTCTCTCTCTCTCACGCAAGCAATCTCTCAGGCACGCACGCACACACTCTCTTACTCTCTCACGCACGCCCTCTCTCACTCTCTCACGCACGCACTCTCTCACTCTCTCACGCACGCACTCTCTCACTCTCTCACGCACGCACTCTCTCACTCTCTCACGCACGCACTCTCTCACACTCTCACGCACGCACTCTCACTCTCTTACATACGCACACTCTCACTCGCTCACGTACGCACACTCTCACTCTCTCACGCACAAACTCACTCACGCTCTCACGCACAAACTCTCTCACACTCTCACGCACGCACTCTCTCAATCTCACGTACGCACTCTCTCATCTCTCACGCACGCACTCTCACTCTCTCACGCACGGACTCTCTCACTCTCTCACGCACGCACTCTGTCACTCTCACGCACGCACTCTCTCACTCTCTTACGCACGCACTCTCTCACTCTCTCCCGCACGCACTCTCTCACTCACACACACTCTCACTCACTCACTCTCTCACTCTCTCACGCACGCACGCTCTCACTCTGTCACGCACGCACGCTCTCACTCTGTCACGCACGCAGTCTCTCACTCTCTCACGCAGGCACTCTCTCACTCTCTAACGCACGCACTCTCTCACTCACGCACGCACTCTCTCACTCACGCACACTCTCACTCTCTCACGCACGCACACTCTCAATCTCTCACGCATGCACACTCTCACACACTTTCTCACTCACGCATGTACTCTCGCCACTCTCTCACGCACGTACACTTGCCACTCTCTCACGCACGTACTCTCGCAACTCTCTCAGGCACATACTCTCGCCACTCTCTCACGCATGCACTCTCTCACACACGCACTCTCTAAAGCACGCAGTCTCTCACTCTCTCACGCACGCACACTCTCACACACTTTCTTACTATCTCAGGCACGTACACTTGCCACTCTCTCATGCACAAACTCTCGCCACTCTCTCATGACGTGCACTCTCTCACTCTCTCACGCACGCAATCTCACACTCTCACGCACGCACTCTCACTCTCACGCACGCACACTCTTTCTCTCTTACGCACAAACTCTCTCACTCTCTCACACACAAACTCTCTCACTCTCACGCACGCACTCGCTCACTCTCTAATGCAAGCACTCTCTCACTCCCTAACACACGCACTCTCTCACGCACGCACACTCTCACACTCATGGATGCACACTCTCACACACTTTCTCTCTCTCTCACTCACGCACACACTCTCTCACTCTCTCATGCAAGCAATCTCTCACGCACGCACTATCTCACTCTCACGCATGCACTCTCTCACTCTCACGCACGCAATCTCTCACTGTCTCACGCACACACTCTCACACTCTATGCACACACTTTCTCACTCTCTCACGCACGCACTCTCTCACTCTCTCACGCAGGCACTCTCTCACTCACACACACTTTCACTCAAGCACACTCTCACTCTCTCACACACGCACACTCTCACTCTCCCACGCACGCACACTCTCACAAACTTTCTCACTCACGCATGTACTCTCGCCACTCTCTCAGGCACGTACTCTTGCCACTCTCTCACGCACGTGCTCTCGCCACTCTCTCAGGCACATACTCTCGCCACTCTCTCACGCACGCACTCTCTCACACACGCGCTCTCTCATGCACGCAGTCTCTAACTCTCTCATGCATGCACTCTCACATTCACGCACGCACACTCTCACGCACTTTCTTACTCTCTCATGCACGCACTCTCTCACGCACGCACACTCTCACTCTCTCACGCACGCACACTCTCACACACTTTCTCACTCACGCATGTACTCTCGCCACTCTCTCAGGCACGTAGTCTTGCCATTCTCTCAAGCACAAACTCTCGCCACTCTCTCACGCACATGCAATCTCTCACTCTTTCACGCACGTACTCTCTCACTGTCATGCATGCACTCTCTCACACTCTCACACACGCATTCAGACTCTCTCACGCACGCACACTCTCACTCTCTCACGCACAAACTCTCTCACTCTCTCACGCACAAACTCTCTCTCTCACGCACGCACTCTCTCACTCTCTCACGCTCGCACTCTCTCACACACTTTCTCACTCTCTCACTCACGCACGCACTCTCTCACTCTCTCATGCAAGACCACTCTCACGCACGCACTCTCTCACGCACGCACTCTCTCATGCATGCACTCTCTCACGCACGTACACTCTCACTCTCTCACGCTTGCACACTCTCACACACTTTCTCACTCTCTCACTCACACACGCACTCTCTCACTGTCTCATGCAAGCACTCTCTCACGCATGCACTCTCTCACGCACGCACTCTCTCATGCAAGCACTCTCTTAGGCACGCACGCACACACTCTCTTACTCTCTCACGCACGCCCTCTCTCACTCTCTCACGCACACACTCTCTCAGTCTCTCACGCACGCACTCTCTCACACTCTCACGCATGCACTCTCACTCTCTTAAGTACGCACACTCTCACTCTCTCAGGCACAAACTCTCTCACGCACGCACACTCTCACTCTCTCACGCACGCACACTCTCACACACTTTCTCACTCACGCATGTACTCTCGCCACTCTCTCAGGCACATACTCTTTCCACTCTCTCACGCACGTACTCTCGCCACTCTCTCAGGCACATACTCTCGCAACACTCTCACGCATGCACTCTCTCACACACACACTCTCTCAGGCACGCAGTCTCTCACTCTCTCATGCACGCACTCTCACATTCATGCACGCACACTCTCACGCGCTTTCTTACTCTCTCAAGCACGCACTCTCTCACGCACATGCACTCTCTCACTCTCTAACGCACGCACACTCTCACTCTCATGCACGCACTCTCTAACACTCTCAAACACGCATTCTCACTCTCTCACGCATGCACACTCTCACTCTCTCACGCACAATCTCTCTCACTCTCTCACACACAAACTCTCTCACTCTCACGCACGCACTCTCTCACTCTCTTACGCACGCACTCTCTCACACACTTTCTCACTCACTCACGCACGCACTCTCTCTCTCTCTCATGCAAGCACTCTCTCACGCACGCACTCCCTCATGCATGCACTCTCTCACGCACGCACTCTCTCACGCACGTACACTCTCACTCTCTCACGCATGCACACTCTCACACACTTCTCACTCTCTCACTCACGCACGCACTCTCTCACTCTCTCATGCAAGCACATTCTCACGCATGCACGCTCTCACACACGCACTCTCTCATGCAAGCACTCTCTCAGGCTCGCACTCACGCACACACTCTCTTACTCTCTCACGCACGCTCTCTCTCACTCTTTCATGCACGCACTCTCTCACACTCTCACGCACGCACTCTCACTCTCTCTCTCACGCATGCACTCTGACTGTCTCACGCATGCACTCTCTCACTCTCCCACGCACGCACTCTCTCACTGCCTCATGCACGCAATCTCTCACTCTCTCACGTAAGCACTCACACTCTCTAAGGCACGCACTCTCTCACTCTCTCACGCACGCACTTTCTCGCTCTCTCACGCAGGCACTCTCTCACTCTCTCACGCAGGCACTCTATCACTCTCTAATGCACTCATTCTCTCACTCTCTCATGCACGCACTCTCTCACTCACACACACTCTCACGCACGCACTCTCTCACACTCTCACGCACGCACTCTCTCACACTCTCACGCACGCACTCTCACTCTCTTACGTACGCACACTCTCACTCTCTCACGTACGCACACTCTCACTCTCTCAGGCACAAACTCTCTCACTCTCTCACGCACGCACTCTCTCACTCTCTCACGCACGCACTCTCTCACTCTCACGCACGCACTCTCTCACT
Organism: Carcharodon carcharias; assembly: GCF_017639515.1. Classification (NCBI taxonomy): domain Eukaryota; kingdom Metazoa; phylum Chordata; class Chondrichthyes; order Lamniformes; family Lamnidae; genus Carcharodon; species Carcharodon carcharias. The sequence goes on along the minus strand of NC_054487.1, from coordinate 43,700,677 downwards.
CTCTCACGCACACACTCTCTCAATCTCTCACGCACGCACTCTCTAACTCTCTCACGCACGCACTCTCTCACTCTCACGCACGCACTCTCTTACTCTCTCACGCATGCAGTCTCTCACTCTAACGCACACGCTCTCTCACGCACGCACTCTCTCACTCACGCACACTCTCACTCATGCACACTCTCACTCTCTCACGCACGCACACTCTCACTCTCTCACTCACGCACACTCACACACTTTCTCACTCACACATGTACTCTCGCCACTCTCTCAGGCACATACTCTTTCCACTCTCTCACGCACGTACTCTCGCCACTCTCTCAGGCACATACTCTCGCAACACTCTCACGCATGCACTCTCTCACACACACAGTCTCTCACGCACGCAGTCTCTCACTCTCTCATGCACGCACTCTCACATTCACGCACGCACACTCTCACGCACTTTCTTACTCTCTCAAGCACGCACTCTCTCACGCACATGCACTCTCTCACTCTCTCACGCACGCACACTCTCACCCTCATGCACGCACTCGATAACACTCTCACACACGCATTCTCACTCTCTCACGCATGCACACTCTCACACACTTTCTCACTCTCTCACTCACGCACGCACTCTCTCACTCTCTCATGCAAGCACTCTCTCACGCATGCACGCTCTCACACACGCACTCTCTCATGCAAGCACTCTCTCAGGCACGCACGCACGCACACACTCTCTTACTCTCTCACGCACGCTCTCTCTCACTCTCACGCACGCACTCGCTCACTCTCTAATGCAAGCACTCTCTCACTCCCTAACACACGCACTCTCTCACGCACGCACACTCTCACACTCATGGATGCACACTCTCACACACTTTCTCTCTCTCTCACTCACGCACACACTCTCTCACTCTCTCATGCAAGCAATCTCTCACGCACGCACTATCTCACTCTCACGCATGCACTCTCTCACTCTCACGCACGCACTCTCTCACTGTCTCACGCACACACTCTCACACTCTATGCACACACTTTCTCACTCTCTCACGCACACACTCTCTCACTCTCTCACGCAGGCACTCTCTCACTCACACACACTTTCACTCAAGCACACTCTCACTCTCTCACACACGCACACTCTCACTCTCCCACGCACGCACACTCTCACAAACTTTCTCACTCACGCATGTACTCTCGCCACTCTCTCAGGCACGTACTCTTGCCACTCTCTCACGCACGTGCTCTCGCCACTCTCTCAGGCACATACTCTCGCCACTCTCTCACGCACGCACTCTCTCACACACGCGCTCTCTCATGCACGCAGTCTCTAACTCTCTCATGCACGCACTCTCACATTCACGCACGCACACTCTCACGCACTTTCTTACTCTCTCATGCACGCACTCTCTCACGCACGCACACTCTCACTCTCTCACGCATGCACACTCTCACACACTTTCTCACTCACGCATGTACTCTCGCCACTCTCTCAGGCACGTAGTCTTGCCATTCTCTCAAGCACAAACTCTCGCCACTCTCTCACGCACATGCAATCTCTCACTCTTTCACGCACGTACTCTCTCACTGTCATGCACGCACTCTCTCACACTCTCACACACGCATTCAGACTCTCTCACGCACGCACACTCTCACTCTCTCACGCACAAACTCTCTCATGCACAAACTCTCTCTCTCACGCACGCACTCTCTCACTCTCTCACGCTCGCACTCTCTCACACACTTTCTCACTCTCTCACTCATGCACGCACTCTCTCACTCTCTCATGCAAGACCACTCTCACGCACGCACTCTCTCACGCACGCACTCTCTCATGCATGCACTCTCTCACGCACGTACACTCTCACTCTCTCACGCTTGCACACTCTCACACACTTTCTCACTCTCTCACTCACGCACGCACTCTCTCACTGTCTCATGCAAGCACTCTCTCACGCATGCACTCTCTCACGCACGCACTCTCTCATGCAAGCACTCTCTTAGGCACGCACGCACACACTCTCTTACTCTCTCACGCACGCCCTCTCTCACTCTCTCACGCACACACTCTCTCACTCTCTCACGCACGCACTCTCTCACACTCTCACGCATGCACTCTCACTCTCTTAAGTACGCACACTCTCACTCTCTCAGGCACAAACTCTCTCACGCACGCACACTCTCACTCTCTCACGCACGCACACTCTCACACACTTTCTCACTCACGCATGTACTCTCGCCACTCTCTCAGGCACATACTCTTTCCACTCTCTCACGCACGTACTCTCGCCACTCTCTCAGGCACATACTCTCGCAACACTCTCACGCACGCACTCTCTCACACACACACTCTCTCAGGCACGCAGTCTCTCACTCTCTCATGCACGCACTCTCACATTCATGCACGCACACTCTCATGCGCTTTCTTACTCTCTCAAGCACGCACTCTCTCACGCACATGCACTCTCTCACTCTCTAACGCACGCACACTCTCACTCTCATGCACGCACTCTCTAACACTCTCAAACACGCATTCTCACTCTCTCACGCATGCACACTCTCACTCTCTCACGCACAATCTCTCTCACTCTCTCACACACAAACTCTCTCACTCTCACGCACGCACTCTCTCACTCTCTTACGCACGCACTCTCTCACACACTTTCTCACTCTCTCACTCACGCACGCACTCTCTCTCTCTCTCATGCAAGCACTCTCTCACGCACGCACTCCCTCATGCATGCACTCTCTCACGCACGCACTCTCTCACGCACGTACACTCTCACTCTCTCACGCATGCACACTCTCACACACTTTCTCACTCTCTCACTCACGCACGCACTCTCTCACTCTCTCATGCAAGCACATTCTCACGCATGCACGCTCTCACACACGCACTCTCTCATGCAAGCACTCTCTCAGGCTCGCACTCACGCACACACTCTCTTACTCTCTCACGCACGCTCTCTCTCACTCTTTCATGCACGCACTCTCTCACACTCTCACGCACGCACTCTCACTCTCTCTCTCACGCATGCACTCTGACTGTCTCACGCATGCACTCTCTCACTCTCCCACGCACGCACTCTCTCACTGCCTCATGCACGCAATCTCTCACTCTCTCACGTAAGCACTCACACTCTCTAAGGCACGCACTCTCTCACTCTCTCACGCACGCACTTTCTCGCTCTCTCACGCAGGCACTCTCTCACTCTCTCACGCAGGCACTCTATCACTCTCTAATGCACTCATTCTCTCACTCTCTCATGCACGCACTCTCTCACTCACACACACTCTCACGCACGCACTCTCTCACACTCTCACGCACGCACTCTCACTCTCTTACGTACGCACACTCTCACTCTCTCACGTACGCACACTCTCACTCTCTCAGGCACAAACTCTCTCACTCTCTCACGCACGCACTCTCTCACTCTCTCACGCACGCACTCTCTCACTCTCACGCACGCACTCTCTCACTCTCTCACGCACACACTCTCTCAATCTCTCACGCACGCACTCTCTAACTCTCTCACGCACGCACTCTCTCACTCTCACGCACGCACTCTCTTACTCTCTCACGCATGCAGTCTCTCACTCTAACGCACGCGCTCTCTCACGCACGCACTCTCTCACTCACGCACACTCTCACTCATGCACACTCTCACTCTCTCACGCACGCACACTCTCTCTCTCACTCACGCACACTCTCACACACTTTCTCACTCACACATGTACTCTCGCCACTCTCTCAGGCACATACTCTTTCCACTCTCTCACGCACGTACTCTCGCCACTCTCTCAGGCACATACTCTCGCAACACTCTCACGCACGCACTCTCTCACACACGCACTCTCTCACGCACGCAGTCTCTCACTCTCTCATGCACGCACTCTCACATTCACGCACGCACACTCTCACGCACTTTCTTACTCTCTCAAGCACGCACTCTCTCACGCACATGCACTCTCTCACTCTCTCACGCACGCACACTCTCACCCTCATGCACGCACTCGATAACACTCTCACACACGCATTCTCACTCTCTCACGCATGCACACTCTCACACACTTTCTCACTCTCTCACTCACGCACGCACTCTCTCTCTCTCTCATGCAAGCACTCTCACGCACGCACTCCCTCATGCATGCACTCTCTCACGCACGCACTCTCTCACGCACGTACACTCTCACTCTCTCACGCATGCACACTCTCACACACTTTCTCACTCTCTCACTCACGCACGCACTCTCTCACTCTCTCATGCAAGCACTCTCTCACGCATGCACGCACTCACACACGCACTCTCTCATGCAAGCACTCTCTCAGGCACGCACGCACGCACACACTCTCTTACTCTCTCATGCACGCTCTCTCTCACTCTTTCATGCACGCACTCTCTCACACTCTCACGCACGCACTCTCACTCTCTCTCTCACGCATGCACTCTCACTGTCTCACGCATGCACTCTCTCACTCTCCCACTCACGCGCTCTCTCACTGCCTCACGCACGCACTTTCTCACTCTCTCACGCAGGCACTCTCTCACTCTCTCACGCAGGCACTTTATCACTCTCTAACGCACTCATTCTCTCACTCTCTCATGCACGCACTCTCTCACTCACACACACTCTCACGCACGCACTCTCTCACACTCTGACGCACGCACTCTCACTCTCTTACGTACGCACACTCTCGCTCTCTCACGTACGCACACTCTCACTCTCTCAGGCACAAACTCTCTCACTCTCTCACGCACGCACTCTCTCACTCTCTCACGCACGCACTCTCTCACTCTCACGCACGCACTCTCTCACTCTCTCACGCACACACTCTCTCAATCTCTCACGCACGCACTCTCTAACTCTCTCACGCACGCACTCTCTCACTCTCTTATGCAGGCACTCTCTCACTCTAACGCACGCACTCTCTCACTCTCTCACTCACGCACACTCTCACTCATGCACACTCTCACTCTCTCACGCACGCACACTCTCACTCTCTCACTCACGCACACTCTCACACACTTTCTCACTCACGCATGTACTCTCGCCACTCTCTCAGGCACATACTCTTTCCACTCTCTCACGCACGTACTCTCGCCACTCTCTCAGGCACATACTCTCGCAACACTCTCACGCACGCACTCTCTCACACACGCACTCTCTCACGCACGCAGTCTCTCACTCTCTCATGCACGCACTCTCACATTCACGCACGCACACTCTCACGCACTTTCTTACTCTCTCAAGCACGCACTCTCTCACGCACATGCACTCTCTCACTCTCTCACGCACGCACACTCTCACTCTCATGCACGCACTCTCTAACACTCTCACACACGCATTCTCACTCTCTCACGCATGCACACTCTCACTCTCTCGCGCACAATCTCTCTCACTCTCTCACACACAAACTCTCTCACTCTCATGCACGCACTCTCTCACTTTCTCATGCACGCACTCTCTCACACACTTTCTCACTCTCTCACTCACGCACGCACTCTCTCTCTCTCTCATGCAAGCACTCTCTCACGCACACACTCTCTCATGCATGCACTCTCTCACGCACGCATTCTCACGCACGTACACTCTCACTCTCTCACGCATGCACACTCTCACACACTTTCTCACTCTCTCACTCACGCACGCACTCTCTCACTCTCTCATGCAAGCACTCTCTCACGCATGCACTCTCTCATGCACGCACTCTCTCATGCAAGCACTCTCTCAGGCACGCACGCACGCACACACTCTCTTACTCTCTCACGCACGCTCTCTCACTCTTTCACGCACGCAGTCTCTCACACTCTCACGCACGCACTCTCACTCTCTTACGTACGCACACTCTCACTCTCTCAAGCACAAACTCTCTCACTCTCTCACACACAAACACTCTCACTCTCACGCACGCACTCTCTCACTCTCACGCACGCACTCTCTCTCTCTCACGCATGCACTCTCACTGTCTCACGCATGCACTCTCTCACTCTCCCACGCACGCACTCTCTCACTCTCTCATGCACGCACTCTCTCACTCTCTCACGTACGCACTCACACTCTCTAAGGCACGCACTCTCTCACTCTCACGCACGCACTCTCCCACTCTCTCACGAATGCACTCTCTCACTCTCTCACGCACGCACTCTCTCACTCTCTCACGCATGCACTCTCTCACACTCTCACGCACGCCCTCTCTCACTCCCTCACGCACGCAATCTCTCACTCTCTCATGCACGCACTCGCTCACACTATCACGCACGCACTCTCAATCTCTTACATACGCACACTCTCACTCTCTCACGTAAACACACTCTCACTCTCTCACGCACAAACTCTCTCACTCTCTCACGCACAAAATCTCTCACTCTCTCACACACGCACTCTCTCACTCTCTCACGCACGCACTCTGTCACTCTCACGCACGCACTCTCTCACTCTCTCACGCATGCACTCTCTCACTCTCTAAGGCACGCACTCTCTCACTCTCTCCCGCATGCAATCTCTCACTCTCTCACGCATGCACTCTCTCACTTTCTCACGCACGCACTTTCTCACTCTCTCACGCAGGCACTCTCTCACTCTCTCACGCAGGCACTCTCTCACTCTCTAACGCACTCATTCTCCCACTCTCTCATGCACGCACACTCTCACTCACACACACTCTCACGCACGCCCTCTCTCACTCTCTCATGCATGCACTCTCTCACACTCTCACGCACGCACTCTCACTCTCTTACGTACGCACACTCTCACTCTCTCACGTACGCACACTCTCACTCTCTCAGGCACAAACTCTCTCACTCTCTCACGCACGCACTCTCTCACTCTCTCATGCAAGCAGTCTCTCACGAGCGCAATCTCTCATGCACGCACTCTCTCACGCAAGCACTCTCTCAGGCACGCACGCACTCACACACTCTCTTACCCTCTCACGCACGCCCTCTCTCACTCTCTCACGCAAGCACTCTCTCACGCACGCGCTCTCTCACTCCCACGCATGCACTCTCTCACTCTCTCACTCACGCACTCTCTCACTCTCTCACGCAGGTACTCTCTCACTCACGCACACTCTCACTCATGCACACTCTCACTCTCTCACGCACGCACACTCTCACTCTCTCACGCACGCACACTCTCACACACTTTCTCACTCATGCATGTACTCTCGCCACTCTCTCACGCACGTACTCTCGCCACTCTCTCAGGCACATACTCTCGCAATACTCTCACGCACGCACTCTCTCACACACGCACTCTCTCACGCACGCAGTCTCTCACTCTCTCATGCACGCACTCTCACATTCACGCATGCACACTCTCACGCACTTTCTTACTCTCTCACGCACGCACTCTCACTCTCTCACGCACGCACACTCTCATGCACTTTCTTACTCTCTCACGCACGCACTCTCTCACGCACGCACTCTCACTCTCTCACGCACACACACTCTCACACACTTTCTCACTCACGCATGTACTCTCGCCACTCACTCAGACACGTACTCTTGCCACTCTCTCACGCACAAACTCTCGCCACTCTCTGAAGCACGTGCACTCTCTCACTCTCTCACGCATGCACACCCTCACTCTCTCACGCACAAACTCTCTCACTCTCTCACACACAAACTCTCTCACTCTCACGCATGCACTCTCTCTCTCTCACGCACGCACTCTCTCACTCTCTAAGGCACGCACTCTCTCACTCCCTAAGGCACGCACTCTCTCACTCCCTAAGGCACGCACTCTCTCACTCTCTAACGCATGCACTCTCTCACGCACGCACACTCTCACTCTCTCACGCATGCACACTCACACACTTTCTCACTCTCTCACTCACGCACGCATTCTCTCACTCTCTCATGCAAGCACTCTCTCACGCACGCACTCTCTCGCGCACGCACTCCCTCACGCTCGCACTCTCTGACGCACACACTCTCTCATGCAAGCACTCTCTCAGGCACGCACGCACGCACACACTCTATTACTCTCTCACGCACACCCTCTCTCACTCTCTCACGCACACACTCTCCCACGCGCGCATTCTCTCACACTCTCATGCACACACTCTCACTCTCTTACGTACGCACACTCACTCTCTCACGCACGCACTCTCTCACTCTCTCACGCACGCACTCTCTCACACTCTCACACACGCACTCTCACTCTCTTATGTATGCACACTCACTCTCTCACGCACGCACACTCTCACTCTCAAGCACAACTCTCTCAATCTCTCACACACAAACACTCTCACTCTCACGCACGCACTCTCTCACTCTCACGCACGCACTCTCTCACTCTCTAAGGCACGCACTCTCTCACTCTCTAACGCACGCACTCTCTCACGCACGCCTACTCTCACTCTCTCACGCATGCACACTCTCACACATTTTCTCACTCTCTCACTCACGCACGCATTCTCTCACTCTCATGCAAGCAGTCTCTCACGCACGCACTCTCTCTTGCACGCACTCTCTCACACACGCACACTCTCACGCAAGCACTCTCTCACGCAAGCACGCTCTCAGGCACGCACGCACGCAGACACTCTCTTACCCTCTCACGCACATCCTCTCTCACTCTCTCACGCAAGCAATCTCTCAGGCACGCACGCACACACTCTCTTACTCTCTCACGCACGCCCTCTCTCACTCTCTCACGCACGCACACTCTTTCTCTCTTACGCACAAACTCTCTCACTCTCTCACACACAAACTCTCTCACTCTCACGCACGCACTCCCTCACTCTCTAATGCAAGCACTCTCTCACTCCCTAACACACGCACTCTCTCACGCACGCACACTCTCACTCTCATGGATGCACACTCTCACACACTTTCTCTCTCTCTCACTCACGCACACACTCTCTCACTCTCTCATGCAAGCAATCTCTCACGCACGCACTATCTCACTCTCACGCATGCACTCTCTCACTCTCACGCACGCACTCTCTCACTCTCTCACGCACACACTCTCACACTCTCTATGCACACACTTTCTCACTCTCTCATGCACGCACTCTCTCACTCTCTCACGCAGGCACTCTCTCACTCACACACACTCTCACTCAAGCACACTCTCACTCTCTCACACACGCACACTCACTCTCCCACGCACGCACACTCTCACAAACTTTCTCACTCACGCATGTACTCTCGCCACTCTCTCAGGCACGTACTCTTGCCACTCTCTCACGCACGCACTCTCTCACACACGCACTCTCTCATGCACGCAGTCTCTCACTCTCTCATGCACGCACTCTCACATTCACGAACGCACACTCTCACGCACTTTCTTACTCTCTCACGCACGCACTCTCTCACGCACGCACACTCTCACTCTCTCACGCACGCACACTCTCACACACTTTCTCACTCACGCATGTACTCTTGCCACTCTCTCAGGCACGTACTCTTGCCATTCTCTCAAGCACAAACTCTCGCCACTCTCTCACGCACATGCAATCTCTCACTCTCTCACGCATGTACTCTCTCACTGTCATGCACGCACTCTCTCACACTCTCACACACGCATTCAGACTCTCTCACACACGCACACTCTCACTCTCTCACGCACAAACTCTCTCACTCTCTCACGCACAAACTCTCTCTCTCACGCACGCACTCTCTCACTCTCTCACGCTCGCACTCTCTCACACACTTTCTCACTCTCTCACTCACGCACGCACTCTCTCACTCTCTCATGCAAGACCTCTCTCACGCACGCACTCTCTCACGCACGCACTCTCTCATGGACGCACTGTCTCACGCACTTACACTCTCACTCTCTCACGCTTGCACACTCTCACACAATTTCTCACTCTCTCACTCACGCACGCACTCTCTCACTGTCTCATGCAAGCACTCTCTCACGCATGCACTCTCTCACGCACGCACTCTCTCACGCAAGCACTCTCTTAGGCACGCACGCACACACTCTCTTACTCTCTCACGCACGCCCTCTCTCACTCTCTCACGCACACACTCTCTCACTCTCTCACGCACGCACTCTCTCACACTCTCACGCATGCACTCTCACTCTCTTAAGTACGCACACTCTCACTCTCTCAGGCACAAACTCTCTCACGCATGCACTCCCTCACTCTCTCACGCAGGCACTCTCTCAATCTCTAACGCATGCACTCTCTCACTCTCTCACGCAGGCACTCTCTCACTCTCTCACGCACGCACACTCTCACTCTCTCACGCACGAACACTCTCACACACTTTCTCACTCATGCATGTACTCACGCCACTCTCTCAGGCACATACTCTTTCCACTCTCTCATGCACGTACTCTCGCCACTCTCTCAGGCACATACTCTCGCAACACTCTCACGCACGCACTCTCTCACACACGCACTCTCTCACGCACGCAGTCTCTCACTCTCTCATGCACGCACTCTCACATTCATGCACGCACACTCTCACGCACTTTCTTACTCTCTCAAGCACGCACTCTCTCACGCACACGCACACTCTCACTCTCATGCACGCACTCTCTAACACTCTCACACACGCATTCTCACTCTCTCACGCATGCACACTCTCACTCTCTCACGCACAATCTCTCTCACTCTCTCACGCACGCACACTCTCATACTCTCACGCACGCACTCTCACTCTCTTACGTACGCACACTCTCACTCTCTCACGCACAATCTCTCTCAGTCTCTCACGCACAAACTCTCTCACAATCTCACGCACGCACTCACTCACTCTAACGCACGCACTCTCTCACTCTCTAACGCACGCACTCTCTCACTCTCTCACGCACGCACTCTCTCACTCTGTCACGCACGCACTCTCTCACTCTCTCACGCACGCACACTCTCATACTCTCACGCACGCACTCTCACTCTCTTACGTACGCACACTCTCACTCTCTCACGTACGCACACTCTCACTCTCTCAGGCACAAACTCTCTCACTCTCTCACGCACGCACTCTCTCACTCTCTCACACACGCACTGTCTCACTCCCACGCATGCACTCTCTCACTCTCTCACGCACGCACTCTCTCACTCTCTCACGCAGGTACTCTCTCACTCACGCACACTCTCACTCATGCACACTCTCACTCTCTCACGCACGCACACTCTCACTCTCTCACACACGCACACTCTCACACACTTACTCACGCGTGTACTCTCGCCACTCTCTCACGCACGTACTCTCGCCACTCTCTCACGCACGTACTCTCGCAATACTCTCACGCACGCACTCTCTCACACACGCACTCTCTCACGCACGCAGTCTCTCACTCTCTCATGCACGCACTCTCACATTCACGCACGCACACTCTCACGCACTTTCTTACTCTCTCACGCACGCACTCTCTCACGCACGCACTCTCACTCTCTCACGCACGCACACTCTCATGCACTTTCTTACTCTCTCACGCACGCACTCTCTCACGCACGCACACTCTCACACACTTTCTCACTCACGCATGTACTCTCGCCACTCACTCAGACACGTACTCTTGCCACTCTCTGGCGCACAAACTCTCGCCACTCTCTCAAGCACGTGCACTCTCTCACTCTCTCACGCACGCACACTCTCACTCTCTCACGCACAAACTCTCTCACTCTCTCACACACAAACTCTCTCACTCTCACGCATGCACTCTCTCTCTCTCACGCACGCACTCTCTAAGGCACGCACTCTCTCACTCTCTAACGCATGCACTCTCTCACGCACGCACACTCTAACTCTCTCACGCATGCACACTCACACACTTTCTCACTCTCTCACTCACGCACGCATTCTCTCACTCTCTCATGCAAGCACTCTCTCACGCACGCACTCTCTCACGCACGCACTCCCTCACGCTCGCACTCTCTGACGCACGCACTCTCTCATGCAAGCACTCTCTCAGGCACGCACGCACGCACACACTCTATTACTCTCTCACGCACGCCCTCTCTCACTCTCTCACGCACGCACTCTCCCACGCGCGCACTCTCTCACACTCTCATGCACACACTCTCACTCTCTTACATACGCACACTCTCACTCTCTCACGCACGCACTCTCTCACTCTCTCACGCACGCACTCTCTCACACTCTCACGCACGCACTCTCACTCTCTTACGTATGCACACTCACTCTCTCACGCACGCACACTCTCACTCTCAAGAAAAACTCTCTCAATCTCTCACACACAAACACTCTCACTCTCACGCACGCACTCTCTCACTCTCACGCACGCACTCTCTCATTCTCTAAGGCACGCACTCTCTCACTCTCTAATGCACGCACTCTCTCACGCACGCCTACTCTCACTCTCTCACGCATGCACACTCTCACACACTTTCTCACTCTCTCACTCACGCACGCATTCTCTCACTCTCATGCAAGCAGTCTCTCACGCACGCACTCTCTCTTGCACGCACTCTCTCACACACGCACACTCTCACACAAGCACTCTCTCACGCAAGCACGCTCTCAGGCACGCACGCACGCAGACACTCTCTTACCCTCTCACGCACGCCCTCTCTCACTCTCTCACGCAAGCAATCTCTCAGGCATGCACGCACATACTCTCTTACTCTCTCACGCATGCCCTCTCTCACTCTCTCACGCACGCACACTCTTTCTCTCTTACGCACAAACTCTCTCACTCTCTCACACATAAACTCTCTCACTCTCACGCACGCACTCGCTCACTCTCTAATGCAAGCACCCTCTCACTCCCTAACACACGCACTCTCTCACGCACGCACACTCTCACTCTCATGGATGCACACTCTCACACACTTTCTCTCTCTCTCACTCACGCACACACTCTCTCACTCTCTCATGCAAGCAATCTCTCACGCACGCACTATCTCACTCTCACGCATGCACTCTCTCACTCTCACGCACGCACTCTCTCACTCACGCACACACTCTCACACTCTCTATGCACACACTTTCTCACTCTCTCACGCACGCACTCTCTCACTCTCTCACGCAGGCACTCTCTCACTCACACACACTCTCACTCAAGCACACTCTCACTCTCTCACACACGCACACTCTCACTCTCCCACGCACGCACACTCTCACAAACTTTCTCACTCACGCATGTACTCTCGCCACTCTCTCAGGCACGTACTCTTGCCACTCTCTCACGCACGCACTCTCTCACACACGCACTCTCTCATGCACGCAGTCTCTCACTCTCTCATGCACGCACTCTCACATTCACGCACGCACACTCTCACGCACTTTCTTACTCTCTCACGCACGCACTCTCTCACGCACGCACACTCGCACTCTCTCACGCACGCACACTCTCACACACTTTCTCACTCACGCATGTACTCTCGCCACTCTCTCAGGCACGTACTCTTGCCATTCTCTCAAGCACAAACTCTCGCCACTCTCTCACGCACATGCAATCTCTCACTCTCTCACGCACGTACTCTCTCACTGTCATGCACGCACTCTCTCACACTCTCACACACGCATTCAGACTCTCTCACGCACGCACACTCTCACTCTCTCACGCACAAACTCTCTCACTCTCTCACGCACAAAGTCTCTCTCTCACGCACGCACACTCTCACTCTCTCACGCTCGCACTCTCTCACACACTTTCTCACTCTCTCACTCACGCACGCACTCTCTCACTCTCTCATGCACGACCTCTCTCACTCACGCACTCTCTCACGCACGCACTCTCTCATGCACGCACTCTCTCACGCACTTACACTCTCACTCTCTCACGCTTGCACACTCTCACACACTTTCTCACTCTCTCACTCACGCACGCACTCTCTCACTGTCTCATGCAAGCACTCTCTCACGCATGCACTCTCTCACGCACGCACTCTCTCACGCAAGCACTCTCTTAGGCACGCACGAACACACTCTCTTACTCTCTCACGCACGCCCTCTCTCACTCTCTCACGCACACACTCTCTCACTCTCTCACGCACGCACTCTCTCACACTCTCACGCATGCACTCTCACTCTCTTAAGTACGCACACTCTCACTCTCTCAGGCACAAACTCTCTCACGCATGCACTCTCAATATCTCACGCACGCACTCTCTCACTCTCACGCACACACTCTCTCACTCTCTCACGCACACACTCTCTCAATCTCTCACGCACGCACTCTCTCACTCTCTCACGCACGCACTCTCTCTCTCACTCATGCATGCACTCTCTCACTCTCAAAGGCATGCACTCTCTCACTCTCTCACTCTCTCACGCACGCACTCTCTCACTCTCTCACGCACGCACTTTCTCACTCTCTCACGCAGGCACTCTCTCACTCTCTCACACAGGCACTCTCTCACTCTCTAACGCACTCATTCTCTCACTCACGCACGCACTCTCTCACTCACACACACTCTCACGCACGCACTCTCTCACACCCTCACGCATGCACTCTCACTCTCTTACGTACGCACACTCTCACTCTCTCACGTACGCACACTCTCACTCTCTCAGGCACAAACTCTCTCACGCATGCACTCTCTCACTCTCTCACGCACACACTCTCTCAATCTCTCACGCACGCACTCTCTCACTCTCTCACGCACGCACTCCCTCACTTTCTCACGCAGGCACTCTCTCACTCATGCACACTCTCACTCATGCACACTCTCACTCTCTCATGCACGCACTCTCACATTCACGCACGCACACTCTCACGCACTTTCTTACTCTCTCACGCACGCACTCTCTCACGCACGCACTCTCACTCTCTCACGCACGCACACTCTCACACACTTTCTCACTCACGCATGTACTCTCGCCACTATCTCAGGCACGTACTCTTGCCACTCTCTCACGCACAAACTCTCGCCACTCTCTCAAGCACGTGCACTCTCTCACTCTCTCACGCACACATTCTCTCACTCTCACGCACGCACTCTCTCACACTCTCACGCACGCACTCTCACTCTCTCACGCATGGACACTCTCACTCTCTCACGCACAAACTCTCTCACTCTCTCACACACAAACTCTCTCACTCTCACGCACGCACTCTCTCTCACGCACGCACTCTCTCACTCTCTAAGGCACTCACTCTCTCACTCTCTAACGCATGCACTCTCTCAAGCACGCACACTCTCTCTCACGCATGCACACTCTCACACACTTTCTCACTCTCTCACTCACGCATGCACTTTCTCACTCTCTCATGCAAGCACTCTCTCACGCACGCACTCTCTCACGCACGCACTCTCTCATGCACGCACTCTCTGACGCACGCACTCTCTCACGCAAGCACTCTCTCAGGCACGCAAGCACGCACTCTCTTACTCTCTCACGCATGCCCTCTCTCACTCTCTCATGCACGCACTCTCTCACTCTCTCACGCACGCACTCTCTCACTCTCTCACGCACGCACTCTATCACACTCTCACGCACGCACTCTCACTCTCTTACGTACGCACACTCTCACTCTCTCACGCACGCACTCTCTCACTCTCTCATGCACGTACTCTCTCACTGTCATGCACGCACTCTCTCACACTCTCACACACGCATTCAGACTCTCTCACGCACGCACACTCTCACTCTCTCACGCACAAACTCTCTCACTCTCTCACGCACAAAGTCTCTCTCTCACGCACGCACACTCTCACTCTCTCACGCTCGCACTCTCTCACACACTTTCTCACTCTCTCACTCACGCACGCACTCTCTCACTCTCTCATGCAAGACCTCTCTCACTCACGCACTCTCTCACGCACGCACTCTCTCATGCACGCACTCTCTCACGCACTTACACTCTCACTCTCTCACGCTTGCACACTCTCACACACTTTCTCACTCTCTCACTCACGCACGCACTCTCTCACTGTCTCATGCAAGCACTCTCTCACGCATGCACTCTCTCACGCACGCACTCTCTCACGCAAGCACTCTCTTAGGCACGCACGAACACACTCTCTTACTCTCTCACGCACGCCCTCTCTCACTCTCTCACGCACACACTCTCTCACTCTCTCACGCACGCACTCTCTCACACTCTCACGCATGCACTCTCACTCTCTTAAGTACGCACACTCTCACTCTCTCAGGCACAAACTCTCTCACGCATGCACTCTCAATATCTCACGCACGCACTCTCTCACTCTCACGCACACACTCTCACTCTCTCACGCACACACTCTCTCAATCTCTCACGCACGCACTCTCTCACTCTCTCACGCACGCACTCCCTCACTCTCTCATGCAGGCACTCTCTCAATCTCTAACGCATGCACTCTCTCACTCTCTCACGCAGGCACTCTCTCACTCTCACGCACGCACACTCTCACTCTCTCACGCACGCACACTCTCACACACTTTCTCACTCACGCATGTACTCTCGCCACTCTCTCAGGCACATACTCTTTCCACTCTCTCACGCACGTACTCTCGCCACTCTCTCAGGCACATACTCTCGCAACACTCTCACGCACGCACTCTCTCACACACGCACTCTCTCACGCACGCAGTCTCTCACTCTCTCATGCACGCACTCTCACATTCATGCACGCACACTCTCACGCACTTTCTTACTCTCTCAAGCACGCACTCTCTCACGCACATGCACTCTCTCACTCTCTAACGCACGCACACTCTCACTCTCATGCACGCACTCTCTAACACTCTCATACACGCATTCTCGCTCTCTCACGCATGCACACTCTCACTCTCTCACGCACAATCTCTCTCACTCTCTCACGCACGCACACTCTCATACTCTCACGCACGCACTCTCACTCTCTTACGTACGCACACTCTCACTCTCTCAAGCACAATCTCTCTCAGTCTCTCACGCACAAACTCTCTCACACTCTCACGCACGCACTCTCTCACTCTCACGCACGCACTCTCTCACTCTCTAACGCACGCACTCTCTCACTCTCTAACGCACGCACTCTCTCACTCTCTAACGCACGCACTCTCTCACTCTCTAACGCACGCACTCTCTCACTCTCTCACGCACGCACTCTCTCACTCTCTCACGCACGCACTCTCACTCTTTCACGCACGCACTCTCTCACTCTCTCACGCACGCACACTCTCATACTCTCACGCACGCAATCTCACTCTCTTACGTACGCACACTCTCACTCTCTCACGTACGCACACTCTCACTCTCTCAATCACAAACTCTCTCACTCTCTCACGCACAAACTCTCTCAGTCTCTCACGCATGCACTCTCTCACTCTCACGCACGCACTCTCTCACTCTCACGCACGCACTCTCTCACTCTCACGCACGCACTCTCTCACTCTCTCACGCACACACTCTCTATGCACACACTGTCTCACTCTCTCACGCAAGCACTCTCTCACTCTCTCATGCACGCACTCTCTCATTCTCTCACGCAGGCACTCTCGCACTCTCTAAGGCACGCACTCTATCTCTCTCTCACGCAGGCACTCTCTCACTCACACACACTCTCACTCAAGCACAATCTCACTCTCTCACACACGCATACTCTCACTCTCCCACGCACGCACACTCTCACACACTATCTCACTCACGCATGTACTCTCGCCACTCTCTCAGGCACGTACTCTTGCCACTCTCTCACGCACGTACTCTCGCCACTCTCTCAGGCACATACACTCGCCACTCTCTCAAACACGCACTCTCTCACACACGCACACTCTCACGCCAGCACTCTCTCATGCAAGCACTCTCTCAGGCACGCACGCACGCACACACTCTCTTACCCTCTCACGCACGCCCTCGCTCACTCTCTCACGCATGCATTCTCTCACGCATGCACTCTCTCACGCACGCACTCTCTCAGGCACGCATGCACGCACACACTCTCTTACTCTCTCACGCACGCCCTCTCTCACTCTCTCACGCACTCACTCTCTCACTCTCTCACGCACGCACTCTCTCACACTCTCACACACTCACTCTCACTCTCTTACGTACGCACACTCTCACTCTCTCACGCACAAACTCTCTCAGTCTCTCACGCACGCACTCTCTCACTCTCACGCACGCACTCTCTCACTCTCACGCACGCACTCTCTCACTCTCTCACGCACGCACTCTCACTCTCTCACGCACGCACTCTCTCTCTCACTCATGCATGCACTCTCTCACTCTCAAAGGCATGCACTCTCTCACTCTCTCACTCTCTCACGCACGCACTCTCTCACTCTCTCACGCACGCACTTTCTCACTCTCTCACGCAGGCACTCTCTCACTCTCTCACACAGGCACTCTCTCACTCTCTAACGCACTCATTCTCTCACTCACGCACGCACTCTCTCACTCACACACACTCTCACGCACGCACTCTCTCACACCCTCACGCATGCACTCTCACTCTCTTACGTACGCACACTCTCACTCTCTCACGTACGCACACTCTCACTCTCTCAGGCACAAACTCTCTCACGCATGCACTCTCTCACTGTCCCACGCACGCACTCTCTCACTCTCACGCACACACTCTCTCACTCTCTCACGCACACACTCTCTCAATCTCTCACGCACGCACTCTCTCACTCTCTCACGCACGCACTCCCTCACTTTCTCACGCAGGCACTCTCTCACTCATGCACACTCTCACTCATGCACACTCTCACTCTCTCATGCACGCACTCTCACATTCACGCACGCACACTCTCACGCACTTTCTTACTCTCTCACGCACGCACTCTCACGCACGCACTCTCACTCTCTCACGCACGCACACTCTCACACACTTTCTCACTCACGCATGTACTCTCGCCACTATCTCAGGCACGTACTCTTGCCACTCTCTCACGCACAAACTCTCGCCACTCTCTCAAGCACGTGCACTCTCTCACTCTCTCACGCACACATTCTCTCACTCTCACGCACGCACTCTCTCACACTCTCACGCACGCACTCTCACTCTCTCACGCATGGACACTCTCACTCTCTCACGCACAAACTCTCTCACTCTCTCACACACAAACTCTCTCACTCTCACGCACGCACTCTCTCTCTCTCACGCACGCACTCTCTCACTCTCTAAGGCACTCACTCTCTCACTCTCTAACGCATGCACTCTCTCAAGCACGCACACTCTCTCTCACGCATGCACACTCTCACACACTTTCTCACTCTCTCACTCACGCATGCACTTTCTCACTCTCTCATGCAAGCACTCTCTCACGCACGCACTCTCTCATGCACGCACTCTCTCATGCACGCACTCTCTGACGCACGCACTCTCTCACGCAAGCACTCTCTCAGGCACGCAAGCACGCACTCTCTTACTCTCTCACGCATGCCCTCTCTCACTCTCTCATGCACGCACTCTCTCACTCTCTCACGCACGCACTCTCTCACTCTCTCACGCACGCACTCTATCACACTCTCACGCACGCACTCTCACTCTCTTACGTACGCACACTCTCACTCTCTCACGCACGCACTCTCTCACTCTCTCATGCACGCACTCTCTCACACTCTCACGCACGCACTCTCACTCTCTTATGTACGCACACTCTCACTCTCTCATGCACGCACACTCTCACTCTCAAGCACGACTCTCTCACTCTCTCACACACAAACACTCTCACTCTCACGCACGCACTCTCTCACTCTCACGCACGCACTCTCTCACTCTCTAAGGCACGCACTCTCTCACTCTCTAATGCACGCACTCTCTCACTCTCTAACGCACGCACTCTCTCACTCTCTAACGCACGCACTTTCTCACGCACGCCTACGCTCACTCTCTCACGCATGCACACTCTCACACACTTTCTCACTCTCTCACTCATGCACGCACTCTCTGACTCTCTCATGCAAGCAGTCTCTCACGCATGCACTCTCTCATGCACGCACTCTCTCACACACGCACACTCTCATGCACGCCCTCTCTCACGCAAGCAATCTCTCAGGCACGCACGCACGCACACACTCTCTTACTCTCTCACGCATGCCCTCTCTCACTCTCTCACGCACGCACTCTCTCACTCTGTCACGCACACACTCTCTCACACTCTCATGCACGCACTCTCACTCTCGTACGTACGCACACTCTCACTCGCTCACGTACGCACACTCTCACTGTCTCATGAACAAACTCTCTCACTCTCTCACGCACAAACTCTCTCACACTCTCACGCACGCACTCTCTCAATCTCACGCACGCACTCTCTCACTCTCTCACGCACGCACACTCACTCTCTCACGCACGCACTCTCTCACTCTCTCACGCACGCACTCTCTCACACACTTTCTCACTCTCTCACTCACGCACGCACTCTCTCTCTCTCTCATGCAAGCACTCTCTCACGCACGCACTCTCTCATGCATGCACTCTCTCACGCACGCACTCTCTCACGCACGTACACTCTCACTCTCTCACGCATGCACACTCTCACACACTTTCTCACTCTCTCACTCACGCACGCACTCTCTCACTCTCTCATGCAAGCACTCTCTCACGCATGCACGCTCTCACACACGCACTCTCTCATGCAAGCACTCTCTCAGGCACGCACGCACGCACACACTCTCTTACTCTCTCACGCACGCTCTCTCTCACACTCTCACGCACGCACTCTCACTCTCTTACGTATGCACACTCTCACTCTCTCAAGCACAAACTCTCTCACTCTCTCACACGCAAACACTCTCAGTCTCACGCACGCACTCTCTCACTCTCACGCACGCACACTCTCTCTCACGCATGCACTCTCACTGTCTCACGCATGCACTCTCTGACTCTCCCACGCACTCATTCTCTCACTCTCTCACGCACGCACTCTCTCACTCACACACACTCTCACGCACGCACTCTCTCAAACTCTCACGCACGCACTCTCACTCTCTTACGTACGCACACTCTCACTCTCTCACGTACGCACACTCTCACTCTCTCAGGCACAAACTCTCTCACTCTCTCACGCACGCACTCTCTCACTCTCTCACGCACGCACTCTCTCACTCTCACGCACGCACTCTCTCACTCTCTCACGCACGCACTCTCTCAATCTCTCACGCACGCACTCTCTCACTCTCTCACGGACGCACACTCTCACTCTCTCATGCACGCACACTCTCACACACTTTCTCACTCACGCATGTACTCTCGCCACTCTCTCAGGCACGTACTCTTGCCATTCTCTCAAGCACAAACTCTCGCCACTCTCTCACGCACATGCAATCTCTCACTCTCTCACGCACGTACTCTCTCACTGTCATGCACGCACTCTCTCACACTCTCACACACGCATTCAGACTCTCTCACGCACGCACTCTCTCTCTCTCTCACGCATGCACTCTCACTATCTCACGCACGCACTCTCTCACTCTCACGCACGCACTCTCTCTCTCTCACGCATGCACTCTCACTATCTCACGCACGCACTCTCTCACTCTCTCACGCATGCACTCTCCCACTCTCTCACGAATGCACTCTCTCACTCTCTCACACACGCAATCTCTCACTCTCTCACGCACGCACTCTCTCACACTCTCACGCACGCCCTCTCTCACTCTCTCACGCACGCACTCTGTCACTCTCTCACGCACGCACTCTCTCACACTCACACGCATGCACTCTCACTCTCTTACGTACGCACACTCTCACTCTCTCACGCATGCACACTCTTTCTCTCTCAAGCACAAACTCTCTCACTCTCTCACTCACAAACACTCTGTCTCACGCACGCGCTCTCTCACTCTCACGCACGCACTCTCTCACTCTCTCACGCACGCACTCTCTCACTCTGTCACGCATGCACTCTCTCACTCTCTCACGCACGCACACTCTCATACTCTCAGGCACGCACTCTCACTCTCTTACGTACGCACACTCTCACTCTCTCACGCACAAACTCTCTCAGTCTCTCACGCACAAACTCTCTCACACTCTCACGCACGCACTCTCTCACTCTCACGCACGCACTCTCTCACTCTCTAACGCACGCACTCTCTCACTCTCTAACGCACGCACTCTCTCACTCTCTAACGCACGCACTCTCTCACTCTGTCACGCATGCACTCTCTCACTCTCTCACGCACGCACACACTCATACTCTCACGCACGCACTCTCACTCTCTTACGTACGCACACTCTCACTCTCTCACGTACGCACACTCTCACTCTCTCAATCACAAACTCTCTCACTCTCTCACGCACAAACTCTCTCACTCTCTCACGCATGCACTCTCTCACTCTCACGCACGCACTCTCTCACTCTCACGCACGCACTCTCTCACTCTCTCACGCACACACTCTCTATGCACACATTGTCTCACTCTCTCACGCAAGCACTCTCTCACTCTCTCACGCACGCACTCTCTCACTCACGCACTCTCTCACTCTCTCACGCAGGCACTCTATCTCTCTCTCACGCAGGCACTCTCTCACTCACACACACTCTCACTCAAGCACAATCTCACTCTCTCACACACGCATACTCTCACGCTCGCACGCACGCACACTTTCTCACTCACGCATGTACTCTCGCCACTCTCTCAGGCACCTACTCTTGCCACTCTCTCATGCACGTACTCTCGCCACTCCCTCAGGCACATACACTCGCCACTCTCTCAAACACGCACTCTCTCACAAACGCACACTCTCATGCCAGCACTCTCTCATGCAAGCACTCTCTCAGGCACGCACGCACGCACACACTCTCTTACCCTCTCACGCAAGCCCTCTCTCACTCTCTCACGCATGCACTCTCTCACTCTCTCATGCACGCACTCTCTCACACTCTCACGCATGCACTCTCACTCTCTTACGTACGCACACTCTCACTCTCTCACGCACAAACTCTCTCAGTCTCTCATGCACAAACTCTCTCACTCTCTCACGCACGCACTCTCCAACTCTCTCACGCATGCACTCTCTCACTCTCTCACGCACGCACTCTCTCACACTCTCACGCATGCACTCTCACTCTCTCACGCACAAACTCTCTCAGTCTCTCACGCACAAACTCTCTCACTCTCTCACGTATGCACTCTCTCACTCTCACGCACGCACTCTCTCACTCTCACGCACGCACTCTCTCACTCTCTCACGCACGCACTCTCTCTCTCACTCATGCATGCACTCTCTCACTCTCAAAGGCATGCACTCTCTCACTCTCTCACTCTCTCACGCACGCACTCTCTCACTCTCTCACGCACGCACTTTCTCACTCTCTCACGCAGGCACTCTCTCACTCTCTCACACAGGCACTCTCTCACTCTCTAACGCACTCATTCTCTCACTCACGCACGCACTCTCTCACTCACACACACTCTCACGCACGCACTCTCTCACACCCTCACGCATGCACTCTCACTCTCTTACGTACGCACACTCTCACTCTCTCACGTACGCACACTCTCACTCTCTCAGGCACAAACTCTCTCACGCATGCACTCTCTCACTCTCTCACGCACACACTCTCTCAATCTCTCACGCACGCACTCTCTCACTCTCTCACGCACGCACTCCCTCACTTTCTCACGCAGGCACTCTCTCACTCATGCACACTCTCACTCATGCACACTCTCACTCTCTCATGCACGCACTCTCACATTCACGCACGCACACTCTCACGCACTTTCTTACTCTCTCACGCACGCACTCTCTCACGCACGCACTCTCACTCTCTCACGCACGCACACTCTCACACACTTTCTCACTCACGCATGTACTCTCGCCACTATCTCAGGCACGTACTCTTGCCACTCTCTCACGCACAAACTCTCGCCACTCTCTCAAGCACGTGCACTCTCTCACTCTCTCACGCACACATTCTCTCACTCTCACGCACGCACTCTCTCACACTCTCACGCACGCACTCTCACTCTCTCACGCATGGACACTCTCACTCTCTCACGCACAAACTCTCTCACTCTCTCACACACAAACTCTCTCACTCTCACGCACGCACTCTCTCTCACGCACGCACTCTCTCACTCTCTAAGGCACTCACTCTCTCACTCTCTAACGCATGCACTCTCTCAAGCACGCACACTCTCTCTCACGCATGCACACTCTCACACACTTTCTCACTCTCTCACTCACGCATGCACTTTCTCACTCTCTCATGCAAGCACTCTCTCACGCACGCACTCTCTCACGCACGCACTCTCTCATGCACGCACTCTCTGACGCACGCACTCTCTCACGCAAGCACTCTCTCAGGCACGCAAGCACGCACTCTCTTACTCTCTCACGCATGCCCTCTCTCACTCTCTCATGCACGCACTCTCTCACTCTCTCACGCACGCACTCTCTCACTCTCTCACGCACGCACTCTATCACACTCTCACGCACGCACTCTCACTCTCTTACGTACGCACACTCTCACTCTCTCACGCACGCACTCTCTCACTCTCTCATGCACGTACTCTCTCACTGTCATGCACGCACTCTCTCACACTCTCACACACGCATTCAGACTCTCTCACGCACGCACACTCTCACTCTCTCACGCACAAACTCTCTCACTCTCTCACGCACAAAGTCTCTCTCTCACGCACGCACACTCTCACTCTCTCACGCTCGCACTCTCTCACACACTTTCTCACTCTCTCACTCACGCACGCACTCTCTCACTCTCTCATGCAAGACCTCTCTCACTCACGCACTCTCTCACGCACGCACTCTCTCATGCACGCACTCTCTCACGCACTTACACTCTCACTCTCTCACGCTTGCACACTCTCACACACTTTCTCACTCTCTCACTCACGCACGCACTCTCTCACTGTCTCATGCAAGCACTCTCTCACGCATGCACTCTCTCACGCACGCACTCTCTCACGCAAGCACTCTCTTAGGCACGCACGAACACACTCTCTTACTCTCTCACGCACGCCCTCTCTCACTCTCTCACGCACACACTCTCTCACTCTCTCACGCACGCACTCTCTCACACTCTCACGCATGCACTCTCACTCTCTTAAGTACGCACACTCTCACTCTCTCAGGCACAAACTCTCTCACGCATGCACTCTCAATATCTCACGCACGCACTCTCTCACTCTCACGCACACACTCTCACTCTCTCACGCACACACTCTCTCAATCTCTCACGCACGCACTCTCTCACTCTCTCACGCACGCACTCCCTCACTCTCTCATGCAGGCACTCTCTCAATCTCTAACGCATGCACTCTCTCACTCTCTCACGCAGGCACTCTCTCACTCTCACGCACGCAAACTCTCACTCTCTCACGCACGCACACTCTCACACACTTTCTCACTCACGCATGTACTCTCGCCACTCTCTCAGGCACATACTCTTTCCACTCTCTCACGCACGTACTCTCGCCACTCTCTCAGGCACATACTCTCGCAACACTCTCACGCACGCACTCTCTCACACACGCACTCTCTCACGCACGCAGTCTCTCACTCTCTCATGCACGCACTCTCACATTCATGCACGCACACTCTCACGCACTTTCTTACTCTCTCAAGCACGCACTCTCTCACGCACATGCACTCTCTCACTCTCTAACGCACGCACACTCTCACTCTCATGCACGCACTCTCTAACACTCTCATACACGCATTCTCGCTCTCTCACGCATGCGCACTCTCACTCTCTCACGCACAATCTCTCTCACTCTCTCACGCACGCACACTCTCATACTCTCACGCACGCACTCTCACTCTCTTACGTACGCACACTCTCACTCTCTCAAGCACAATCTCTCTCAGTCTCTCACGCACAAACTCTCTCACACTCTCACGCACGCACTCTCTCACTCTCACGCACGCACTCTCTCACTCTCTAACGCACGCACTCTCTCACTCTCTAACGCACGCACTCTCTCACTCTCTAACGCACGCACTCTCTCACTCTCTAACGCACGCACTCTCTCACTCTCTCACGCACGCACTCTCACTCTTTCACGCACGCACTCTCTCACTCTCTCACGCACGCACACTCTCATACTCTCACGCACGCAATCTCACTCTCTTACGTACGCACACTCTCACTCTCTCACGTACGCACACTCTCACTCTCTCAATCACAAACTCTCTCACTCTCTCACGCACAAACTCTCTCAGTCTCTCACGCATGCACTCTCTCACTCTCACGCACGCACTCTCTCACTCTCACGCACGCACTCTCTCACTCTCACGCACGCACTCTCTCACTCTCTCACGCACACACTCTCTATGCACACACTGTCTCACTCTCTCACGCAAGCACTCTCTCACTCTCTCATGCACGCACTCTCTCATTCTCTCACGCAGGCACTCTCGCACTCTCTAAGGCACGCACTCTATCTCTCTCTCACGCAGGCACTCTCTCACTCACACACACTCTCACTCAAGCACAATCTCACTCTCTCACACACGCATACTCTCACTCTCCCACGCACGCACACTCTCACACACTATCTCACTCACGCATGTACTCTCGCCACTCTCTCAGGCACGTACTCTTGCCACTCTCTCACGCACGTACTCTCGCCACTCTCTCAGGCACATACACTCGCCACTCTCTCAAACACGCACTCTCTCACACACGCACACTCTCACGCCAGCACTCTCTCATGCAAGCACTCTCTCAGGCACGCACGCACGCACACACTCTCTTACCCTCTCACGCACGCCCTCGCTCACTCTCTCACGCATGCACTCTCTCACGCATGCACTCTCTCACGCACGCACTCTCTCAGGCACGCATGCACGCACACACTCTCTTACTCTCTCACGCACGCCCTCTCTCACTCTCTCACGCACTCACTCTCTCACTCTCTCACGCACGCACTCTCTCACACTCTCACACACTCACTCTCACTCTCTTACGTACGCACACTCTCACTCTCTCACGTACGCACACTCTCACTCTCTCAATCACAAACTCTCTCACTCTCTCACGCACAAACTCTCTCACTCTCTCACGCATGCACTCTCTCACTCTCACGCACGCACTCTCTCACTCTCACGCACGCACTCTCTCACTCTCTCACGCACACACTCTCTATGCACACACTGTCTCACTCTCTCACGCAAGCACTCTCTCACTCTCTCACGCACGCACTCTCTCACTCTCTCACGCAGGCACTCTCGCACTCTCTAACGCACGCACTCTATCTCTCTCTCACGCAGGCACTCTCTCACTCACACACACTCTCACTCAAGCACAATCTCACTCTCTCACACACGCATACTCTCACGCTCGCACGCACGCACACTTTCTCACTCACGCATGTACTCTCGCCACTCTCTCAGGCACCTACTCTTGCCACTCTCTCATGCACGTACTCTCGCCACTCCCTCAGGCACATACACTCGCCACTCTCTCAAACACGCACTCTCTCACAAACGCACACTCTCATGCCAGCACTCTCTCATGCAAGCACTCTCTCAGGCACGCACGCACGCACACACTCTCTTACCCTCTCACGCAAGCCCTCTCTCACTCTCTCACGCATGCACTCTCTCACTCTCTCAAGCACGCACTCTCTCACACTCTCACGCATGCACTCTCACTCTCTTACGTACGCACACTCTCACTCTCTCACGCACAAACTCTCTCAGTCTCTCATGCACAAACTCTCTCACTCTCTCACGCACGCACTCTCCAACTCTCTCACGCATGCACTCTCTCACTCTCTCACGCACGAACTCTCTCACACTCTCACGCATGCACTCTCACTCTCTCACGCACAAACTCTCTCAGTCTCTCACGCACAAACTCTCTCACTCTCTCACGTATGCACTCTCTCACTCTCACGCACGCACTCTCTCACTCTCACGCACGCACTCTCTCACTCTCTCACGCACGCACTCTCTCTCTCACTCATGCATGCACTCTCTCACTCTCAAAGGCATGCACTCTCTCACTCTCTCACTCTCTCACGCACGCACTCTCTCACTCTCTCACGCACGCACTTTCTCACTCTCTCACGCAGGCACTCTCTCACTCTCTCACACAGGCACTCTCTCACTCTCTAACGCACTCATTCTCTCACTCACGCACGCACTCTCTCACTCACACACACTCTCACGCACGCACTCTCTCACACCCTCACGCATGCACTCTCACTCTCTTACGTACGCACACTCTCACTCTCTCACGTACGCACACTCTCACTCTCTCAGGCACAAACTCTCTCACGCATGCACTCTCTCACTGTCCCACGCACGCACTCTCTCACTCTCACGCACACACTCTCTCACTCTCTCACGCACACACTCTCTCAATCTCTCACGCACGCACTCTCTCACTCTCTCACGCACGCACTCCCTCACTTTCTCACGCAGGCACTCTCTCACTCATGCACACTCTCACTCATGCACACTCTCACTCTCTCATGCACGCACTCTCACATTCACGCACGCACACTCTCACGCACTTTCTTACTCTCTCACGCACGCACTCTCTCACGCACGCACTCTCACTCTCTCACGCACGCACACTCTCACACACTTTCTCACTCACGCATGTACTCTCGCCACTATCTCAGGCACGTACTCTTGCCACTCTCTCATGCACAAACTCTCGCCACTCTCTCAAGCACGTGCACTCTCTCACTCTCTCACGCACACATTCTCTCACTCTCACGCACGCACTCTCTCACACTCTCACGCACGCACTCTCACTCTCTCACGCATGGACACTCTCACTCTCTCACGCACAAACTCTCTCACTCTCTCACACACAAACTCTCTCACTCTCACGCACGCACTCTCTCTCTCTCACGCACGCACTCTCTCACTCTCTAAGGCACTCACTCTCTCACTCTCTAACGCATGCACTCTCTCAAGCACGCACACTCTCTCTCACGCATGCACACTCTCACACACTTTCTCACTCTCTCACTCACGCATGCACTTTCTCACTCTCTCATGCAAGCACTCTCTCACGCACGCACTCTCTCACGCACGCACTCTCTCATGCACGCACTCTCTGACGCACGCACTCTCTCACGCAAGCACTCTCTCAGGCAAGCAAGCACGCACTCTCTTACTCTCTCACGCATGCCCTCTCTCACTCTCTCATGCACGCACTCTCTCACTCTCTCACGCACGCACTCTCTCACTCTCTCACGCACGCACTCTATCACACTCTCACGCACGCACTCTCACTCTCTTACGTACGCACACTCTCACTCTCTCACGCACGCACTCTCTCACTCTCTCATGCACGCACTCTCTCACACTCTCACGCACGCACTCTCACTCTCTTATGTACGCACACTCTCACTCTCTCATGCACGCACACTCTCACTCTCAAGCACGACTCTCTCACTCTCTCACACACAAACACTCTCACTCTCACGCACGCACTCTCTCACTCTCACGCACGCACTCTCTCACTCTCTAAGGCACGCACTCTCTCACTCTCTAACGCACGCACTCTCTCACTCTCTAACGCACGCACTCTCTCACTCTCTAACGCACGCACTTTCTCACGCACGCCTACGCTCACTCTCTCACGCATGCACACTCACACACTTTCTCACTCTCTCACTCACGCACGCACTCTCTGACTCTCTCATGCAAGCAGTCTCTCACGCATGCACTCTCTCATGCACGCACTCTCTCACACACGCACACTCTCACGCAAGCACTCTCTCACGCAAGCACTCTCTCAGGCACGCACGCACGCACACACTCTCTTACACTCTCACGCATGCCCTCTCTCACTCTCTCACGCACGCACTCTCTCACGCACGTGCTCTCTCATGCACGCCCTCTCTCACGCAAGCAATCTCTCAGGCACGCACGCACGCACACACTCTCTTACTCTCTCACGCACACCCTCTCTCACTCTCTCACGCACGCACTCTCTCACTCTGTCACGCACACACTCTCTCACACTCTCATGCATGCACTCTCACTCTCGTACGTACGCACACTCTCACTCGCTCACGTACGCACACTCTCACTGTCTCATGAACAAACTCTCTCACTCTCTCACGCACAACCTCTCTCACACTCTCACGCACGCACTCTCTCAATCTCACGCACGCACTCTCTCACTCTCTCACGCACGCACACTCACTCTCTCACGCACGCACTCTCTCACTCTCTCACGCACGCACTCTCTCACACACTTTCTCACTCTCTCACTCACGCACGCACTCTCTCTCTCTCTCATGCAAGCACTCTCTCACGCACGCACTCTCTCATGCATGCACTCTCTCACGCACGCACTCTCTCACGCACGTACACTCTCACTCTCTCACGCATGCACACTCTCACACACTTTCTCACTCTCTCACGCACGCACGCACTCTCTCACTCTCTCATGCAAGCACTCTCTCACGCATGCACGCTCTCACACACGCACTCTCTCATGCAAGCACTCTCTCAGGCACGCACGCACGCACACACTCTCTTACTCTCTCATGCACGCTCTCTCTCACTCTTTCATGCACGCACTCTCTCACACTCTCACGCACGCACTCTCACTCTCTTACGTATGCACACTCTCACTCTCTCAAGCACAAACTCTCTCACTCTCTCACACGCAAACACTCTCAGTCTCACGCACGCACTCTCTCACTCTCACGCACGCACTCTCTCTCTCACGCATGCACTCTCACTGTCTCACGCATGCACTCTCTGACTCTCCCACGCACTCATTCTCTCACTCTCTCACACACGCACTCTCTCACTCACACACACTCTCACGCACGCACTCTCTCATACTCTCACGCACGCACTCTCACTCTCTTACGTACGCACACTCTCACTCTCTCAGGCACAAACTCTCTCACTCTCTCACGCACGCACTCTCTCACTCTCACGCACGCACTCTCTCACTCTCTCACGCACACACTCTCTCAATCTCTCACGCACGCACACTCTCACTCTCTCACGCACGCACACTCTCACTCTCTCACGCACGCACACTCTCACACACTTTCTCACTCACGCATGTACTCTCGCCACTCTCTCAGGCACGTACTCTTGCCATTCTCTCAAGCACAAACTCTCGCCACTCTCTCACGCACATGCAATCTCTCACTCTCTCACGCACGTACTCTCTCACTGTCATGCACGCACTCTCTCACACACGCATTCAGACTCTCTCACGCACGCACTCTCTCTCTCTCTCACGCATGCACTCTCACTATCTCACGCACGCACTCTCTCACTCTCACGCACGCACTCTCTCTCTCTCACGCATGCACTCTCACTATCTCACGCACGCACTCTCTCACTCTCTCACGCATGCACTCTCCCACTCTCTCACGAATGCACTCTCTCACTCTCTCACACACGCACTCTCTCACTCTCTCACGCACGCACTCTCTCACACTCTCATGCACGCCCTCTCTCACTCTCTCACGCACGCACTCTGTCACTCTCTCACGCACGCACTCTCTCACACTCACACGCATGCACTC
This sequence comes from Carcharodon carcharias, assembly GCF_017639515.1. Lineage (NCBI taxonomy): Eukaryota > Metazoa > Chordata > Chondrichthyes > Lamniformes > Lamnidae > Carcharodon > Carcharodon carcharias. Next base: position 43,669,402 of record NC_054487.1, on the reverse strand, counting down.
TCACTCTCTTACGTACGCACACTCTCACTCTCTCACGCATGCACACTCTTTCTCTCTCAAGCACAAACTCTCTCACTCTCTCACTCACAAACACTCTGTCTCACGCACGCGCTCTCTCACTCTCACGCACGCACTCTCTCACTCTCTCACGCACGCACTCTCTCACTCTGTCACGCATGCACTCTCTCACTCTCTCACGCACGCACACTCTCATACTCTCACGCACGCACTCTCACTCTCTTACGTACGCACACTCTCACTCTCTCACGCACAAACTCTCTCAGTCTCTCACGCACAAACTCTCTCACACTCTCACGCACGCACTCTCTCACTCTCACGCACGCACTCTCTCACTCTCTAACGCACGCACTCTCTCACTCTCTAACGCACGCACTCTCTCACTCTCTAACGCACGCACTCTCTCACTCTGTCACGCATGCACTCTCTCACTCTCTCACGCACGCACACACTCATACTCTCACGCATGCACTCTCACTCTCTTACGTACGCACACTCTCACTCTCTCACGTACGCACACTCTCACTCTCTCAATCACAAACTCTCTCACTCTCTCACGCACAAACTCTCTCACTCTCTCACGCATGCACTCTCTCACTCTCACGCACGCACTCTCTCACTCTCACGCACGCACTCTCTCACTCTCTCACGCACACACTCTCTATGCACACACTGTCTCACTCTCTCACGCAAGCACTCTCTCACTCTCTCACGCACGCACTCTCTCACTCTCTCACGCAGGCACTCTCGCACTCTCTAACGCACGCACTCTATCTCTCTCTCACGCAGGCACTCTCTCACTCACACACACTCTCACTCAAGCACAATCTCACTCTCTCACACACGCATACTCTCACGCTCGCACGCACGCACACTTTCTCACTCACGCATGTACTCTCGCCACTCTCTCAGGCACCTACTCTTGCCACTCTCTCATGCACGTACTCGCGCCACTCTCTCAGGCACATACACTCGCCACTCTCTCAAACACGCACTCTCTCACAAACGCACACTCTCATGCCAGCACTCTCTCATGCAAGCACTCTCTCAGGCACGCACGCACGCACACACTCTCTTACCCTCTCACGCAAGCCCTCTCTCACTCTCTCACGCATGCACTCTCTCACTCTCTCATGCACGCACTCTCTCACACTCTCACGCATGCACTCTCACTCTCTTACGTACGCACACTCTCACTCTCTCACGCATAAACTCTCTCAGTCTCTCATGCACAAACTCTCTCACTCTCTCACGCACGCACTCTCCAACTCTCTCACGCATGCACTCTCTCACTCTCTCACGCACGCACTCTCTCACACTCTCACGCATGCACTCTCACTCTCTCAAGCACAAACTCTCTCAGTCTCTCACGCACAAACTCTCTCACTCTCTCACGTATGCACTCTCTCACTCTCACGCACGCACTCTCTCACTCTCACGCACGCACTCTCTCACTCTCTCACGCACACACTCTCTATGCACACACTGTCTCACTCTCTCACGCAAGCACTCTCTCACTCTCTCACGCACGCACTCTCTCTCTCTCTCATGCAAGCACTCTCTCACTCTTTCATGCACGCACTCTCTCACACTCTCACGCACGCACTCTCACTCTCTTACGTATGCACACTCTCACTCTCTCAAGCACAAACTCTCTCACTCTCTCACACACAAACACTCTCAGTCTCACGCACGCACTCTCTCACTCTCACGCACGCACTCTCTCTCTCACACATGCACTCTCACTCTCTCATGCATGCACTCTCTCACGCACGCACTCTCTCACGCACGTACACTCTCACTCTCTCACGCATGCACACTCTCACACACTTTCTCACTCTCTCACTCACGCACGCACTCTCTCACTCTCTCATGCAAGCACTCTCTCACGCATGCACGCTCTCACACACGCACTCTCTCATGCAAGCACTCTCTCAGGCACGCACGCACGCACACACTCTCTTACTCTCTCACGCACGCTCTCTCTCACTCTTTCATGCACGCACTCTCTCACACTCTCACGCACGCACTCTCACTCTCTTACGTATGCACACTCTCACTCTCTCAAGCACAAACTCTCTCACTCTCTCACACACAAACACTCTCAGTCTCACGCACGCACTCTCTCACTCTCACGCACGCACTCTCTCTCTCACACATGCACTCTCACTGTCTCACGCATGCACTCTCTGACTCTCCCACGCACTCATTCTCTCACTCTCTCACGCACGCACTCTCTCACTCACACACACTCTCACGCACGCACTCTCTCAAACTCTCACGCACGCACTCTCACTCTCTTACGTACGCACACTCTCACTCTCTCACGTACGCACACTCTCACTCTCTCAGGCACAAACTCTCTCACTCTCTCACGCACGCACTCTCTCACTCTCTCACGCACGCACTCTCTCACTCTCACGCACGCACTCTCTCACTCTCACGCACGCACTCTCTCACTCTCTCACGCACACACTCTCTCAATCTCTCACGCATGCACTCTCTCACTCTCTCACGCACGCACACTCTCACTCTCTCACGCACGCACACTCTCACACACTTTCTCACTCACGCATGTACTCTCGCCACTCTCTCACGCACATGCAATCTCTCACTCTCTCACGCACGTACTCTCTCACTGTCATGCACGCACTCTCTCACACTCTCACACACGCATTCAGACTATCTCATGCACGCACACACTCACTCTCTCACGCACAAACTCTCTCACTCTCTCACGCACAAACTCTCTCTCTCACGCACGCACTCTCACTCTCTCACGCTCGCACTCTCTCACACACTTTCTCACTCTCTCACTCACGCACGCACTCTCTCACTCTCTCATGCAAGACCTCTCTCACGCACGCACTCTCTCATGCACGCACTCTCTCATGCACGTACACTCTCACTCTCTCACGCTTGCACACTCTCACACACTTTCTCACTCTCTCACTCACGCACGCACTCTCTCACTGTCTCATGCAAGCACTCTCTCACGCATGCACTCTCTCACGCACGCACTCTCTCACGCAAGCACTCTCTTAGGCACGCACGCACACACTCTCTTACTCTCTCACGCACGCCCTCTCTCACTCTCTCACGCACACACTCTCTCACTCTCTCACGCACGCACTCTCTCACTCTCTCATGCACGCACTCTCTCACTCTCTCACGTATGCACTCACACTCTCTAAGGCACGCACTCTCTCACTCTCTCACGCATGCACTCTCACTCTCTTAAGTATGCACACTCTCACTCTCTCACGCACGCACACTCTCACTCTCCCAAGCACAAACTCTCTCACTCTCTCACACACAAACACTCTCAGTCTCACGCACGCACTCTCTCACTCTCACGCACGCACTCTCTCTCTCTCTCACGCATGCACTCTCACTATCTCACGCACGCACTCTCTCACTCTCACGCACGCACTCTCTCTCTCTCACGCATGCACTCTCACTATCTCACGCACGCACTCTCTCACTCTCTCACGCACGCACTCTCCCACTCTCTCACGAATGCACTCTCTCACTCTCTCACACACGCACTCTCTCACGCTCTCACGCACGCACTCTCTCACTCTCTAACGCACGCACTCTCTCACTCTCTAACGCACGCCCTCTCTCACTCTCTCACGCACACACTCTCTCACTCTCTCACGCACGCACGCTCACTCTCTCATGCACGCACTCTCTCACTCTCTCACGTATGCACTCACACTCTCTAAGGCACGAACTCTCTCACTCTCTCACGCATGCACTCTCACTCTCTTAAGTACGCACACTCTCACTCTCTCACGCACGCACACTCTCACTCTCCCAAGCACAAACTCTCTCACTCTCTCACACACAAACACTCTCAGTCTCACGCACGCACTCTCTCACTCTCACGCACGCACTCTCTCTCTCTCTCACGCATGCACTCTCACTATCTCACGCACGCACTCTCTCACTCTCACGCACGCACTCTCTCTCTCTCACGCATGCACTCTCACTATCTCACGCACGCACTCTCTCACTCTCTCACGCACGCACTCTCCCACTCTCTCACGAATGCACTCTCTCACTCTCTCACACACGCACTCTCTCACTCTCTCACGCACGCACTCTCTCACACTCTCACGCACGCCCTCTCTCACTCTCTCACGCACGCACTCTCTCACTCTCTCACGCACGCACTCTCTCACACTCTCACGCATGCACTCTAACTCTCTTACGTACGCACACTCTCACTCTCTCATGCATGCACACTCTTTCTCTCTCAAGCACAAACTCTCTCACTCTCTCACTCACAAACACTCTCTCACGCATGCACTCTCTCACTCTCACGCACGCACTCTCCTACTCTTTCACGCACGCACTCTCTCACTCTGTCACGCATGCACTCTCACTCTCTCACGCACGCACACTCTCATACTCTCATGCACGCACACTCTCACTCTCTCACGCACAAACTCTCTCAGTCTCTCACGCACAAACTCTCTCACAATCTCACGCACGCACTCTCTCACTCTCACGCACGCACTCTCTCACTCTCACGCACGCACTCTCTCACTCTCTAACGCACGCACTCTCTCACTCTCTAACGCACGCACTCTCTCACTCTCTCACTCACGCACTCTCACTCTGTCACGCATGCACTCTCTCTCTCACGTATGCACACTCTCACTCTCTCAATCACAAACTCTCTCACTCTCTCACGCACAAACTCTCTCACTCTCTCACGCATGCACTCTCTCACTCTCACGCACGCACTCTCCCACTCTCACGCACGCACTCTCTCACACTCTCACGCACACACTCTCTATGCACACAGTGCCTCACTCTCTCACGCACGCACTCTGTCACTCTCTCACGCACGCACTTTCTCACTCTCACGCAGGCACTCTCTCACTCTCTCACGCAGGCACTCTCTCACTCTCTAACGCACTCATTCTCTCACTCTCTCACGCACGCCCTCTCTCACTCTCTCACGCACGCACTCTCTCACTCTCTTACGTACGCACACTCTCACTCTCTCAGGTACGCACACTCTCAACCTATCAGGCACAAACTCTCTCACTCTCTCACGCACGCATTCTCTCACTCTCTCACGCACGCACTCTCTCACTCTCACACACGCACTCTCTCACTCTCGCACGCACGCACTCTCTCACTCTCTCACGCAGGCACTCTCTCACTCTCTAACGCACGCACTCTCTCACTCTCTCACGCAGGCACTCTCTCACTCACGCACACTCTCACTCATGCACACTCTCACTCTCTCACGCACGCACACTCTCACTCTCACGCACGCACTCTCTCACTCTCTAAGGCACGCACTCTCTCACTCTCTCCCGCACGCACTCTCTCACTCTCCTACGCACGCACTCTCTCACTCTCCTACGCACGCACTCTCTCACTCTCTCACGCACGCACTCACACTCTCTAAGGCACGCACTCTCACTCTCTCACGCACGCACTCTCTCACTCTCTCACGAATGCACTCTCTCACTCTCTCACGCATGCACTCTCTCACTCTCTCACGCACGCACACTCGCACTCTCTCACGCACAAAATCTCTCACTCTCTCACGCACGCACTCTCTCATGCACGCACTCTCTCACGCATGCACTCTCTCACGCATGCACGCACACACTCTCTTACTCTCTCACGCATGCCCTCTCTCACTCTCTCACGCAAACACTCTCATGCACGCACTCTCACTCTCTTACGTATGCACTCTCTCACTCTCTCACGCAAACACTCTCATGCACGCACTCTCACTCTCTTACGTATGCACTCTCTCACTCTCTCACGCATGCACACTCTCACACACTTTCTCACTCTCTCACTCACGCACGCACTTTCTCACTCTCTCATGCAAGCACTCTCTAACGCACGCACTCTCTCACGCACGCACTCTCTGACGCACGCACTCTCTCACGCAAGCACTCTCTCAGGCATGCACGCACGCACACACTCTCTTACTCTCTCACGCACGCCCTCTCTCACTCTCTCACGCACGCACTCTCTCACTCTCTCACGCACGCACTCTATCACACTCTCACGCACGCACTCTCACTCTCTTACGTACGCACACTCTCACTCTCTCACACACGCACTCTCTCACTCTCTCACGCACACACTCTCTCACACTCTCACGCACGCAATCTCACTCTCTTACGTACGCACACTCTCACTCTCTCACGCATGCACACTCTTTCTCTCTCAAGCACAAACTCTCTCACTGTCTCACTCACAAACACTCTGTCTCATGCACGCGCTCTCTCACTCTCACGCACGCACTCTCTCACTCTCTCACGCACGCACTCTCTCACTCTGTCACGCATGCACTCTCTCACTCTCTCACGCACGCACACTCTCATACTCTCACGCACGCACTCTCACACTCTTACGTACGCACACTCTCACTCTCTCACGCACAAACTCTCTCAGTCTCTCACGCACAAACTCTCTCACACTCTCACGCACGCACTCTCTCACTCTCACGCACGCACTCTCTCAGCTCTAACGCACGCACTCTCTCACTCTCACGCACGCACTCTCTCACTCTGTCACGCATGCACTCTCTCACTCTCTCACGCACGCACACTCTCATACTCTCACGCACGCACTCTCACTCTCTTACGTACGCACACTCTCACTCTCTCACGCACGCACTCTCTCACTCTCTCATGCACGCACTCTCTCACACTCTCACGCACGCACTCTCACTCTCTTATGTACGCACACTCTCACTCTCTCACGCACGCACACTCTCACTCTCAAGCACGACTCTCTCACTCTCTCACACACAAACACTCTCACTCTCACGCACGCACTCTCTCACTCTCACGCACGCACTCTCTCACTCTCTAAGGCACGCACTCTCTCACTCTCTAATGCACGCACTCTCTCACTCTCTAACGCACGCACTCTCTCACTCTCTAACGCACGCACTCTCTCACGCACGCCTACTCTCACTCTCTCACGCATGCACACTCTCACACACTTTCTCACTCTCTCACTCACGCACGCACTCTCTGACTCTCTCATGCAAGCAGTCTCTCACGCATGCACTCTCTCATACACGCACTCTCTCACACACGCACACTCTCACGCAAGCACTCTCTCACGCAAGCACTCTCTCAGGCACGCACGCACGCACACACTCTCTTACCCTCTCACGCATGCCCTCTCTCACTCTCTCACGCACGCACTCTCACGCACGTGCTCTCTCACGCACGCGCTCTCTCACGCAAGCACTCTCTCAGGCACGCAAGCACGCACTCTCTTACTCTCTCACGCACGCCCTCTCTCACTCTGTCATGCACGCACTCTCTCACTCTCTCACGCACGCACTCTCTCACTCTCTCATGCACGCACTCTATCACACTCTCACGCACACACTCTCACTCTCTTACGTACGCACACTCTCACTCTCTCACGCACGCACTCTCTCACTCTCTCATGCACGCACTCTCTCACACTCTCACGCACGCACTCTCACTCTCTTATGTACGCACACTCTCACTCTCTCACGCACGCACACTCTCACTCTCAAGCACGACTCTCTCACTCTCTCACACACAAACACTCTCACTCTCACGCACGCACTCTCTCACTCTCACGCACGCACTCTCTCACTCTCTAAGGCACGCACTCTCTCACTCTCTAACGCACTCACTCTCTCACTCTCGAACGCACACACTCTCTCACTCTCTAACGCACGCACTCTCTCACGCACGCCTACTCTCACTCTCTCACGCATGCACACTCTCACACACTTTCTCACTCTCACTCACGCACGCACTCTCTGACTCTCTCATGCAAGCAGTCTCTCACGCATGCACTCTCTCATGCACGCACTCTCTCACACACGCACACTCTCACGCACGCACTCTCTCACGCACGCACACTCGCACTTTCTCACGCACGCACACTCTCACACACTTTCTCACTCACGCATGTACTCTCGCCACTCTCTCAGGCACGTACTCTTGCCATTCTCTCAAGCACAAACTCTCGCCACTCTCTCACGCACATGCAATCTCTCACTCTCTCACGCACGTACTCTCTCACTGTCATGCACGCACTCTCTCACACTCTCACACACGCATTCAGACTCTCTCATGCACGCACACTCTCACTCTCTCACGCACAAACTCTCTCACTCTCTCACGCACAAACTCTCTCTCTCACGCACGCACTCTCTCACTCTCTCACGCTCGCACTCTCTCACACACTTTCTCACTCTCTCACTCACGCACGCAATCTCTCACTCTCTCATGCAAGACCTCTCTCACGCACGCACTCTCTCATGCACGCACTCTCTCATGCATGTACACTCACTCTCTCACGCTTGCACACTCTCACACACTTTCTCACTCTCTCACTCACGCACGCACTCTCTCACTGTCTCATGCAAGCACTCTCTCACGCATGCACTCTCTCACGCACGCACTCTCTTAGGCACGCACGCACACACTCTCTTACTCTCTCACGCACGCCCTCTCTCACTCTCTCACGCACACACTCTCTCACTCTCTCATGCACGCACTCTCTCACTCTCTAAGGCACGCACTCTCTCACTCTCTCACGTATGCACTCACACTCTCTAAGGCACGCACTCTCTCACTCTCTCACGCATGCACTCTCACTCTCTTAAGTATGCACACTCTCACTCTCTCACGCACGCACACTCTCACTCTCCCAAGCACAAACTCTCTCACTCTCTCACACACAAACACTCTCAGTCTCACGCACGCACTCTCTCACTCTCACGCACGCACTCACTCTCTCTCTCACGCATGCACTCTCACTATCTCACGCACGCACTCTCTCACTCTCACGCACGCACTCTCTCTCTCTCACGCATGCACTCTCACTATCTCACGCACGCACTCTCTCACTCTCTCACGCACGCACTCTCCCAATCTCTCACGAATGCACTCTCTCACTCTCTCACACACGCACTCTCTCACTCTCTCACGCACGCACTCTCTCACTCTCACGCACGCACTCTCTCACTCTCTAACGCACGCACTCTCTCACTCTCTAACGCACGCCCTCTCTCACTCTCTCACGCACTCACTCTCTCACTCTCTCACGCACACACTCTCTCACTCTCTCACGCACGCACTCTCTCACTCTCTCATGCACGCACTCTCTCACTCTCTCACGTATGCACTCACACTCTCTAAGGCACGCACTCTCTCACTCTCTCACGCATGCACTCTCACTCTCTTAAGTATGCACACTCTCACTCTCTCACGCACGCACACTCTCACTCTCCCAAGCACAAACTCTCTCACTCTCTCACACACAAACACTCTCAGTCTCACGCACGCACTCTCTCACTCTCACGCACGCACTCTCTCTCTCTCTCACGCATGCACTCTCACTATCTCACGCACGCACTCTCTCACTCTCACGCACGCACTCTCTCTCTCTCACGCATGCACTCTCACTATCTCACGCACGCACTCTCCCACTCTCTCACGAATGCACTCTCTCACTCTCTCACACACGCACTCTCTCACGCTCTCACGCACGCACTCTCTCACTCTCTAACGCACGCACTCTCTCACTCTCTAACGCACGCCCTCTCTCACTCTCTCACGCACACACTCTCTCACTCTCTCACGCACGCACGCTCACTCTCTCATGCACGCACTCTCTCACTCTCTCACGTATGCACTCACACTCTCTAAGGCACGAACTCTCTCACTCTCTCACGCATGCACTCTCACTCTCTTAAGTACGCACACTCTCACTCTCTCACGCACGCACACTCTCACTCTCCCAAGCACAAACTCTCTCACTCTCTCACACACAAACACTCTCAGTCTCACGCACGCACTCTCTCACTCTCACGCACGCACTCTCTCTCTCTCTCACGCATGCACTCTCACTATCTCACGCACGCACTCTCTCACTCTCACGCACGCACTCTCTCTCTCTCACGCATGCACTCTCACTATCTCACGCACGCACTCTCTCACTCTCTCACGCACGCACTCTCCCACTCTCTCACGAATGCACTCTCTCACTCTCTCACACACGCACTCTCTCACTCTCTCACGCACGCACTCTCTCACTCTCTCACGCACGCCCTCTCTCACTCTCTCACGCACGCACTCTCTCACTCTCTCACGCACGCACTCTCTCACACTCTCACGCATGCACTCTAACTCTCTTACGTACGCACACTCTCACTCTCTCATGCATGCACACTCTTTCTCTCTCAAGCACAAACTCTCTCACTCTCTCACTCACAAACACTCTCTCACGCATGCACTCTCTCACTCTCACGCACGCACTCTCTCACTCTTTCACGCACGCACTCTCTCACTCTGTCACGCATGCACTCTCTCACTCTCTCACGCACGCACACTCTCATACTCTCATGCACGCACACTCTCACTCTCTCACGCACAAACTCTCTCAGTCTCTCACGCACAAACTCTCTCACAATCTCACGCACGCACTCTCTCACTCTCACGCACGCACTCTCTCACTCTCACGCACGCACTCTCTCACTCTCTAACGCACGCACTCTCTCACTCTCTAACGCACGCACTCTCTCACTCTCTCACGCACGCACTCTCACTCTGTCACGCATGCACTCTCTCTCTCACGTATGCACACTCTCACTCTCTCAATCACAAACTCTCTCACTCTCTCACGCACAAACTCTCTCACTCTCTCACGCATGCACTCTCTCACTCTCACGCACGCACTCTCCCACTCTCACGCACGCACTCTCTCACACTCTCACGCACACACTCTCTATGCACACAGTGCCTCACTCTCTCACGCACGCACTCTGTCACTCTCTCACGCACGCACTTTCTCACTCTCACGCAGGCACTCTCTCACTCTCTCACGCAGGCACTCTCTCACTCTCTAACGCACTCATTCTCTCACTCTCTCACGCACGCCCTCTCTCACTCTCTCACGCACGCACTCTCTCACTCTCTTACGTACGCACACTCTCACTCTCTCAGGTACGCACACTCTCAATCTATCAGGCACAAACTCTCTCACTCTCTCACGCACGCATTCTCTCACTCTCTCACGCACGCACTCTCTCACTCTCTCACGCACGCACTCTCTCACTCTCACACACGCACTCTCTCACTCTCGCACGCACGCACTCTCTCACTCTCTCACGCAGGCACTCTCTCACTCTCTAACGCACGCACTCTCTCACTCTCTCACGCAGGCACTCTCTCACTCACGCACACTCTCACTCATGCACACTCTCACTCTCTCACGCACGCACACTCTCACTCTCACGCACGCACTCTCTCACTCTCTAAGGCACGCACTCTCTCACTCTCTCCCGCACGCACTCTCTCACTCTCCTACGCACGCACTCTCTCACTCTCCTACGCACGCACTCTCTCACTCTCTCACGCACGCACTCACACTCTCTAAGGCACGCACTCTCACTCTCTCACGCACGCACTCTCTCACTCTCTCACGAATGCACTCTCTCACTCTCTCACGCATGCACTCTCTCACTCTCTCACGCACGCACACTCGCACTCTCTCACGCACAAAATCTCTCACTCTCTCACGCACGCACTCTCTCATGCACGCACTCTCTCACGCATGCACTCTCTCACGCATGCACGCACACACTCTCTTACTCTCTCACGCATGCCCTCTCTCACTCTCTCACGCAAACACTCTCATGCACGCACTCTCACTCTCTTACGTATGCACTCTCTCACTCTCTCACGCAAACACTCTCATGCACGCACTCTCACTCTCTTACGTATGCACTCTCTCACTCTCTCACGCATGCACACTCTCACACACTTTCTCACTCTCTCACTCACGCACGCACTTTCTCACTCTCTCATGCAAGCACTCTCTAACGCACGCACTCTCTCACGCACGCACTCTCTGACGCACGCACTCTCTCACGCAAGCACTCTCTCAGGCATGCACGCACGCACACACTCTCTTACTCTCTCACGCACGCCCTCTCTCACTCTCTCACGCACGCACTCTCTCACTCTCTCACGCACGCACTCTATCACACTCTCACGCACGCACTCTCACTCTCTTACGTACGCACACTCTCACTCTCTCACACACGCACTCTCTCACTCTCTCACGCACACACTCTCTCACACTCTCACGCACGCAATCTCACTCTCTTACGTACGCACACTCTCACTCTCTCACGCATGCACACTCTTTCTCTCTCAAGCACAAACTCTCTCACTGTCTCACTCACAAACACTCTGTCTCATGCACGCGCTCTCTCACTCTCACGCACGCACTCTCTCACTCTCTCACGCACGCACTCTCTCACTCTGTCACGCATGCACTCTCTCACTCTCTCACGCACGCACACTCTCATACTCTCACGCACGCACTCTCACACTCTTACGTACGCACACTCTCACTCTCTCACGCACAAACTCTCTCAGTCTCTCACGCACAAACTCTCTCACACTCTCACGCACGCACTCTCTCACTCTCACGCACGCACTCTCTCAGCTCTAACGCACGCACTCTCTCACTATGTCACGCATGCACTCTCTCACTCTCTCACGCACGCACACTCTCATACTCTCACGCACGCACTCTCACTCTCTTACGTACGCACACTCTCACTCTCTCACGCACGCACTCTCTCACTCTCTCATGCACGCACTCTCTCACACTCTCACGCACGCACTCTCACTCTCTTATGTACGCACACTCTCACTCTCTCACGCACGCACACTCTCACTCTCAAGCACGACTCTCTCACTCTCTCACACACAAACACTCTCACTCTCACGCACGCACTCTCTCACTCTCACGCACGCACTCTCTCACTCTCTAAGGCACGCACTCTCTCACTCTCTAATGCACGCACTCTCTCACTCTCTAACGCACGCACTCTCTCACTCTCTAACGCACGCACTCTCTCACGCACGCCTACTCTCACTCTCTCACGCATGCACACTCTCACACACTTTCTCACTCTCTCACTCACGCACGCACTCTCTGACTCTCTCATGCAAGCAGTCTCTCACGCATGCACTCTCTCATACACGCACTCTCTCACACACGCACACTCTCACGCAAGCACTCTCTCACGCAAGCACTCTCTCAGGCACGCACGCACGCACACACTCTCTTACCCTCTCACGCATGCCCTCTCTCACTCTCTCACGCACGCACTCTCACGCACGTGCTCTCTCACGCACGCACTCTCTCACGCAAGCACTCTCTCAGGCACGCAAGCACGCACTCTCTTACTCTCTCACGCACGCCCTCTCTCACTCTGTCATGCACGCACTCTCTCACTCTCTCACGCACGCACTCTCTCACTCTCTCATGCACGCACTCTATCACACTCTCACGCACACACTCTCACTCTCTTACGTACGCACACTCTCACTCTCTCACGCACGCACTCTCTCACTCTCTCATGCACGCACTCTCTCACACTCTCACGCACGCACTCTCACTCTCTTATGTACGCACACTCTCACTCTCTCACGCACGCACACTCTCACTCTCAAGCACGACTCTCTCACTCTCTCACACACAAACACTCTCACTCTCACGCACGCACTCTCTCACTCTCACGCACGCACTCTCTCACTCTCTAAGGCACGCACTCTCTCACTCTCTAACGCACGCACTCTCTCACTCTCGAACGCACACACTCTCTCACTCTCTAACGCACGCACTCTCTCACGCACGCCTACTCTCACTCTCTCACGCATGCACACTCTCACACACTTTCTCACTCTCACTCACGCACGCACTCTCTGACTCTCTCATGCAAGCAGTCTCTCACGCATGCACTCTCTCATGCACGCACTCTCTCACACACGCACACTCTCACGCACGCACTCTCTCACGCACGCACACTCGCACTTTCTCACGCACGCACACTCTCACACACTTTCTCACTCACGCATGTACTCTCGCCACTCTCTCAGGCACGTACTCTTGCCATTCTCTCAAGCACAAACTCTCGCCACTCTCTCACGCACATGCAATCTCTCACTCTCTCACGCACGTACTCTCTCACTGTCATGCACGCACTCTCTCACACTCTCACACACGCATTCAGACTCTCTCATGCACGCACACTCTCACTCTCTCACGCACAAACTCTCTCACTCTCTCACGCACAAACTCTCTCTCTCACGCACGCACTCTCTCACTCTCTCACGCTCGCACTCTCTCACACACTTTCTCACTCTCTCACTCACGCACGCAATCTCTCACTCTCTCATGCAAGACCTCTCTCACGCACGCACTCTCTCATGCACGCACTCTCTCATGCATGTACACTCACTCTCTCACGCTTGCACACTCTCACACACTTTCTCACTCTCTCACTCACGCACGCACTCTCTCACTGTCTCATGCAAGCACTCTCTCACGCATGCACTCTCTCACGCACGCACTCTCTTAGGCACGCACGCACACACTCTCTTACTCTCTCACGCACGCCCTCTCTCACTCTCTCACGCACACACTCTCTCACTCTCTCATGCACGCACTCTCTCACTCTCTAAGGCACGCACTCTCTCACTCTCTCACGTATGCACTCACACTCTCTAAGGCACGCACTCTCTCACTCTCTCACGCATGCACTCTCACTCTCTTAAGTATGCACACTCTCACTCTCTCACGCACGCACACTCTCACTCTCCCAAGCACAAACTCTCTCACTCTCTCACACACAAACACTCTCAGTCTCACGCACGCACTCTCTCACTCTCACGCACGCACTCACTCTCTCTCTCACGCATGCACTCTCACTATCTCACGCACGCACTCTCTCACTCTCACGCACGCACTCTCTCTCTCTCACGCATGCACTCTCACTATCTCACGCACGCACTCTCTCACTCTCTCACGCGCGCACTCTCCCAATCTCTCACGAATGCACTCTCTCACTCTCTCACACACGCACTCTCTCACTCTCTCACGCACGCACTCTCTCACTCTCACGCACGCACTCTCTCACTCTCTAACGCACGCACTCTCTCACTCTCTAACGCACGCCCTCTCTCACTCTCTCACGCACTCACTCTCTCACTCTCTCACGCACACACTCTCTCACTCTCTCACGCACGCACTCTCTCACTCTCTCATGCACGCACTCTCTCACTCTCTCACGTATGCACTCACACTCTCTAAGGCACGCACTCTCTCACTCTCTCACGCATGCACTCTCACTCTCTTAAGTATGCACACTCTCACTCTCTCACGCACGCACACTCTCACTCTCCCAAGCACAAACTCTCTCACTCTCTCACACACAAACACTCTCAGTCTCACGCACGCACTCTCTCACTCTCACGCACGCACTCTCTCTCTCTCTCACGCATGCACTCTCACTATCTCACGCACGCACTCTCTCACTCTCACGCACGCACTCTCTCTCTCTCACGCATGCACTCTCACTATCTCACGCACGCACTCTCCCACTCTCTCACGAATGCACTCTCTCACTCTCTCACACACGCACTCTCTCACGCTCTCACGCACGCACTCTCTCACTCTCTAACGCACGCACTCTCTCACTCTCTAACGCACGCCCTCTCTCACTCTCTCACGCACACACTCTCTCACTCTCTCACGCACGCACGCTCACTCTCTCATGCACGCACTCTCTCACTCTCTCACGTATGCACTCACACTCTCTAAGGCACGAACTCTCTCACTCTCTCACGCATGCACTCTCACTCTCTTAAGTACGCACACTCTCACTCTCTCACGCACGCACACTCTCACTCTCCCAAGCACAAACTCTCTCACTCTCTCACACACAAACACTCTCAGTCTCACGCACGCACTCTCTCACTCTCACGCACGCACTCTCTCTCTCTCTCACGCATGCACTCTCACTATCTCACGCACGCACTCTCTCACTCTCACGCACGCACTCTCTCTCTCTCACGCATGCACTCTCACTATCTCACGCACGCACTCTCTCACTCTCTCACGCACGCACTCTCCCACTCTCTCACGAATGCACTCTCTCACTCTCTCACACACGCACTCTCTCACTCTCTCACGCACGCACTCTCTCACTCTCTCACGCACGCCCTCTCTCACTCTCTCACGCACGCACTCTCTCACTCTCTCACGCACGCACTCTCTCACACTCTCACGCATGCACTCTAACTCTCTTACGTACGCACACTCTCACTCTCTCATGCATGCACACTCTTTCTCTCTCAAGCACAAACTCTCTCACTCTCTCACTCACAAACACTCTCTCACGCATGCACTCTCTCACTCTCACGCACGCACTCTCTCACTCTTTCACGCACGCACTCTCTCACTCTGTCACGCATGCACTCTCTCACTCTCTCACGCACGCACACTCTCATACTCTCATGCACGCACACTCTCACTCTCTCACGCACAAACTCTCTCAGTCTCTCACGCACAAACTCTCTCACAATCTCACGCACGCACTCTCTCACTCTCACGCACGCACTCTCTCACTCTCACGCACGCACTCTCTCACTCTCTAACGCACGCACTCTCTCACTCTCTAACGCACGCACTCTCTCACTCTCTCACGCACGCACTCTCACTCTGTCACGCATGCACTCTCTCTCTCACGTATGCACACTCTCACTCTCTCAATCACAAACTCTCTCACTCTCTCACGCACAAACTCTCTCACTCTCTCACGCATGCACTCTCTCACTCTCACGCACGCACTCTCCCACTCTCACGCACGCACTCTCTCACACTCTCACGCACACACTCTCTATGCACACAGTGCCTCACTCTCTCACGCACGCACTCTGTCACTCTCTCACGCACGCACTGTCTCACTCTCACGCAGGCACTCTCTCACTCTCTCACGCAGGCACTCTCTCACACTCTAACGCACTCATTCTCTCACTCTCTCACGCACGCCCTCTCTCACTCTCTCACGCACGCACTCTCTCACTCTCTTACGTACGCACACTCTCACTCTCTCAGGTACGCACACTCTCAATCTATCAGGCACAAACTCTCTCACTCTCTCACGCACGCATTCTCTCACTCTCTCACGCACGCACTCTCTCACTCTCACACACGCACTCTCTCACTCTCGCACGCACGCACTCTCTCACTCTCTCACGCAGGCACTCTCTCACTCTCTAACGCACGCACTCTCTCACTCTCTCACGCAGGCACTCTCTCACTCACGCACACTCTCACTCATGCACACTCTCACTCTCTCACGCACGCACACTCTCACTCTCACGCACGCACTCTCTCACTCTCTAAGGCACGCACTCTCTCACTCTCTCCCGCACGCACTCTCTCACTCTCCTACGCACGCACTCTCTCACTCTCCTACGCACGCACTCTCTCACTCTCTCACGCACGCACTCACACTCTCTAAGGCACGCACTCTCACTCTCTCACGCACGCACTCTCTCACTCTCTCACGAATGCACTCTCTCACTCTCTCACGCATGCACTCTCTCACTCTCTCACGCACGCACACTCGCACTCTCTCACGCACAAAATCTCTCACTCTCTCACGCACGCACTCTCTCATGCACGCACTCTCTCACGCATGCACTCTCTCACGCATGCACGCACACACTCTCTTACTCTCTCACGCATGCCCTCTCTCACTCTCTCACGCAAACACTCTCATGCACGCACTCTCACTCTCTTACGTATGCACTCTCTCACTCTCTCACGCAAACACTCTCATGCACGCACTCTCACTCTCTTACGTATGCACTCTCTCACTCTCTCACGCATGCACACTCTCACACACTTTCTCACTCTCTCACTCACGCACGCACTTTCTCACTCTCTCATGCAAGCACTCTCTAACGCACGCACTCTCTCACGCACGCACTCTCTGACGCACGCACTCTCTCACGCAAGCACTCTCTCAGGCATGCACGCACGCACACACTCTCTTACTCTCTCACGCACGCCCTCTCTCACTCTCTCACGCACGCACTCTCTCACTCTCTCACGCACGCACTCTATCACACTCTCACGCACGCACTCTCACTCTCTTACGTACGCACACTCTCACTCTCTCACACACGCACTCTCTCACTCTCTCACGCACACACTCTCTCACACTCTCACGCACGCAATCTCACTCTCTTACGTACGCACACTCTCACTCTCTCACGCATGCACACTCTTTCTCTCTCAAGCACAAACTCTCTCACTGTCTCACTCACAAACACTCTGTCTCATGCACGCGCTCTCTCACTCTCACGCACGCACTCTCTCACTCTCTCACGCACGCACTCTCTCACTCTGTCACGCATGCACTCTCTCACTCTCTCACGCACGCACACTCTCATACTCTCACGCACGCACTCTCACACTCTTACGTACGCACACTCTCACTCTCTCACGCACAAACTCTCTCAGTCTCTCACGCACAAACTCTCTCACACTCTCACGCACGCACTCTCTCACTCTCACGCACGCACTCTCTCAGCTCTAACGCACGCACTCTCTCACTATGTCACGCATGCACTCTCTCACTCTCTCACGCACGCACACTCTCATACTCTCACGCACGCACTCTCACTCTCTTACGTACGCACACTCTCACTCTCTCACGCACGCACTCTCTCACTCTCTCATGCACGCACTCTCTCACACTCTCACGCACGCACTCTCACTCTCTTATGTACGCACACTCTCACTCTCTCACGCACGCACACTCTCACTCTCAAGCACGACTCTCTCACTCTCTCACACACAAACACTCTCACTCTCACGCACGCACTCTCTCACTCTCACGCACGCACTCTCTCACTCTCTAAGGCACGCACTCTCTCACTCTCTAATGCACGCACTCTCTCACTCTCTAACGCACGCACTCTCTCACTCTCTAACGCACGCACTCTCTCACGCACGCCTACTCTCACTCTCTCACGCATGCACACTCTCACACACTTTCTCACTCTCTCACTCACGCACGCACTCTCTGACTCTCTCATGCAAGCAGTCTCTCACGCATGCACTCTCTCATACACGCACTCTCTCACACACGCACACTCTCACGCAAGCACTCTCTCACGCAAGCACTCTCTCAGGCACGCACGCACGCACACACTCTCTTACCCTCTCACGCATGCCCTCTCTCACTCTCTCACGCACGCACTCTCACGCACGTGCTCTCTCACGCACGCACTCTCTCACGCAAGCACTCTCTCAGGCACGCAAGCACGCACTCTCTTACTCTCTCACGCACGCCCTCTCTCACTCTGTCATGCACGCACTCTCTCACTCTCTCACGCACGCACTCTCTCACTCTCTCATGCACGCACTCTATCACACTCTCACGCACACACTCTCACTCTCTTACGTACGCACACTCTCACTCTCTCACGCACGCACTCTCTCACTCTCTCATGCACGCACTCTCTCACACTCTCACGCACGCACTCTCACTCTCTTATGTACGCACACTCTCACTCTCTCACGCACGCACACTCTCACTCTCAAGCACGACTCTCTCACTCTCTCACACACAAACACTCTCACTCTCACGCACGCACTCTCTCACTCTCACGCACGCACTCTCTCACTCTCTAAGGCACGCACTCTCTCACTCTCTAACGCACGCACTCTCTCACTCTCGAACGCACACACTCTCTCACTCTCTAACGCACGCACTCTCTCACGCACGCCTACTCTCACTCTCTCACGCATGCACACTCTCACACACTTTCTCACTCTCACTCACGCACGCACTCTCTGACTCTCTCATGCAAGCAGTCTCTCACGCATGCACTCTCTCATGCACGCACTCTCTCACACACGCACACTCTCACGCACGCACTCTCTCACGCACGCACACTCGCACTTTCTCACGCACGCACACTCTCACACACTTTCTCACTCACGCATGTACTCTCGCCACTCTCTCAGGCACGTACTCTTGCCATTCTCTCAAGCACAAACTCTCGCCACTCTCTCACGCACATGCAATCTCTCACTCTCTCACGCACGTACTCTCTCACTGTCATGCACGCACTCTCTCACACTCTCACACACGCATTCAGACTCTCTCATGCACGCACACTCTCACTCTCTCACGCACAAACTCTCTCACTCTCTCACGCACAAACTCTCTCTCTCACGCACGCACTCTCTCACTCTCTCACGCTCGCACTCTCTCACACACTTTCTCACTCTCTCACTCACGCACGCAATCTCTCACTCTCTCATGCAAGACCTCTCTCACGCACGCACTCTCTCATGCACGCACTCTCTCATGCATGTACACTCACTCTCTCACGCTTGCACACTCTCACACACTTTCTCACTCTCTCACTCACGCACGCACTCTCTCACTGTCTCATGCAAGCACTCTCTCACGCATGCACTCTCTCACGCACGCACTCTCTTAGGCACGCACGCACACACTCTCTTACTCTCTCACGCACGCCCTCTCTCACTCTCTCACGCACACACTCTCTCACTCTCTCATGCACGCACTCTCTCACTCTCTAAGGCACGCACTCTCTCACTCTCTCACGTATGCACTCACACTCTCTAAGGCACGCACTCTCTCACTCTCTCACGCATGCACTCTCACTCTCTTAAGTATGCACACTCTCACTCTCTCACGCACGCACACTCTCACTCTCCCAAGCACAAACTCTCTCACTCTCTCACACACAAACACTCTCAGTCTCACGCACGCACTCTCTCACTCTCACGCACGCACTCACTCTCTCTCTCACGCATGCACTCTCACTATCTCACGCACGCACTCTCTCACTCTCACGCACGCACTCTCTCTCTCTCACGCATGCACTCTCACTATCTCACGCACGCACTCTCTCACTCTCTCACGCGCGCACTCTCCCACTCTCTCACGAATGCACTCTCTCACTCTCTCACACACGCACTCTCTCACTCTCTCACGCACGCACTCTCTCACTCTCACGCACGCACTCTCTCACTCTCTAACGCACGCACTCTCTCACTCTCTAACGCACGCCCTCTCTCACTCTCTCACGCACTCACTCTCTCACTCTCTCACGCACGCACTCTCTCACACTCTCACGCACGCACTCTCACTCTCTTACGTACGCACACTCTCACTCTCTCACGCACAAACTCTCTCAGTCTCTCACGCACAAACTCTCTCACTCTCTCACGCTCGCACTCTCTCACACACTTTCTCACTCTCTCACTCATGCACGCACTCTCTCACTCTCTCATGCAAGACCTCTCTCACGCACACACTCTCTCATGCACGTACACTTTCACTCTCTCACGCTTGCACACTCTCACACACTTTCTCACTCTCTCACTCACGCACGCACTCTCTCACTGTCTCATGCAAGCACTCTCTCACGCATGCACTCTCTCACGCACGCACTCTCTCACGCAAGCACTCTCTTAGGCACGCACGCACACACTCTCTTACTCTCTCACGCACGCCCTCTCTCACTCTCTCATGCACGCACTCTCTCACTCTCTCACGTATGCACTCACACTCTCTAAGGCACGCACTCTCTCACTCTCTCACGCATGCACTCTCACTCTCTTAAGTACGCACACTCTCACTCTCTCACGCACGCACACTCTCACTCTCCCAAGCACAAACTCTCTCACTCTCTCACACACAAACACTCTCAGTCTCACGCACGCACTCTCTCACTCTCACGCACGCACTCTCTCTCTCTCTCACGCATGCACTCTCACTATCTCACGCACGCACTCTCTCACTCTCACGCATGCACTCTCCCACTCTTTCACGCACGCACTCTCTCACACTCTCACGCACGCCCTCTCTCACTCTCTCACGCACGCACTCTCTCACTCTCTCACGCACGCACTCTCTCACACTCTCACGCATGCACTCTCACTCTCTTACGTAATCACACTCTCACTCTCTCACGCATGCACACTCTTTCTCTCTCAAGCACAAACTCTCTCACTCTCTCACTCACAAACACTCTGTCTCACGCACGCACTCTCACTCTCTCACGCACAAACTCTCTCAGTCTCTCACGCACAAACTCTCACACTCTCACGCACGCACTCTCTCACTCTCACGCACGCACTCTCTCACTCTCTAACGCACGCACTCTCTCACTCTCTAACGCACGCACTCTCTCACTCTCTAAGGCACGCACTCTCTCACTCTCTCACGCACGCACTCTCTCACTCTGTCACGCATGCACTCTCTCACTCTCTCACGTACGCACACTCTCACTCTCTCAATCACAAACTCTCTCACTCTCTCACGCACAAACTCTCTCACTCTCTCACGCATGCACTCTCTCACTCTCACGCACGCACTCTCTCACTCTCACGCACGCACTCTCTCACTCTCTCACGCACACACTCTCTATGCACACAGTGTCTCACTCTCTCACGCACGCACTTTCTCACTCTCACGCAGGCACTCTCTCACTCTCTCACGCAGGCACTCTCTCACTCTCTAACGCACTCATTCTCTCACTCTCTCACGCACGCCCTCTCTCACTCTCTCACGCACGCACTCTCTCACTCTCTTACGTACGCACACTCTCACTCTCTCAGGTACGCACACTCTCAATCTATCAGGCACAAACTCTCTCACTCTCTCACGCACGCATTCTCTCACTCTCTCACGCACGCACTCTCTCACTCTCACACACGCACTCTCTCACTCTCGCACGCACGCACTCTCTCACTCTCTCACGCAGGCACTCTCTCACTCTCTAACGCACGCACTCTCTCACTCTCTCACGCAGGCACTCTCTCACTCTCTCACACTCTCACTCATGCACACTCTCACTCTCTCACGCACGCACACTCTCACTCTCACGCACGCACTCTCTCACTCTCTAAGGCACGCACTCTCTCACTCTCTCCCGCACGCACTCTCTCACTCTCCTACGCACGCACTCTCTCACTCTCTCACGCACGCACTCTCTCACTCTCTAAGGCACGCCCTCTCTCACTCTCTCACGCACGCACTCTCTCAGGCACGTGCTCTCTCACGCATGCACTCTCTCATGCAAGCAATCTCTCAGGCACGCACGCACACACTCTCTTACTCTCTCACACACACCCTCTCTCACTCTCTCACGCACGCACTCTCTCAGTCTCTCACGCACGCATTCTCTCACACTCTCATGCACGCACTCTCTCACACTCTCATGCACGCACTCTCTCACACTCTCATGCACGCACTCTCACTCTCTTACGTACACACACTCTCACTCGCTCACGTACACACACTCTCACTCTCTCATGCACAAACTCTCTCACTCTCTTACGCACAAACTCTCTCACACTCTCATGCACGCACTCTCTCAATCTCACGCACGCACTCTCTCACTCTCTAAGGCACGCACTCTCTCACTCTCTCCCGCACGCACTCTCTCACTCTCTCACGCACGCACACTCTCACTCTGTCACGCACGCACTCTCTCACTCTCTCACGCACGCACACTCTCACTCTCTCACGCACGCACTCTCTCACGCAAGCACTCTCTCAGGCACGCACGCACGCACACACTCTCTTACTCTCTCAGGCACGCACTCTCTCACTCTCTCACGCACGCACTCTCTCACTCTCTCCCGCACGCACTCTCACTCTCTTACGTACGCACACTCTCACTCTCTCGCGTACGCACACTCTCACTCTCTCACGCACAGACTCTCTCACGCACAAACTCTCTCACTCTCTCACGCACGCACTCAGTCACTCTCTCATGCACGCACTCTGTCACTCTCTCACGCACGCACTTTCTCACTCTCTCATGCAGGCACTCTCTCACTCTCTCACGCAGGCACTCTCTCACTCTCTAACGCACTCATTCTCTCACCCTCTCACGCACGCACTCTCTCACTCACACACACTCTCACGCACGCCCTCTCTCACGCTCTCACGCACGCACTCTCTCACTCTCTCCCGCACGCACACTCTCACGCACGCACTTTCTCACTCTCTCACGCACGCACTCTCTCACTCTCTCACGCAGGCACTCTCTCACTCACACACACTCTCACGCACGCCCTCTCTCACTCTCTCACGCACGCACTCTCTCACTCTCTCACGCACGCACTCTATCACACTCTCACGCACGCACTCTCACTCTCTTACGTACGCACACTCTCACTCTCTCACGCATGCACTCTCTCACTCTCTCACGCAGGCACTCTCTCACACTCTCACGCACGCACTCTCACTCTCTTACGTACGCACACTCTCACTCTCTCACGCACGCACACTCTCACTCTCAAGCACGACTCTCTCACTCTCTCACACACAAACACTCTCACTCTCCCGCATGCACTCTCTCACTCTCACGCACGCACTCTCTCACTCTCTAAGGAACGCACTCTCTCACTCTCTAAGGAACGCACTCTCTCACTCTCTAACGCACGCACTCTCTCACTCTCTAACGCACGCACTCTCTCACTCTCTCATGCAAGCAGTCTCTCACGCACGCACTCTCTCATGCACGCACTCTCTCACACACGCACACTCTCACGCAAGCACTCTCTCAGGCAAGCACTCTCTCAGGCACCCACGCACGCAGACACTCTCTTACCCTCTCATGCACGCCCTCTCTCACTCTCTCACGCACGCACTCTCTCAGGCACGTGCTCTCTCACGCACGCACTCTCTCACGCAAGCAATCTCTCAGGCACGCACGCACACACTCTCTTACTCTCTCACACACACCCTCTCTCACTCTCACACGCACGCACTCTCTCAGTCTCTCACGCACGCACTCTCTCACACTCTCATGCACGCACTCTCTCACACTCTCATGCACGCACTCTCACTCTCTTACGTACGCACACTCTAGCTCGCTCACGTACGCACACTCTCACTCTCTCATGCACAAACTCTCTCACTCTCTCATGCACGCAGTCTCTCAATCTCACGCACGCACTCTCTCACTCTCTCACGCACGCACTCTCATTCTCTCACGCACGCACTCTCTCACTCTCTAAGGCACGCACTCTCTCACTCTCTCCCGCACGCACTCTCTCACTCTGTCACGCACGCACTCTCTCACCCACACACACTCTCACTCACGCACTCTCTCACTCTCTCATGCACGCACACTCTCACTCTGTCACGCACGCACTCTCTCACTCTCTCACGCAGGCACTCTCTCAGTCTCTAACGCACGCACTCTCTCACTCACACACGCACTCTCTCACTCACGCACACTCTCACTCTCTCACGCACGCACACTCTCAATCTCTCACGCACGCACACTCTCACACACTTTCTCACTCACGCATGTACTCTCACCACTCTCTCAGGCACATACTCTTGCCACTCTCTCACGCATGTACTCTCGCCACTCTCTCAGGCACATACGCCCGCCCCTCTCTCACGCATGCACACTCTCACGCACTTTCTTACTCTCTCACGCACGCACACTCTCACTCTCTCACGCACGCACACTCTCACACACTTTCTCACTCACGCATGTACTCTCGCCACTCTCTCAGGCACGTACTCTTGCCATTCTCTCAAGCACAAACTCTCGCCACTCTCTCACGCACATGCACTCTCTCACTCTCTCACGCACGCGCTCTCTCACTCTCATGCATGCACTCTCTCACTCTCTCACGCAGGCACTCTCTCAGTCTCTAACGCACGCACTCTCTCACTCACACACGCACTCTCTCACTCACGCACACTCTCACTCTCTCACGCACGCACACTCTCAATCTCTCACGCACGCACACTCTCACACACTTTCTCACTCACGCATGTACTCTCACCACTCTCTCAGGCACATACTCTTGCCACTCTCTCACGCATGTACTCTCGCCACTCTCTCAGGCACATACGCCCGCCCCTCTCTCACGCATGCACACTCTCACGCACTTTCTTACTCTCTCACGCACGCACTCTCTCACGCACGCACACTCTCACTCTCTCACGCACGCACACTCTCACACACTTTCTCACTCACGCATGTACTCTCGCCACTCTCTCAGGCACGTACTCTTGCCATTCTCTCAAGCACAAACTCTCGCCACTCTCTCACGCACATGCACTCTCTCACTCTCTCACGCACGCGCTCTCTCACTCTCATGCACGCACTCTCTCACACATTCACACACGCACTCTCACTCTCTCACGCACAAACTCTCTCACTCTCTCACACACAAACTCTCTCACTCTCACGCAGGCACACTCTCACTCTCTCACGCACGCACACTCTCACTCGCTCAAGCACAAACTCTCTCACTCTCTCACACACAAACACTCTCAGTCTCACGCACGCACTCTCTCACTCTCACGCACGCACTCTCTCTCTCTCTCACGCATGCACTCTCACTATCTCACGCACGCACTCTCTCACTCTCACGCACGCACTCTCTCTCTCTCACGCATGCACTCTCACTCTCACGCACGCACTCTCTCTCTCTCACGCATGCACTCTCACTATCTCACGCACGCACTCTCTCACTCTCACGCACGCACTCTCTCTCTCTCACGCATGCACTCTCACTATCTCACGCACGCACTCTCTCACTCTCTCACGCACGCACTCTCCCACTCTCTCACGAATGCACTCTCTCACTCTCTCACACACGCACTCTCTCACTCTCTCACGCACGCACTCTCTCACACTCTCACGCACGCCCTCTCTCACACTCTCACGCACGCCCTCTCTCACTCTCTCACGCACGCACTCTCTCACTCTCTCACGCACGCACCCTCTCACACTCTCACGCATGCACTCTCACTCTCTTACGTACGCACACTCTCACTCTCTCATGCATGCACACTCTTTCTCTCTCAAGCACAAACTCTCTCACTCTCTCACTCACAAACACTCTGTCTCACGCACGCACTCTCTCACTCTCACGCACGCACTCTCTCACTCTCTCACGCACGCACTCTCTCACTCTGTCACGCATGCACTCTCTCACTCTCTCACGCACGCACACTCTCATACTCTCACGCACGCACTCTCACACTCTCTAACGCACTCATTCTCTCACCCTCTCACGCACGCACTCTCTCACTCACACACACTCTCACGCAGGCACTCTCTCACACTCTCACGCACGCACTCTCACTCTCTTACGTACGCACACTCTCACTCTCTCACGCACGCACACTCTCACTCTCAAGCACGACTCTCTCACTCTCTCACACACAAACACTCTCACTCTCCCGCATGCACTCTCTCACTCTCACGCACGCACTCTCTCACTCTCTAAGGAACGCACTCTCTCACTCTCTAAGGAACGCACTCTCTCATTCTCTAACGCACGCACTCTCTCACTCTCTAACGCACGCACTCTCTCACTCTCTCATGCAAGCAGTCTCTCACGCACGCACTCTCTCATGCACGCACTCTCTCACACACGCACACTCTCACGCAAGCACTCTCTCAGGCAAGCACTCTCTCAGGCACCCACGCACGCAGACACTCTCTTACCCTCTCATGCACGCCCTCTCTCACTCTCTCACGCACGCACTCTCTCAGGCACGTGCTCTCTCACGCACGCACTCTCTCACGCAAGCAATCTCTCAGGCACGCACGCACACACTCTCTTACTCTCTCACACACACCCTCTCTCACTCGCACACGCACGCACTCTCTCAGTCTCTCACGCACGCACTCTCTCACACTCTCATGCACGCACTCTCTCACACTCTCATGCACGCACTCTCACTCTCTTACGTACGCACACTCTAGCTCGCTCACGTACGCACACTCTCACTCTCTCATGCACAAACTCTCTCACTCTCTCATGCACGCAGTCTCTCAATCTCACGCACGCACCCTCTCACTCTCTCACGCACGCACTCTCACTCTCTCACGCACGCACTCGCTCACTCTCTAAGGCACGCACTCTCTCACTCTCTCCCGCACGCACTCTCTCACTCTCTCACGCACGCACTCTCTCACCCACACACACTCTCACTCACGCACTCTCTCACTCTCTCACGCACGCACACTCTCACTCTGTCACGCACGCACTCTCTCACTCTCTCACGCAGGCACTCTCTCAGTCTCTAACGCACACACTCTCTCACTCACACACGCACTCTCTCACTCACGCACACTCTCACTCTCTCACGCACGCACACTCTCAATCTCTCACGCACGCACACTCTCACACACTTTCTCACTCACGCATGTACTCTCACCACTCTCTCAGGCACATACTCTTGCCACTCTCTCACGCATGTACTCTCGCCACTCTCTCAGGCACATACGCCCGCCCCTCTCTCACGCATGCACACTCTCACGCACTTTCTTACTCTCTCACGCACGCACTCTCTCACGCACGCACACTCTCACTCTCTCACGCACGCACACTCTCACACACTTTCTCACTCACGCATGTACTCTCGCCACTCTCTCAGGCACGTACTCTTGCCATTCTCTCAAGCACAAACTCTCGCCACTCTCTCACGCACATGCACTCTCTCACTCTCTCACGCACGCGCTCTCTCACTCTCATGCACGCACTCTCTCACACATTCACACATGCTCTCTCACTCTCTCATGCACGCACACTCTCACTCTCTCACACACAAACTCTCTCACTCTCTCACACACAAACTCTCTCACTCTCACGCAGGCACACTCTCACTCTCTCACGCACGCACACTCTCACTCGCTCAAGCACAAACTCTCTCACTCTCTCACACACAAACACTCTCAGTCTCACGCACGCACTCTCTCTCTCTCTCACGCATGCACTCTCACTATCTCACGCACGCACTCTCTCACTCTCACGCACGCACTCTCTCTCTCTCACGCATGCACTCTCACTATCTCACGCACGCACTCTCTCACTCTCACGCACGCACTCTCTCTCTCTCTCACGCATGCACTCTCACTATCTCACGCACGCACTCTCTCACTCTCACGCACGCACTCTCTCTCTCTCACGCATGCACTCTCACTATCTCACGCACGCACTCTCTCACTCTCTCACGCACGCACTCTCCCACTCTCTCACGAATGCACTCTCTCACACACGCACTCTCTCACTCTCTCACGCACGCACTCTCTCACACTCTCACGCACGCCCTCTCTGACTCTCTCACGCACGCACTCTCTCACTCTCTCACGCACGCACCCTCTCACACTCTCACGCATGCACTCTCACTCTCTTACGTACGCACACTCTCACTCTCTCATGCATGCACACTCTTTCTCTCTCAAGCACAAACTCTCTCACTCTCTCACTCACAAACACTCTGTCTCACGCACGCACTCTCTCACTCTCACGCACGCACTCTCTCACTCTCTCACGCACGCACTCTCTCACTCTGTCACGCATGCACTCTCTCACTCTCTCACGCACGCACACTCTCATACTCTCACGCACGCACTCTCACACTCTTACGTACGCACACTCTCACTCTCTCACGCACAAACTCTCTCAGTCTCTCACGCACAAACTCTCTCACACTCTCACGCACGCACTCTCTCACTCTCACGCACGCACTCTCTCACTCTCTAACGCACGCACTCTCTCACTCTCTAACGCACGCACTCTCCCACTCTCTAACGCACGCACTCTCTCACTCTCTCACGCACGCACTCTCTCACTCTCACGCACGCACTCTCTCACTCTCACGCACACACTCTCTCACTCTCTCACGCACACACTCTCTATGCACACAGTGTCTCACTCTCTCACGCACGCACTCTGTCACTCTCTCATGCACGCACTTTCTCACTCTCACGCAGGCACTCTCTCACTCTCTCACGCAGGCACTCTCTCACTCTCTAACGCACTCATTCTCTCACTCTCTCACGCACGCCCTCTCTCACTCTCTCACGCACGCACTCTCTCACTCTCTTACGTACGCACACTCTCACTCTCTCAGGTACGCACACTCTCAATCTATCAGGCACAAACTCTCTCACTCTCTCACGCACGCATTCTCACACTCTCTCACGCACGCACTCTCTCACTCTCACACACGCACTCTCTCACTCTCGCACGCACGCACTCTCTCACTCTCTCACGCAGGCACTCTCTCACTCTCTAACGCACGCACTCTCTCACTCTCTCACGCAGGCACTCTCTCACTCACGCACACTCTCACTCATGCACACTCTCACTCTCTCACGCACGCACACTCTCACTCTCACTCTCACGCACGCACTCTCTCACTTTCTAAGGCACGCACTCTCTCACTCTCTCCGCACGCACTCTCTCACTCTCCTACGCACTCTCTCACTCTCTCACGCACGCACTCACACTCTCTAAGGCACGCACTCTCACTCTCTCACGCACGCACTCTCTCACTCTCTCACGAATGCACTCTTTCACTCTCTCACGCATGCACTCTCTCACTCTCTCACGCACGCACACTCGCACTCTCTCACGCACAAAATCTCTCACTCTCTCACGCACGCACTCTCTCATGCACGCACTCTCTCACGCATGCACTCTCTCACGCACGCACGCACACACTCTCTTACTCTCTCACGCATGCCCTCTCTCACTCTCTCACGCAAACACTCTCATGCACGCACTCTCACTCTCTTACGTATGCACTCTCTCACTCTCTCACGCATGCACACTCTCACACACTTTCTCACTCTCTCACTCACGCACGCACTTTCTCACTCTCTCATGCAAGCACTCTCTAACGCACGCACTCTCTCACGCACGCACTCTCTGACGCACGCACTCTCTCACGCAAGCACTCTCTCAGGCATGCACGCACGCACACACTCTCTTACTCTCTCACGCACGCTCTCTCTCACTCTCTCACGCACGCACTCTCTCACTCTCTCACGCACGCACTCTATCACACTCTCACGCACGCACTCTCACTCTCTTACGTACGCACACTCTCACTCTCTCACACACGCACTCTCTCACTCTCTCACGCACGCACTCTCTCACACTCTCACGCACGCAATCTCACTCTCTTACGTACGCACACTCTCACTCTCTCACACACGCACACTCTCACTCTCAAGCACGACTCTCACTCTCTCAAACACAAACACTCTCACTCTCACGCACGCACTCTCTCACTCTCACGCACGCACTCTCTCACTCTCTAAGGCACGCCCTCTCTCACTCTCTCACGCATGCACTCTCTCAGGCACGTGCTCTCTCACGCATGCACTCTCTCATGCAAGCAATCTCTCAGGCACGCACGCACACACTCTCTTACTCTCTCACACACACCCTCTCTCACTCTCTCACGCATGCACTCTCTCAGTCTCTCACGCACGCATTCTCTCACACTCTCATGCACGTACTCTCTCACACTCTCATGCACGCACTCTCACTCTCTTACGTACACACACTCTCACTCGCTCACGTACGCACACTCTCACTCTCTCATGCACAAACTCTCTCACTCTCTCACGCACAAACTCTCTCACACTCTCATGCACGCACTCTCTCAATCTCACGCACGCACTCTCTCACTCTCTAAGGCACGCACTCTCTCACTCTCTCCCGCACGCACTCTCTCACTCTCTCACGCACGCACTCTATCACCCACACACACTCTCACTCACGCACTCTCTCACTCTCTCACGCACGCACACTCTCACTCTGTCACGCACGCACTCTCTCACTCTCTCACGCACGCACACTCTCACTCTCTCACGCACGCACTCTCTCACGCAAGCACTCTCTCAGGCACGCACGCACACACTCTCTTACTCTCTCAGGCACGCACTCTCTCACTCTCTCACGCACGCACTCTCTCACTCTCTCCCGCACGCACTCTCACTCTCTTACGTACGCACACTCTCACTCTCTCGCGTACGCACACTCTCACTCTCTCACGCACAGACTCTCTCACGCACAAACTCTCTCACTCTCTCACGC
Source organism: Carcharodon carcharias (assembly GCF_017639515.1). NCBI lineage: Eukaryota > Metazoa > Chordata > Chondrichthyes > Lamniformes > Lamnidae > Carcharodon > Carcharodon carcharias. Next base: position 43,637,599 of record NC_054487.1, on the reverse strand, counting down.
ACGCACTCTGTCACTCTCTCACGCACGCACTCTGTCACTCTCTCACGCACGCACTTTCTCACTCTCTCATGCAGGCACTCTCTCACTCTCTCACGCAGGCACTCTCTCACTCTCTCACGCACTCATTCTCTCACTCTCTCACGCACGCACTCTCTCACTCACACACACTCTCACGCACGCCCTCTCTCACGCTCTCACGCACGCACTCTCTCACTCTCTCCCGCACGCACACTCTCACGCACGCACTTTCTCACTCTCTCACGCAGGCACTCTCTCACTCTCTCACGCAGGCACTCTCTCACTCACACACACTCTCACGCACGCCCTCTCTCACTCTCTCACGCACGCACTCTCTCACTCTCTCACGCACGCACTCTCTCACTCTTTCACGCACGCACTCTCTCACACTCTCACGCACGCACTCTCACTCTCTTACGTACGCACACTCTCACTCTCTCACGCACGCACTCTCTCACTCTCTCACGCAGGCACTCTCTCACACTCTCATGCACGCACTCTCACTCTCTTACGTACGCACACTCTCACTCTCTCACGCACGCACACTCTCACTCTCAAGCACGACTCTCTCACTCTCTCACACACAAACACTCTCACTCTCCCGCATGCACTCTCTCACTCTCACGCACGCACTCTTTCACTCTCTAAGGAACGCACTCTCTCACTCTCTAAGGAACGCACTCTCTCACTCTCTAACGCACGCACTCTCTCACTCTCTAACGCACGCACTCTCTCACTCTCTAACGCACGCACTCTCTCACGCACGCCTACTCTCACTCTCTCATGCATGCACACTCTCACACACTTTCTCACTCTCACTCACGCACGCACTCTCTCACTCTCTCATGCAAGCAGTCTCTCCCGCACGCACTCTCTCATGCACGCACTCTCTCACACACGCACACTCTCACGCAAGCACTCTCTCAGGCAAGCACTCTCTCAGGCACCCACGCACGCAGACACTCTCTTACCCTCTCATGCACGCCCTCTCTCACTCTCTCACGCACGCACTCTCTCAGGCACGTGCTCTCTCACGCACGCACTCTCTCACGCAAGCAATCTCTCAGGCACGCACGCACACACTCTCTTACTCTCTCACACACACCCTCTCTCACTCTCACACGCACGCACTCTCTCAGTCTCTCACGCACGCACTCTCTCACACTCTCATGTACGCACTCTCTCACACTCTCATGCATGCACTCTCACTCTCTTACGTACGCACACTCTAGCTCGCTCACGTACGCACACTCTCACTCTCTCATGCACAAACTCTCTCAATCTCTCATGCACGCAGTCTCTCAATCTCACGCACGCACTCTCTCACTCTCTCCCGCACGCACTCTCTCACTCTCTCACGCACGCACTCTCTCACCCACACACACTCTCACTCACGCACTCTCTCACTCTCTCACGCACGCACACTCTCACTCTGTCACGCACGCACTCTCTCACTCTCTCACGCAGGCACTCTCTCAGTCTCTAACGCACGCACTCTCTCACTCACACACGCACTCTCTCACTCACGCACACTCTCACTCTCTCACGCACGCACACTCTCAATCTCTCACGCACGCACACTCTCACACACTTTCTCACTCACGCATGTACTCTCACCACTCTCTCAGGCACATACTCTTGCCACTCTCTCACGCATGTACTCTCGCCACTCTCTCAGGCACATACGCCCGCCCCTCTCTCACGCATGCACACTCTCACGCACTTTCTTACTCTCTCACGCACGCACTCTCTCACGCACGCACACACACTCTCACTCTCTCACGCACGCACACTCTCACACACTTTCTCACTCACGCATGTACTCTCGCCACTCTCTCAGGCACGTACTCTTGCCATTCTCTCAAGCACAAACTCTCGCCACTCTCTCACGCAATGCACTCTCTCACTCTCTCACGCACGCGCTCTCTCACACACTCACACACGCACTCTCACTCTCTCACGCACGCACACTCTCACTCTCTCACACACAAACTCTCTCACTCTCTCACACACAAACTCTCTCACTCTCACGCAGGCACACTCTCACTCTCTCACGCACGCACACTCTCACTCGCTCAAGCACAAACTCTCTCACTCTCTCACTCACAAACACTCTGTGTCTCACGCACGCATTCTCTCACTCACACGCACGCACTCTCTCTCTCTCTCACGCATGCACTCTCACTCTCTCACGCACGCACTCTCTCACGCAAGCACTCTCACAGGCACGCACGCACGCACACACTCTCTTACTCACCCAGGCACGCCCTCTCTCACTCTCTCACGCACGCACTCTCTCACTCTCTCACGCACGCACTCTCTCACTCTCTCATGCACGCACTCTCACTCTCTTGCGTACGCACACTCTCACTCTCTCGCGTACGCACACTCTCACTCTCTCACGCACAAACTCTCTCACTCTCTCACGCACAAACTCTCTCACTCTCTCACGCACGCACTCTGTCACTCTCTCACGCACGCACTCTGTCACTCTCTCACGCACGCACTTTCTCACTCTCACGCAGGCACTCTCTCACTCTCTCACGCAGGCACTCTCTCACTCTCTAACGCACTCATTCTCTCACTCTCTCACGCACGCCCTCTCTCACTCTCTTACGCACGCACTCTGTCACACTCTCAAGCACGCACTCTCTCACTCTCTCACGCACGCACTCTATCACACTCTCACGCACGCACTCTCACTCTCTTACGTACGCACACTCTCACTCTCTCACGCACGCACTCTCTCACTCTCTCACGCAGGCAATCTCTCACACTCTCACGCACGCACTCACTCTCTTACGTACGCACACTCTCACTCTCTCACGCACGCACACTCTCACTCTCAAGCACGACTCTCTCACTCTCTCACACACAAACACTCTCACTCTCACGCATGCACTCTCTCACTCTCACGCACGCACTCTCTCACTCTCTAAGGAACGCACTCTCTCACTCTCTAACGCACGCACTCTCTCACTCTCTAACGCACGCACTCTCTCACTCTCTAACGCACGCACTCTCTCACGCACGCCTACTCTCACTCTCTCATGCATGCACACTCTCACACACTTTCTCACTCTCACTCACGCACGCACTCTCTCACTCTCTCATGCAAGCAGTCTCTCACGCACGCACTCTCTCATGCACGCACTCTCTCACACACGCACACTCTCACGCAAGCACTCTCTCAGGCAAGCACTCTCTCAGGCACGCACGCACGCAGACACTCTCTTACCCTCTCACGCACGCCCTCTCTCACTCTCTCACGCACGCACTCTCTCAGGCACGTGCTCTCTCACGCATGCACTCTCTCATGCAACCAATCTCTCAGGCACGCACGCACACACTCTCTTACTCTCTCACACACACCCTCTCTCACTCTCTCACGCACGCACTCTCTCAGTCTCTCACGCACGTATTCTCTCACACTCTCATGCACGCACTCTCTCACACTCTCATGCACGCACTCTCACTCTCTTACGTACACACACTCTCACTCGCTCACGTACGCACACTCTCACTCTCTCATGCACAAACTCTCTCACTCTCTCACGCACAAACTCTCTCACACTCTCATGCACGCACTCTCTCAATCTCACGCACGCACTCTCTCACTCTCTAAGGCACGCACTCTCTCACTCTCTCCCGCACGCACTCTCTCACTCTCTCACGCACGCACACTCTCACTCTGTCACGCACGCACTCTCTCATTCTCTCACGCAGGCACTCTCTCAGTCTCTAACGCACGCACTCTCTCACTCACACACGCACTCTCTCACTCACGCACACTCACTCTCTCACGCACGCACACTCTCAATCTCTCACGCACGCACACTCTCACACACTTTCTCACTCACGCATGTACTCCCGCCACTCTCTCAGGCACATACTCTTGCCACTCTCTCACGCATGTACACTCGCCACTCTCTCAGGCACATAAGCTCGCCCCTCTCTCACGCATGCACACTCTCACGCACTTTCTTACTCTCTCACGCACGCACTCTCTCACGCACGCACACTCTCACTCTCTCACGCGCGCACACTCTCACACACTTTCTCACTCACGCATGTACTCTCGCCACTCTCTCAGGCACATACACTTGCCACTCTCTCACGCACAAACTCTCGCCACTCTCTCACGATGTGCACTCACTCTCTCACACACGCACTCACTCACTCTCACGCACGCGCTCTCTCACACTCTCACGCACGCACTCTCACTCTCACGCACGCACACTCTCACTCTCTAAGGCACGCACTCTCTCACGCACGCACACTCTCACTCTCTCACGCATGCACACTCTCACACACTTTCTCACTCTCTCACTCACGCACGCACTCTCTCACTCTCTCATGCAAGCACTCTCTCACGCATGCACTCTCTCACGCACGCACTCTCTCACGCACGCACTCTCTCACGCACGCGCTCTCTCAAGCAAGCACTCTCTCAGGCACGCACGCACGCACAGACTCTCTTACTGTCTCACGCACGCACTCTCTCACTCTCACGCACGCACTCTCTCACACTCTCACGCACGCACTCTCACTCTCACGCATGCACACTCTCACGCACTTTCTTACTCACGCATGTACTCTCGCCACTCTCTCAGGCACGTACACTTGCCACTCTCACACGCACAAACTTTCGCGACTCTCTCACGACGTGCACTCTCCCACTCTCTCACGCACACACTCTCTCACTCTCACGCACGCACTCTCTCACACTCTCACGCACGCACTCTCACTCTCACGCATGCACACTCTCACTGTCTCACACACAAACTCTCTCACTCTCTCACACACAAACTCTCTCACTCTCACGCACGCACTCTCTCACTCTCTAAGGCACGCACTGTCTCACTCTCTAACGCAAGCACTCTCTCACTCCCTAACACACGCACTCTCTCACGCACGCACACTCTCACTCTCTCACGCATGCACACTCTCACACACTTTCTCTCTCTCTCACTCAAGCACGCACTCTCTCACTCTCTCATGCAAGCACTCTCTCATGCACGCACTCTCTCACGCACGCACTCTCTCACGCACGCACTCTCTCACGCAAGCACTCTCTCACGCACGCACTCTCTCACTCTCTCACGCAGGCACTCTCTCACTCTCTAACGCACGCACTCTCTCACTCTCTCACGCATGCACTCTCTCACTCTCTCACGCACACTCTCACTCATGCACACTCCCACTCTCTCATGCACACACACTCTCACTCTCTCACGCATGCACACTCTCACACACTTTCTCACTCACGCATGTACTCTCGCCACTCTCTCAGGCACGTACTCTTGCCACTCTCTCACGCACGTACTCTCGCCACTCTCTCACGCACGCACTCTCTCACTCTCACGCACGCACTCTCTCACTTTCTCACGCACACACTCTCTCAATCACTCACACACGCACTCTCACTCTCTCACGCACGCACTCTCTCACTCTCTCACGCAGGCACTCTCTCACTCTCTAACGCACGCACTCTCTCACTCTCTCACGCAGGCACTCTCACACTCACGCACACTCTCACGCAAGCACTCTCTCAGGCAAGCACTCTCTCAGGCACGCACGCACGCAGACACTCTCTTACCCTCTCACGCACGCCCTCTCTCACTCTCTCACGCACGCACTCTCTCAGGCACGTGCTCTCTCACACATGCACTCTCTCATGCAACCAATCTCTCAGGCACGCACGCACACACTCTCTTACTCTCTCACACACACCCTCTCTCACTCTCTCACGCACGCACTCTCTCAGTCTCTCACGCACGCATTCTCTCACACTCTCATGCACGCACTCTCTCACACTCTCATGCACGCACTCTCACTCTCTTACGTACACACACTCTCACTCGCTCACGTACGCACACTCTCACTCTCTCATGCACAAACTCTCTCACTCTCTCACGCACAAACTCTCTCACACTCTCATGCACGCACTCTCTCAATCTCACGCACGCACTCTCTCACTCTCTAAGGCACGCACTCTCTCACTCTCTCCCGCACGCACTCTCTCACTCTCTCACGCACGCACACTCTCACTCTGTCACGCACGCACTCTCTCATTCTCTCACGCAGGCACTCTCTCAGTCTCTAACGCACGCACTCTCTCACTCACACACGCACTCTCTCACTCACGCACACTCACTCTCTCACGCACGCACACTCTCAATCTCTCACGCACGCACACTCTCACACACTTTCTCACTCACGCATGTACTCCCGCCACTCTCTCAGGCACATACTCTTGCCACTCTCTCACGCATGTACACTCGCCACTCTCTCAGGCACATAAGCTCGCCCCTCTCTCACGCATGCACACTCTCACGCACTTTCTTACTCTCTCACGCACGCACTCTCTCACGCACGCACACTCTCACTCTCTCACGCGCGCACACTCTCACACACTTTCTCACTCACGCATGTACTCTCGCCACTCTCTCAGGCACATACACTTGCCACTCTCTCACGCACAAACTCTCGCCACTCTCTCACGATGTGCACTCACTCTCTCACACACGCACTCACTCACTCTCACGCACGCGCTCTCTCACACTCTCACGCACGCACTCTCACTCTCACGCACGCACACTCTCACTCTCTAAGGCACGCACTCTCTCACGCACGCACACTCTCACTCTCTCACGCATGCACACTCTCACACACTTTCTCACTCTCTCACTCACGCACGCACTCTCTCACTCTCTCATGCAAGCACTCTCTCACGCATGCACTCTCTCACGCACGCACTCTCTCACGCACGCACTCTCTCACGCACGCGCTCTCTCAAGCAAGCACTCTCTCAGGCACGCACGCACGCACAGACTCTCTTACTGTCTCACGCACGCACTCTCTCACTCTCACGCACGCACTCTCTCACACTCTCACGCACGCACTCTCACTCTCACGCATGCACACTCTCACGCACTTTCTTACTCACGCATGTACTCTCGCCACTCTCTCAGGCACGTACACTTGCCACTCTCACACGCACAAACTTTCGCGACTCTCTCACGACGTGCACTCTCCCACTCTCTCACGCACACACTCTCTCACTCTCACGCACGCACTCTCTCACACTCTCATGCACGCACTCTCACTCTCACGCATGCACACTCTCACTGTCTCACACACAAACTCTCTCACTCTCTCACACACAAACTCTCTCACTCTCACGCACGCACTCTCTCACTCTCTAAGGCACGCACTGTCTCACTCTCTAACGCAAGCACTCTCTCACTCCCTAACACACGCACTCTCTCACGCACGCACACTCTCACTCTCTCACGCATGCACACTCTCACACACTTTCTCTCTCTCTCACTCAAGCACGCACTCTCTCACTCTCTCATGCAAGCACTCTCTCATGCACGCACTCTCTCACGCACGCACTCTCTCACGCACGCACTCTCTCACGCAAGCACTCTCTCACGCACGCACTCTCTCACTCTCTCACGCAGGCACTCTCTCACTCTCTAACGCACGCACTCTCTCACTCTCTCACGCATGCACTCTCTCACTCTCTCACGCACACTCTCACTCATGCACACTCCCACTCTCTCATGCACACACACTCTCACTCTCTCACGCATGCACACTCTCACACACTTTCTCACTCACGCATGTACTCTCGCCACTCTCTCAGGCACGTACTCTTGCCACTCTCTCACGCACGTACTCTCGCCACTCTCTCACGCACGCACTCTCTCACTCTCACGCACGCACTCTCTCACTTTCTCACGCACACACTCTCTCAATCACTCACACACGCACTCTCACTCTCTCACGCACGCACTCTCTCACTCTCTCACGCAGGCACTCTCTCACTCTCTAACGCACGCACTCTCTCACTCTCTCACGCAGGCACTCTCACACTCACGCACACTCTCACGCAAGCACTCTCTCAGGCAAGCACTCTCTCAGGCACGCACGCACGCAGACACTCTCTTACCCTCTCACGCACGCCCTCTCTCACTCTCTCACGCACGCACTCTCTCAGGCACGTGCTCTCTCACGCATGCACTCTCTCATGCAACCAATCTCTCAGGCACGCACGCACACACTCTCTTACTCTCTCACACACACCCTCTCTCACTCTCTCACGCACGCACTCTCTCAGTCTCTCACGCACGCATTCTCTCACACTCTCATGCACGCACTCTCTCACACTCTCATGCACGCACTCTCACTCTCTTACGTACACACACTCTCACTCGCTCACGTACGCACACTCTCACTCTCTCATGCACAAACTCTCTCACTCTCTCACGCACAAACTCTCTCACACTCTCATGCACGCACTCTCTCAATCTCACGCACGCACTCTCTCACTCTCTAAGGCACGCACTCTCTCACTCTCTCCCGCACGCACTCTCTCACTCTCTCACGCACGCACACTCTCACTCTGTCACGCACGCACTCTCTCATTCTCTCACGCAGGCACTCTCTCAGTCTCTAACGCACGCACTCTCTCACTCACACACGCACTCTCTCACTCACGCACACTCACTCTCTCACGCACGCACACTCTCAATCTCTCACGCACGCACACTCTCACACACTTTCTCACTCACGCATGTACTCCCGCCACTCTCTCAGGCACATACTCTTGCCACTCTCTCACGCATGTACACTCGCCACTCTCTCAGGCACATAAGCTCGCCCCTCTCTCACGCATGCACACTCTCACGCACTTTCTTACTCTCTCACGCACGCACTCTCTCACGCACGCACACTCTCACTCTCTCACGCGCGCACACTCTCACACACTTTCTCACTCACGCATGTACTCTCGCCACTCTCTCAGGCACATACACTTGCCACTCTCTCACGCACAAACTCTCGCCACTCTCTCACGATGTGCACTCACTCTCTCACACACGCACTCACTCACTCTCACGCACGCGCTCTCTCACACTCTCACGCACGCACTCTCACTCTCACGCACGCACACTCTCACTCTCTAAGGCACGCACTCTCTCACGCACGCACACTCTCACTCTCTCACGCATGCACACTCTCACACACTTTCTCACTCTCTCACTCACGCACGCACTCTCTCACTCTCTCATGCAAGCACTCTCTCACGCATGCACTCTCTCACGCACGCACTCTCTCACGCACGCACTCTCTCACGCACGCGCTCTCTCAAGCAAGCACTCTCTCAGGCACGCACGCACGCACAGACTCTCTTACTGTCTCACGCACGCACTCTCTCACTCTCACGCACGCACTCTCTCACACTCTCACGCACGCACTCTCACTCTCACGCATGCACACTCTCACGCACTTTCTTACTCACGCATGTACTCTCGCCACTCTCTCAGGCACGTACACTTGCCACTCTCACACGCACAAACTTTCGCGACTCTCTCACGACGTGCACTCTCCCACTCTCTCACGCACACACTCTCTCACTCTCACGCACGCACTCTCTCACACTCTCACGCACGCACTCTCACTCTCACGCATGCACACTCTCACTGTCTCACACACAAACTCTCTCACTCTCTCACACACAAACTCTCTCACTCTCACGCACGCACTCTCTCACTCTCTAAGGCACGCACTGTCTCACTCTCTAACGCAAGCACTCTCTCACTCCCTAACACACGCACTCTCTCACGCACGCACACTCTCACTCTCTCACGCATGCACACTCTCACACACTTTCTCTCTCTCTCACTCAAGCACGCACTCTCTCACTCTCTCATGCAAGCACTCTCTCATGCACGCACTCTCTCACGCACGCACTCTCTCACGCACGCACTCTCTCACGCAAGCACTCTCTCACGCACGCACTCTCTCACTCTCTCACGCAGGCACTCTCTCACTCTCTAACGCACGCACTCTCTCACTCTCTCACGCACGCACTCTCTCACTCTCTCACGCACACTCTCACTCACGCACACTCCCACTCTCTCATGCACACACACTCTCACTCTCTCACGCATGCACACTCTCACACACTTTCTCACTCACGCATGTACTCTCGCCACTCTCTCAGGCACGTACTCTTGCCACTCTCTCACGCACGTACTCTCGCCACTCTCTCACGCACGCACTCTCTCACTCTCACGCACGCACTCTCTCACTTTCTCACGCACACACTCTCTCAATCACTCACACACGCACTCTCACTCTCTCACGCACGCACTCTCTCACTCTCTCACGCAGGCACTCTCTCACTCTCTAACGCACGCACTCTCTCACTCTCTCACGCAGGCACTCTCACACTCACGCACACTCTCACTCATGCACACTCTCACTCTCTCACGCACGCACACTCTCACTCTCTCACGCACGCACACTCTCATACACTTTCTCACTCACGCATGTACTCTCGCCACTCTCTCAGGCAAGCACTCTTGCCATTCTCTCACGCACGTACTCTCGCCACTCTCTCAGGCACATACTCTTGCAACACTCTCACGCACGCACTCTCTCACGCACGCAGTCTCTCACTCTCTCATGCACGCACTCTCACATTCACGCACGCACACTCTCACACACTTTCTTACTCTCTCACGCACGCACTCTCTCACGCACGCACACTCTCACTCTCGCACGCACACTCTCACACACTTTCTCACTCACGCATGTACTCTCGCCACTCTCTCAGGCACGTACTCTTGCCACTCTCTCATGCACAAACTCTCGCCACTCTCTCAAGCACGTGCACTCTCTCACTCTCTCACGCATGCACACTCTCACTCTCACGCACGTACTCTCTCGCACTCTCACGCACGGACTCTCACTCTCTCACGCACGCACTCTCACTCTCTTACATACGCACTCTCTCACTCTCTCATGTAGGCACTCGCTCACGCACAAACTCTCTCACTCTCTCCTGCACAAACTCTCTCACTCTCTCACGCATGCACTCTCTCACTCTCACGCACGCACTCTCTCACTCTCTCCCGCACGCACACTCTCACGCACGCACTTTCTCACTCTCTCACGCAGGCACTCTCTCACTCTCTCACGCAGGCAGTCTCTCACTCACACACACTCTCACGCACGCCCTCTCTCACTCTCTCACGCACGCACTCTCTCACTCTCTCACGCACGCACTCTCTCACTCTTTCACGCACGCACTCTCTCACACTCTCACGCACGCACTCTCACTCTCTTACGTACGCACACTCTCACTCTCTCACGCACGCACTCTCTCACTCTCTCACGCAGGCACTCTCTCACACTCTCACGCACGCACTCTCACTCTCTTACGTACGCACACTCTCACTCTCTCACGCACGCACACTCTCACTCTCAAGCACGACTCTCTCACTCTCTCACACACAAACACTCTCACTCTCCCGCATGCACTCTCTCACTCTCACGCACGCACTCTTTCACTCTCTAAGGAACGCACTCTCTCACTCTCTAAGGAACGCACTCTCTCACTCTCTAAGGAACGCACTCTCTCACTCTCTAACGCACGCACTCTCTCACTCTCTAACGCACGCACTCTCTCACTCTCTAACGCACGCACTCTCTCACGCACGCCTACTCTCACTCTCTCATGCATGCACACTCTCACACACTTTCTCACTCTCACTCACGCACGCACTCTCTCACTCTCTCATGCAAGCAGTCTCTCACGCACGCACTCTCTCATGCACGCACTCTCTCACACACGCACACTCTCACGCAAGCACTCTTTCAGGCAAGCACTCTCTCAGGCACCCACGCACGCAGACACTCTCTTACCCTCTCACGCACGCACTCTCTCAGGCACGTGCTCTCTCACGCACGCACTCTCTCACGCAAGCAATCTCTCAGGCATGCACGCACACACTCTCTTACTCTCTCACACACACCCTCTCTCACTCTCACACGCACGCACTCTCTCAGTCTCTCACGCACGCACTCTCTCACACTCTCATGCACGCACTCTCTCACACTCTCATGCACGCACTCTCACTCTCTTACGTACGCACACTCTAGCTCGCTCACGTACGCACACTCTCACTCTCTCATGCACAAACTCTCTCAATCTCTCATGCACGCAGTCTCTCAATCTCACGCACGCACTCTCTCACTCTCTCACGCACGCACTCTCACTCTCTCATGCACGCACTCTCTCACTCTCTAAGGCACGCACTCTCTCACTCTCTCCCGCACGCACTCTCTCACTCTCTCACGCACGCACTCTCTCACCCACACACACTCTCACTCACGCACTCTCTCACTCTCTCACGCACGCACACTCTCACTCTCAAGCACGACTCTCTCACTCTCTCACACACAAACACTCTCACTCTCCCGCATGCACTCTCTCACTCTCATGCACGCACTCTCTCACTCTCTAAGGAACGCACTCTCTCACTCTCTAAGGAACGCACTCTCTCACTCTCTAACGCACGCACTCTCTCACACCCTAACGCACGCACTCTCTCACTCTCTAACGCACGCACTCTCTCACGCACGCCTACTCTCACTCTCTCATGCATGCACACTCTCACACACTTTCTCACTCTCACTCACGCACGCACTCTCTCACTCTCTCATGCAAGCAGTCTCTCACGCACGCACTCTCTCATGCACGCACTCTCTCACACACGCACACTCTCACGCAATCACTCTCTCAGGCAAGCACTCTCTCAGGCACCCACGCACGCAGACACTCTCTTACCCTCTCACGCACGCCCTCTCTCACTCTCTCACGCACGCACTCTCTCAGGCACGTGCTCTCTCACGCACGCACTCTCTCACGCAAGCAATCTCTCAGGCACGCACGCACACACTCTCTTACTCTCTCACACACACCCTCTCTCACTCTCACACGCACGCACTCTCTCAGTCTCTCACGCACGCACTCTCTCACACTCTCATGCACGCACTCTCTCACACTCTCATGCACGCACTCTCACTCTCTTACGTACGCACACTCTAGCTCGCTCACGTACGCACACTCTCACTCTCTCATGCACAAACTCTCTCACTCTCTCATGCACGCAGTCTCTCAATCTCACGCACGCACTCTCTCACTCTCTCACGCACGCACTCTCACTCTCTCACGCACGCACTCACTCTCTAAGGCACGCACTCTCTCACTCTCTCCCGCACGCACTCTCTCACTCTCTCACGCACGCACTCTCTCACCCACACACACTCTCACTCACGCACTCTCTCACTCTCTCACGCACGCACACTCTCACTCTGTCACGCACGCACTCTCTCACTCTCTCACGCAGGCACTCTCTCACTCTCTCACGCACGCACTCTCTCACTCACACACGCACTCTCTCACTCACGCACACTCTCACTCTCTCACGCACGCACACTCTCAATCTCTCACGCACGCACACTCTCACACACTTTCTCACTCACGCATGTACTCTCACCACTCTCTCAGGCACATACTCTTGCCACTCTCTCACGCATGTACTCTCGCCACTCTCTCAGGCACATATGCCCGCCCCTCTCTCACGCATGCACACTCTCACGCACTTTCTTACTCTCTCACGCACGCACTCTCTCACGCACGCACACTCTCACTCTCTCACGCACGCACACTCTCACACACTTTCTCACTCACGCATGTACTCTCGCCACTCTCTCAGGCACGTACTCTTGCCATTCTCTCAAGCACAAACTCTCGCCACTCTCTCACGCAATGCACTCTCTCACTCTCTCACGCACGCGCTCTCTCACACACTCACACACGCACTCTCACTCTCTCACGCACGCACACTCTCACTCTCTCACACACAAACTCTCTCACTCTCTCACACACAAACTCTCTCACTCTCACGCAGGCACACTCTCACTCTCTCACGCACGCACACTCTCACTCGCTCAAGCACAAACTCTCTCACTCTCTCACTCACAAACACTCTGTGTCTCACGCACGCATTCTCTCACTCACACGCACGCACTCTCTCTCTCTCTCACGCATGCACTCTCACTCTCTCACGCACGCACTCTCTCACGCAAGCACTCTCACAGGCACGCACGCACGCACACACTCTCTTACTCTCCCAGGCACGCCCTCTCTCACTCTCTCACGCACGCACTCTCTCACTCTCTCACGCACGCACTCTCTCACTCTCTCATGCACGCACTCTCACTCTCTTGCGTACGCACACTCTCACTCTCTCGCGTACGCACACTCTCACTCTCTCACGCACAAACTCTCTCACTCTCTCACGCACAAACTCTCTCACTCTCTCACGCACGCACTCTGTCACTCTCTCACGCACGCACTCTGTCACTCTCTCACGCACGCACTTTCTCACTCTCACGCAGGCACTCTCTCACTCTCTCACGCAGGCACTCTCTCACTCTCTAACGCACTCATTCTCTCACTCTCTCACGCACGCACTCTCTCACTCTCTTACGCACGCACTCTCTCACACTCTCAAGCACGCACTCTCTCACTCTCTCACGCACGCACTCTATCACACTCTCACGCACGCACTCTCACTCTCTTACGTACGCACACTCTCACTCTCTCACGCACGCACTCTCTCACTCTCTCACGCAGGCAATCTCTCACACTCTCACGCACGCACTCACTCTCTTACGTACGCACACTCTCACTCTCTCATGCACGCACACTCTCACTCTCAAGCACGACTCTCTCACTCTCTCACACACAAACACTCTCACTCTCACGCATGCACTCTCTCACTCTCACGCACGCACTCTCTCACTCTCTAAGGAACGCACTCTCTCACTCTCTAACGCACGCACTCTCTCACTCTCTAACGCACGCACTCTCTCACTCTCTAACGCACGCACTCTCTCACGCACGCCTACTCTCACTCTCTCATGCATGCACACTCTCACACACTTTCTCACTCTCACTCACGCACGCACTCTCTCACTCTCTCATGCAAGCAGTCTCTCACGCACGCACTCTCTCATGCACGCACTCTCTCACACACGCACACTCTCACGCAATCACTCTCTCAGGCAAGCACTCTCTCAGGCACCCACGCACGCAGACACTCTCTTACCCTCTCACGCACGCCCTCTCTCACTCTCTCACGCACGCACTCTCTCAGGCACGTGCTCTCTCACGCATGCACTCTCTCATGCAACCAATCTCTCAGGCACGCACGCACACACTCTCTTACTCTCTCACACACACCCTCTCTCACTCTCTCACGCACGCACTCTCTCAGTCTCTCACGCACGCATTCTCTCACACTCTCATGCACGCACTCTCTCACACTCTCATGCACGCACTCTCACTCTCTTACGTACACACACTCTCACTCGCTCACGTACGCACACTCTCACTCTCTCATGCACAAACTCTCTCACTCTCTCACGCACAAACTCTCTCACACTCTCATGCACGCACTCTCTCAATCTCACGCACGCACTCTCTCACTCTCTAAGGCACGCACTCTCTCACTCTCTCCCGCACGCACTCTCTCACTCTCTCACGCACGCACACTCTCACTCTGTCACGCACGCACTCTCTCATTCTCTCACGCAGGCACTCTCTCAGTCTCTAACGCACGCACTCTCTCACTCACACACGCACTCTCTCACTCACGCACACTCTCACTCTCTCACGCACGCACACTCTCAATCTCTCACGCACGCACACTCTCACACACTTTCTCACTCACGCATGCACTCTCGCCACTCTCTCAGGCACATACTCTTGCCACTCTCTCACGCATGTACACTCGCCACTCTCTCAGGCACATAAGCTCGCCCCTCTCTCACGCATGCACACTCTCACGCACTTTCTTACTCTCTCACGCACGCACTCTCTCACGCACGCACACTCTCACTCTCTCACGCGCGCACACTCTCACACACTTTCTCACTCACGCATGTACTCTCGCCACTCTCTCAGGCACATACACTTGCCACTCTCTCACGCACAAACTCTCGCCACTCTCTCACGATGTGCACTCACTCTCTCACACACGCACTCACTCACTCTCACGCACGCGCTCTCTCACACTCTCACGCACGCACTCTCACTCTCACGCACGCACACTCTCACTCTCTAAGGCACGCACTCTCTCACGCACGCACACTCTCACTCTCTCACGCATGCACACTCTCACACACTTTCTCACTCTCTCACTCACGCACGCACTCTCTCACTCTCTCATGCAAGCACTCTCTCACGCATGCACTCTCTCACGCACGCACTCTCTCACGCACGCACTCTCTCACGCACGCGCTCTCTCAAGCAAGCACTCTCTCAGGCACGCACGCACGCACAGACTCTCTTACTGTCTCACGCACGCACTCTCTCACTCTCACGCACGCACTCTCTCACACTCTCACGCACGCACTCTCACTCTCACGCATGCACACTCTCACTGTCTCACACACAAACTCTCTCACTCTCTCACACACAAACTCTCTCACTCTCACGCACGCACTCTCTCACTCTCTAAGGCACGCACTGTCTCACTCTCTAACGCAAGCACTCTCTCACTCCCTAACACACGCACTCTCTCACGCATGCACACTCTCACTCTCTCACGCATGCACACTCTCACACACTTTCTCTCTCTCTCACTCAAGCACGCACTCTCTCACTCTCTCATGCAAGCACTCTCTCATGCACGCACTCTCTCACGCACGCACTCTCTCACGCACGCACTCTCTCACGCAAGCACTCTCTCACGCACGCACTCTCTCACTCTCTCACGCAGGCACTCTCTCACTCTCTAACGCACGCACTCTCTCACTCTCTCACGCACGCACTCTCTCACTCACACTCTCACTCACGCACACTCCCACTCTCTCATGCACACACACTCTCACTCTCTCACGCATGCACACTCTCACACACTTTCTCACTCACGCATGTACTCTCGCCACTCTCTCAGGCACGTACTCTTGCCACTCTCTCACGCACGTACTCTCGCCACTCTCTCACGCACGCACTCTCTCACTCTCACGCACGCACTCTCTCACTTTCTCACGCACACACTCTCTCAATCACTCACACACGCACTCTCACTCTCTCACGCACGCACTCTCTCACTCTCTCACGCAGGCACTCTCTCACTCTCTAACGCACGCACTCTCTCACTCTCTCACGCAGGCACTCTCACACTCACGCACACTCTCACTCATGCACACTCTCACTCTCTCACGCACGCACACTCTCACTCTCTCACGCACGCACACTCTCACACACTTTCTCACTCACGCATGTACTCTCGCCACTCTCTCAGGCAAGTACTCTTGCCATTCTCTCACGCACGTACTCTCGCCACTCTCTCAGGCACATACTCTTGCAACACTCTCACGCACGCACTCTCTCACGCACGCAGTCTCTCACTCTCTCATGCACGCACTCTCACATTCACGCACGCACACTCTCACACACTTTCTTACTCTCTCACGCACGCACTCTCTCACGCACGCACACTCTCACTCTCGCACGCACACTCTCACACACTTTCTCACTCACGCATGTACTCTCGCCACTCTCTCAGGCACGTACTCTTGCCACTCTCTCATGCACAAACTCTCGCCACTCTCTCAAGCACGTGCACTCTCTCACTCTCTCACGCATGCACACTCTCACTCTCACGCACGTACTCTCTCGCACTCTCACGCACGGACTCTCACTCTCTCACGCACGCACTCTCACTCTCTTACATACGCACTCTCTCACTCTCTCATGTAGGCACTCGCTCACGCACAAACTCTCTCACTCTCTCCTGCACAAACTCTCTCACTCTCTCACGCATGCACTCTCTCACTCTCACGCACGCACTCTCTCACTCTCTCCCGCACGCACACTCTCACGCACGCACTTTCTCACTCTCTCACGCAGGCACTCTCTCACTCTCTCACGCAGGCAGTCTCTCACTCACACACACTCTCACGCACGCCCTCTCTCACTCTCTCACGCACGCACTCTCTCACTCTCTCACGCACGCACTCTCTCACTCTTTCACGCACGCACTCTCTCACACTCTCACGCACGCACTCTCACTCTCTTACGTACGCACACTCTCACTCTCTCACGCACGCACTCTCTCACTCTCTCACGCAGGCACTCTCTCACACTCTCACGCACGCACTCTCACTCTCTTACGTACGCACACTCTCACTCTCTCACGCACGCACACTCTCACTCTCAAGCACGACTCTCTCACTCTCTCACACACAAACACTCTCACTCTCCCGCATGCACTCTCTCACTCTCACGCACGCACTCTTTCACTCTCTAAGGAACGCACTCTCTCACTCTCTAAGGAACGCACTCTCTCACTCTCTAAGGAACGCACTCTCTCACTCTCTAACGCACGCACTCTCTCACTCTCTAACGCACGCACTCTCTCACTCTCTAACGCACGCACTCTCTCACGCACGCCTACTCTCACTCTCTCATGCATGCACACTCTCACACACTTTCTCACTCTCACTCACGCACGCACTCTCTCACTCTCTCATGCAAGCAGTCTCTCACGCACGCACTCTCTCATGCACGCACTCTCTCACACACGCACACTCTCACGCAAGCACTCTTTCAGGCAAGCACTCTCTCAGGCACCCACGCACGCAGACACTCTCTTACCCTCTCATGCACGCCCTCTCTCACTCTCTCACGCACGCACTCTCTCAGGCACGTGCTCTCTCACGCACGCACTCTCTCACGCAAGCAATCTCTCAGGCATGCACGCACACACTCTCTTACTCTCTCACACACACCCTCTCTCACTCTCACACGCACGCACTCTCTCAGTCTCTCACGCACGCACTCTCTCACACTCTCATGCACGCACTCTCTCACACTCTCATGCACGCACTCTCACTCTCTTACGTACGCACACTCTAGCTCGCTCACGTACGCACACTCTCACTCTCTCATGCACAAACTCTCTCAATCTCTCATGCACGCAGTCTCTCAATCTCACGCACGCACTCTCTCACTCTCTCACGCACGCACTCTCACTCTCTCATGCACGCACTCTCTCACTCTCTAAGGCACGCACTCTCTCACTCTCTCCCGCACGCACTCTCTCACTCTCTCACGCACGCACTCTCTCACCCACACACACTCTCACTCACGCACTCTCTCACTCTCTCACGCACGCACACTCTCACTCTGTCACGCACGCACTCTCTCACTCTCTCACGCAGGCACTCTCTCAGTCTCTAACGCACGCACTCTCTCACTCACACACGCACTCTCTCACTCACGCACACTCTCACTCTCTCACGCACGCACACTCTCAATCTCTCACGCACGCACACTCTCACACACTTTCTCACTCACGCATGTACTCTCACCACTCTCTCAGGCACATACTCTTGCCACTCTCTCACGCATGTACTCTCGCCACTCTCTCAGGCACATATGCCCGCCCCTCTCTCACGCATGCACACTCTCACGCACTTTCTTACTCTCTCACGCACGCACTCTCTCACGCACGCACACTCTCACTCTCTCACGCACGCACACTCTCACACACTTTCTCACTCACGCATGTACTCTCGCCACTCTCTCAGGCACGTACTCTTGCCATTCTCTCAAGCACAAACTCTCGCCACTCTCTCACGCAATGCACTCTCTCACTCTCTCACGCACGCGCTCTCTCACACACTCACACACGCACTCTCACTCTCTCACGCACGCACACTCTCACTCTCTCACACACAAACTCTCTCACTCTCTCACACACAAACTCTCTCACTCTCACGCAGGCACACTCTCACTCTCTCACGCACGCACACTCTCACTCGCTCAAGCACAAACTCTCTCACTCTCTCACTCACAAACACTCTGTGTCTCACGCACGCATTCTCTCACTCACACGCACGCACTCTCTCTCTCTCTCACGCATGCACTCTCACTCTCTCACGCACGCACTCTCTCACGCAAGCACTCTCTCACGCAAGCACTCTCACAGGCACGCACGCACGCACACACTCTCTTACTCTCCCAGGCACGCCCTCTCTCACTCTCTCACGCACGCACTCTCTCACTCTCTCACGCACGCACTCTCTCACTCTCTCATGCACGCACTCTCACTCTCTTGCGTACGCACACTCTCACTCTCTCGCGTACGCACACTCTCACTCTCTCACGCACAAACTCTCTCACTCTCTCACGCACAAACTCTCTCACTCTCTCACGCACGCACTCTGTCACTCTCTCACGCACGCACTCTGTCACTCTCTCACGCACGCACTTTCTCACTCTCACGCAGGCACTCTCTCACTCTCTCACGCAGGCACTCTCTCACTCTCTAACGCACTCATTCTCTCACTCTCTCACGCACGCACTCTCTCACTCTCTTACGCACGCACTCTCTCACACTCTCAAGCACGCACTCTCTCACTCTCTCACGCACGCACTCTATCACACTCTCACGCACGCACTCTCACTCTCTTACGTACGCACACTCTCACTCTCTCACGCACGCACTCTCTCACTCTCTCACGCAGGCAATCTCTCACACTCTCACGCACGCACTCACTCTCTTACGTACGCACACTCTCACTCTCTCATGCACGCACACTCTCACTCTCAAGCACGACTCTCTCACTCTCTCACACACAAACACTCTCACTCTCACGCATGCACTCTCTCACTCTCACGCACGCACTCTCTCACTCTCTAAGGAACGCACTCTCTCACTCTCTAACGCACGCACTCTCTCACTCTCTAACGCACGCACTCTCTCACTCTCTAACGCACGCACTCTCTCACGCACGCCTACTCTCACTCTCTCATGCATGCACACTCTCACACACTTTCTCACTCTCACTCACGCACGCACTCTCTCACTCTCTCATGCAAGCAGTCTCTCACGCACGCACTCTCTCATGCACGCACTCTCTCACACACGCACACTCTCACGCAATCACTCTCTCAGGCAAGCACTCTCTCAGGCACCCACGCACGCAGACACTCTCTTACCCTCTCACGCACGCCCTCTCTCACTCTCTCACGCACGCACTCTCTCAGGCACGTGCTCTCTCACGCATGCACTCTCTCATGCAACCAATCTCTCAGGCACGCACGCACACACTCTCTTACTCTCTCACACACACCCTCTCTCACTCTCTCACGCACGCACTCTCTCAGTCTCTCACGCACGCATTCTCTCACACTCTCATGCACGCACTCTCTCACACTCTCATGCACGCACTCTCACTCTCTTACGTACACACACTCTCACTCGCTCACGTACGCACACTCTCACTCTCTCATGCACAAACTCTCTCACTCTCTCACGCACAAACTCTCTCACACTCTCATGCACGCACTCTCTCAATCTCACGCACGCACTCTCTCACTCTCTAAGGCACGCACTCTCTCACTCTCTCCCGCACGCACTCTCTCACTCTCTCACGCACGCACACTCTCACTCTGTCACGCACGCACTCTCTCATTCTCTCACGCAGGCACTCTCTCAGTCTCTAACGCACGCACTCTCTCACTCACACACGCACTCTCTCACTCACGCACACTCTCACTCTCTCACGCACGCACACTCTCAATCTCTCACGCACGCACACTCTCACACACTTTCTCACTCACGCATGCACTCTCGCCACTCTCTCAGGCACATACTCTTGCCACTCTCTCACGCATGTACACTCGCCACTCTCTCAGGCACATAAGCTCGCCCCTCTCTCACGCATGCACACTCTCACGCACTTTCTTACTCTCTCACGCACGCACTCTCTCACGCACGCACACTCTCACTCTCTCACGCGCGCACACTCTCACACACTTTCTCACTCACGCATGTACTCTCGCCACTCTCTCAGGCACATACACTTGCCACTCTCTCACGCACAAACTCTCGCCACTCTCTCACGATGTGCACTCACTCTCTCACACACGCACTCACTCACTCTCACGCACGCGCTCTCTCACACTCTCACGCACGCACTCTCACTCTCACGCACGCACACTCTCACTCTCTAAGGCACGCACTCTCTCACGCACGCACACTCTCACTCTCTCACGCATGCACACTCTCACACACTTTCTCACTCTCTCACTCACGCACGCACTCTCTCACTCTCTCATGCAAGCACTCTCTCACGCATGCACTCTCTCACGCACGCACTCTCTCACGCACGCACTCTCTCACGCACGCGCTCTCTCAAGCAAGCACTCTCTCAGGCACGCACGCACGCACAGACTCTCTTACTGTCTCACGCACGCACTCTCTCACTCTCACGCACGCACTCTCTCACACTCTCACGCACGCACTCTCACTCTCACGCATGCACACTCTCACTGTCTCACACACAAACTCTCTCACTCTCTCACACACAAACTCTCTCACTCTCACGCACGCACTCTCTCACTCTCTAAGGCACGCACTGTCTCACTCTCTAACGCAAGCACTCTCTCACTCCCTAACACACGCACTCTCTCACGCACGCACACTCTCACTCTCTCACGCATGCACACTCTCACACACTTTCTCTCTCTCTCACTCAAGCACGCACTCTCTCACTCTCTCATGCAAGCACTCTCTCATGCACGCACTCTCTCACGCACGCACTCTCTCACGCACGCACACTCTCACGCAAGCACTCTCTCACGCACGCACTCTCTCACTCTCTCACGCAGGCACTCTCTCACTCTCTAACGCACGCACTCTCTCACTCTCTCACGCACGCACTCTCTCACTCTCTCACGCACACTCTCACTCACGCACACTCCCACTCTCTCATGCACACACACTCTCACTCTCTCACGCATGCACACTCTCACACACTTTCTCACTCACGCATGTACTCTCGCCACTCTCTCAGGCACGTACTCTTGCCACTCTCTCACGCACGTACTCTCGCCACTCTCTCACGCACGCACTCTCTCACTCTCACGCACGCACTCTCTCACTTTCTCACGCACACACTCTCTCAATCACTCACACACGCACTCTCACTCTCTCACGCACGCACTCTCTCACTCTCTCACGCAGGCACTCTCTCACTCTCTAACGCACGCACTCTCTCACTCTCTCACGCAGGCACTCTCACACTCACGCACACTCTCACTCATGCACACTCTCACTCTCTCACGCACGCACACTCTCACTCTCTCACGCACGCACACTCTCACACACTTTCTCACTCACGCATGTACTCTCGCCACTCTCTCAGGCAAGTACTCTTGCCATTCTCTCACGCACGTACTCTCGCCACTCTCTCAGGCACATACTCTTGCAACACTCTCACGCACGCACTCTCTCACGCACGCAGTCTCTCACTCTCTCATGCACGCACTCTCACATTCACGCACGCACACTCTCACACACTTTCTTACTCTCTCACGCACGCACTCTCTCACGCACGCACACTCTCACTCTCGCACGCACACTCTCACACACTTTCTCACTCACGCATGTACTCTCGCCACTCTCTCAGGCACGTACTCTTGCCACTCTCTCATGCACAAACTCTCGCCACTCTCTCAAGCACGTGCACTCTCTCACTCTCTCACGCATGCACACTCTCACTCTCACGCACGTACTCTCTCGCACTCTCACGCACGGACTCTCACTCTCTCACGCACGCACTCTCACTCTCTTACATACGCACTCTCTCACTCTCTCATGTAGGCACTCGCTCACGCACAAACTCTCTCACTCTCTCCTGCACAAACTCTCTCACTCTCTCACGCATGCACTCTCTCACTCTCACGCACGCACTCTCTCACTCTCTCCCGCACGCACACTCTCACGCACGCACTTTCTCACTCTCTCACGCAGGCACTCTCTCACTCTCTCACGCAGGCAGTCTCTCACTCACACACACTCTCACGCACGCCCTCTCTCACTCTCTCACGCACGCACTCTCTCACTCTCTCACGCACGCACTCTCTCACTCTCTCACGCACGCACTCTCTCACACTCTCACGCACGCACTCTCACTCTCTTACGTACGCACACTCTCACTCTCTCACGCACGCACTCTCTCACTCTCTCACGCAGGCACTCTCTCACACTCTCACGCACGCACTCTCACTCTCTTACGTACGCACACTCTCACTCTCTCACGCACGCACACTCTCACTCTCAAGCACGACTCTCTCACTCTCTCACACACAAACACTCTCACTCTCCCGCATGCACTCTCTCACTCTCACGCACGCACTCTTTCACTCTCTAAGGAACGCACTCTCTCACTCTCTAAGGAACGCACTCTCTCACTCTCTAAGGAACGCACTCTCTCACTCTCTAACGCACGCACTCTCTCACTCTCTAACGCACGCACTCTCTCACTCTCTAACGCACGCACTCTCTCACGCACGCCTACTCTCACTCTCTCATGCATGCACACTCTCACACACTTTCTCACTCTCACTCACGCACGCACTCTCTCACTCTCTCATGCAAGCAGTCTCTCACGCACGCACTCTCTCATGCACGCACTCTCTCACACACGCACACTCTCACGCAAGCACTCTTTCAGGCAAGCACTCTCTCAGGCACCCACGCACGCAGACACTCTCTTACCCTCTCATGCACGCCCTCTCTCACTCTCTCACGCACGCACTCTCTCAGGCACGTGCTCTCTCACGCACGCACTCTCTCACGCAAGCAATCTCTCAGCATGCACGCACACACTCTCTTACTCTCTCACACACACCCTCTCTCACTCTCACACGCACGCACTCTCTCAGTCTCTCACGCACGCACTCTCTCACACTCTCATGCACGCACTCTCTCACACTCTCATGCACGCACTCTCACTCTCTTACGTACGCACACTCTAGCTCGCTCACGTACGCACACTCTCACTCTCTCATGCACAAACTCTCTCAATCTCTCATGCACGCAGTCTCTCAATCTCACGCACGCACTCTCTCACTCTCTCACGCACGCACTCACTCTCTCATGCACGCACTCTCTCACTCTCTAAGGCACGCACTCTCTCACTCTCTCCCGCACGCACTCTCTCACTCTCTCACGCACGCACTCTCTCACCCACACACACTCTCACTCACGCACTCTCTCACTCTCTCACGCACGCACACTCTCACTCTGTCACGCACGCACTCTCTCACTCTCTCACGCAGGCACTCTCTCAGTCTCTAACGCACGCACTCTCTCACTCACACACGCACTCTCTCACTCACGCACACTCTCACTCTCTCACGCACGCACACTCTCAATCTCTCACGCACGCACACTCTCACACACTTTCTCACTCACGCATGTACTCTCACCACTCTCTCAGGCACATACTCTTGCCACTCTCTCACGCATGTACTCTCGCCACTCTCTCAGGCACATATGCCCGCCCCTCTCTCACGCATGCACACTCTCACGCACTTTCTTACTCTCTCACGCACGCACTCTCTCACGCACGCACACTCTCACTCTCTCACGCACGCACACTCTCACACACTTTCTCACTCACGCATGTACTCTCGCCACTCTCTCAGGCACGTACTCTTGCCATTCTCTCAAGCACAAACTCTCGCCACTCTCTCACGCAATGCACTCTCTCACTCTCTCACGCACGCGCTCTCTCACACACTCACACACGCACTCTCACTCTCTCACGCACGCACACTCTCACTCTCTCACACACAAACTCTCTCACTCTCTCACACACAAACTCTCTCACTCTCACGCAGGCACACTCTCACTCTCTCACGCACGCACACTCTCACTCGCTCAAGCACAAACTCTCTCACTCTCTCACTCACAAACACTCTGTGTCTCACGCACGCATTCTCTCACTCACACGCACGCACTCTCTCTCTCTCTCACGCATGCACTCTCACTCTCTCACGCACGCACTCTCTCACGCAAGCACTCTCTCACGCAAGCACTCTCACAGGCACGCACGCACGCACACACTCTCTTACTCTCCCAGGCACGCCCTCTCTCACTCTCTCACGCACGCACTCTCTCACTCTCTCACGCACGCACTCTCTCACTCTCTCATGCACGCACTCTCACTCTCTTGCGTACGCACACTCTCACTCTCTCGCGTACGCACACTCTCACTCTCTCACGCACAAACTCTCTCACTCTCTCACGCACAAACTCTCTCACTCTCTCACGCACGCACTCTGTCACTCTCTCACGCACGCACTCTGTCACTCTCTCACGCACGCACTTTCTCACTCTCACGCAGGCACTCTCTCACTCTCTCACGCAGGCACTCTCTCACTCTCTAACGCACTCATTCTCTCACTCTCTCACGCACGCACTCTCTCACTCTCTTACGCACGCACTCTCTCACACTCTCAAGCACGCACTCTCTCACTCTCTCACGCACGCACTCTATCACACTCTCACGCACGCACTCTCACTCTCTTACGTACGCACACTCTCACTCTCTCACGCACGCACTCTCTCACTCTCTCACGCAGGCAATCTCTCACACTCTCACGCACGCACTCACTCTCTTACGTACGCACACTCTCACTCTCTCATGCACGCACACTCTCACTCTCAAGCACGACTCTCTCACTCTCTCACACACAAACACTCTCACTCTCACGCATGCACTCTCTCACTCTCACGCACGCACTCTCTCACTCTCTAAGGAACGCACTCTCTCACTCTCTAACGCACGCACTCTCTCACTCTCTAACGCACGCACTCTCTCACTCTCTAACGCACGCACTCTCTCACGCACGCCTACTCTCACTCTCTCATGCATGCACACTCTCACACACTTTCTCACTCTCACTCACGCACGCACTCTCTCACTCTCTCATGCAAGCAGTCTCTCACGCACGCACTCTCTCATGCACGCACTCTCTCACACACGCACACTCTCACGCAATCACTCTCTCAGGCAAGCACTCTCTCAGGCACCCACGCACGCAGACACTCTCTTACCCTCTCACGCACGCCCTCTCTCACTCTCTCACGCACGCACTCTCTCAGGCACGTGCTCTCTCACGCATGCACTCTCTCATGCAACCAATCTCTCAGGCACGCACGCACACACTCTCTTACTCTCTCACACACACCCTCTCTCACTCTCTCACGCACGCACTCTCTCAGTCTCTCACGCACGCATTCTCTCACACTCTCATGCACGCACTCTCTCACACTCTCATGCACGCACTCTCACTCTCTTACGTACACACACTCTCACTCGCTCACGTACGCACACTCTCACTCTCTCATGCACAAACTCTCTCACTCTCTCACGCACAAACTCTCTCACACTCTCATGCACGCACTCTCTCAATCTCACGCACGCACTCTCTCACTCTCTAAGGCACGCACTCTCTCACTCTCTCCCGCACGCACTCTCTCACTCTCTCACGCACGCACACTCTCACTCTGTCACGCACGCACTCTCTCATTCTCTCACGCAGGCACTCTCTCAGTCTCTAACGCACGCACTCTCTCACTCACACACGCACTCTCTCACTCACGCACACTCTCACTCTCTCACGCACGCACACTCTCAATCTCTCACGCACGCACACTCTCACACACTTTCTCACTCACGCATGCACTCTCGCCACTCTCTCAGGCACATACTCTTGCCACTCTCTCACGCATGTACACTCGCCACTCTCTCAGGCACATAAGCTCGCCCCTCTCTCACGCATGCACACTCTCACGCACTTTCTTACTCTCTCACGCACGCACTCTCTCACGCACGCACACTCTCACTCTCTCACGCGCGCACACTCTCACACACTTTCTCACTCACGCATGTACTCTCGCCACTCTCTCAGGCACATACACTTGCCACTCTCTCACGCACAAACTCTCGCCACTCTCTCACGATGTGCACTCACTCTCTCACACACGCACTCACTCACTCTCACGCACGCGCTCTCTCACACTCTCACGCACGCACTCTCACTCTCACGCACGCACACTCTCACTCTCTAAGGCACGCACTCTCTCACGCACGCACACTCTCACTCTCTCACGCATGCACACTCTCACACACTTTCTCACTCTCTCACTCACGCACGCACTCTCTCACTCTCTCATGCAAGCACTCTCTCACGCATGCACTCTCTCACGCACGCACTCTCTCACGCACGCACTCTCTCACGCACGCGCTCTCTCAAGCAAGCACTCTCTCAGGCACGCACGCACGCACAGACTCTCTTACTGTCTCACGCACGCACTCTCTCACTCTCACGCACGCACTCTCTCACACTCTCACGCACGCACTCTCACTCTCACGCATGCACACTCTCACTGTCTCACACACAAACTCTCTCACTCTCTCACACACAAACTCTCTCACTCTCACGCACGCACTCTCTCACTCTCTAAGGCACGCACTGTCTCACTCTCTAACGCAAGCACTCTCTCACTCCCTAACACACGCACTCTCTCACGCACGCACACTCTCACTCTCTCACGCATGCACACTCTCACACACTTTCTCTCTCTCTCACTCAAGCACGCACTCTCTCACTCTCTCATGCAAGCACTCTCTCATGCACGCACTCTCTCACGCACGCACTCTCTCACGCACGCACACTCTCACGCAAGCACTCTCTCACGCACGCACTCTCTCACTCTCTCACGCAGGCACTCTCTCACTCTCTAACGCACGCACTCTCTCACTCTCTCACGCACGCACTCTCTCACTCTCTCACGCACACTCTCACTCACGCACACTCCCACTCTCTCATGCACACACACTCTCACTCTCTCACGCATGCACACTCTCACACACTTTCTCACTCACGCATGTACTCTCGCCACTCTCTCAGGCACGTACTCTTGCCACTCTCTCACGCACGTACTCTCGCCACTCTCTCACGCACGCACTCTCTCACTCTCACGCACGCACTCTCTCACTTTCTCACGCACACACTCTCTCAATCACTCACACACGCACTCTCACTCTCTCACGCACGCACTCTCTCACTCTCTCACGCAGGCACTCTCTCACTCTCTAACGCACGCACTCTCTCACTCTCTCACGCAGGCACTCTCACACTCACGCACACTCTCACTCATGCACACTCTCACTCTCTCACGCACGCACACTCTCACTCTCTCACGCACGCACACTCTCACACACTTTCTCACTCACGCATGTACTCTCGCCACTCTCTCAGGCAAGTACTCTTGCCATTCTCTCACGCACGTACTCTCGCCACTCTCTCAGGCACATACTCTTGCAACACTCTCACGCACGCACTCTCTCACGCACGCAGTCTCTCACTCTCTCATGCACGCACTCTCACATTCACGCACGCACACTCTCACACACTTTCTTACTCTCTCACGCACGCACTCTCTCACGCACGCACACTCTCACTCTCGCACGCACACTCTCACACACTTTCTCACTCACGCATGTACTCTCGCCACTCTCTCAGGCACGTACTCTTGCCACTCTCTCATGCACAAACTCTCGCCACTCTCTCAAGCACGTGCACTCTCTCACTCTCTCACGCATGCACACTCTCACTCTCACGCACGTACTCTCTCGCACTCTCACGCACGGACTCTCACTCTCTCACGCACGCACTCTCACTCTCTTACATACGCACTCTCTCACTCTCTCATGTAGGCACTCGCTCACGCACAAACTCTCTCACTCTCTCCTGCACAAACTCTCTCACTCTCTCACGCATGCACTCTCTCACTCTCACGCACGCACTCTCTCACTCTCTCCCGCACGCACACTCTCACGCACGCACTTTCTCACTCTCTCACGCAGGCACTTTCTCACTCTCACGCAGGCACTCTCTCACTCTCTCACGCAGGCACTCTCTCACTCTCTAACGCACTCATTCTCTCACTCTCTCACGCACGCACTCTCTCACTCTCTTACGCACGCACTCTCTCACACTCTCAAGCACGCACTCTCTCACTCTCTCACGCACGCACTCTATCACACTCTCACGCACGCACTCTCACTCTCTTACGTACGCACACTCTCACTCTCTCACGCACGCACTCTCTCACTCTCTCACGCAGGCAATCTCTCACACTCTCACGCACGCACTCACTCTCTTACGTACGCACACTCTCACTCTCTCATGCACGCACACTCTCACTCTCAAGCACGACTCTCTCACTCTCTCACACACAAACACTCTCACTCTCACGCATGCACTCTCTCACTCTCACGCACGCACTCTCTCACTCTCTAAGGAACGCACTCTCTCACTCTCTAACGCACGCACTCTCTCACTCTCTAACGCACGCACTCTCTCACTCTCTAACGCACGCACTCTCTCACGCACGCCTACTCTCACTCTCTCATGCATGCACACTCTCACACACTTTCTCACTCTCACTCACGCACGCACTCTCTCACTCTCTCATGCAAGCAGTCTCTCACGCACGCACTCTCTCATGCACGCACTCTCTCACACACGCACACTCTCACGCAATCACTCTCTCAGGCAAGCACTCTCTCAGGCACCCACGCACGCAGACACTCTCTTACCCTCTCACGCACGCCCTCTCTCACTCTCTCACGCACGCACTCTCTCAGGCACGTGCTCTCTCACGCATGCACTCTCTCATGCAACCAATCTCTCAGGCACGCACGCACACACTCTCTTACTCTCTCACACACACCCTCTCTCACTCTCTCACGCACGCACTCTCTCAGTCTCTCACGCACGCATTCTCTCACACTCTCATGCACGCACTCTCTCACACTCTCATGCACGCACTCTCACTCTCTTACGTACACACACTCTCACTCGCTCACGTACGCACACTCTCACTCTCTCATGCACAAACTCTCTCACTCTCTCACGCACAAACTCTCTCACACTCTCATGCACGCACTCTCTCAATCTCACGCACGCACTCTCTCACTCTCTAAGGCACGCACTCTCTCACTCTCTCCCGCACGCACTCTCTCACTCTCTCACGCACGCACACTCTCACTCTGTCACGCACGCACTCTCTCATTCTCTCACGCAGGCACTCTCTCAGTCTCTAACGCACGCACTCTCTCACTCACACACGCACTCTCTCACTCACGCACACTCTCACTCTCTCACGCACGCACACTCTCAATCTCTCACGCACGCACACTCTCACACACTTTCTCACTCACGCATGCACTCTCGCCACTCTCTCAGGCACATACTCTTGCCACTCTCTCACGCATGTACACTCGCCACTCTCTCAGGCACATAAGCTCGCCCCTCTCTCACGCATGCACACTCTCACGCACTTTCTTACTCTCTCACGCACGCACTCTCTCACGCACGCACACTCTCACTCTCTCACGCGCGCACACTCTCACACACTTTCTCACTCACGCATGTACTCTCGCCACTCTCTCAGGCACATACACTTGCCACTCTCTCACGCACAAACTCTCGCCACTCTCTCACGATGTGCACTCACTCTCTCACACACGCACTCACTCACTCTCACGCACGCGCTCTCTCACACTCTCACGCACGCACTCTCACTCTCACGCACGCACACTCTCACTCTCTAAGGCACGCACTCTCTCACGCACGCACACTCTCACTCTCTCACGCATGCACACTCTCACACACTTTCTCACTCTCTCACTCACGCACGCACTCTCTCACTCTCTCATGCAAGCACTCTCTCACGCATGCACTCTCTCACGCACGCACTCTCTCACGCACGCACTCTCTCACGCACGCGCTCTCTCAAGCAAGCACTCTCTCAGGCACGCACGCACGCACAGACTCTCTTACTGTCTCACGCACGCACTCTCTCACTCTCACGCACGCACTCTCTCACACTCTCACGCACGCACTCTCACTCTCACGCATGCACACTCTCACTGTCTCACACACAAACTCTCTCACTCTCTCACACACAAACTCTCTCACTCTCACGCACGCACTCTCTCACTCTCTAAGGCACGCACTGTCTCACTCTCTAACGCAAGCACTCTCTCACTCCCTAACACACGCACTCTCTCACGCACGCACACTCTCACTCTCTCACGCATGCACACTCTCACACACTTTCTCTCTCTCTCACTCAAGCACGCACTCTCTCACTCTCTCATGCAAGCACTCTCTCATGCACGCACTCTCTCACGCACGCACTCTCTCACGCACGCACACTCTCACGCAAGCACTCTCTCACGCACGCACTCTCTCACTCTCTCACGCAGGCACTCTCTCACTCTCTAACGCACGCACTCTCTCACTCTCTCACGCACGCACTCTCTCACTCTCTCACGCACACTCTCACTCACGCACACTCCCACTCTCTCATGCACACACACTCTCACTCTCTCACGCATGCACACTCTCACACACTTTCTCACTCACGCATGTACTCTCGCCACTCTCTCAGGCACGTACTCTTGCCACTCTCTCACGCACGTACTCTCGCCACTCTCTCACGCACGCACTCTCTCACTCTCACGCACGCACTCTCTCACTTTCTCACGCACACACTCTCTCAATCACTCACACACGCACTCTCACTCTCTCACGCACGCACTCTCTCACTCTCTCACGCAGGCACTCTCTCACTCTCTAACGCACGCACTCTCTCACTCTCTCACGCAGGCACTCTCACACTCACGCACACTCTCACTCATGCACACTCTCACTCTCTCACGCACGCACACTCTCACTCTCTCACGCACGCACACTCTCACACACTTTCTCACTCACGCATGTACTCTCGCCACTCTCTCAGGCAAGTACTCTTGCCATTCTCTCACGCACGTACTCTCGCCACTCTCTCAGGCACATACTCTTGCAACACTCTCACGCACGCACTCTCTCACGCACGCAGTCTCTCACTCTCTCATGCACGCACTCTCACATTCACGCACGCACACTCTCACACACTTTCTTACTCTCTCACGCACGCACTCTCTCACGCACGCACACTCTCACTCTCGCACGCACACTCTCACACACTTTCTCACTCACGCATGTACTCTCGCCACTCTCTCAGGCACGTACTCTTGCCACTCTCTCATGCACAAACTCTCGCCACTCTCTCAAGCACGTGCACTCTCTCACTCTCTCACGCATGCACACTCTCACTCTCACGCACGTACTCTCTCGCACTCTCACGCACGGACTCTCACTCTCTCACGCACGCACTCTCACTCTCTTACATACGCACTCTCTCACTCTCTCATGTAGGCACTCGCTCACGCACAAACTCTCTCACTCTCTCCTGCACAAACTCTCTCACTCTCTCACGCATGCACTCTCTCACTCTCACGCACGCACTCTCTCACTCTCTCCCGCACGCACACTCTCACGCACGCACTTTCTCACTCTCTCACGCAGGCACTCTCTCACTCTCTCACGCAGGCAGTCTCTCACTCACACACACTCTCACGCACGCCCTCTCTCACTCTCTCACGCACGCACTCTCTCACTCTCTCACGCACGCACTCTCTCACTCTTTCACGCACGCACTCTCTCACACTCTCACGCACGCACTCTCACTCTCTTACGTACTCACACTCTCACTCTCTCACGCACGCACTCTCTCACTCTCTCACGCAGGCACTCTCTCACACTCTCACGCACGCACTCTCACTCTCTTACGTACGCACACTCTCACTCTCTCACGCACGCACACTCTCACTCTCAAGCACGACTCTCTCACTCTCTCACACACAAACACTCTCACTCTCCCGCATGCACTCTCTCACTCTCACGCACGCACTCTTTCACTCTCTAAGGAACGCACTCTCTCACTCTCTAAGGAACGCACTCTCTCACTCTCTAACGCACGCACTCTCTCACTCTCTAACGCACGCACTCTCTCACTCTCTAACGCACGCACTCTCTCACGCACGCCTACTCTCACTCTCTCATGCATGCACACTCTCACACACTTTCTCACTCTCACTCACGCACGCACTCTCTCACTCTCTCATGCAAGCAGTCTCTCACGCACGCACTCTCTCATGCACGCACTCTCTCACACACGCACACTCTCACGCAAGCACTCTTTCAGGCAAGCACTCTCTCAGGCACCCACGCACGCAGACACTCTCTTACCCTCTCATGCACGCCCTCTCTCACTCTCTCACGCACGCACTCTCTCAGGCACGTGCTCTCTCACGCACGCACTCTCTCACGCAAGCAATCTCTCAGGCATGCACGCACACACTCTCTTACTCTCTCACACACACCCTCTCTCACTCTCACACGCACGCACTCTCTCAGTCTCTCACGCACGCACTCTCTCACACTCTCATGCACGCACTCTCTCACACTCTCATGCACGCACTCTCACTCTCTTACGTACGCACACTCTAGCTCGCTCACGTACGCACACTCTCACTCTCTCATGCACAAACTCTCTCAATCTCTCATGCACGCAGTCTCTCAATCTCACGCACGCACTCTCTCACTCTCTCACGCACGCACTCTCACTCTCTCATGCACGCACTCTCTCACTCTCTAAGGCACGCACTCTCTCACTCTCTCCCGCACGCACTCTCTC
The DNA here is from genome assembly GCF_017639515.1 of Carcharodon carcharias. Taxonomy (NCBI): domain Eukaryota; kingdom Metazoa; phylum Chordata; class Chondrichthyes; order Lamniformes; family Lamnidae; genus Carcharodon; species Carcharodon carcharias. Next base: position 43,603,247 of record NC_054487.1, on the reverse strand, counting down.
ACTCTCTCACGCACGCACTCTCTCACCCACACACACTCTCACTCACGCACTCTCTCACTCTCTCACGCACGCACACTCTCACTCTGTCACGCACGCACTCTCTCACTCTCTCACGCAGGCACTCTCTCAGTCTCTAACGCACGCACTCTCTCACTCACACACGCACTCTCTCACTCACGCACACTCTCACTCTCTCACGCACGCACACTCTCAATCTCTCACGCACGCACACTCTCACACACTTTCTCACTCACGCATGTACTCTCACCACTCTCTCAGGCACATACTCTTGCCACTCTCTCACGCATGTACTCTCGCCACTCTCTCAGGCACATACGCCCGCCCCTCTCTCACGCATGCACACTCTCACGCACTTTCTTACTCTCTCACGCACGCACTCTCTCACGCACGCACACTCTCACTCTCTCACGCACGCACACTCTCACACACTTTCTCACTCACGCATGTACTCTCGCCACTCTCTCAGGCACGTACTCTTGCCATTCTCTCAAGCACAAACTCTCGCCACTCTCTCACGCAATGCACTCTCTCACTCTCTCACGCACGCGCTCTCTCACACACTCACACACGCACTCTCACTCTCTCACGCACGCACACTCTCACTCTCTCACACACAAACTCTCTCACTCTCTCACACACAAACTCTCTCACTCTCACGCAGGCACACTCTCACTCTCTCACGCACGCACACTCTCACTCGCTCAAGCACAAACTCTCTCACTCTCTCACTCACAAACACTCTGTGTCTCACGCACGCATTCTCTCACTCACACGCACGCACTCTCTCTCTCTCTCACGCATGCACTCTCACTCTCTCACGCACGCACTCTCTCACGCAAGCACTCTCACAGGCACGCACGCACGCACACACTCTCTTACTCTCCCAGGCACGCCCTCTCTCACTCTCTCACGCACGCACTCTCTCACTCTCTCACGCACGCACTCTCTCACTCTCTCATGCACGCACTCTCACTCTCTTGCGTACGCACACTCTCACTCTCTCGCGTACGCACACTCTCACTCTCTCACGCACAAACTCTCTCACTCTCTCACGCACAAACTCTCTCACTCTCTCACGCACGCACTCTGTCACTCTCTCACGCACGCACTCTGTCACTCTCTCACGCACGCACTTTCTCACTCTCACGCAGGCACTCTCTCACTCTCTCACGCAGGCACTCTCTCACTCTCTAACGCACTCATTCTCTCACTCTCTCACGCACGCACTCTCTCACTCTCTTACGCACGCACTCTCTCACACTCTCAAGCACGCACTCTCTCACTCTCTCACGCACGCACTCTATCACACTCTCACGCACGCACTCTCACTCTCTTACGTACGCACACTCTCACTCTCTCACGCACGCACTCTCTCACTCTCTCACGCAGGCAATCTCTCACACTCTCACGCACGCACTCACTCTCTTACGTACGCACACTCACTCTCTCATGCACGCACACTCTCACTCTCAAGCACGACTCTCTCACTCTCTCACACACAAACACTCTCACTCTCACGCATGCACTCTCTCACTCTCACGCACGCACTCTCTCACTCTCTAAGGAACGCACTCTCTCACTCTCTAACGCACGCACTCTCTCACTCTCTAACGCACGCACTCTCTCACTCTCTAACGCACGCACTCTCTCACGCACGCCTACTCTCACTCTCTCATGCATGCACACTCTCACACACTTTCTCACTCTCACTCACGCACGCACTCTCTCACTCTCTCATGCAAGCAGTCTCTCACGCACGCACTCTCTCATGCACGCACTCTCTCACACACGCACACTCTCACGCAATCACTCTCTCAGGCAAGCACTCTCTCAGGCACCCACGCACGCAGACACTCTCTTACCCTCTCACGCACGCCCTCTCTCACTCTCTCACGCACGCACTCTCTCAGGCACGTGCTCTCTCACGCATGCACTCTCTCATGCAACCAATCTCTCAGGCACGCACGCACACACTCTCTTACTCTCTCACACACACCCTCTCTCACTCTCTCACGCACGCACTCTCTCAGTCTCTCACGCACGCATTCTCTCACACTCTCATGCACGCACTCTCTCACACTCTCATGCACGCACTCTCTCTCTTACGTACACACACTCTCACTCGCTCACGTACGCACACTCTCACTCTCTCATGCACAAACTCTCTCACGCACAAACTCTCTCACACTCTCATGCACGCACTCTCTCAATCTCACGCACGCACTCTCTCACTCTCTAAGGCACGCACTCTCTCACTCTCTCCCGCACGCACTCTCTCACTCTCTCACGCACGCACACTCTCACTCTGTCACGCACGCACTCTCTCATTCTCTCACGCAGGCACTCTCTCAGTCTCTAACGCACGCACTCTCTCACTCACACACGCACTCTCTCACTCACGCACACTCTCACTCTCTCACGCACGCACACTCTCAATCTCTCACGCACGCACACTCTCACACACTTTCTCACTCATGCATGCACTCTCGCCACTCTCTCAGGCACATACTCTTGCCACTCTCTCACGCATGTACACTCGCCACTCTCTCAGGCACATAAGCTCGCCCCTCTCTCACGCATGCACACTCTCACGCACTTTCTTACTCTCTCACGCACGCACTCTCTCACGCACGCACACTCTCACTCTCTCACGCGCGCACACTCTCACACACTTTCTCACTCACGCATGTACTCTCGCCACTCTCTCAGGCACATACACTTGCCACTCTCTCACGCACAAACTCTCGCCACTCTCTCACGATGTGCACTCACTCTCTCACACACGCACTCACTCACTCTCACGCACGCGCTCTCTCACACTCTCACGCACGCACTCTCACTCTCACGCACGCACACTCTCACTCTCTAAGGCACGCACTCTCTCACGCACGCACACTCTCACTCTCTCACGCATGCACACTCTCACACACTTTCTCACTCTCTCACTCACGCACGCACTCTCTCACTCTCTCATGCAAGCACTCTCTCACGCATGCACTCTCTCACGCACGCACTCTCTCACGCACGCACTCTCTCACGCACGCACTCTCTCACGCACGCGCTCTCTCAAGCAAGCACTCTCTCAGGCACGCACGCACGCACAGACTCTCTTACTGTCTCACGCACGCACTCTCTCACTCTCACGCACGCACTCTCTCACACTCTCACGCACGCACTCTCACTCTCACGCATGCACACTCTCACGCACTTTCTTACTCACGCATGTACTCTCGCCACTCTCTCAGGCACGTACACTTGCCACTCTCACACGCACAAACTTTCGCGACTCTCTCACGACGTGCACTCTCCCACTCTCTCACGCACACACTCTCTCACTCTCACGCACGCACTCTCTCACACTCTCACGCACGCACTCTCACTCTCACGCATGCACACTCTCACTGTCTCACACACAAACTCTCTCACTCTCTCACACACAAACTCTCTCACTCTCACGCACGCACTCTCTCACACTCTAAGGCACGCACTGTCTCACTCTCTAACGCAAGCACTCTCTCACTCCCTAACACACGCACTCTCTCACGCACGCACACTCTCACTCTCTCACGCATGCACAATCTCACACACTTTCTCTCTCTCTCACTCAAGCACGCACTCTCTCACTCTCTCATGCAAGCACTCTCTCACGCACGCACTCTCTCACGCACGCACTCTCTCACGCACGCACTCTCCCACGCAAGCACTCTCTCACGCACGCACTCTCTCACTCTCTCACGCAGGCACTCTCTCACTCTCTAACGCACGCACTCTCTCACTCTCTCACGCACGCACTCTCTCACTCTCTCACGCACACTCTCACTCACGCACACTCCCACTCTCTCATGCACACACACTCTCACTCTCTCACGCATGCACACTCTCACACACTTTCTCACTCACGCATGTACTCTCGCCACTCTCTCAGGCACGTACTCTTGCCACTCTCTCACGCACGTACTCTCGCCACTCTCTCACGCACGCACTCTCTCACTCTCACGCACGCACTCTCTCACTTTCTCACGCACACACTCTCTCAATCACTCACACACGCTCTCTCACTCTCTCATGCACGCACTCTCTCACTCTCTCACGCAGGCACTCTCTCACTCTCTAACGCACGCACTCTCTCACTCTCTCACGCAGGCACTCTCACACTCACGCACACTCTCACTCATGCACACTCTCACTCTCTCACGCACGCACACTCTCACTCTCTCACGCACGCACACTCTCACACACTTTCTCACTCACGCATGTACTCTCGCCACTCTCTCAGGCAAGTACTCTTGCCACTCTCTCACGCACGTACTCTCGCCACTCTCTCAGGCACATACTCTTGCAACACTCTCACGCACGCACTCTCTCACGCACGCAGTCGCTCACTCTCTCATGCACGCACTCTCACATTCACGCACGCACACTCTCACACACTTTCTTACTCTCTCACGCACGCACTCTCTCACGCACGCACACTCTCACTCTCGCACGCAGACTCTCACACACTTTCTCACTCACGCATGTACTCTCGCCACTCTCTCAGGCACGTACTCTTGCCACTCTCTCATGCACAAACTCTCGCCACTCTCTCAAGCACGAGCACTCTCTCACTCTCTCACGCATGCACACTCTCACTCTCACGCACGTACTCTCTCGCACTCTCACGCACTGACTCTCACTCTCTCACGCACGCACTCTCACTCTCTTACATACGCACTCTCTCACTCTCTCATGTAGGCACTCGCTCACGCACAAACTCTCTCACTCTCTCCTGCACAAACTCTCTCACTCTCTCACGCACGCACTCTCACTCTCATGCACGCACTCTCTTACTCTCTCACGCACGCACTCTCTTACTCTCTCACGCACGCACTCTCTCACTCTCTAAGGCACGCACTCTCTCACTCTCTCATGCATGCACTCTCTCACTCTCTCACGCACGCACTCTCTCACTCTCTCACGCACGCACTCTCTCACTCTCTCACGCACGCACTCTCTCACTCTCTCACGCAGGCACTCTCTCACTCTCTAACGCACGCACTCTCTCACTCTCTCACGCACGCACTCTCTCACTCTCTCACGCACACTCTCACTCACGCACACTCCCACTCTCTCATGCACACACACTCTCACTCTCTCACGCATGCACACTCTCACACACTATCTCACTCACGCATGTACTCTCGCCACTCTCTCAGGCACGTACTCTTGCCACTCTCTCACGCACGTACTCTCGCCACTCTCTCACGCACGCACTCTCTCAATCTCACGCACGCACTCTCTCACTCTCTCACGCACACACTCTCTCAATCACTCACACACGCACTCTCACTCTCTCACGCATGCACTCTCTCACTCTCTCACGCAGGCACTCTCTCACTCTCTAACGCACGGACTCTCTCACTCTCTCACGCAGGCACTCTCACACTCACGCACACTCTCACTCATGCACACTCTCACTCTCTCACGCACGCACACTCTCACTCTCTCACGCACGCACACTCTCACACACTTTCTCACTCACGCATGTACTCTCGCCACTCTCTCAGGCAAGTACTCTTGCCACTCTCTCACGCACGTACTCTCGCCACTCTCTCAGGCACATACTCTCGCAACACTCTCACGCACGCACTCTCTCACGCACGCAGTCTCTCACTCTCTCATGCACGCACTCTCACATTCACGCACGCACACTCTCACTCGCACGCATGCACTCTCTCACTCTCCCACACACGCACTCTCTCACGCACGCACTCACACTCTCTAAGGCACGCACTCTCTCACTCTCTCACGCACGCACTCCCTCACACTCTCACGAATGCACTCTCTCACTCTCTCACGCATGCACTCTCTCACTCTCTCACGCACGCAGACTCTCACTCTCTCACGCACAAAATCTCTCACTCTCTCACGCACGCACTCTCTCACGCACGCACTCTCTCACGCAAGCACTCTCTCACGCACGCACACACTCTCTTACTCTCTCACGCTCGCCCTCTCTCACTCTCTCACGCAAGCACTCTCACACTCTCTCACGCACGCACTCTCTCAAAATCTCACGCACGCACTCTCACTCTCTTACATACGCACTCTCTCACTCTCTCACGTAGGCACTCGCTCACGCACAAACTCTCTCACTCTCTCATGCACAAACTCTCTCACTCTCTCACGCATGCACTCTCTCACTGTCACGCACGCACTCTCTCACTCTCTCACGCACGCACTCTCTCACTCTCACGCACGCACTCTCACTCTCATGCACGCACTCTCTTACTCTCTCACGCACGCACTCTCTTACTCTCTCACGCACGCACTCTCTCACTCTCTAAGGCATGCACTCTCTCACTCTCTCATGCACGCACTCTCTCACTCTCTCACACACGCACTCTCTCACTCTCTCACGCACGCAGTCTCTCACTCTCTCACGCACGCACTCTCTCACTCTCTCACGCAGGCACTCTCTCACTCTCTAACGCACGCACTCTCTCACTCTCTCACGCACGCACTCTCTCACTCTCTCACGCACACTCTCACTCACGCACACTCCCACTCTCTCATGCACACACACTCTCACTCTCTCACGCATGCACACTCTCACACACTTTCTCACTCACGCATGTACTCTCGCCACTCTCTCAGGCACGTACTCTTGCCACTCTCTCACGCACGTACTCTCGCCACTCTCTCACGCACGCACTCTCTCACTCTCACGCACGCACTCTCACTCTCTCACGCACACACTCTCTCAATCACTCACACACGCACTCTCACTCTCTAACGCACGCACTCTCTCACTCTCTCACGCAGGCACTCTCACACTCACGCACACTCTCACTCATGCACACTCTCACTCTCTCACGCACGCACACTCTCACTCTCTCACGCACGCACACTCTCACACACTTTCTCACTCACGCATGTACTCTCGCCACTCTCTCAGGCAAGTACTCTTGCCACTCTCTCAGGCAAGTACTCTTGCCACTCTCTCACGCACGTACGTTCGCCACTCTCTCAGGCACATACTCTCGCAACACTCTCACGCACGCACTCTCTCACGCACGCAGTCTCTCACTCTCTCATGCACGCACTCTCACATTCACGCACGCACACTCTCACACACTTTCTTACTCTCTCACGCACGCACTCTCTCACGCACGCACACTCTCACTCTCGCACGCACGCACACTCTCACACACTTTCTCACTCACGCATGTACTCTCGCCACTCTCTCAAGCATGTACTCTTGCCACTCTCTCATGCACAAACTCTCGCCACTCTCTCAAGCACGAGCACTCTCTCACTCTCTCACGCATGCACACTCTCATCTCACGCACGTACTCTCTCGCACTCTCACACACGGACTCTCACTCTCTCACGCACGCACTCTCACTCTCTTACATACGCACTCTCTCACTCTCTCACGTAGGCACTCGCTCACGCACAAACTCTCTCACTCTCTCATGCACAAACTCTCTCACGCATGCACTCTCTCACTCTCACGCACGCACTCTCTCACTCTCTCACGCACGCACACTCTCACACTCTCACGCACGCACTGTCACTCTCTTAAGTACGCACACTCTCACTCTCTCACGCACGCACACTCTCACTCTCTCAAGCACAAACTCTCTCACTCTCTCACACAAACACTCTCAGTCTCACGCACGCACTCTCTCACTCTCATGCACACACTCTCTCTCTCTCTCACACATGCACTCTCACTGTCTCACGCACGCACTCTCTCACTCTCCCGCGCACGCATTCTCTCACTCTCTCATGCACGCACTCTCTCAGTGTCTCACGTGCGCACTCACACTCTCTCACACACGCACTCTCTCACTCTCTCACGCAGGCACTCTCGCACTCTCTAACGCATGCACTCTATCACTCTCTCACGCAGGCACTCTCTCACTCACACACACTCTCACTCAAGCACAATCTCACTCTCTCACACACGCACACTCTCACTCTCCCACGCACGCAAACTCTCACACGCTTTCTCACTCACGCATGTACTCTCGCCACTCTCTCAGGCACGTACTCTTGCCACTCTCTCACGCACGTACTCTCGCCACTCTCTCACGCACGCACTCTCTCACTCTCTAAGGCACGCACTGTCTCACTCTCTAACGCAAGCACTCTCTCACTCCCTAACACACGCACTCTCTCACGCACGCACACTCTCACTCTCTCACGCATGCACACTCTCACACACTTTCTCTCTCTCTCACTCAAGCACGCACTCTCTCACTCTCTCATGCAAGCACTCTCTCACGCACGCACTCTCTCACGCACGCACTCTCTCACGCACGCACTCTCTCACGCAAGCACTCTCTCACGCACGCACTCTCTCACTCTCTCACGCAGGCACTCTCTCACTCTCTAACGCACGCACTCTCTCACTCTCTCACGCACGCACTCTCTCACTCTCTCACGCACACTCTCACTCACGCACACTCCCACTCTCTCATGCACACACACTCTCACTCTCTCACGCATGCACACTCTCACACACTTTCTCACTCACGCATGTACTCTCGCCACTCTCTCAGGCACGTACTCTTGACACTCTCTCACGTACGTACTCTCGCCACTCTCTCACGCACGCACTCTCTCACTCTCACGCACGCACTCTCTCACTCTCTCACGCACACACTCTCTCAATCACTCACACACGCACTCTCACTCTCTCACGCACGCACTCTCTCACTCTCTCACGCAGGCACTCTCACACTCACGCACACTCTCACTCATGCACACTCTCACTCTCTCACGCACGCACACTCTCACTCTCTCACGCACGCACACTCTCACACACTTTCTCACTCACGCATGTACTCTCGCCACTCTCTCAGGCAAGTACTCTTGCCACTCTCTCACGCACGTACTCTCGCCACTCTCTCAGGCACATACTCTCGCAACACTCTCACGCACGCACTCTCTCACGCACGCAGTCTCTCACTCTCTCATGCACGCACTCTCACATTCACGCACGCACACTCTCACACACTTTCTTACTCTCTCACGCACGCACTCTCTCACGCACGCACACTCTCACTCTCGCACGCACGCACACTCTCACACTCTCACGCACGCACTGTCACTCTCTTAAGTACGCACACTCTCACTCTCTCACGCACGCACACTCTCACTCTCTCAAGCACAAACTCTCTCACTCTCTCACACAAACACTCTCAGTCTCACGCACGCACTCTCTCACTCTCACGCACACACTCTCTCTCTCTCTCACACATGCACTCTCACTGTCTCACGCACGCACTCTCTCACTCTCCCGCGCACGCATTCTCTCACTCTCTCATGCACGCACTCTCTCAGTGTCTCACGTGCGCACTCACACTCTCTCACACACGCACTCTCTCACTCTCTCACGCAGGCACTCTCGCACTCTCTAACGCATGCACTCTATCACTCTCTCATGCAGGCACTCTCTCACTCACACACACTCTCACTCAAGCACAATCTCACTCTCTCACACACGCACACTCTCACTCTCCCACGCACGCAAACTCTCACACGCTTTCTCACTCACGCATGTACTCTCGCCACTCTCTCAGGCACGTACTCTTGCCACTCTCTCACGCACGTACTCTTGCCACTCTCTCACGCACGCACTCTCTCACTCTCTAAGGCACGCACTGTCTCACTCTCTAACGCAAGCACTCTCTCACTCCCTAACACACGCACTCTCTCACGCACGCACACTCTCACTCTCTCACGCATGCACACTCTCACACACTTTCTCTCTCTCACACTCAAGCACGCACTCTCTCACTCTCTCATGCAAGCACTCTCTCACGCACGCACTCTCTCACGCACGCACTCTCTCACGCACGCACTCTCTCACGCACGCACTCTCTCACGCAAGCACTCCCTCACGCACGCACTCTCTCACTCTCTCACGCACGCACTCTCTCACTCTCTCACGCACACTCTCACTCACGCACACTCCCACTCTCTCATGCACACACACTCTCACTCTCTCACGCATGCACACTCTCACACACTTTCTCACTCACGCATGTACTCTCGCCACTCTCTCAGGCACGTACTCTTGCCACTCTCTCACGTACGTACTCTCGCCACTCTCTCACGCACGCACTCTCTCACTCTCACGCACGCACTCTCTCACTCTCTCACGCACACACTCTCTCAATCACTCACACACGCACTCTCACTCTCTCACGCACGCACTCTCTCACTCTCTCACGCAGGCACTCACACTCACGCACACTCTCACTCATGCACACTCTCACTCTCTCACGCACGCACACTCTCACTCTCTCACGCACGCACACTCTCACACACTTTCTCACTCACGCATGTACTCTCGCCACTCTCTCAGGCAAGTACTCTTGCCACTCTCTCACGCACGTACTCTCGCCACTCTCTCAGGCACATACTCTCGCAACACTCTCACGCACGCACTCTCTCACGCACGCAGTCTCTCACTCTCTCATGCACGCACTCTCACATTCACGCACGCACACTCTCACACACTTTCTTACTCTCTCACGCACGCACTCTCTCACGCACGCACACTCTCACTCTCGCACGCACACTCTCACACACTTTCTCACTCACGCATGTACTCTCGCCACTCTCTCAGGCACGTACTCTTGCCACTCTCTCATGCACAAACTCTCGCCACTCTCTCAAGCACGTGCACTCTCTCACTCTCTCACGCATGCACACTCTCACTCTCACGCACGTACTCTCTCGCACTCTCACGCACGGACTCTCACTCTCTCACGCACGCACTCTCACACTCTTACATACGCACTCTCTCACTCTCTCATGTAGGCACTGGCTCACGCACAAACTCTCTCACTCTCTCATGCACAAACTCTCTCACTCTCTCACGCATGCACTCTCTCACTCTCACGCACGCACTCTCTCACTCTCTCACGCACGCACTCTCACTCTCTCACGCACGCACTCTCTCACTCTCTCACGCACGCACTCTCACTCTCATGCACGCACTCTCTTACTCTCTCACGCACGCACTCTCTTACTCTCTCACGCACGCACTCTCTCACTCTCTAAGGCACGCACTCTCTCACTCTCTCATGCATGCACTCTCTCACTCTCTCACGCACGCACTCTCTCACTCTCTCACGCACGCACTCTCTCACTCTCTCACGCACGCACTCTCTCACTCTCTCACACAGGCACTCTCTCACTCTCTAACGCACGCACTCTCTCACTCTCTCACGCACGCACTCTCTCACTCTCTCACGCACACTCTCACTCACACACACTCCCACTCTCTCATGCACACACACTCTCACTCTCACACGCATGCACACTCTCACACACTATCTCACTCACGCATGTACTCTCGCCACTCTCTCAGGCACGTACTCTTGCCACTCTCTCACGCACGTACTCTCGCCACTCTCTCACGCACGCACTCTCTCAATCTCACGCACGCACTCTTTCACTCTCTCACGCACACACTCTCTCAATCACTCACACACGCACTCTCACTCTCTCACGCACGCACTCTCTCACGCAGGCACTCTCTCACTCTCTAACGCACGGACTCTCTCACTCTCTCACGCAGGCACTCTCACACTCACGCACACTCTCACTCATGCACACTCTCACTCTCTCACGCACGCACACTCTCACTCTCTCACGCACGCACACTCTCACACACTTTCTCACTCACGCATGTACTCTCGCCACTCTCTCAGGCAAGTACTCTTGCCACTCTCTCACGCACGTACTCTCGCCACTCTCTCAGGCACATACTCTCGCAACACTCTCACGCACGCACTCTCTCACGCACGCAGTCTCTCACTCTCTCATGCACGCACTCTCACATTCACGCACGCACACTCTCACTCGCACGCATGCACTCTCTCACTCTCCCACGCACGCACTCTCTCACTCTCTCACGCACGCACTCACACTCTCTAAGGCACGCACTCTCTCACTCTCTCACGCACGCACTCCCTCACTCTCTCACGAATGCACTCTCTCACTCTCTCACGCATGCACTCTCTCACTCTCTCACGCAGACTCTCACTCTCTCACGCACAAAATCTCTCACTCTCTCACGCACGCACTCTCTCACGCACGCACTCTCTCACGCAAGCACTCTCTCACGCACGCACGCACACACTCTCTTACTCTCTCACGCTCGCCCTCTCTCACTCTCTCACGCAAGCACTCTCACACTCTCTCACGCACGCACTCTCTCACAATCTCACGCATGCACTCTCACTCTCTTACATATGCAGTCTCTCACTCTCTCACGTAGGCACTCGCTCACGCACAAACTCTCTCACTCTCTCATGCACAAACTCTCTCACTCTCTCACGCATGCACTCTCTCACTGTCACGCACGCACTCTCTCACTCTCTCACGCACGCACTCTCTCACTCTCTCACGCACGCACTCTCACTCTCATGAACGCACTCTCTTACTCTCTCACGCACGCACTCTCTTACTCTCTCACGCACGCACTCTCTCACTCTCTAAGGCACGCACTCTCTCACTCTCTCATGCACGCACTCTCTCACTCTCTCACACACGCACTCTCTCACTCTCTCACGCACGCACTCTCTCATTCTCTCACGCACGCACTCTCTCACTCTCTCACGCAGGCACTCTCTCACTCTCTAACGCACGCACTCTCTCACTCTCTCACGCACACTCTCAATCACGCACACTCCCACTCTCTCATGCACACACACTCTCACTCTCTCACGCATGCACACTCTCACACACTTCCTCACTCACGCATGTACTCTCGCCACTCTCTCAGGCACGTACTCTTGCCACTCTCTCACGCACGTACTCTCGCCACTCTCTCACGCACGCACTCTCTCACTCTCACGCACGCACTCTCTCACTCACTCACGCACACACTCTCTCAATCACTCACACACGCACTCTCACTCTCTAACGCACGGACTCTCTCACTCTCTCATGCAGGCACTCTCACACTCACGCACACTCTCACTCATGCACACTCTCACTCTCTCACGCACGCACACTCTCACTCTCTCACGCACGCACACTCTCACACACTTTCTCACTCACGCATGTACTCTCGCCACTCTCTCAGGCAAGTACTCTTGCCACTCTCTCACGCACGTACTCTCGCCACTCTCTCAGGCACATACTCTCGCAACACTCTCACGCACGCACTCTCTCACGCACGCAGTCTCTCACTCTCTCATGCACGCACTCTCACATTCACGCACGCACACTCTCACACACTTTCTTACTCTCTCACGCACGCACTCTCTCACGCACGCACACTCTCACTCTCGCACGCACGCACACTCTCACACACTTTCTCACTCACGCATGTACTCTCGCCACTCTCTCAGGCACGTACTCTTGCCACTCTCTAATGCACAAACTCTCGCCACTCTCTCAAGCACGAGCACTCTCTCACTCTCTCACGCATGCACACTCTCACTCTCACGCACGTACTCTCTCGCACTCTCACGCACGGACTCTCACTCTCTCACGCACGCACTCTCACTCTCTTACATACGCACTCTCACTCTCACGTAGGCACTCGCTCACGCACAAACTCTCTCACTCTCTCATGCACAAACTCTCTCACTCTCTCACGCATGCACTCTCTCACTCTCACGCACGCACTCTCTCACTCTCTCACGCACGCACACTCTCACACTCTCACGCACGCACTGTCACTCTCTTAAGTACGCACACTCTCACTCTCTCAAGCACAAACTCTCTCACTCTCTCACACAAACACTCTCAGTCTCACGCACGCACTCTCTCACTCTCACGCACACACTCTCTCTCTCTCTCACACATGCACTCTCACTGTCTCACGCACGCACTCTCTCACTCTCCCGCGCACGCATTCTCTCACTCTCTCATGCACGCACTCTCTCAGTGTCTCACGTGCGCACTCACACTCTCTCACACACGCACTCTCTCACTCTCTCACGCAGGCGCTCTCGCACTCTCTAACGCATGCACTCTATCACTCTCTCACGCAGGCACTCTCTCACTCACACACACTCTCACTCAAGCACAATCTCACTCTCTCACACTCGCACACTCTCACTCTCCCACGCACGCAAACTCTCACACGCTTTCTCACTCACGCATGTACTCTCGCCACTCTCTCAGGCACGTACTCTTGCCACTCTCTCACGCACGTTCTCTCGCCACTCTCTCACGCACGTACTCTCGCCACTCTCTCAGGCACATACACTCGCCACTCTCTCATGCACGCAGTCTCTCACACAAGCACTCTCTCACGCACGCAGTCTCTCACTGTCTCATGCACGCACTCTCACATTCACGCACGCACACTCTCACACACTTTCTTACTCTCTCACGCACGCACTCTCTCACGCACGCACACTCTCACTCTCTCACGCACGCACAGTCTCACACACTTTCTCACTCACGCATGTACTCTCGCCACTCTCTCAGGCACGTACTCTTGCCATTCTCTCAAGCACAAACTCTCGCCTCTCTCTCACGCACATGCACTCTTTCACTCTCTCACGCACGCAATCTCTCACTCTCTCACGCACGCACTCTCTCACTCTCTCACGCACGCACTCTCTCACTCTCTCACGCAGGCACTCTCTCACTCTCTAACGCACGCACTCTCTCACTCTCTCACGCACGCACTCTCTCACTCTCTCACGCACACTCTCACTCACGCACACTCCCACTCTCTCATGCACACACACTCTCACTCTCTCACGCATGCACACTCTCACACACTATCTCACTCACGCATGTACTCTCGCCACTCTCTCAGGCACGTACTCTTGCCACTCTCTCACGCACGTACTCTCGCCACTCTCTCACGCACACACTCTCTCACTCTCTCACGCACGCACTCTCACTCTCATGCACGCACTCTCTTACTCTCTCACGCACGCACTCTCTTACTCTCTCACGCACGCACTCTCTCACTCTCTAAGGCACGCACTCTCTCACTCTCTCATGCACGCACTCTCTCACTCTCTCACACACGCACTCTCTCACTCTCTCACGCACGCACTCTCTCATTCTCTCACGCACGCACTCTCTCACTCTCTCACGCAGGCACTCTCTCACTCTCTAACGCACGCACTCTCTCACGCACGCACTCTCTCACTCTCTCACGCACACTCTCAATCACGCACACTCCCACTCTCTCATGCACACACACTCTCACTCTCTCACGCATGCACACTCTCACACACTTCCTCACTCACGCATGTACTCTCGCCACTCTCTCAGGCACGTACTCTTGCCACTCTCTCACGCACGTACTCTCGCCACTCTCTCACGCACGCACTCTCTCACTCTCACGCACGCACTCTCTCACTCTCTCACGCACACACTCTCTCAATCACTCACACACGCACTCTCACTCTCTAACGCACGGACTCTCTCACTCTCTCATGCAGGCACTCTCACACTCACGCACACTCTCACTCATGCACACTCTCACTCTCTCACGCACGCACACTCTCACTCTCTCACGCACGCACACTCTCACACACTTTCTCACTCACGCATGTACTCTCGCCACTCTCTCAGGCAAGTACTCTTGCCACTCTCTCACGCACGTACTCTCGCCACTCTCTCAGGCACATACTCTCGCAACACTCTCACGCACGCACTCTCTCACGCACGCAGTCTCTCACTCTCTCATGCACGCACTCTCACATTCACGCACGCACACTCTCACACACTTTCTTACTCTCTCACGCACGCACTCTCTCACGCACGCACACTCTCACTCTCGCACGCACGCACACTCTCACACACTTTCTCACTCACGCATGTACTCTCGCCACTCTCTCAGGCACGTACTCTTGCCACTCTCTAATGCACAAACTCTCGCCACTCTCTCAAGCACGAGCACTCTCTCACTCTCTCACGCATGCACACTCTCACTCTCACGCACGTACTCTCTCGCACTCTCACGCACGGACTCTCACTCTCTCACGCACGCACTCTCACTCTCTTACATACGCACTCTCACTCTCTCACGTAGGCACTCGCTCACGCACAAACTCTCTCACTCTCTCATGCACAAACTCTCTCACTCTCTCACGCATGCACTCTCTCACTCTCACGCACGCACTCTCTCACTCTCTCACGCACGCACACTCTCACACTCTCACGCACGCACTGTCACTCTCTTAAGTACGCACACTCTCACTCTCTCAAGCACAAACTCTCTCACTCTCTCACACAAACACTCTCAGTCTCACGCACGCACTCTCTCACTCTCACGCACACACTCTCTCTCTCTCTCACACATGCACTCTCACTGTCTCACGCACGCACTCTCGCACTCTCCCGCGCACGCATTCTCTCACTCTCTCATGCACGCACTCTCTCAGTGTCTCACGTGCGCACTCACACTCTCTCACACACGCACTCTCTCACTCTCTCACGCAGGCACTCTCGCACTCTCTAACGCATGCACTCTATCACTCTCTCACGCAGGCACTCTCTCACTCACACACACTCTCACTCAAGCACAATCTCACTCTCTCACACTCGCACACTCTCACTCTCCCACGCACGCAAACTCTCACACGCTTTCTCACTCACGCATGTACTCTCGCCACTCTCTCAGGCACGTACTCTTGCCACTCTCTCACGCACGTTCTCTCGCCACTCTCTCACGCACGTACTCTCGCCACTCTCTCAGGCACATACACTCGCCACTCTCTCATGCACGCAGTCTCTCACACAAGCACTCTCTCACGCACGCAGTCTCTCACTGTCTCATGCACGCACTCTCACATTCACGCACGCACACTCTCACACACTTTCTTACTCTCTCACGCACGCACTCTCTCACGCACGCACACTCTCACTCTCTCACGCACGCACACTCTCACACACTTTCTCACTCACGCATGTACTCTCGCCACTCTCTCAGGCACGTACTCTTGCCATTCTCTCAAGCACAAACTCTCGCCTCTCTCTCACGCACATGCACTCTTTCACTCTCTCACGCACGCAATCTCTCACTCTCTCACGCACGCACTCTCTCACTCTCTCACGCACGCACTCTCTCACTCTCTCACGCAGGCACTCTCTCACTCTCTAACGCACGCACTCTCTCACTCTCTCACGCACGCACTCTCTCACTCTCTCACGCACACTCTCACTCACGCACACTCCCACTCTCTCATGCACACACACTCTCACTCTCTCACGCATGCACACTCTCACACACTATCTCACTCACGCATGTACTCTCGCCACTCTCTCAGGCACGTACTCTTGCCACTCTCTCACGCACGTACTCTCGCCACTCTCTCACGCACACACTCTCTCAATCTCACGCACGCACTCTCTCACTCTCTCACGCACACACTCTCTCAATCACTCACACGCACACTCTCACTCTCTCACGCACGCACTCTCTCACTCTCTCACGCAGGCACTCTCTCACTCGCTAACGCACGCACTCTCTCACTCTCTCATGCAGGCACTCTCACACTCACGCACACTCTCACTCATGCACACTCTCACTCTCTCACGCACGCACACTCTCACTCTCTCACGCACGCACACTCTCACACACTTTCTCACTCACGCATGTACTCTCGCCACTCTCTCAGGCAAGTACTCTTGCCACTCTCTCACGCACGTACTCTCGCCACTCTCTCAGGCACATACTCTCGCAACACTCTCACGCACGCACTCTCTCACGCACGCAGTCTCTCACTCTCTCATGCACGCACTCTCACATTCACGCACGCACACTCTCACTCGCACGCATGCACTCTCTCACTCTCCCACGCACGCACTCTCTCACTCTCTCACGCACGCACTCACACTCTCTAAGGCACGCACTCTCTCACTCTCTCACGCACGCACTCCCTCACTCTCTCACGAATGCACTCTCTCACTCTCTCACGCATGCACTCTCTCACTCTCTCACGCACGCAGACTCTCACTCTCTCACGCACAAAATCTCTCACTCTCTCACGCACGCACTCTCTCATGCACGCACTCTCTCACGCAAGCACTCTCTCACGCACGCACGCACACACTCTCTTACTCTCTCACGCTCGCCCTCTCTCACTCTCTCACGCAAGCACTCTCACACTCTCTCACGCACGCACTCTCTCACAATCTCACGCACGCACTCTCACTCTCTTACATACGCACTCTCTCACTCTCTCACGTAGGCACTCGCTCACGCACAAACTCTCTCACTCTCTCATGCAGAAACTCTCTCACTCTCTCACGCATGCACTCTCTCACTGTCACGCACGCACTCTCTCACTCTCTCACGCACGCACTCTCTCACTCTCTCACGCACGCACTCTCATTCTCATGCACGCACTCTCTTACTCTCTCACGCACGCACTCTCTTACTCTCTCACGCACGCACTCTCTCACTCTCTAAGGCACGCACTCTCTCACTCTCTCACGCACGCACTCTCTCACGCACGCACTCTCTCACTCTCTCACGCACGCACTCTCTCACTCTCTCACGCAGGCACTCTCTCACTCTCTAACGCACGCACTCTCTCACTCTCTCATGCACGCACTCTCTCACTCTCTCATGCACACTCTCACTCACGCACACTCCCACTCTCTCATGCACACACACTCTCACTCTCTCACGCATGCACACTCTCACACACTTTCTCACTCACGCACGTACTCTCGCCACTCTCTCAGGCACGTACTCTTGCCACTCTCTCACGCACGTACTCTCGCCACTCTCTCACGCACGCACTCTCTCACTCTCACGCACGCACTCTCTCACTCTCTCACGCACACACTCTCTCAATCACTCACACACGCACTCTCACTCTCACGCACGCACTCTCTCACTCTCTCACGCAGGCACTCTCTCACTCTCTAACGCACGCACTCTCTCACTCTCTCACGCAGGCACTCTCACACTCACGCACACTCTCACTCATGCATACTCTCACTCTCTCACGCACGCACACTCTCACTCTCTCACGCACGCACACTCTCACACACTTTCTCACTCACGCATGTACTCTCGCCACTCTCTCAGGCAAGTACTCTTGCCACTCTCTCACGCACGTACTCTCGCCACTCTCTCAGGCACATACTCTCGCAACACTCTCACGCACGCACTCTCTCACGCACGCAGTCTCTCACTCTCTCATGCACGCACTCTCACATTCACGCACGCACACTCTCACACACTTTCTTACTCTCTCACGCACGCACTCTCTCACGCACGCACACTCTCACTCTCGCACGCACGCACACTCACACACTTTCTCACTCACGCATGTACTCTCGCCACTCTCTCAGGCACGTACTCTTGCCACTCTCTCATGCACAAACTCTCGCCACTCTCTCAAACACGTGCATTCTCTCACTCTCTCAGGCATTCACACTCTCACTCTCACGCATGTACTCTCTCGCACTCTCACGCACGGACTCTCACTCTCTCACGCACGCACTCTCACTCTCTTACATACGCACTCTCTCACTCTCTCACGTAGGCACTCGCTCACGCACAAACTCTCTCACTCTCTCATGCACAAACTCTCACTCTCTCACGCATGCACTCTCTCACTCTCACGCACGCACTCTCTCACTCTCTCACGCACGCACACTCTCACACTCTCACGCACGCACTGTCACTCTCTTAAGTACGCACACTCTCACTCTCTCACGCACGCACACTCTCACTCTCTCAAGCACAAACTCTCTCACTCTCTCACACAAACACTCTCAGTCTCACGCACGCACTCTCTCACTCTCACGCACACACTCTCTCTCTCTCTCACACATGCACTCTCACTGTCTCACGCACGCACTCTCTCACTCTCCCGCGCACGCATTCTCTCACTCTCTCATGCACGTACTCTCTCAGTGTCTCACGTGCGCACTCACACTCTCTCACACACGCACTCTCTCACTCTCTCACGCAGGCACTCTCGCACTCTCTCACGCAGGCACTCTCTCACTCACACACACTCTCACTCAAGCACAATCTCACTCTCTCACACACGCACACTCCCACTCTCTCATGCACACACACTCTCACTCTCTCACGCATGCACACTCTCACACACTTTCTCACTCACGCACGTACTCTCGCCACTCTCTCAGGCACGTACTCTTGCCACTCTCTCACGCACGTACTCTCGCCACTCTCTCACGCACGCACTCTCTCACTCTCACGCACGCACTCTCTCACTCTCTCACGCACACACTCTCTCAATCACTCACACACGCACTCTCACTCTCACGCACGCACTCTCTCACTCTCTCACGCAGGCACTCTCTCACTCTCTAACGCACGCACTCTCTCACTCTCTCACGCAGGCACTCTCACACTCACGCACACTCTCACTCATGCATACTCTCACTCTCTCACGCACGCACACTCTCACTCTCTCACGCACGCACACTCTCACACACTTTCTCACTCACGCATGTACTCTCGCCACTCTCTCAGGCAAGTACTCTTGCCACTCTCTCACGCACGTACTCTCGCCACTCTCTCAGGCACATACTCTCGCAACACTCTCACGCACGCACTCTCTCACGCACGCAGTCTCTCACTCTCTCATGCACGCACTCTCACATTCACGCACGCACACTCTCACACACTTTCTTACTCTCTCACGCACGCACTCTCTCACGCACGCACACTCTCACTCTCGCACGCACGCACACTCACACACTTTCTCACTCACGCATGTACTCTCGCCACTCTCTCAGGCACGTACTCTTGCCACTCTCTCATGCACAAACTCTCGCCACTCTCTCAAACACGTGCATTCTCTCACTCTCTCAGGCATTCACACTCTCACTCTCACGCATGTACTCTCTCGCACTCTCACGCACGGACTCTCACTCTCTCACGCACGCACTCTCACTCTCTAACATACGCACTCTCTCACTCTCTCACGTAGGCACTCGCTCACGCACAAACTCTCTCACTCTCTCATGCACAAACTCTCACTCTCTCACGCATGCACTCTCTCACTCTCACGCACGCACTCTCTCACTCTCTCACGCACGCACACTCTCACACTCTCACGCACGCACTGTCACTCTCTTAAGTACGCACACTCTCACTCTCTCACGCATGCACACTCTCACTCTCTCAAGCACAAACTCTCTCACTCTCTCACACAAACACTCTCAGTCTCACGCACGCACTCTCTCACTCTCACGCACACACTCTCTCTCTCTCTCACACATGCACTCTCACTGTCTCACGCACGCACTCTCTCACTCTCCCGCGCACGCATTCTCTCACTCTCTCATGCACGTACTCTCTCAGTGTCTCACGTGCGCACTCACACTCTCTCACACACGCACTCTCTCACTCTCTCACGCAGGCACTCTCGCACTCTCTCACGCAGGCACTCTCTCACTCACACACACTCTCACTCAAGCACAATCTCACTCTCTCACACACGCACACTCTCACTCTCCCACGCACGCAAACTCTCACACGCTTTCTCACTCACGCATGTACTCTCGCCACTCTCTCAGGCACGTACTCTTGCCACTCTCTCACGCACGTACTCTCGCCACTCTCTCACGCACGTACTCTCGCCACTCTCTCAGGCACATACACTCGCCACTCTCTCATGCACGCAGTCTCTCACACAAGCACTCTCTCACGCACGCAGTCTCTCACTGTCTCATGCACGCACTCTCACATTCACGCACGCACACTCTCACACACTTTCTTACTCTCTCACGCACGCACTCTCTCACGCACGCACACTGTCACTCTCTCACGCACGCACACTCTCACACACTTTCTCACTCACGCATGTACTCTCGCCACTCTCTCAGGCACGTACTCTTGCCATTCTCTCAAGCACAAACTCTCGCCTCTCTCTCACGCACATGCACTCTTTCACTCTCTCACACACGCAATCTCTCACTCTCATGCACGCACTCTCTCACACACTCACACACGCACTCTCACTCTCTCACACACGCACACTCTCACGCAAGCACTCTCTCAGGCACGCACGCACGCACACACTCTCTTACTCTCTCAGGCACGCCCTCTCTCACTCTCTCACGCACGCACTCTCTCTCTCTCACGCACGCACTCTCACTCTCTCACGTACGCACACTCTCACTCTCTCACGCACAAACTCTCTCACTCTCTCACGCACAAACTCTCGCACTCTCTCATGCACGCACTCTCTCACTCTCTCACGCACGCACTCTGACACTCTCTCACGCACGCACTTTCTCACTCTCTCACGCAGGCACTCTCTCTCTCTCACGCAGGCACTCTCTCACTCTCTAACGCACTCATTCTCTCACTCTCTCACGCATGCACTCTCTCACTCACACACACTCTCACGTACGCCCTCTCTCACTCTCTCACGCATGCACTCTCTCACTCTCTCACGCACGCACTCTTTCATGCACGCCTACTCTCACTCTCTCACGCATGCACACTCTCACACACTTTCTCACTCACTCACGCACGCACTCGCGCACTCTCTCATGCAAGCAGTCTCTCACACAAGCACTCTCTCAGGCACGGATGCAAGCACACACTCTCTTACCCTCTCACGCACGCGCTCTCTCACGCACGCGCTCTCTCACGCACACCCTCTCTCACGCAAGCAATCTCTCAGGCACGCACGCAAACACACACTCTCTTACTCTCTCACGCACGTACTCTCTCACACTCTCACGCACGCACTCTCACTCTCTTACGTATGCAAACTCTCACTCGCTCACGTACGCACACTCTCACTCTCTCACGCACAAACTCTCTCACTCTCTCACACACAAACTCTCTCACACTCTCACGCACCCACTCTCACAATATCACGCACGCACTCTCTCACTCTCTCACGCACGCACTCTCACTCTCTCACGCACGCACTCTCTCACTCTCTCACGCACGCACTCTCTCACTCTCTTACGCATGCACTCTCTCACTCTCTAAGGCATGCACTCTCTCACTCTCTAAGGCATGCACTCTCACACTCTCTCCCGCACGCACTCTCTCACTCTCTCACGCACGCACTCTCTCACTCAAACACACTCTCACTCACGCACTCTCTCACTCTCTCACGCACGCACACTCTCACCCTGTCACGCACGCACTCTCTCACTCTCTCACGCAGGAACTCTCTCACTCTCTAACGCATGCACTCTCTCACTCACGCACGCACTCTCTCAGTCACGCACACTCTCACTCTCTCACGCACGCACAATCTCAATCTCTGACGCACGCACACTCTCACACACTTTCTCACTCACGCATGTACTCTCGCCACTCTCTCAGGCACGTACTCTTGCCACTCTCTCACGCATGTACTCTCGCCACTCTCTCAGGCACATACTCTTGCCACTCTCTCACGCACGCACTCTCTCACACACGCACTGTCTAAAGCACGCAGTCTCTCACTCTCTCACGCATGCACACTCTCACGCACTTTCTTACTCACGCATGTACTCTCGCCACTCTCTCAGGCACGTACACTTACCACTCTCACACGCACAAACTTTCGCGACTCTCTCACGACGTGCACTCTTCCACTCTCTCACGCACGCACTCTCTCACTCTCACGCACGCACTCTCTCACACTCTCACGCACGCACTCTCACTCCCACGCACGCACACTCTCACTCTCTCACGCACAAACTCTCTCAGTCTCTCACGCACAAACTCTCTCACTCTCACACACAAACTCTCTCACTCTCACGCAGGCACTCTCTCACTCTCTAAGGCACGCACTCTCTCACTCTCTAACGCAAGCACTCTCTCACTCCGTAACGCACGCACTCTCTCACGCACGCACACTCTCACTCTCTCACGCATGCACACTCTCACACACTTTCTCTCTCTCTCACTCACGCACGCACTCTCTCACTCTCTCATGCAAGAACTCTCTCACGCACGCACTCTCTCATGCACGCACTCTCTCACACACGCACTCTCTCACGCAAGCACTCTCTCACGCAAGCACTCTCTCAGGCACTCACGCACGCACACACTCTCTTACACTCTCACGCAAGCCCTCTCTCAATCTCTCACGCATGCACTCTCTCACTCTCTCACGCACGCACACTCTCACACTCTCACGCACGCACTCTCACTCTCATACGTACGCACACTCTCACTCTCTCACGTACGCACACTCTCACTCTCTCACGCACAAACTCTCTCACTCTCTCACGCACAAACTCTCTCACTCTCTCACGCACAAACTATCTCACTCTCTCACACACGCACTATCTCACTCTAACGCACGCACTCACTCACTCTCACGCACGCACTCTCTCACTCTCTCACGCACGCACTCTCTCATTCTCTCACGCAGGCACTCTCTCACTCTCTAACACACGGACTCTCTCACTCTCTCATGCAGGCACTCTCTCACGCACGCACACTCTCACTCGCACGCATGCACTCTCTCACTCTCTCACGCATGCACTCTCTCACTCTCTCACGCACGCAGACTCTCACTCTCTCACGCACAAAATCTCTCACTCTCTCACGCACGCACTCTCTCACGCACGCACTCTCTCACGCAAGCACTCTCTCACGCACGCACGCACACACTCTCTTACTCTCTCACGCTTGACCTCTCTCACTCTCTCACGCAAGCACTCTCACACTCTCTCACGCACGCACTCTCTCACAATCTCACGCACGCACTCTCACTCTCTTACATACGCACTCTCTCACTCTCTCACGTAGGCACTCGCTCACGCACAAACTCTCCCACTCTCTCATGCACAAACTCTCTCACTCTCTCACGCATGCACTCTCTCACTCTCACGCACGCACTCTCTCACTCTCTCACGCACGCACTCTCACTCTCTCACGCACGCACTCTCTCACTCTCTCACGCACGCACTCTCACTCTCATGCACGCACTCTCTTACTCTCTCACGCACGCACTCTCTTACTCTCTCACGCACGCACTCTCTCACTCTCTAAGGCACGCACTCTCTCACTCTCTCACGCACGCACTCTCTCACTCTCTCACGCACGCACTCTCTCACTCTCTCACGCACGCACTCTCTCACTCTCTCACGCAGGCACTCTCTCACTCTCTAACGCACGCACTCTCTCACTCTCACGCACGCACTCTCTCACTCTCTCACGCACACTCTCACTCACGCACACTCCCACTCTCTCATGCACACACACTCTCACTCTCTCACGCATGCACACTCTCACACACTTTCTCACTCACGCATGTACTCTCGCCACTCTCTCAGGCACGTACTCTTGCCACTCTCTCACGCACGTACTCTCGCCACTCTCTCACGCACGCACTCTCTCACTCTCACGCACGCACTCTCTCACTCTCTCACGCACACACTCTCTCAATCACTCACACACGCACTCTCACTCTCTCACGCACGCACTCTCTCACTCTCTCACGCAGGCACTCTCACACTCACGCACACTCTCACTCATGCACACTCTCACTCTCTCACGCACGCACACTCTCACTCTCTCATGCACGCACACTCTCACACACTTTCTCACTCACGCAAGTACTCTCGCCACTCTCTCAGGCAAGTACTCTTGCACACTCTCTCACGCACGTACTCTCGCCACTCTCTCAGGCACATACTCTCGCAACACTCTCACGCACGCACTCTCTCACGCACGCAGTCTCTCACTCTCTCATGCATGCACTCTCACATTCACGCACGCACACTCTCACATACTTTCTTACTCTCTCACGCACGCACTCTCTCACGCACGCACACTCTCACTCTCGCACGCAGACTCTCACACACTTTCTCACTCACGCATGTACTCTCGCCACTCTCTCAGGCACGTACTCTTGCCACTCTCTCATGCACAAACTCTCGCCACTCTCTCAAGCACGTGCACTCTCTCACTCTCTCACGCATGCACACTCTCACTCTCACGCACGTACTCTCTCGCACTCTCACGCACGGACTCTCACTCTCGCACGCACGCACTCTCACTCTCTTACATACGCACTCTCTCACTCTCTCATGTAGGCACTCGCTCACGCACAAACTCTCTCACTCTCTCATGCACAAACTCTCTCACTCTCTCACGCATGCACTCTCTCACTCTCACGCACGCACTCTCTCACTCTCTCACGCACGCACTCTCACTCTCTCACGCACGCACTCTCTCACTCCCTCACGCACGCACTCTCACTCTCATGCACGCACTCTCTTACTCTCTCACGCACGCACTCTCTTACTCTCTCACGCACGCACTCTCTCACTCTCTAAGGCAAGCACTCTCTCACTCTCTCATGCATGCACTCTCTCACTCTCTCACGCACGCACTCTCTCACTCTCTCACGCAGGCACTCTCTCACTCTCTAATGCATGCACTCTCTCACTCTCTCACGCACGCACTCTCTCACTCTCTCACGCACACTCTCACTCACGCACACTCCCACTCTCTCATGCACACACACTCTCACTCTCTCACGCATGCACACTTTCACACACTTTCTCACTCACGCATGTACTCTCGCCACTCTCTCAGGCACGTACTCTTGCCACTCTCTCACGCACGTTCTTTCGCCACTCTCTCACGCACGCACTCTCTCAATCTCACGCACGCACTCTCTCACTCTCTCACGCACACACTCTCTCAATCACTCACACACGCACTCTCACTCTCTCACGCACGCACTCTCTCACTCTCTCACGCAGGCACTCTCTCACTCTCTAACGCACGGACTCTCTCACTCTCTCACGCAGGCACTCTCACACTCACGCACACTCTCACTCATGCACACTCTCACTCTCTCACGCACGCACACTCTCACTCTCTCACGCACGCACACTCTCACACACTTTCTCACTCACGCATGTACTCTCGCCACTCTCTCAGGCAAGTACTCTTGCCACTCTCTCACGCACGTACTCTCACCACTCTCTCAGGCACATACTCTCGCAACACTCTCACGCACGCACACTCTCACGCACGCAGTCTCTCACTCTCTCATGCACGCACTCTCACATTCACGCACGCACACTCTCACTCGCACGCATGCACTCTCTCACTCTCCCACGCACGCACTCTCTCACTCTCTCACGCACGCACTCACACTCTCTAAGGCACGCACTCTCTCACTCTCTCACGCACGCACTCCCTCACACTCTCACGAATGCACTCTCTCACTCTCTCACGCATGCACTCTCTCACTCTCTCACGCACGCAGACTCTCATTCTCTCACGCACAAAATCTCTCACTCTCTCACGTACGCACTCTCTCACGCACGCACTCTCTCACGCAAGCACTCTCTCACGCACGCACGCACACACTCTCTTACTCTCTCACGCTCGCCCTCTCTCACTCTCTCACGCAAGCACTCTCACACTCTCTCACGCACGCACTCTCTCACAATCTCACGCACGCACTCTCACTCTCTTACATACGCACTCTCTCACTCTCTCACGTAGGCACTCGCTCACGCACAAACTCTCTCACTCTCTCATGCACAAACTCTCTCACTCTCTCACGCATGCACTCTCTCACTGTCACGCACGCACTCTCTCACTCTCTCACGCACGCACTCTCTCACTCTCTCACGCACGCACTCTCACTCTCATGCACGCACTCTCTTACTCTCTCACGCACGCACTCTCTCACTCTCTCACGCACGCACTCTCTCACTCTCTCACGCACGCACTCTCTCACTCTCTCACGCACGCACTCTCTCACTCTCTCACGCACGCACTCTCTCACTCTCTCACGCAGGCACTCTCTCACTCTCTAACGCACGCACTCTCTCACTCTCTCACGCACGCACTCTCTCACTCTCTCAAGCACACTCTCACTCACGCACACTCCCACTCTCTCATGCACACACACTCTCACTCTCTCACGCATGCACACTCTCACACACTTTCTCACTCACGCATGTACTCTCGCCACTCTCTCAGGCACGTACTCTTGCCACTCTCTCACGCACGTACTCTCGCCACTCTCTCACGCACGCACTCTCTCACTCTCACGCACGCACTCTCTCACTCTCTCACGCACACACTTTCTCAATCACTCACACACGCACTCTCACTCTCTCACGCACGCACTCTCTCACTCTCTCACGCAGGCACTCTCTCACTCTCTAACGCACGCACTCTC
Source organism: Carcharodon carcharias (assembly GCF_017639515.1). Classification (NCBI taxonomy): domain Eukaryota; kingdom Metazoa; phylum Chordata; class Chondrichthyes; order Lamniformes; family Lamnidae; genus Carcharodon; species Carcharodon carcharias. The sequence continues at coordinate 43,575,132 of NC_054487.1, read as the reverse complement.
TCACTCTCTCACGCAGGCACTCTCACACTCACGCACACTCTCACTCATGCACACTCTCACTCTCTCACGCACGCACACTCTCACTCTCTCATGCACGCACACTCTCACACACTTTCTCACTCACGCATGTACTCTCGCCACTCTCTCAGGCAAGTACTCTTGCCACTCTCTCACGCACGTACTCTCGCCACTCTCTCAGGCACATACTCTCGCAACACTCTCACGCACGCACTCTCTCATGCACGCAGTCTCTCACTCTCTCATGCACGCACTCTCACATTCACGCACGCACACTCTCACACACTTTCTTACTCTCTCACGCACGCACTCTCTCACGCACGCACACTCTCACTCTCGCACGCACGCACACTCTCACACACTTTCTCACTCACGCATGTACTCTCGCCACTCTCTCAGGCACGTACTCTTGCCACTCTCTCATGCACAAACTCTCGCCACTCTCTCAAGCACGAGCACTCTCTCACTCTCTCACGCATGCACACTCTCACTCTCACGCACGTACTCTCTCGCACTCTCACGCACGGACTCTCACTCTCTCACGCACGCACTCTCACTCTCTTACATACGCACTCTCTCACTCTCTCACGTAGGCACTCGCTCACGCACAAACTCTCTCACTCTCTCATGCACAAACTCTCTCACTCTCTCACGCATGCACTCTCTCATTCTCACGCATGCACTCTCTCACTCTCTCACGCACGCACTCTCACTCTCTCACGCACGCACTCTCTCACTCTCTCACGCACGCACTCTCTCACTCTCATGCACGCACTCTCTTACTCCCTCACGCACGCACTCTCTTACTCTCTCACGCACACACTCTCTCACTCTCTAAGGCACGCACTCTCTCACTCTCTCATGCACCCACTCTCTCACTCTCTCATGCACGCACTCTCTCACTCTCTCACGCACGCACTCTCTCACTCTCTCACGCACGCACTCTCTCACTCTCTCACGCACGCACTCTCTCACTCTCTCATGCACGCACTCTCTCACTCTCTCACGCACGCACTCTCTCACTCTCTCACGCACGCACTCTCTCACTCTCTCACGCAGGCACTCTCTCACTCTCTAACGCACGCACTCTCTCACTCTCTCACGCACGCACACTCTCACACACTTTCTCACTCACGCACGTACTCTCGCCACTCTCTCACGCACGCACTCTCTCACTCTCACGCACGCACTCTCTCACTCTCTCACGCACACACTCTCTCAATCACTCACGCACGCACTCTCACTCTCTCACGCACGCACTCTCTCACTCTCTCACGCAGGCACTCTCTCACTCTCTAACGCACGCACTCTCTCACTCTCTCATGCGGGCACTCTCACACTCACGCACACGCTAACTCATGCACACTCTCACTCTCTCACGCACGCACACTCTCACTCTCTCACGCACGCACACTCTCACACACTTTCTCACTCACGCATGTACTCTCGCCACTCTCTCAGGCAAGTACTCTTGCCACTCTCTCACGCACGTACTCTCGCCACTCTCTCAGGCACATACTCTCGCAACACTCTCACGCACGCACTCTCTCACGCACGCAGTCTCTCACTCTCTCATGCACGCTCTCTCACATTCACGCACGCACACTCTCACACACTTTCTTACTCTCTCACGCACTCACTCTCTCACGCACGCACACTCTCACTCTCGCACGCACGCACACTCTCACACACTTTCTCACTCACGCATGTACACTCGCCACTCTCTCAGGCACGTACTCTTGCCACTCTCTCATGCACAAACTCTCGCCACTCTCTCAAGCACGTGCACTCTCTCACTCTCTCACGCATGCACACTCACACTCTCACGCACGTACTCTCTCGCACTCTCACGCACGGACTCTCACTCTCTCACGCACGCACTCTCACTGTCTTACATACGCACTCTCTCACACTCTCACGTAGGCACTCGCTCACGCACAAACTCTCTCACTCTCTCATGCACAAACTCTCTCACTCTCTCACGCATGCACTCTCTCACTCTCACGCACGCACTCTCTCACTCTCTCACGCACACACTCTCACTCTCACGCACGCACTCTCTCACTCTCTCACGCACGCACTCTCACTCTCATGCACGCACTCTCTTACTCTCTCACGCACGCACTCTCTTACTCTCTCACGCACGCACTCTCTCACTCTCTAAGGCACGCACTCTCTCACTCTCTCATGCACGCACTCTCTCACTCTCTCACGCACGCACTCTCACACTCTCTCACGCACGCACTCTCTCACTCTCTCACGCACGCACTCTCTCAAACACTTTCTCACTCACGCTTGTACACTCGCCACTCTCTCAGGCACGTACACTTGCCACTCTCTCAAGCACAAACTCTCGCCACTCTCTCATGACGTGCACTCTCTCACTCTCATGCACGCACTCTCTCACACACTCACGCACGCACTCACTCTCACGCACTCACACTCTCACACTCTCACGCATGCACGCTCTCACATACTTTCTCTCTCTCTCACTCACGCACGCACTCTCTCACTCTCTCATGCAAGCACTCTCTCACTCACGCACTCTCTCACGCACGCACTCTCTCACGCAAGCACTCTCTCACGCAAGCACTCTCTCACGCAAGCACTCTCTCAGGCACGCAGGCACGCAGACACTCTCTAACTCTCTCACGCACGCCCTCTCTCACTCTCTCAAGCACAAACTCTCTCGCTCTCTCACGTACGCACTCTCTCACTCTCACGCACGCACTCTCTCACTCTCACGCACGCACTCTCTCACTCTCACGCACGCACTCTCTCACTCTCTCACGCACACACTCTCTCACTCTCTATGCACACACTCTCTCACTCTCTCACGCAAGCACTCTCTCACTCTCTCACGCACGCACTCTGTCACTCTCTCACGCAGGCACACTCGCACTCTCTAACGCACGCACTCTCACTCTCTCACGCACGCACTTTCTCACTCACACACACTCTCACTCAAGCACACTCTCACTCTCTCACCCGCGCACACTCTCACTCTCCCACGCACGCACACTCTCACACAATTTCTCACTCACGCATGTACTCTCGCCACTCTCTCAGGCACGTACTCTTTCCACTCTCTCACGCACGTACCCTCGCCACTCTCTCAGGCACATACTCTCACCACTCTCTCACGCACGCACTCTCTCACACACGCACTCTCTCATGCACGCAGTCTCTCACTCTCTCAGACACGCACTCTCACATTCACGCACGCACACTCTCACGCACTTTCTCACTCTCTCACGCATGCACTCTCTCACTCTCTCACGCACGCACTCTCTCACACTCTCATGCACGCACTCTCACTCTCTTAAGTACGCACACTCTCACTCTCTCAAGCACAAACTCTCTCACTCTCTCACACACGAAGACTCTCAGTCTCACGCACGCACTCTCTCACTCTCACGCACGCACTCTCTCACTCTCTCACGCACACACTCTTTCACTCTCTATGCACACACTCTCTCACTCTCTCACGCAAGCACTCTCTCACTCTCTCACGCACGCACTCTCTCACTCTCTCACGCAGGCACTCTCGCACTCTCTAACGCACGCACTCTCTCACTCTCTCACGCACGCACTTTCTCACTCACACACACTCTCACTCAAGCACACTCTCACTCTCTCACCCACGCACACTCTCACTCTCCCACGCACGCACACTCTCACACAATTTCTCACTCACGCATGTACTCTCGCCACTCTCTCAGGCACGTACTCTTTCCACTCTCTCACGCACGTACCCTCGCCACTCTCTCAGGCACATACTCTCACCACTCTCTCACGCACGGACTCTCTCACACACGCACTCTCTCATGCACGCAGTCTCTCACTCTCTCAGACACGCACTCTCACATTCACGCACGCACACTCTCACGCACTTTCTCACTCTCTCACGCACGCACTCTCTCACTCTCTCATGCATGCACTCTCTCACTCTCTAATGCACGCACTCTCTCACTCTCTCCCGCACGCACTCTCTCACTCTCTCACGCACGCACTTTCTCACTCACACACACTCTCACTCAAGCACACTCTCACTCTCTCACCCACGCACACTCTCACTCTCCCACGCACGCACACTCTCACACAATTTCTCACTCACGCATGTACTCTCGCCACTCTCTCAGGCACGTACTCTTTCCACTTTCTCACACACGTACCCTCGCCACTCTCTCAGGCACATACTCTCACCACTCTCTCACGCACGGACTCTCTCACACACGCACTCTCTCATGCACGAAGTCTCTCACTCTCTCAGACACGCACTCTCACATTCACGCACGCACACTCTCACGCACTTTCTCACTCTCTCACGCATGCACTCTCTCACTCTCTCACGCACGCACTCTCTCACACTCTCATGCACAAACTCTCTCGCTCTCTCACGTACGCACTCTCTCACTCTCACGCACGCACTCTCTCACTCTCACGCACGCACTCTCTCACTCTCACGCACGCACTCTCTCACTCTCTCACGCACACACTCTCTCACTCTCTATGCACACACTCTCTCACTCTCTCACGCAAGCACTCTCTCACTCTCTCACGCACGCACTCTCTCACTCTCTCACGCAGGCACACTCGCACTCTCTAACGCACGCACTCTCACTCTCTCACGCACGCACTTTCTCACTCACACACACTCTCACTCAAGCACACTCTCACTCTCTCACCCACGCACACTCTCACTCTCCCACGCACGCACACTCTCACACAATTTCTCACTCACGCATGTACTCTCGCCACTCTCTCAGGCACGTACTCTTTCCACTCTCTCACGCACGTACCCTCGCCACTCTCTCAGGCACATACTCTCACCACTCTCTCACGCACGCACTCTCTCACACACGCACTCTCTCATGCACGCAGTCTCTCACTCTCTCAGACACGCACTCTCACATTCACCCACGCACACTCTCACGCACTTTCTCACTCTCTCACGCATGCACTCTCTCACTCTCTCACGCACGCACTCTCTCACACTCTCATGCACGCACTCTCACTCTCTTAAGTACGCACACTCTCACTCTCTCAAGCACAAACTCTCTCACTCTCTCACACACGAAGACTCTCAGTCTCACGCACGCACTCTCACTCTCACGCACGCACTCTCTCACTCTCTCACGCACACACTCTTTCACTCTCTATGCACACACTCTCTCACTCTCTCACGCAAGCACTCTCTCACTCTCTCACGCACGCACTCTCTCACTCTCTCACGCAGGCACTCTCGCACTCTCTAACGCACGCACTCTCTCACTCTCTCACGCACGCACGTTCTCACTCACACACACTCTCACTCAAGCACACTCTCACTCTCTCACCCACGCACACTCTCACTCTCCCACGCATGCACACTCTCACACAATTTCTCACTCACGCATGTACTCTCGCCACTCTCTCAGGCACGTACTCTTTCCACTCTCTCACGCACGTACCCTCGCCACTCTCTCAGGCACATACTCTCACCACTCTCTCACGCACGGACTCTCTCACACACGCACTCTCTCATGCACGCAGTCTCTCACTCTCTCAGACACGCACTCTCACATTCACGCACGCACACTCTCACGCACTTTCTCACTCTCTCACGCACGCACTCTCTCACTCTCTCATGCATGCACTCTCTCACTCTCTAACGCACGCACTCTCTCACTCTCTCCCGCACGCACTCTCTCACTCTCTCACGCACGCACTTTCTCACTCACACACACTCTCACTCAAGCACACTCTCACTCTCTCACCCGCGCACACTCTCACTCTCCCACGCACGCACACTCTCACACAATTTCTCACTCACGCATGTACTCTCGCCACTCTCTCAGGCACGTACTCTTTCCACTCTCTCACGCACGTACCCTCGCCACTCTCTCAGGCACATACTCTCACCACTCTCTCACGCACGCACTCTCTCACACACGCACTCTCTCATGCACGCAGTCTCTCACTCTCTCAGACACGCACTCTCACATTCACGCACGCACACTCTCACGCACTTTCTCACTCTCTCACGCATGCACTCTCTCACTCTCTCACGCACGCACTCTCTCACACTCTCATGCACGCACTCTCACTCTCTTAAGTACGCACACTCTCACTCTCTCAAGCACAAACTCTCTCACTCTCTCACACACGAAGACTCTCAGTCTCACGCACGCACTCTCTCACTCTCACGCACGCACTCTCTCACTCTCTCACGCACACACTCTTTCACTCTCTATGCACACACTCTCTCACTCTCTCACGCAAGCACTCTCTCACTCTCTCACGCACGCACTCTCTCACTCTCTCACGCAGGCACTCTCGCACTCTCTAACGCACGCACTCTCTCACTCTCTCACGCACGCACTTTCTCACTCACACACACTCTCACTCAAGCACACTCTCACTCTCTCACCCACGCACACTCTCACTCTCCCACGCACGCACACTCTCACACAATTTCTCACTCACGCATGTACTCTCGCCACTCTCTCAGGCACGTACTCTTTCCACTCTCTCACGCACGTACCCTCGCCACTCTCTCAGGCACATACTCTCACCACTCTCTCACGCACGGACTCTCTCACACACGCACTCTCTCATGCACGCAGTCTCTCACTCTCTCAGACACGCACTCTCACATTCACGCACGCACACTCTCACGCACTTTCTCACTCTCTCACGCACGCACTCTCTCACTCTCTCATGCATGCACTCTCTCACTCTCTAATGCACGCACTCTCTCACTCTCTCCCGCACGCACTCTCTCACTCTCTCACGCACGCACTTTCTCACTCACACACACTCTCACTCAAGCACACTCTCACTCTCTCACCCACGCACACTCTCACTCTCCCACGCACGCACACTCTCACACAATTTCTCACTCACGCATGTACTCTCGCCACTCTCTCAGGCACGTACTCTTTCCACTCTCTCACGCACGTACCCTCGCCACTCTCTCAGGCACATACTCTCACCACTCTCTCACGCACGCACTCTCTCACACACGCACTCTCTCATGCACGCAGTCTCTCACTCTCTCAGACACGCACTCTCACATTCACGCACGCACACTCTCACGCACTTTCTCACTCTCTCACGCATGCACTCTCTCACTCTCTCACGCACGCACTCTCTCACACTCTCATGCACGCACTCTCACTCTCTTAAGTACGCACACTCTCACTCTCTCAAGCACAAACTCTCTCACTCTCTCACACACGAAGACTCTCAGTCTCACGCACGCACTCTCTCACTCTCACGCACGCACTCTCTCACTCTCTCACGCACACACTCTTTCACTCTCTATGCACACACTCTCTCACTCTCTCACGCAAGCACTCTCTCACTCTCTCACGCACGCACTCTCTCACTCTCTCACGCAGGCACTCTCGCACTCTCTAACGCACGCACTCTCTCACTCTCTCACGCACGCACTTTCTCACTCACACACACTCTCACTCAAGCACACTCTCACTCTCTCACCCACGCACACTCTCACTCTCCCACGCACGCACACTCTCACACAATTTCTCACTCACGCATGTACTCTCGCCACTCTCTCAGGCACGTACTCTTTCCACTCTCTCACGCACGTACCCTCGCCACTCTCTCAGGCACATACTCTCACCACTCTCTCACGCACGGACTCTCTCACACACGCACTCTCTCATGCACGCAGTCTCTCACTCTCTCAGACACGCACTCTCACATTCACGCACGCACACTCTCACGCACTTTCTCACTCTCTCACGCACGCACTCTCTCACTCTCTCATGCATGCACTCTCTCACTCTCTAATGCACGCACTCTCTCACTCTCTCCCGCACGCACTCTCTCACTCTCTCACGCACGCACTTTCTCACTCACACACACTCTCACTCAAGCACACTCTCACTCTCTCACCCACGCACACTCTCACTCTCCCACGCACGCACACTCTCACACAATTTCTCACTCACGCATGTACTCTCGCCACTCTCTCAGGCACGTACTCTTTCCACTCTCTCACGCACGTACCCTCGCCACTCTCTCAGGCACATACTCTCACCACTCTCTCACGCACGCACTCTCTCACACACGCACTCTCTCATGCACGCAGTCTCTCACTCTCTCAGACACGCACTCTCACATTCACGCACGCACACTCTCACGCACTTTCTCACTCTCTCACGCACGCACTCTCTCACTCTCTCATGCATGCACTCTCTCACTCTCTAATGCACGCACTCTCTCACTCTCTCCCGCACGCACTCTCTCACTCTCTCACGCACGCACTCTCTCACTCACACACACTCTTACTCACGCACTCTCTCACTCTCTCACGCACACACACTCTCACTCTGTCACGCACACACTCTCTCATGCAGGCACTCTCTCACTCTCTAATGCACGCACTCTCTCACTCACGAACACTCTCACTCTCTCACGCACGCACTCTCACTCCCATGCACGCACTCTCTCACTCCCACACACACGCACTCTCTCACTCTCTCACGCACACACTCTCTCACTCTCTCCCGCACGCACTCTCTCACTCTCTCACGCACGCACTCTCTCACTCACACACACTCTCACTCACGCACACTCTCACTCTCTCACGCACGCACACTCTCACTCAGGTCACGCACGCACTCTCTCACTCTCTCACGCAGGCACTCTCTCACTCTCTAAGGCACGCACTCTCTCACTCTCTCACGCATGCACACTCTCACTCTCACGCACGTACTCTCTCGCACTCTCACGCACGGACTCTCACTCTCTCACGCACGCACTCTCACTCTCTTACATACGCACTCTCTCACTCTCTCACGTAGGCACTCGCTCACGCACAAACTCTCTCACTCTCTCATGCACAAACTCTCTCACTCTCTCACGCATGCACTCTCTCATTCTCACGCACGCACTCTCTCACTCTCTCACGCACGCACTCTCACTCTCTCACGCACGCACTCTCTCACTCTCTCACGCACGCACTCTCACTCTCATGCACGCACTCTCTTACTCTCTCACGCACGCACTCTCTTACTCTCTCACGCACACACTCTCTCACTCTCTAAGGCACGCACTCTCTCACTCTCTCATGCACCCACTCTCTCACTCTCTCATGCACGCACTCTCTCACTCTCTCACGCACGCACTCTCTCACTCTCTCACGCACGCACTCTCTCACTCTCTCACGCACGCACTCTCTCATGCACGCACTCTCTCACTCTCTCACGCACGCACTCTCTCACTCTCTCACGCACGCACTCTCTCACTCTCTCACGCAGGCACTCTCTCACTCTCTAACGCACGCACTCTCTCACTCTCTCACGCACGCACACTCTCACACACTTTCTCACTCACGCACGTACTCTCGCCACTCTCTCACGCACGCACTCTCTCACTCTCACGCACGCACTCTCTCACTCTCTCACGCACACACTCTCTCAATCTCTCACGCTCTCACTCTCACTCTCTCACGCACGCACTCTCTCACTCTCTCACGCAGGCACTCTCTCACTCTCTAACGCACGCACTCTCTCACTCTCTCATGCGGGCACTCTCACACTCACGCACACGCTAACTCATGCACACTCTCACTCTCTCACGCACGCACACTCTCACTCTCTCACGCACGCACACTCTCACACACTTTCTCACTCACGCATGTACTCTCGCCACTCTCTCAGGCAAGTACTCTTGCCACTCTCTCACGCACGTACTCTCGCCACTCTCTCAGGCACATACTCTCGCAACACTCTCACGCACGCACTCTCTCACGCACGCAGTCTCTCACTCTCTCATGCACGCTCTCTCACATTCACGCACGCACACTCTCACACACTTTCTTACTCTCTCACGCACTCACTCTCTCACGCACGCACACTCTCACTCTCGCACGCACGCACACTCTCACACACTTTCTCACTCACGCATGTACACTCGCCACTCTCTCAGGCACGTACTCTTGCCACTCTCTCATGCACAAACTCTCGCCACTCTCTCAAGCACGTGCACTCTCTCACTCTCTCACGCATGCACACTCACACTCTCACGCACGTACTCTCTCGCACTCTCACGCACGGACTCTCACTCTCTCACGCACGCACTCTCACTGTCTTACATACGCACTCTCTCACACTCTCACGTAGGCACTCGCTCACGCACAAACTCTCTCACTCTCATGCACAAACTCTCTCACTCTCTCACGCATGCACTCTCTCACTCTCACGCACGCACTCTCTCACTCTCTCACGCACACACTCTCACTCTCACGCACGCACTCTCTCACTCTCTCACGCACGCACTCTCACTCTCATGCACGCACTCTCTTACTCTCTCACGCACGCACTCTCTTACTCTCTCACGCACGCACTCTCTCACTCTCTAAGGCACGCACTCTCTCACTCTCTCATGCACGCACTCTCTCACTCTCTCACGCACGCACTCTCACACTCTCTCACGCACGCACTCTCTCACTCTCTCACGCACGCACTCTCTCAAACACTTTCTCACTCACGCTTGTACACTCGCCACTCTCTCAGGCACGTACACTTGCCACTCTCTCAAGCACAAACTCTCGCCACTCTCTCATGACGTGCACTCTCTCACTCTCTCACTCTCACGCACGCACTCTCTCACTCTCATGCACGCACTCTCTCACACACTCACGCACGCACTCACTCTCACGCACTCACACTCTCACACTCTCACGCATGCACGCTCTCACATACTTTAGCTCTCTCTCACTCACGCACGCACTCTCTCACTCTCTCATGCAAGCACTCTCTCACTCACGCACTCTCTCACGCACGCACTCTCTCACGCAAGCACTCTCTCACGCAAGCACTCTCTCAGGCACGCAGGCACGCAGACACTCTCTAACTCTCTCACGCACGCCCTCTCTCACTCTCTCACGCACGTACTCTCTCACTCTCTCAAGCACAAACTCTCTCGCTCTCTCACGTACGCACTCTCTCACTCTCACGCACGCACTCTCTCACTCTCACGCACGCACTCTCTCACTCTCACGCACGCACTCTCTCACTCTCTCACGCACACACTCTCTCACTCTCTATGCACACACTCTCTCACTCTCTCACGCAAGCACTCTCTCACTCTCTCACGCACGCACTCTCTCACTCTCTCACGCAGGCACACTCGCACTCTCTAACGCACGCACTCTCACTCTCTCATGCACGCACTTTCTCACTCACACACACTCTCACTCAAGCACACTCTCACTCTCTCACCCACGCACACTCTCACTCTCCCACGCACGCACACTCTCACACAATTTCTCACTCACGCATGTACTCTCGCCACTCTCTCAGGCACGTACTCTTTCCACTCTCTCACGCACGTACCCTCGCCACTCTCTCAGGCACATACTCTCACCACTCTCTCACGCACGCACTCTCTCACACACGCACTCTCTCATGCACGCAGTCTCTCACTCTCTCAGACACGCACTCTCACATTCACGCACGCACACTCTCACGCACTTTCTCACTCTCTCACGCATGCACTCTCTCACTCTCTCACGCACGCACTCTCTCACACTCTCATGCACGCACTCTCACTCTCTTAAGTACGCACACTCTCACTCTCTCAAGCACAAACTCTCTCACTCTCTCACACACGAAGACTCTCAGTCTCACGCACGCACTCTCTCACTCTCACGCACGCACTCTCTCACTCTCTCACGCACACACTCTTTCACTCTCTATGCACACACTCTCTCACTCTCTCACGCAAGCACTCTCTCACTCTCTCACGCACGCACTCTCTCACTCTCTCACGCAGGCACTCTCGCACTCTCTAACGCACGCACTCTCTCACTCTCTCACGCACGCACTTTCTCACTCACACACACTCTCACTCAAGCACACTCTCACTCTCTCACCCACGCACACTCTCACTCTCCCACGCACGCACACTCTCACACAATTTCTCACTCACGCATGTACTCTCGCCACTCTCTCAGGCACGTACTCTTTCCACTCTCTCACGCACGTACCCTCGCCACTCTCTCAGGCACATACTCTCACCACTCTCTCACGCACGGACTCTCTCACACACGCACTCTCTCATGCACGCAGTCTCTCACTCTCTCAGACACGCACTCTCACATTCACACACGCACACTCTCACGCACTTTCTCACTCTCTCACGCACGCACTCTCTCACTCTCTCATGCATGCACTCTCTCACTCTCTAATGCACGCACTCTCTCACTCTCTCCCGCACGCACTCTCTCACTCTCTCACGCACGCACTTTCTCACTCACACACACTCTCACTCAAGCACACTCTCACTCTCTCACCCACGCACACTCTCACTCTCCCACGCACGCACACTCTCACACAATTTCTCACTCACGCATGTACTCTCGCCACTCTCTCAGGCACGTACTCTTTCCACTCTCTCATGCACGTACCCTCGCCACTCTCTCAGGCACATACTCTCACCACTCTCTCACGCACGGACTCTCTCACACACGCACTCTCTCATGCACGCAGTCTCTCACTCTCTCAGACACGCACTCTCACATTCACGCACGCACACTCTCACGCACTTTCTCACTCTCTCACGCATGCACTCTCTCACTCTCTCACGCACGCACTCTCTCACACTCTCATGCACGCACTCTCACTCTCTTAAGTACGCACACTCTCACTCTCTCAAGCACAAACTCTCTCACTCTCTCACACACGAAGACTCTCAGTCTCACGCACGCACTCTCTCACTCTCACGCACGCACTCTCTCACTCTCTCATGCACACACTCTTTCACTCTCTATGCACACACTCTCTCACTCTCTCACGCAAGCACTCTCTCACTCTCTCACGCACGCACTCTCTCACTCTCTCACGCAGGCACTCTCGCACTCTCTAACGCACGCACTCTCTCACTCTCTCACGCACGCACTTTCTCACTCACACACACTCTCACTCAAGCACACTCTCACTCTCTCACCCACGCACACTCTCACTCTCCCACGCACGCACACTCTCACACAATTTCTCACTCACGCATGTACTCTCGCCACTCTCTCAGGCACGTACTCTTTCCACTCTCTCACGCACGTACCCTCGCCACTCTCTCAGGCACATACTCTCACCACTCTCTCACGCACGAACTCTCTCACACACGCACTCTCTCATGCACGCAGTCTCTCACTCTCTCAGACACGCACTCTCACATTCACGCACGCACACTCTCACGCACTTTCTCACTCTCTCACGCACGCACTCTCTCACTCTCTCATGCATGCACTCTCTCACTCTCTAACGCACGCACTCTCTCACTCTCTCCCGCACGCACTCTCTCACTCTCTCACGCACGCACTTTCTCACTCACACACACTCTCACTCAAGCACACTCTCACTCTCTCACCCACGCACACTCTCACTCTCCCACGCACGCACACTCTCACACAATTTCTCACTCACGCATGTACTCTCGCCACTCTCTCAGGCACGTACTCTTTCCACTCTCTCACGCACGTACCCTCGCCACTCTCTCAGGCACATACTCTCACCACTCTCTCACGCACGCACTCTCTCACACACGCACTCTCTCATGCACGCAGTCTCTCACTCTCTCAGACACGCACTCTCACATTCACGCACGCACACTCTCACGCACTTTCTCACTCTCTCACGCACGCACTCTCTCACTCTCTCATGCATGCACTCTCTCACTCTCTAATGCACGCACTCTCTCACTCTCTCCCGCACGCACTCTCTCACTCTCTCACGCACGCACTCTCTCATTCACACACACTCTTACTCACGCACTCTCTCACTCTCTCACGCACACACACTCTCACTCTGTCACGCACACACTTTCTCATGCAGGCACTCTCTCACTCTCTAATGCACGCACTCTCTCACTCACGAACACTCTCACTCTCTCACGCACGCACTCTCACTCCCATGCACGCACTCTCTCACTCCCACACACACGCACTCTCTCACTCTCTCACGCACACACTCTCTCACTCTCTCCCGCACGCACTCTCTCACTCTCTCACGCACGCACTCTCTCACTCACACACACTCTCACTCACGCACACTCTCACTCTCTCACGCACGCACACTCTCACTCAGGTCACGCACGCACTCTCTCACTCTCTCACGCAGGCACTCTCTCACTCTCTCACGCAGGCACTCTCTCACTCTCTAAGGCACGCACTCTCTCACTCTCTCACGCACGCACTCCCTCACACTCTCACGAATGCACTCTCTCACTCTCTCACGCATGCACTCTCTCACTCTCTCACGCACGCAGACTCTCATTCTCTCACGCACAAAATCTCTCACTCTCTCACGCACGCACTCTCTCACGCACGCACTCTCTCACGCAAGCACTCTCTCACGCACGCACGCACACACTCTCTTGCTCTCTCACGCTCGCCCTCTCTCACTCTCTCACGCAAGCACTCTCACACTCTCTCATGCACGCACTCTCTCACAATCTCACGCACGCACTCTCACTCTCTTACATACGCACTCTCTCACTCTCTCACGTAGGCACTCGCTCACGCACAAACTCTCTCACTCTCTCATGCACAAACTCTCTCACTCTCTCACGCATGCACTCTCTCACTGTCACGCACGCACTCTCTCACTCTCTCACGCACGCACTCTCTCACTCTCTCACGCACGCACTCTCACTCTCATGCACGCACTCTCTTACTCTCTCACGCACGCACTCTCTTACTCTCTCACGCACGCACTCTCTCACTCTCTAAGGCACGCACTCTCTCACTCTCTCATGCACGCACTCTCTCACTCTCTCACGCACGCACTCTCTCACTCTCTCACGCACGCACTCTCTCACTCTCTCACGCACGCACTCTCTCACTCTCTCACGCAGGCACTCTCTCACTCTCTAACGCACGCACTCTCTCACTCTCTCACGCACGCACTCTCTCACTCTCTCAAGCACACTCTCACTCACGCACACTCCCACTCTCTCATGCACACACACTCTCACTCTCTCACGCATGCACACTCTCACACACTTTCTCACTCACGCATGTACTCTCGCCACTCTCTCAGGCACGTACTCTTGCCACTCTCTCACGCACGTACTCTCGCCACTCTCTCACGCACGCACTCTCTCACTCTCACGCACGCACTCTCTCACTCTCTCACGCACACACTTTCTCAATCACTCACACACGCACTCTCACTCTCTCACACACGCACTCTCTCACTCTCTCACGCAGGCACTCTCTCACTCTCTAACGCACGCACTCTCTCACTCTCTCATGCAGGCACTCTCACACTCACGCACACTCTCACTCATGCACACTCTCACTCTCTCACGCACGCACACTCTCACTCTCTCACGCACGCACACTCTCACACACTTTCTCACTCACGCATGTACTCTCGCCACTCTCTCAGGCAAGTACTCTTGCCACTCTCTCACGCACGTACTCTCGCCACTCTCTCAGGCACATACTCTCGCAACACTCTCACGCACGCACTCTCTCATGCACGCAGTCTCTCACTCTCTCATGCACGCACTCTCACATTCACGCACGCACACTCTCACACACTTTCTTACTCTCTCACGCACGCACTCTCTCACGCACGCACACTCTCACTCTCGCACGCACGCACACTCTCACACACTTTCTCACTCACGCATGTACTCTCGCCACTCTCTCAGGCACGTACTCTTGCCACTCTCTCATGCACAAACTCTCGCCACTCTCTCAAGCACGAGCACTCTCTCACTCTCTCACGCATGCACACTCTCACTCTCACGCACGTACTCTCTCGCACTCTCACGCACGGACTCTCACTCTCTCACGCACGCACTCTCACTCTCTTACATACGCACTCTCTCACTCTCTCACGTAGGCACTCGCTCACGCACAAACTCTCTCACTCTCTCATGCACAAACTCTCTCACTCTCTCACGCATGCACTCTCTCACTCTCACGCACGCACTCTCTCACTCTCTCACGCACGCACTCTCACTCTCTCACGCACGCACTCTCTCACTCTCTCACGCATGCACTCTCACTCTCATGCACGCACTCTCTTACTCTCTCACGCACGCACTCTCTTACTCTCACACGCACGCACTCTCTCACTCTCTAAGGCACGCACTCTCTCACTCTCTCATGCACGCACTCTCTCACTCTCTCATGCACGCACTCTCTCACTCTCTCACGCACGCACTCTCTCATTCTCTCACGCACGCACTCTCTCACTCTCTCACGCACGCACTCTCTCACTCTCTCATGCACGCACTCTCTCACTCTCTCACGCACGCACTCTCTCACTCTCTCACGCATGCACTCTCTCACTCTCTCACGCAGGCACTCTCTCACTCTCTAACGCACGCACTCACTCACTCTCTCCCGCACGCACTCTCTCACTCTCTCACGCACACTCTCACTCACGCACACTCCCACTCTCTCATGCACACACACTCTCACTCTCTCACGCATGCACACTCTCACACACTTTCTCACTCACGCATGTAATCTCGCCACTCTCTCAGGCACGTACTCTTGCCACTCTCTCACGCACGTACTCTCGCCACTCTCTCACGCACGCACTCTCTCACTCTCACGCACGCACTCTCTCACTCTCTCACGCACACACTCTCTCAATCACTCACGCACGCACTCTCACTCTCTCACGCACGCACTCTCTCACTCTCTCACGCAGGCACTCTCTCACTCTCTAACGCACGCACTCTCTCACTCTCTCATGCGGGCACTCTCACACTCACGCACACGCTAACTCATGCACACTCTCACTCTCTCACGCACGCACACTCTCACTCTCTCACGCACGCACACTCTCACACACTTTCTCACTCACGCATGTACTCTCGCCACTCTCTCAGGCAAGTACTCTTGCCACTCTCTCACGCACGTACTCTCGCCACTCTCTCAGGCACATACTCTCGCAACACTCTCACGCACGCACTCTCTCACGCACGCAGTCTCTCACTCTCTCATGCACGCTCTCTCACATTCACGCACGCACACTCTCACACACTTTCTTACTCTCTCACGCACTCACTCTCTCACGCACGCACACTCTCACTCTCGCACGCACGCACACTCTCACACACTTTCTCACTCACGCATGTACTCTCGCCACTCTCTCAGGCACGTACTCTTGCCACTCTCTCATGCACAAACTCTCGCCACTCTCTCAAGCACGTGCACTCTCTCACTCTCTCACGCATGCACACTCACACTCTCACGCACGTACTCTCTCGCACTCTCACGCACGGACTCTCACTCTCTCACGCATGCACTCTCACTGTCTTACATACGCACTCTCTCACACTCTCACGTAGGCACTCGCTCACGCACAAACTCTCTCACTCTCTCATGCACAAACTCTCTCACTCTCTCACGCATGCACTCTCTCACTCTCACGCACGCACTCTCTCACTCTCTCACGCACACACTCTCACTCTCACGCACGCACTCTCTCACTCTCTCACGCACGCACTCTCACTCTCATGCACGCACTCTCTTACTCTCTCACGCACGCACTCTCTTACTCTCTCACGCACGCACTCTCTCACTCTCTAAGGCACGCACTCTCTCACTCTCTCATGCACGCACTCTCTCACTCTCTCACGCACGCACTCTCACACTCTCTCACGCACGCACTCTCTCACTCTCTCACGCACGCACTCTCTCAAACACTTTCTCACTCACGCTTGTACACTCGCCACTCTCTCAGGCACGTACACTTGCCACTCTCTCAAGCACAAACTCTCGCCACTCTCTCATGACGTGCACTCTCTCACTCTCTCACTCTCACGCACGCACTCTCTCACTCTCATGCACGCACTCTCTCACACACTCACGCACGCACTCACTCTCACGCACTCACACTCTCACACTCTCACGCATGCACGCTCTCACATACTTTCTCTCTCTCTCACTCACGCACGCACTCTCTCACTCTCTCATGCAAGCACTCTCTCACTCACGCACTCTCTCACGCACGCACTCTCTCACGCAAGCACTCTCTCACGCAAGCACTCTCTCAGGCACGCAGGCACGCAGACACTCTCTAACTCTCTCACGCACGCCCTCTCTCACTCTCTCACGCACGTACTCTCTCACTCTCTCAAGCACAAACTCTCTCGCTCTCTCACGTACGCACTCTCTCACTCTCACGCACGCACTCTCTCACTCTCACGCACGCACTCTCTCACTCTCACGCACACACTCTCTCACTCTCTATGCACACACTCTCTCACTCTCTCACGCAAGCACTCTCTCACTCTCTCACGCACGCACTCTCTCACTCTCTCACGCAGGCACACTCGCACTCTCTAACGCACGCACTCTCACTCTCTCACGCACGCACTTTCTCACTCACACACACTCTCACTCAAGCACACTCTCACTCTCTCACCCACGCACACTCTCACTCTCCCACGCACGCACACTCTCACACAATTTCTCACTCACGCATGTACTCTCGCCACTCTCTCAGGCACGTACTCTTTCCACTCTCTCACGCACGTACCCTCGCCACTCTCTCAGGCACATACTCTCACCACTCTCTCACGCACGCACTCTCTCACACACGCACTCTCTCATGCACGCAGTCTCTCACTCTCTCAGACACGCACTCTCACATTCACGCACGCACACTCTCACGCATTTTCTCACTCTCTCACGCATGCACTCTCTCACTCTCTCACGCACGCACTCTCTCACACTCTCATGCACGCACTCTCACTCTCTTAAGTACGCACACTCTCACTCTCTCAAGCACAAACTCTCTCACTCTCTCACACACGAAGACTCTCAGTCTCACGCACGCACTCTCTCACTCTCACGCACGCACTCTCTCACTCTCTCACGCACACACTCTTTCACTCTCTATGCACACACTCTCTCACTCTCTCACGCAAGCACTCTCTCACTCTCTCACGCACGCACTCTCTCACTCTCTCACGCAGGCACTCTCGCACTCTCTAACGCACGCACTCTCTCACTCTCTCACGCACGCACTTTCTCACTCACACACACTCTCACTCAAGCACACTCTCACTCTCTCACCCACGCACACTCTCACTCTCCCACGCACGCACACTCTCACACAATTTCTCACTCACGCATGTACTCTCGCCACTCTCTCAGGCACGTACTCTTTCCACTCTCTCACGCACGTACCCTCGCCACTCTCTCAGGCACATACTCTCACCACTCTCTCACGCACGGACTCTCTCACACACGCACTCTCTCATGCACGCAGTCTCTCACTCTCTCAGACACGCACTCTCACATTCACGCACGCACACTCTCACGCACTTTCTCACTCTCTCACGCACGCACTCTCTCACTCTCTCATGCATGCACTCTCTCACTCTCTAATGCACGCACTCTCTCACTCTCTCCCGCACGCACTCTCTCACTCTCTCACGCACGCACTCTCTCACTCACACACACTCTTACTCACGCACTCTCTCACTATCTCACGCACACACACTCTCACTCTGTCACGCACACACTCTCTCATGCAGGCACTCTCTCACTCTCTAATGCACGCACTCTCTCACTCACGAACACTCTCACTCTCTCACGCACGCACACTCTCAATCTCTCATGCACGCACACTCTCACACACTTTCTCACTCACGCATGTACTCTCGCCACACTCTGAGGCACGTGCTCTTGCCACGCTCTCACGCACGTACTCTCGCCACTCTCTCAGGCACATACTCTTGCCACTCTCTCACGCACGCACTCTCTCACACACGCACTCTCTAAAGCACGCAGTCTCTCACTCTCTCACGCACGCACACTCTCACGCACTTTCTTACTCTCTCACGCACGCACTCTCTCACGCACGCACACTCACTCTCTCACGCACGCACACTCTCACACACTTAATCACGCATGTACTCTCGCCACTCTCTCAGGCACGTACACTTGCCACTCTCTCACGCAAAAACTCTCGCCACTCTCTCACGACGTGCACTCTCTCACTCTCTCACGCACGCACTCTCTCACTCTCACGCACGCACTCTCTCACACTCTCACGCATGCACTCTCACTCTCACGCACGCACAATCTCACTCTCTCACGCACAAACTCTCTCAGTCTCTCACACAAAAACTCTCTCACTCTCACGCACGCACACTCTCACTCTCTCACTCATGCACACTCTCACACACTTTCTCTCTCTCTCACTCACGCATGCACTCTCTCACTCTCTCATGCAAGCACTCTCTCACGCACGCACTCTCTCACGCTCGCAAACTCTCAAGCAAGCACTCTCTCACGCAAGCACTCTCTCAGGCACGCACGCACGCACACACTCTCTTACTGTCTCACGCACGCCCTCTCTCACTCTCTCACGCACGCACTCTCTCACTCTCTCACGCACGCCCTCTCTCACTCTCTCATGCACCCACTCTCTCACTCTCTCATGCACGCACACTCTCACTCTCTCATGCATGCACACTCTCTCACTCTCACGCACGCACTCTCTCACTCTCTCACGCACACACTCTCTCACTCTCTATGCACACACTCTCTCACTCTCTCACGCAAGCACTCTCTCACTCTCTCACGCACGCACTCTCACTCTCTCACGCAGGAACTCTCGCACTCTCTCACACACGCACTCTCTCACGCACGCAGTCTCTCACTCTCTCATGCACACACACTCACATTCACGCACGCACACTCTCACGCACTTTCTTACTCTCTCACGCACGCACTCTCCCACGCACGCACACTCTCACACACTTTCTCACTCACGCATGTACTCTAGCCACTCTCTCACGCACATGCACTCTCTCACTCTCTCACGCACGCACTCTCTCACTCTCATGCATGCACTCTCTCACACTCTCACACACGCACTCTCACTCTCTCACGCATGCACACCCTCTCACGTACAAACTCTCTCACTCTCACACACAAACTCTCTCACTCTCACGCACGCACTCTCTCACTCTCACGCACGCTCTCTCTCTCTCTCTCACGCATGCACCCTCACTGTCTCACGCACGCACTCTCTCACTCTCCCATGCACGCACTCTCTCACTCTCTCATGCACGCAATCTCTCACTCTCTCACGTACGCACTCACACTCTCTAAGGCACGCACTCGCTCACTCTCTCACGTACGCACTCAAACTCTCTCACGCACGCAATCTCTCACACTCTCACGCATGCCCTCTCTCACTCTCTCATGCACGCACTCTCTCACTCTCTCATGCACGCACTCTCTCACACTCTCACGCACGCAGTCTCACTCTCTTACGCACGCACACTCTCACTCTCTCAAGCACAAACTCTCTCACTCTCTCACTCACAAACACTCTCAGTCTCACGCACACACACTCTCACTCTCTCACGCACGCACACTCTCACTCTCTCAAGCACAAACTATCTCACTCTCTCACTCACAAACACTCTCACTCTCTCACGCACAAACTCTCTCACTCTCTCACGCACAAACTCTCTCACTCTCTCACGCACACACTCTCTCACTCTCTCACGCACGCACTCTGTCACTCTCACGCATGCACTCTCTCACTCTCTAAGGCACGAACTCTCTCACTCTCTCCCGCACGCAGTCTCTCACGCACGCACTTTCTCACTCTCTCATGCAGGCACTCTCTCACTGTCTCCCGCAGGCACTCTCTCACTCTCTAACGCACTCTTTCACTCACTCTCTCACGCACGCAATCTCTCACTCACACACACTCTCACTCACTCCCTCTCTCACTCGATCACGCACGCACTCTCTCACACTCTCACGCACGCACTCTCTCACACTCTCACGCACGCACTCTCACTCTCTTACGTACGCACACTCTCACTCTCTCACGTACGCACACTCTCACTCTATCAGGCACAAACTCTCTCACTCTCTCATGCACAAACTCTCTCACACTCTCACGCACGCACTCTCTCACTATCTCACGCAGGCACTCTCGCACTCTCTCACGCAGGCACTCTCTCACTCTCTCACGCAGGCACTCTCTCACTCACGCACACTCTCACTCATGCACACTCTCACTCTCTCACGCACGCACACTCTCACTCTCACGCACGCACTCTCTCACTCTCTCACGCATGCACTCTCTCACTCTCTAAGGCACGCACTCTCTCACTCTCTGCCGCACGCACTCTCTCACTCTCCCACGCACGCACTCTCTCATTCTCTCACGCACGCACTCACACTCTCTAAGGCACGCACTCTCTCACACACTCATGCACGCACTCTCTCACTCTCTCACGAATGCACTCTCTAACTCTCTCACGCATGCACTCTCTCAATCTCTCACGCACGCACACTCTCACTCTCTCACGCACAAAATCTCTCACTCTCTCACGCACGCACTCTCTCACGCACACACTCTCTCACGCACGCACTCTCTCACGCACGCACGCACGCACACACTCTCTTACTCTCTCACGCACGCCCTCTCTCACTCTCTCAAGCAAGCACTCTCACACTCTCTCATGCACGCACTCTCTCACACTCTCACGCACGCACTCTCACTCTCTTACATATGCACTCTCTCACTCTCTCACGTAGGCACTCGCTCACTCTCACGCACGCACTCTCTCACTCTCTCACGCACGCACTCTCTCACTCTCTCACGCAGGCACTCTCTCACGCACGCACTCTCTCACGCACGCACACTCTCACTCTCTCACGCACGCACACTCTCACACACTTACTCACGCATGTACTCTCGCCACTCTCTCAGGCACGTACACTTGCCACTCTCTCACTCAAAAACTCTCGCCACTCTCTCACGACATTCACTCTCTCACTCTCTCACGCACGCACTCTCTCACTCTCACGCACGCACTCTCTCACACTCTCACGCACGCACTCTCACTCTCACGCACGCACAATCTCACTCTCTCACGCACAAACTCTCTCAGTCTCTCACACACAAACTCTCTCTCACTCACGCACGCACACTCTCACTCTCTCACTCATGCACACTCTCACACACTTTCTCTCTCTCTCACTCACACACGCACTCTCTCACTCTCTCACGCACGCACTCTCACTCTCATGCACGCATTCTCTTACTCTCTCACGCACGCACTCTCTCACTCTCTAAGGCACGCACTCTCTCACTCTCTCATGCACGCACTCTCACTCTCTCACGCATGCACTCTCACTCTCTCACGCACGCACTCTCTCACTCTCTAAGGCACGCGCTCTCTCGCTCTCTCATGCACGCACTCTCTCACTCTCTCACGCACGCACTCTCTCACTCTCTCACGCACGCACTCTCTCACTCTCTCACGCACGCACTCTCTCACTCTCTCACGCACGCACTCTCTCACTCTCTCACGCAGGCACGCTCTCACTCTCTAACGCACGCACTCTCTCACTCTCTCACGCACGCACTCTCTCACGCATGCACTCTCACTCTCTCACGCACGCACTCTCACTCTCTCACGCACGGACTCTCACTCTCATGCACGCACTCTCTTACTCTCTCACGCACGCACTCTCTCACTCTCTAAGGCATGCACTCTATCGCTCTCTCATGCACGCACTCTCTCACTCTCTCACGCACGCACTCTCTCACACACGCACTCTCTAAAGCACGCAGTCTCTCACTCTCTCACGCACGCACACTCTCACGCACTTTCTTACTCTCTCACGCACGCACTCTCTCACTCTCTAAGGCATGCAGTCTCTCGCTATCTCATGCACGCACTCTCTCACTCTCTCACGCACGCACTCTCTCACTCTCTCACGCAGGCACTCTCTCACTCTCTAACGCACGCACTCTCTCACTCTCTCACGCAGGCACTCTCACACTCACGCACACTCTCACTCATGCACACTCTCACTCTCACGCACGCACACTCTCACTCTCTCACGCACGCACACTCTCACACACTTTCTCACTCACGCATGTACTCTCGCCACTCTCTCAGGCAAGTACTCTTGCCACTCTCTCACGCACGTACTCTCGCCACTCTCTCAGGCACATACTCTCGCAACACTCTCACGCACGCACACTCTCACGCACGCACTCTCTCACTCTCTCACGCATGCACTCTCACTCTCTCACGCACGCACTCTCTCACTCTCTCACGCACGCACTCTCACTCTCTCAAGCACAAACTCTCTCACTCTCTCACTCACAAACACTCTCAGTCTCACGCACGCACACTCTCACTCTCTCACGCACGCACACTCTCACTCTCTCAAGCACAAACTCTCTCACTCTCTCACTCACAAACACTCTCACTCTCTCACGCACAAACTCTCTCACTCTCTCACGCACAAACTCTCTCACTCTCTCATGCACACACTCTCTCACTCTCTCACGCACGCACTCTGTCACTCTCACGCATGCACTCTCTCACTCTCTAAGGCACGAACTCTCTCACTCTCTCCCGCACGCAGTCTCTCACGCACGCACTTTCTCACTCTCTCATGCAGGCACTCTCTCACTCTCTCCCGCAGGCAGTCTCTCACTCTCTAACGCACTCTTTCACTCACTCTCTCACGCACGCAATCTCTCACTCACACACACTCTCACTCACGCCCTCTCTCACTCGATCACGCACGCACTCTCTCACACTCTCACGCACGCACTCTCTCACACTCTCACGCACGCACTCTCACTCTCTTACGTACGCACACTCTCACTCTCTCACGTACGCACACTCTCACTCTATCAGGCACAAACTCTCTCACTCTCTCATGCACAAACTCTCTCACACTCTCACGCACGCACTCTCTCACTATCTCACGCAGGCACTCTCGCACTCTCTCACGCAGGCACTCTCGCACTCTCTCACGCAGGCACTCTCTCACTCACGCACACTCTCACTCATGCACACTCTCACTCTCTCACGCACGCACACTCTCACTCTCACGCACGCACTCTCTCACTCTCTCACGCATGCACTCTCTCACTCTCTAAGGCACGCACTCTCTCACTCTCTGCCGCACGCACTCTCTCACTCTCCCACGCACGCACTCTCTCATTCTCTCACGCACGCACTCACACTCTCTAAGGCACGCACTCTCTCACACACTCATGCACGCACTCTCTCACTCTCTCACGAATGCACTCTCTAACTCTCTCACGCATGCACTCTCTCAATCTCTCACGCACGCACACTCTCACTCTCTCACGCACAAAATCTCTCACTCTCTCACGCACGCACTCTCTCACGCACACACTCTCTCACGCACGCACTCTCTCACGCACGCACGCACGCACACACTCTCTTACTCTCTCACGCACGCCCTCTCTCACTCTCTCAAGCAAGCACTCTCACACTCTCTCATGCACGCACTCTCTCACACTCTCACGCACGCACTCTCACTCTCTTACATACGCACTCTCTCACTCTCTCACGTAGGCACTCGCTCACTCTCACGCACGCACTCTCTCACTCTCTCACGCACGCACTCTCTCACTCTCTCACGCAGGCACTCTCTCACTCTCTCACGCACGCACTCTCTCACGCACGCACACTCTCACTCTCTCACGCACGCACACTCTCACACACTTACTCACGCATGTACTCTCGCCACTCTCTCAGGCACGTACACTTGCCACTCTCTCACTCAAAAACTCTCGCCACTCTCTCACGACATTCACTCTCTCACTCTCTCACGCACGCACTCTCTCACTCTCACGCACGCACTCTCTCACACTCTCACGCACGCACTCTCACTCTCACGCACGCACAATCTCACTCTCTGACGCACAAACTCTCTCAGTCTCTCACACACAAACTCTCTCTCACTCACGCACGCACACTCTCACTCTCTCACTCATGCACACTCTCACACACTTTCTCTCTCTCTCACTCACACACGCACTCTCTCACTCTCTCACGCACGCACTCTCACTCTCATGCACGCATTCTCTTACTCTCTCACGCACGCACTCTCTCACTCTCTAAGGCACGCACTCTCTCACTCTCTCACGCAGGCACTCTCACACTCACGCACACTCTCACTCATGCACACTCTCACTCTCTCACGCACGCACACTCTCACTCTCTCACGCACGCACACTCTCACACA
Organism: Carcharodon carcharias; assembly: GCF_017639515.1. NCBI lineage: Eukaryota > Metazoa > Chordata > Chondrichthyes > Lamniformes > Lamnidae > Carcharodon > Carcharodon carcharias. The sequence continues at coordinate 43,549,067 of NC_054487.1, read as the reverse complement.
CTTTCTCACTCACGCATGTACTCTCGCCACTCTCTCAGGCAAGTACTCTTGCCACTCTCTCACGCACGTACTCTCGCCACTCTCTCAGGCACATACTCTCGCAACACTCTCACGCACGCACACTCTCACGCACGCACTCTCTCACTCTCTCACGCATGCACTCTCACTCTCTCACGCACGCACTCTCTCACTCTCTCACGCACGCACTCTCACTCTCTCAAGCACAAACTCTCTCACTCTCTCACTCACAAACACTCTCAGTCTCACGCACGCACACTCTCACTCTCTCACGCACGCACACTCTCACTCTCTCAAGCACAAACTCTCTCACTCTCTCACTCACAAACACTCTCACTCTCTCACGCACAAACTCTCTCACTCTCTCACGCACAAACTCTCTCACTCTCTCACGCACACACTCTCTCACTCTCTCACGCACGCACTCTGTCACTCTCACGCATGCACTCTCTCACTCTCTAAGGCACGAACTCTCTCACTCTCTCCCGCACGCAGTCTCTCACGCACGCACTTTCTCACTCTCTCATGCAGGCACTCTCTCACTCTCTCCCGCAGGCACTCTCTCACTCTCTAACGCACTCTTTCACTCACTATCTCACGCACGCAATCTCTCACTCACACACACTCTCACTCACGCCCTCTCTCACTCGATCACGCACGCACTCTCTCACACTCTCACGCACGCACTCTCACTCTCTTACATACGCACTCTCTCACTCTCTCACGTAGGCACTCGCTCACTCTCACGCACGCACTCTCTCACTCTCTCACGCACGCACTCTCTCACTCTCTCACGCAGGCACTCTCTCACTCTCTCACGCACGCACTCTCTCACGCACGCACACTCTCACTCTCTCACGCACGCACACTCTCACACACTTACTCACGCATGTACTCTCGCCACTCTCTCAGGCACGTACACTTGCCACTCTCTCACTCAAAAACTCTCGCCACTCTCTCACGACATTCACTCTCTCACTCTCTCACGCACGCACTCTCTCACTCTCACGCACGCACTCTCTCACACTCTCACGCACGCACTCTCACTCTCACGCACGCACAATCTCACTCTCTCACGCACAAACTCTCTCAGTCTCTCACACACAAACTCTCTCTCACTCACGCACGCACACTCTCACTCTCTCACTCATGCACACTCTCACACACTTTCTCTCTCTCTCACTCACACACGCACTCTCTCACTCTCTCACGCACGCACTCTCACTCTCATGCACGCATTCTCTTACTCTCTCACGCACGCACTCTCTCACTCTCTAAGGCACGCACTCTCTCACTCTCTCACGCAGGCACTCTCACACTCACGCACACTCTCACTCATGCACACTCTCACTCTCTCACGCACGCACACTCTCACTCTCTCACGCACGCACACTCTCACACACTTTCTCACTCACGCATGTACTCTCGCCACTCTCTCAGGCAAGTACTCTTGCCACTCTCTCACGCACGTACTCTCGCCACTCTCTCAGGCACATACTCTCGCAACACTCTCACGCACGCACACTCTCACGCACGCACTCTCTCACTCTCTCACGCATGCACTCTCACTCTCTCACGCACGCACTCTCTCACTCTCTCACGCACGCACTCTCACTCTCAAGCACAAACTCTCTCACTCTCTCAAGCACAAACTCTCTCACTCTCTCACTCACAAACACTCTCAGTCTCACGCACGCACACTCTCACTCTCTCACGCACGCACACTCTCACTCTCTCAAGCACAAACTCTCTCACTCTCTCACTCACAAACACTCTCACTCTCTCACGCACAAACTCTCTCACTCTCTCACGCACAAACTCTCTCACTCTCTCACGCACACACTCTCTCACTCTCTCACGCACGCACTCTGTCACTCTCACGCATGCACTCTCTCACTCTCTAAGGCACGAACTCTCTCACTCTCTCCCGCACGCAGTCTCTCACGCACGCACTTTCTCACTCTCTCATGCAGGCACTCTCTCACTCTCTCCCGCAGGCACTCTCTCACTCTCTAACGCACTCTTTCACTCACTCTCTCACGCACGCAATCTCTCACTCACACACAGTCTCACTCACGCCCTCTCTCACTCGATCACGCACGCACTCTCTCACACTCTCACGCACGCACTCTCTCACACTCTCACGCACGCACTCTCACTCTCTTACGTACGCACACTCTCACTCTATCAGGCACAAACTCTCTCACTCTCTCATGCACAAACTCTCTCACACTCTCACGCACGCACTCTCTCACTATCTCACGCAGGCACTCTCGCACTCTCTCACGCAGGCACTCTCTCACTCTCTCACGCAGGCACTCTCTCACTCACGCACACTCTCACTCATGCACACTCTCACTCTCTCACGCACGCACACTCTCACTCTCACGCACGCACTCTCTCACTCTCTCACGCATGCACTCTCTCACTCTCTAAGGCACGCACTCTCTCACTCTCTGCCGCACGCACTCTCTCACTCTCCCACGCACGCACTCTCTCATTCTCTCACGCACGCACTCACACTCTCTAAGGCACGCACTCTCTCACACACTCATGCACGCACTCTCTCACTCTCTCACGAATGCACTCCTAACTCTCTCACGCACGCACACTCTCACTCTCTCACGCACAAAATCTCTCACTCTCTCACGCACGCACTCTCTCACGCACACACTCTCTCACGCACGCACTCTCTCACGCACGCACGCACTCTCTTACTCTCTCACGCACGCCCTCTCTCACTCTCTCAAGCAAGCACTCTCACACTCTCTCATGCACGCACTCTCTCACACTCTCACGCACGCACTCTCACTCTCTTACATACGCACTCTCTCACTCTCTCACGTAGGCACTCGCTCACTCTCACGCACGCACTCTCTCACTCTCTCACGCACGCACTCTCTCACTCTCTCACGCAGGCACTCTCTCACTCTCTCACGCACGCACTCTCTCACGCACGCACACTCTCACTCTCTCACGCACGCACACTCTCACACACTTACTCACGCATGTACTCTCGCCACTCTCTCAGGCACGTACACTTGCCACTCTCTCACTCAAAAACTCTCGCCACTCTCTCACGACATTCACTCTCTCACTCTCTCACGCACGCACTCTCTCACTCTCACGCACGCACTCTCTCACACTCTCACGCACGCACTCTCACTCTCACGCACGCACAATCTCACTCTCTCACGCACAAACTCTCTCAGTCTCTCACACACAAACTCTCTCTCACTCACGCACGCACACTCTCACTCTCTCACTCATGCACACTCTCACACACTTTCTCTCTCTCTCACTCACACACGCACTCTCTCACTCTCTCACGCACGCACTCTCACTCTCATGCACGCATTCTCTTACTCTCTCACGCACGCACTCTCTCACTCTCTAAGGCACGCACTCTCTCACTCTCTCATGCACGCACTCTCTCACTCTCTCACGCATGCACTCTCACTCTCTCACGCACGCACTCTCTCACTCTCTAAGGCACGCGCTCTCTCGCTCTCTCATGCACGCACTCTCTCACTCTCTCACGCACGCACTCTCTCACTCTCTCACGCACGCACTCTCTCACTCTCTCACGCACGCACTCTCTCACTCTCTCACGCACGCACTCTCTCACTCTCTCACGCAGGCACGCTCTCACTCTCTAACGCACGCACTCTCTCACTCTCTCACGCACGCACTCTCTCACGCATGCACTCTCACTCTCTCACGCACGCACTCTCACTCTCTCACGCACGGACTCTCACTCTCATGCACGCACTCTCTTACTCTCTCACGCACGCACTCTCTCACTCTCTAAGGCACGCACTCTATCGCTCTCTCATGCACGCACTCTCTCACTCTCTCACGCACGCACTCTCTCACACACGCACTCTCTAAAGCACGCAGTCTCTCACTCTCTCACGCACGCACACTCTCACGCACTTTCTTACTCTCTCACGCACGCACTCTCTCACTCTCTAAGGCATGCAGTCTCTCGCTATCTCATGCACGCACTCTCTCACTCTCTCACGCACGCACTCTCTCACTCTCTCACGCAGGCACTCTCTCACTCTCTAAGGCACGCACTCTCTCACTCTCTCACGCAGGCACTCTCACACTCACGCACACTCTCACTCATGCACACTCTCACTCTCTCACGCACGCACACTGTCACTCTCTCACGCACGCACACTCTCACACACTTTCTCACTCACGCATGTACTCTCGCCACTCTCTCAGGCAAGTACTCTTGCCACTCTCTCACGCACGTACTCTCGCCACTCTCTCAGGCACATACTCTCGCAACACTCTCACGCACGCACACTCTCACGCACGCACTCTCTCACTCTCTCACGCATGCACTCTCACTCTCTCACGCACGCACTCTCTCACTCTCTCACGCACGCACTCTCACTCTCATGCACGTACTCCCTTACTCTCTCACGCACGCACTCTCTCACTCTCTAAGGCACGCACTCTCTCGCTCTCTCATGCACGCACTCTCGCCACTCTCTCAGGCACGTACTCTTGCCACTCTCTCACACACGTACTCTCGCCACTCGCTCAGGCACATACTCTTGCCACTCTCTCACGCACGCACTCTCTCACACACGCACTCTCTAAAGCACGCAGTCTCTCACTCTCTCACGCACGCACACTCTCACGCACTTTCTTACTCTCTCACGCACGCACTCTCTCACGCACGCACACTCTCACTCTCTCACGCACGCACACTCTCACACACTGACTCACGCATGTACTCTCGCCACTCTCTCAGGCACGTACACTTGCCACTCTCTCACGCAAAAACTCTTGCCAGTCTCTCACGACGTGCACTCTCTCACTCTCTCACGCACGCATTCTCTCACTCTCACGCACGCACTCTCTCACACTCTCACGCACGCACTCTCACTCTCATGCACGCACAATCTCACTCTCTCACGCACAAACTCTCTCAGTCTCTCACACACACTCTCTCACTCTCACGCACGCACACTCTCACTCTCTCACTCATGCACACTCTCACATACTTTCTCTCTCTCTCACTCACGCACGCACTCTCTCACTCTCTCACGCACGCACTCTCACTCTCATGCACGCACTCTCTTACTCTCTCACGCACGCACTCTCTCACTCTCTAAGGCACGCACTCTCTCACTCTCTCACGCACGCACTCTCTCACTCTCTCACGCACGCACTCTGTCACTCTCTCACACAGGCACTCTCTCACTCCCTAACGCACGCACGCTCTCACTCTCTCACGCACGCACTCTCTCACTCTCTCACGCATGCACTCTCACTCTCTCACGCATGCACTCTCTCACTCTCTCACGCACGCACTCTCTCACTCTCTCACGCACGCACTCTCACTCTCATGCACGCACTCTCTTACTCTCTCACGCACGCACTCTCTCACTCTCTAAGGCACGCACTCTCTCGCTCTCTCATGCACGCCCTCTCTCACTCTCTCACGCCCGCACTCTCTCACTCTCTAAGGCATGCACTCTCTCGCTCTCTCATGCACGCACTCTCTCACTCTCTCACGCAGGCACTCTCTCACACACGCACTCTCTAAAGCACGCAGTCTATCACTCTCTCACGCACGCACACTCTCACGCACTTTCTTACTCTCTCATGCACGCACTCTCTCACTCTCTAAGGCACGCACTCTCTCGCTCTCTCATGCATGCACTCTCTCACTCTCTCACGCACGCACTCTCTCACTCTCTCACGCACGCACTCTCTTACTCTCTCACGCACGCACTCTCTCACTCTCTCACGCAGGCACTCTCACTCTGTAACGCACGCACTCTCTCACTCTCTCACGCACGCACTCTCTCACTCTCTCACGCATGCACTCTCACTCTCTCACGCACGCACTCTCTCACTCTCTAAGGCACGCACTCTCTCGCTCTCTCATGCACGCACTCCCTCACTCTCTCACGCACGCACTCTCTCACACACGCACTCTCTAAAGCACGCAGTCCCTCACTCTCTCACGCATGCACACTCTCACGTACTTTCTTACTCTCTCACGCACGCACTCTCTCACGCACGCACACTCTCGCTCTCTCACGCACGCACACTCTCACACACTTACTCACGCCTGTACTCTCGCCACTCTCTCAGGCACGTACACTTGCCACTCTCTCACGCAAAAACTCTCGCCACTCTCTCAGGACGTGCACTCTCTCACTCTCTCACGCACGCACTCTCTCACTCTCACGCACGCACTCTCTCACACTCTCACGCACGCACTCTCACTCTCACGCACGCACAATCTCACTCTCTCACGCACAAACTCTCTCAGTCTCTCACACACAAACTCTCTCACTCTCACGCATGCACACTCTCACTCTCTCACTCATGCACACTCTAACACACTTTCTCTCTCTCTCACTCACGCACGCACTCTCTCACTCTCTCACGCACGCACTCTCACTCTCATGCACGCACTCTCTTACTCTCTCACGCACGCACTCTCTCACTCTCTCATGCACGCACTCTCTCACTCTCTCACGCATGCACTCTCTCACTCTCTCACGCACGCACTCTCTCACTCTCTCATGCAGGCACTCTCTCACTCTCTAACGCACACACTCTCTCACTCTCTCACGCACGCACTCTCTCTCTCTCATGCATGCACTCTCACTCTCTCACGCACGCACTCTCTCACTCTCTCACGCACGCACTCTCACTCTCATGCACGCATTCTCTTACTCTCTCATGGATGCACTCTCTCACTCTCTAAGGCACGCACTCTCTCGCTCTCTCATGCACGCACTCTCTCACTCTCTCACGCACGCACTCTCTCACTCTCTCACGCACGCACTCTCTCACTCTCTCACGCAGGCACTCTCTCACTCTCTAACGCACGCACTCTCTCACTCTCTCACGCACGCACTCTCTCACTCTCTCATGCAAGCAGTCTCTCACGAGCGCAATCTCTCATGCACGCACTCTCTCACGCAAGCACTCTCTCAGGCACGCACGCACTCACACACTCTCTTACCCTCTCACGCACGCCCTCTCTCACTCTCTCACGCAAGCACTCTCTCACGCACGCGCTCTCTCACGCACGCGCTCTCTCACGCACGCACTCTCTCACACAAGCAATCTCTCAGGCACACACGCACGCACACACTCTCTTACTTTCTCACGCACGCCCTCTCTCACTTTCTCACGCATGCACTCTCTCACTCTCTCACGCACGCACTCTCTCACACTCTACGCACGCACTCTCAGTCTCTTACGTACGCACACTCTCACTCGCTCACGTACGCACAGTCTCACTCTCTCACGCACAAACTCTCTCACACTCTCACGCACTCTCTCAATCTCACGCACGCACTCTCTCACTCTCTCACGCACGCACTCTCACTCTCTCACGCACCCACTCTCTCACTCTCTCAAGCACGCACTCTGTCACTCTCACGCACGCACTCTCTCACTCTCTCACGCATGCACTCTCTCACTCTCTAAGGCACGCACTCTCTCACTCTCTCACACTCGCACTCTCTCACTTTCTCACGCATGCACTCTCTCACTCACACACACTCTCACTCACGCACTCTCTCACTCTCTCACGCACGCACACTCTCACTCTGTCACGCACGCACTCTCTCAATCTCTCACGCAGGCACTCTCTCACTCTCTAACGCACGCACTCTCTCACTCACGCATGCATTCTCTCACTCACGCACACTCTCACTCTCTCACGCACGCACACTCTCAATCTCTCACGCACGCACACTCTCACACACTTTCTCACTCACGCATGCACACTCGCCACTCTCTCAGGCAAATACTCTTGCCACACTCTCACGCACGCACTCTCTCACACATGCACTCTCTAAAGCACGCAGTCTCTCACTCTCTCACGCACGCACACTCTCACACACTTTCTTACTCTCTCACGCATGCACTCTCTCACGCACGCACACTCTCACTCACGCACACTCTCACACACTTTCTCACTCACGCATGTACTCTCGCCACTCTCTCACACACGTACACTTGCCACTCTCTCACGCACAAACTCTCGCCACTCTCACGACATGCACTCTCTCACTCTCTCACGCACGCACTCTCTCACTCTCACGCACGCACTCTCACTCTCACGCACGCACACTCTCACTCTCTCACGCACAAACTCTCTCACTCTCTCACACACAAACTCTCTAACTCTCACGCAAGCACTCTCTCACTCTCTCATGCAAGCAGTCTCTCACGAGCGCAATCTCTCATGCACGCACTCTCTCACGCAAGCACTCTCTCAGGCACGCACGCACTCACACACTCTCTTACCCTCTCACGCACGCCCTCTCTCACTCTCTCACGCAAGCACTCTCTCACGCACGCGCTCTCTCACGCACGCGCTCTCTCACGCACGCACTCTCTCAAACAAGCAATCTCTCAGGCACACACGCACGCACACACTCTCTTACTCTCTCACGCACGCCCTCTCTCACTTTCTCACGCATGCACTCTCTCACTCTCTCACGCACGCACTCTCTCACACTCTACGCACGCACTCTCAGTCTCTTACGTACGCACACTCTCACTCGCTCACGTACGCACAGTCTCACTCTCTCACGCACAAACTCTCTCACACTCTCACGCACACTCTCAATCTCACGCACGCACTCTCTCACTCTCTCACGCACGCACTCTCACTCTCTCACGCACCCACTCTCTCACTCTCTCAAGCACGCACTCTGTCACTCTCACGCACGCACTCTCTCACTCTCTCACGCATGCACTCTCTCACTCTCTAAGGCACGCACTCTCTCACTCTCTCCCACACGCACTCTCTCACTTTCTCACGCATGCACTCTCTCACTCACACACACTCTCACTCACGCACTCTCTCACTCTCTCACGCACGCACACTCTCACTCTGTCACGCACGCACTCTCTCAATCTCTCACGCAGGCACTCTCTCACTCTCTAACGCACGCACTCTCTCACTCACGCATGCATTCTCTCACTCACGCACACTCTCACTCTCTCACGCACGCACACTCTCAATCTCTCACGCACGCACACTCTCACACACTTTCTCACTCACGCATGCACACTCGCCACTCTCTCAGGCAAATACTCTTGCCACACTCTCACGCACGCACTCTCTCACACATGCACTCTCTAAAGCACGCAGTCTCTCACTCTCTCACGCACGCACACTCTCACACACTTTCTTACTCTCTCACGCATGCACTCTCTCACGCACGCACACTCTCACTCTCACGCACGCACACTCTCACACACTTTCTCACTCACGCATGTACTCTTGCCACTCTCTCACGCACGTACACTTGCCACTCTCTCACGCACAAACTCTCGCCACTCTCACGACATGCACTCTCTCACTCTCTCACGCACGCACTCTCTCACTCTCACGCACGCACTCTCACTCTCACGCACGCACAATCTCACTCTCTCACGCACAAACTCTCTCACTCTCTCACACACAAACTCTCTAACTCTCACGCACGCACTCTCTCACTCTCTAAGGCACGCACTCTCTCACGCACGCACACTCTCACTCTCTCACGCATGCACACTCTCACACACTTTCTCTCTCTCTCACTCACGCACGCACTCTCTCACTCTCTCATGCAAGCAGTCTCCCACGCACACACTCTCTCACGCACGCACTCTCTCACGCAAGCACTCTCTCACGCAAGCACTCTCTCAGGCACGCACGCACGCACACACTCTCTTACTCTCTCACGCACGCCCTCTCTCACTCTCTCACGCACTCTCTCACTCTCTCACGCACGCCCTCTCTCAATCTCTCACGCATGCACTCTCTCACTCTCTCACGCACGCACACTCTCTCACTCTCACGCACACACTCTCTCACTCTCTCACGCACGCACTCACACTCTCTAAGGCACGCACTCTCTCACTCTCTCACGCACGCACTTGCTCACTCTCTCACGAATGCACTCTCTCACTCTCTCACGCATGCACTCTCTCACTCTCTCACGCACGCACACTCTCAATCTCTCACGCACAAAATCTCTCACTCTCTCACGCACGCACTCTCTCACGCACGCACTCTCTCACGCACGCACTCTCTCACGCACGCACGCACACACTCTCTTACTCTCTCACGTAGGCACGCGCTCACGCACAAACTCTCTCACTCTCTCATGCACAAACTCTGTCACTCTCTCACGCATGCACTCTCTCACTCTCACGCACGCACTCTCTCACTCTCTCACGCACGCACTCTCACTCTCTCACGCACGTATTCTCTCATTCTCACGCACGCACTCTCTTACTCTCTCACGCATGCACTCTCTCAGGCACGCATTGTCTCACTCGCTCATGCACGCACTCTCTCACGCAGGCACTCTCTCACTCTCTCACGCACGCACTCTCACTCTCTCAAGCACGCACTCTGTCACTCTCACGCACGCACTCTCTCACTCTCTCACGCATGCACTCTCTCACTCTCTAAGGCACGCACTCTCTCGCTCTCTCATGCACGCACTCTCTCACTCTCTCACGCACGCACTCTCTCACTCTCTCACGCACGCACTCTCTCACTCTCTCACGCAGGCACTCTCTCACTCTCTAACGCACGCACTCTCTCACTCTCTCACGCACGCACTCTCTCACTCTCTCATGCAAGCAGTCTCTCACGAGCGCAATCTCTCATGCACGCACTCTCTCACGCAAGCACTCTCTCAGGCACGCACGCACTCACACACTCTCTTACCCTCTCACGCACGCCCTCTCTCACTCTCTCACGCAAGCACTCTCTCACGCACGCGCTCTCTCACGCACGCGCTCTCTCACGCACGCACTCTCTCACACAAGCAATCTCTCAGGCACACACGCACGCACACACTCTCTTACTCTCTCACGCACGCCCTCTCTCACTTTCTCACGCATGCACTCTCTCACTCTCTCACGCACGCACTCTCTCACACTCTACGCACGCACTCTCAGTCTCTTACGTACGCACACTCTCACTCGCTCACGTACGCACAGTCTCACTCTCTCACGCACAAACTCTCTCACACTCTCACGCACTCTCTCAATCTCACGCACGCACTCTCTCACTCTCTCACGCACGCACTCTCACTCTCTCACGCACCCACTCTCTCACTCTCTCAAGCACGCACTCTGTCACTCTCACGCACGCACTCTCTCACTCTCTCACGCATGCACTCTCTCACTCTCTAAGGCACGCACTCTCTCACTCTCTCCCACACGCACTCTCTCACTTTCTCACGCATGCACTCTCTCACTCTCTCCCACACGCACTCTCTCACTCTCTCACGCACGCACACTCTCACTCTGTCACGCACGCACTCTCTCAATCTCTCACGCAGGCACTCTCTCACTCTCTAACGCACGCACTCTCTCACTCACGCATGCATTCTCTCACTCACGCACACTCTCACTCTCTCACGCACGCACACTCTCAATCTCTCACGCACGCACACTCTCACACACTTTCTCACTCACGCATGCACACTCGCCACTCTCTCAGGCAAATACTCTTGCCACACTCTCACGCACGCACTCTCTCACACATGCACTCTCTAAAGCACGCAGTCTCTCACTCTCTCACGCACGCACACTCTCACACACTTTCTTACTCTCTCACGCATGCACTCTCTCACGCACGCACACTCTCACTCTCACGCACGCACACTCTCACACACTTTCTCACTCACGCATGTACTCTCGCCACTCTCTCACGCACGTACACTTGCCACTCTCTCACGCACAAACTCTCGCCACTCTCACGACATGCACTCTCTCACTCTCTCACGCACGCACTCTCTCACTCTCACGCACGCACTCTCACTCTCACGCACGCACAATCTCACTCTCTCACGCACAAACTCTCTCACTCTCTCACACACAAACTCTCTAACTCTCACGCACGCACTCTCTCACTCTCTAAGGCACGCACTCTCTCACGCACGCACACTCTCACTCTCTCACGCATGCACACTCTCACACACTTTCTCTCTCTCTCACTCACGCACGCACTCTCTCACTCTCTCATGCAAGCACTCTCCCACGCACACACTCTCTCACGCAAGCACTCTCTCACGCAAGCACTCTCTCAGGCACGCACGCACGCACACACTCTCTTACTCTCTCACGCACGCCCTCTCTCACTCTCTCACGCACTCTCTCACTCTCTCACGCACGCCCTCTCTCAATCTCTCACGCATGCACTCTCTCACTCTCTCACGCACGCACACTCTCTCACTCTCACGCACACACTCTCTCACTCTCTCACGCACGCACTCACACTCTCTAAGGCACGCACTCTCTCACTCTCTCACGCACGCACTCGCTCACTCTCTCACGAATGCACTCTCTCACTCTCTCACGCATGCACTCTCTCACTCTCTCACGCACGCACACTCTCAATCTCTCACGCACAAAATCTCTCACTCTCTCACGCACGCACTCTCTCACGCACGCACTCTCTCACGCACGCACTCTCTCAAGCACGCACGCACACACTCTCTTACTCTCTCACGTAGGCACGCGCTCACGCACAAACTCTCTCACTCTCTCATGCACAAACTCTGTCACTCTCTCACGCATGCACTCTCTCACTCTCACGCACGCACTCTCTCACTCTCTCACGCACGCACTCTCACTCTCTCACGCACGCATTCTCTCATTCTCACGCACGCACTCTCTTACTCTCTCACGCATGCACTCTCTCACTCTCTAAGGCACGCATTGTCTCACTCGCTCATGCACGCACTCTCTCACGCAGGCACTCTCTCACTCTCTCACGCACGCACTCTCACTCTCTCAAGCACGCACTCTGTCACTCTCACGCACGCACTCTCTCACTCTCTCACGCATGCACTCTCTCACTCTCTAAGGCACGCACTCTCTCGCTCTCTCATGCACGCACTCTCTCACTCTCTCACGCACGCACTCTCTCACTCTCTCACGCACGCACTCTCTCACTCTCTCACGCAGGCACTCTCTCACTCTCTAACGCACGCACTCTCTCACTCTCTCACGCACGCACTCTCTCACTCTCTCATGCAAGCAGTCTCTCATGAGCGCAATCTCTCATGCACGCACTCTCTCACGCAAGCACTCTCTCAGGCACGCACGCACTCACACACTCTCTTACCCTCTCACGCACGCCCTCTCTCACTCTCTCACGCAAGCACTCTCTCACGCACGCGCTCTCTCACGCACGCGCTCTCTCACGCACGCACTCTCTCACACAAGCAATCTCTCACACAAGCAATCTCTCAGGCACACACGCACGCACACACTCTCTTACTCTCTCACGCACGCCCTCTCTCACTTTCTCACGCATGCACTCTCTCACTCTCTCACGCACGCACTCTCTCACACTCTACGCACGCACTCTCAGTCTCTTACGTACGCACACTCTCACTCGCTCACGTACGCACAGTCTCACTCTCTCACGCACAAACTCTCTCACACTCTCACGCACTCTCTCAATCTCACGCACGCACTCTCTCACTCTCTCACGCACGCACTCTCACTCTCTCACGCACCCACTCTCTCACTCTCTCAAGCACGCACTCTGTCACTCTCACGCACGCACTCTCTCACTCTCTCACGCATGCACTCTCTCACTCTCTAAGGCACGCACTCTCTCACTCTCTCCCACACGCACTCTCTCACTTTCTCACGCATGCACTCTCTCACTCACACACACTCTCACTCACGCACTCTCTCACTCTCTCACGCACGCACACTCTCACTCTGTCACGCACGCACTCTCTCAATCTCTCACGCAGGCACTCTCTCACTCTCTAACGCACGCACTCTCTCACTCACGCATGCATTCTCTCACTCACGCACACTCTCACTCTCTCACGCACGCACACTCTCAATCTCTCACGCACGCACACTCTCACACACTTTCTCACTCACGCATGCACACTCGCCACTCTCTCAGGCAAATACTCTTGCCACACTCTCACGCACGCACTCTCTCACACATGCACTCTCTAAAGCACGCAGTCTCTCACTCTCTCACGCACGCACACTCTCACACACTTTCTTACTCTCTCACGCATGCACTCTCTCACGCACGCACACTCTCACTCTCACGCACGCACACTCTCACACACTTTCTCACTCACGCATGTACTCTCGCCACTCTCTCACGCACGTACACTTGCCACTCTCTCACGCACAAACTCTCGCCACTCTCACGACATGCACTCTCTCACTCTCTCACGCACGCACTCTCTCACTCTCACGCACGCACTCTCACTCTCACGCACGCACACTCTCACTCTCTCACGCACAAACTCTCTCACTCTCTCACACACAAACTCTCTAACTCTCACGCACGCACTCTCTCACTCTCTAAGGCACGCACTCTCTCACGCACGCACACTCTCACTCTCTCACGCATGCACACTCTCACACACTTTCTCTCTCTCTCACTCACGCACGCACTCTCTCACTCTCTCATGCAAGCACTCTCCCACGCACACACTCTCTCACGCACGCACTCTCTCACGCAAGCACTCTCTCACGCAAGCACTCTCTCAGGCACGCACGCACGCACACACTCTCTTACTCTCTCACGCACGCCCTCTCTCACTCTCTCACGCACTCTCTCACTCTCTCACGCACGCCCTCTCTCAATCTCTCACGCATGCACTCTCTCACTCTCTCACGCACGCACACTCTCTCACTCTCACGCACACACTCTCTCACTCTCTCACGCACGCACTCACACTCTCTAAGGCACGCACTCTCTCACTCTCTCACGCACGCACTCGCTCACTCTCTCACGAATGCACTCTCTCACTCTCTCACGCATGCACTCTCTCACGCACGCACTCTCTCACGCACGCACTCTCTCACGCACGCACGCACACACTCTCTTACTCTCTCACGTAGGCACGCGCTCACGCACAAACTCTCTCACTCTCTCATGCACAAACTCTGTCACTCTCTCACGCACGCACTCTCTCACTCTCACGCACGCACTCTCTCACTCTCTCACGCACGCACTCTCACTCTCTCACGCACGCATTCTCTCATTCTCACGCACGCACTCTCTTACTCTCTCACGCATGCACTCTCTCACTCTCTAAGGCACGCATTGTCTCACTCGCTCATGCACGCACTCTCTCACGCAGGCACTCTCTCACTCTCTCACGCACGCACTCTCACTCTCTCAAGCACGCACTCTGTCACTCTCACGCACGCACTCTCTCACTCTCTCACGCATGCACTCTCTCACTCTCTAAGGCACGCACTCTCTCACTCTCTAAGGCACGCACTCTCTCACTCTCTCACGCACGCACTCTCTCACTCACACACACTCTCACTCACGCACTCTCTCACGCACGCACACTCTCACTCTGTCACGCACGCACTCTCTCAATCTCTCACGCAGGCACTCTCTCACTCTCTAACGCACGCACTCTCTCACTCACGCATGCATTCGCTCACTCACGCACACTCTCACTCTCTCACGCACGCACACTCTCAATCTCTCACGCACGCACACTCTCACACACTTTCTCACTCACGCATGTACACTCGCCACTCTCTCAGGCACGTACTCTTGCCACTCTCTCACGCACGTACTCTCGCCACTCTCTCAGGCACATACTCTTGCCACTCTCACGCACGCACTCTCTCACACACGCACTCTCTAAAGCACGCAGTCTCTCACTCTCTCACGCACGCACACTCTCACGCACTTTCTTACTCTCTCACGCATGCACTCTCTCACGCACGCACACTCTCACTCTCTCACGCACGTACACTCTCACACACTTTCTCACTCACGCATGTACTCTCGCCACTCTCTCAGGCACGTACACTTGCCAATCTCTCACGCACAAACTCTCGCCACTCTCTCACGACGTGCACTCTCTCACTCTCACGCACGCACTCTCTCACTCTCACGCACGCACACTCTCACTCTCTCACGCACAAACTCTCTCACTCTCTCACACACAAACTCTCTCACTCTCACGCACACACTCTCTCACTCTCTCATGCAAGCACTCTCCCACGCACGCACTCTCTCACGCACGCACTCTCTCACGCAAGCACTCTCTCACGCAAGCACTCTCTCAGGCACGCACGCACGCACACACTCTCTTACTCTCTCATGCATGCCCTCTCTCACTCTCTCACGCACTCTCTCACTCTCTCACGCACGCCCTCTCTCAATTTCTCACGCATGCACTCTCTCACTCTCTCACGCACGCACACTCTCTCACTCTCACGCACACACTCTCTCACTCTCTCACGCACGCACTCACACTCTCTAAGGCACGCACTCTATCACTCTCTCACGCACGCACTCTCTCACTCTCTCACGAATGCACTCTCTCACTCTCTCACGCATGCACTCTCTCACTCTCTCACGCACGCACACTCTCAATCTCTCACGCACAAAATCTCTCACTCTCTCACGCACGCACTCTCTCACGCACGCACTCTCTCACGCACGCAATCTCTAACGCACGCACACACACACTCTCTTACTCTCTCACGTAGGCACTCGCTCACGCACAAACTCTCTCACTCTCTCATGCACAAACTCTGTCACTCTCTAAGGCACGCACTCTCTCACTCTCTCCCACACGCACTCTCTCACTCTCTCACGCACGCCCTCTCTCACTCTCTCACGCACTCTCTCACTCTCTCACGCACGCCCTCTCTCAATCTCTCACGCATGCACTCTCTCACTCTCTCACGCACGCACACTCTCTCACTCTCACGCACACACTCTCTCACTCTCTCACGCACACACTCACACTCTCTAAGGCACGCACTCGCTCACTCTCTCACGCACGCACTCTCTCACTCTCTCACGAATGCACTCTCTCACTCTCTCACGCATGCACTCTCTCACTCTCTCACGCACACACACTATCAATCTCTCACGCACAAAATCTCTCACTCTCTCATGCACGCACTCTCTCACGCACGCACTCTCTCACGCACGCACTCTCTCACGCACGCACGCACACACTCTCTTACTCTCTCAAGTAGGCACGCGCTCACGCACAAACTCTCTCACTCTCTCATGCACAAACTCTGTCACTCTCTCACGCATGCACTCTCTCACTCTCACGCACGCACTCTCTCACTCTCTCACGCACGCACTCTCACTCTCTCACGCACGCACTCTCTCAAACTCTCACGCACGCATTCTCTCACTCTCACGCACGCACTCTCTTACTCTCTCACGCATGCACTCTCTCACTCTCTAAGGCACGCATTGTCTCACTCGCTCATGCACGCACTCTCTCACGCAGGCACTCTCTCACTCTCTCACGCACGCACTCTCACTCTCTCACGCACCCACTCTCTCACTCTCTCAAGCACGCACTCTGTCACTCTCACGCACGCACTCTCTCACTCTCTCACGCATGCACTCTCTCACTCTCTAAGGCACGCACTCTCTCACTCTCTCCCACACGCACTCTCTCACTCTCTCACGCACGCACTCTCTCACTCTCTCACGCACGCACTCTCTCACTCACACACACTCTCACTCACGCACTCTCTCACGCACGCACACTCTCACTCTGTCACGCACGCACTCTCTCAATCTCTCACGCAGGCACTCTCTCACTCTCTAACGCACGCACTCTCTCACTCACGCATGCATTCTCTCACTCACGCACACTCTCACTCTCTCACGCACGCACACTCTCAATCTCTCACGCACGCACACTCTCACACACTTTATCACTCACGCATGTACACTCGCCACTCTCTCAGGCACGTACTCTTGCCACTCTCTCACGCACGTACTCTCGCCACTCTCTCAGGCACATACTCTTGCCACTCTCTCACGCACGCACTCTCTCACACACGCACTCTCTAAAGCACGCAGTCTCTCACTCTCTCACGCACGCACACTCTCACGCACTTTCTTACTCTCTCACGCATGCACTCTCTCACGCACGCACACTCTCACTCTCTCACGCACGCACACTCTCACACACTTTCTCACTCACGCATGTACTCTCGCCACTCTCTCAGGCACGTACACTTGCCAATCTCTCACGCACAAACTCTCGCCACTCTCTCACGACGTGCACTCTCTCACTCTCTCACGCACGCACTCTCTCACTCTCACGCACGCACTCACTCTCACGCACGCACACTCTCACTCTCTCACGCACAAACTCTCTCACTCTCTCACACACAAACTCTCTCACTCTCACGCACGCACTCTCTCACTCTCTAAGGCACGCACTCTCTCACGCACGCACACTCTCACTCTCTCACGCATGCACACTCTCACGTACTTTCTCTCTCTCTCTCACGCACGCACTCTCTCACGCACGCACTCTCTCACGCAAGCACTCTCTCACGCAAGCACTCTCTCAGGCACGCACGCACGCACACACTCTCTTACTCTCTCACGCACGCCCTCTCTCATTCCCTCACGCACTCTCTCACTCTCTCACGCACGCCCTCTCTCAATTTCTCACGCATGCACTCTCTCACTCTCTCACGCACGCACACTCTCTCACTCTCACGCACACACTCTCTCACTCTCTCACGCACGCACTCACACTCTCTAAGGCACGCACTCTATCACTCTCTCACGCACGCACTCTCTCACTCTCTCACGAATGCACTCTCTCACTCTCTCACGCACGCACTCTCTCACGCACGCACTCTCTCACGCACGCACGCACACACTCTCTTACTCTCTCAAGTAGGCACGCGCTCACGCACAAACTCTCTCACTCTCTCATGCACAAACTCTGTCACTCTCTCACGCATGCACTCTCTCACTCTCACGCACGCACTCTCTCACTCTCTCACGCACGCACTCTCACTCACGCACGCACTCTCTCAAACTCTCACGCACGCATTCTCTCACTCTCACGCACGCACTCTCTTACTCTCTCACGCATGCACTCTCTCACTCTCTAAGGCACGCATTGTCTTACTCGCTCATGCACGCACTCTCTCACGCAGGCACTCTCTCACTCTCTCATGCACGCACTCTCACTCTCTCACGCACCCACTCTCTCACTCTCTCGCACGCACTCTGTCACTCTCACGCACGCACTCTCTCACTCTCTAAGGCACGCACTCTCTCACTCTCTCCCACACGCACTCTCTCACTCTCTCACGCACGCACTCTCTCACTCACACACACTCTCACTCACGCACTCTCTCACTCTCTCACGCATGCACACTCTCACTCTGTCACGCACGCACTCTCTCAATCTCTCACGCAGGCACTCTCTCACTCTCTAACGCACGCACTCTCTCACTCACGCATGCATTCTCTCACTCACGCACACTCTCACTCTCTCCCGCACGCACACTCTCAATCTCTCACGCACGCACACTCTCACACACTTTCTCACTCACGCATGTACACTCGCCACTCTCTCACGCACGCACTCTCTCACTCTCTCACGAATGCACTCTCTCACTCTCTCACGCACGCACTCTCTCACGCACGCACTCTCTCACGCACGCACGCACACACTCTCTTACTCTCTCAAGTAGGCACGCGCTCACGCACAAACTCTCTCACTCTCTCATGCACAAACTCTGTCACTCTCTCACGCATGCACTCTCTCACTCTCACGCACGCACTCTCTCACTCTCTCACGCACGCACTCTCACTCACGCACGCACTCTCTCAAACTCTCACGCACGCATTCTCTCACTCTCACGCACGCACTCTCTTACTCTCTCACGCATGCACTCTCTCACTCTCTAAGGCACGCATTGTCTTACTCGCTCATGCACGCACTCTCTCACGCAGGCACTCTCTCACTCTCTCATGCACGCACTCTCACTCTCTCACGCACCCACTCTCTCACTCTCTCGCACGCACTCTGTCACTCTCACGCACGCACTCTCTCACTCTCTAAGGCACGCACTCTCTCACTCTCTCCCACACGCACTCTCTCACTCTCTCACGCACGCACTCTCTCACTCACACACACTCTCACTCACGCACTCTCTCACTCTCTCACGCATGCACACTCTCACTCTGTCACGCACGCACTCTCTCAATCTCTCACGCAGGCACTCTCTCACTCTCTAACGCACGCACTCTCTCACTCACGCATGCATTCTCTCACTCACGCACACTCTCACTCTCTCCCGCACGCACACTCTCAATCTCTCACGCACGCACACTCTCACACACTTTCTCACTCACGCATGTACACTCGCCACTCTCTCAGGCACGTACTCTTGCCACTCTCTCACGCACGTACTCTCGCCACTCTCTCAGGCACATACTCTTGCCACTCTCTCACGCACGCACTCTCTCACACACGCACTCTCTAAGGCACGCACTCTCTCACTCTCACGCATGCACTCTCTCACTGTCTCTCGCAGGCACTCTCTCACTCACGCACACTCTCACTCATGCACACTCTCACTCTCTCATGCATGCACACTCTCACTCTCTCACGCACGCACACTCTCACACTCTCACGCACGCACACTCTCACACACTTTCTCACTCACGCATGTACTCTCGCCACTCTCTCAGGCACATACTCTCGCAACACTCTCACGCACGCATTCTCCCACACACGCACTCTCTCACGCATGCAGTCTCTCACTCTCTCATGCACGCACTCTCACAGTCACGCACACACACTCTAATGCACTTTCTTACTCTCTCACGCACGCACTCTCTCACGCACGCACACTCTCTCTCTCACGCATGCACACTCTCACACACTTTCTCACTCACGCATGTACTCTCGCCACTCTCTCAGGCACGTACTCTTGCCACTCTCTCATGCACAAACTCTCACCACTCTCTCAAGCACGTGCACTCTCTCACTCTTTCACGCACGCACTCTCTCACTCTCACGCACGCACTCTTTCACACTCTCACGCACGCACTCTCACTCTCTCACGCACGCACACTCTCACTCTCTCATGCGCAAACTCTCTCACTCTCTCACACACAAACTCTCTCACTCTCACGCAGGCACTCTCTCTCTCTCACGCACGCACTCTCTCACTCTCGAAGGCAAGCACTCTCTCACTCTCTAACGCGTGCACTCTCTCACGCAAGCACACTCTCACTCTCTCATGCATGCACACTCTCACACACTTTCTCACTCTCTCACTCATGCACGCACTCTCACACTCTCTCATACAAGCACTCTCTCACGCACGCACTCTCTCACGCACGCACTCTCTCATGCACGCACTCTCTGACACACGCACTCTCTGACGCAAGCACTCTCTCACGCAAGCACTCTCTCAGGCACGCACGCACGCACACACTCTCTTACTCTCTCACGCACGCCCTCTCTCACTCTCTCACGCACGCACTCTCTCACGCACGCACTCTCTCACACTCTCACGCACGCACTCTCACTCTCTTACGCATGCACACTCTCACTCTGAAGCACAACTCTCTCACTCTCACACACAAACACTCTCACTCTCACGCACGCACTCTCTCACTCGCACACACGCACTCTCTCACTCTCTAAGGCACGCACTCTCTCACTCTCTAACGCACGCACTCTCTCACTCTCTAACGCACGCATTCTCTCACTCTCTAACGCACGCACTCTCTCACGCACGCCTACTCTCACTCTCTCATGCATGCACACTCTCACACACTTTCTCACTCTCTCACTCACGCACGCACTCTCTCACTCTCTCATGCAAGCAGTCTCTCACGCACGCACTCTCTCATGCACGCACTCTCTCACGCAAGCACTGTCTCAGGCACGCACGCACACACTCTCTTAACCTCTCACGCACGCCCTCTCTCACTCTCTCACGCACGCACTCTCACTCTCTCACGCACGCACTCTCTCACGCACGCACTCTCTCACACCAACAATCTCTCAGTCACGCACGCATGCATATACTCTCTTACTCTCTCACGCACGCCATCTCTCACTCTCTCACGCACGCACTCTCTCACACTCTCACGCAAGCACTCTCACTCTCTTACGTACGCACACTCTCACTCGCTCACGTACGCACACTCTCACTCTCTCACGCACAAACTCTCTCACTCTCTCACGCACAAACTCTCTCACTCTCTCATGCACAAAGTCTCTCACACTCTCACGCACTCTCTCAATCTCATGCACGCACTTTCTCACTCTCTCACGCACGCACTCTCACTCTCTCACGCACGCACTCTCTCACTCTCTCATGCGCGCACTCTGTCACTCTCACCCACGCACTCTCTCACTCTCTAACGCATGCACTCTCTCACTCTCTAAGGCAGGCACTCTCTCACTCTCTCCCGCACGCACTCTCTCACTCTCTCACGCACGCACTTTCACTCTCTCACGCACCCACTCTCTCACTCTCTCATGCACGCACTCTGTCACTCTCACGCACGCACTCTCTCACTCTCTCACGCATGCACTCTCTCACTCTCTAAGGCACGCACTCTCTCACTCTCACCCGCACGCACTCTCTCACTCTCTCACGCACGCACTCTCTCACTCACACACACTCTCACTCACGCACTCTCTCACTCTCTCACACACGCACACTCTTACTCTCACACGCACGCACTCTCCCACTCTCTCACGCATGCACTCTCTCACTCTCTAACGCACGCACTCTCTCACTCACGCATGCACTCTCTCACTCACGCACACTCTCACTCTCTCACACACGCACACTCTCAATCTCTCACGCACGCACACTCTCACACACTTTCTCACTCACGCATGTACTCTCGCCACTCTCTCAGGCACGTACTCTTGCCACTCTCTCACGCACGCACTCTCTCACGCAAGCACTCTCTCACGCAAGCACTCTCTCAGGCACGCACGCACGCACACACTCTCTTACTCTCTCACGCATGCCCTCTCTCACTCTCTCACGCACTCTCTCACTCTCTCACGCACGCCCTCTCTCAATTTCTCACACATGCACTCTCTCACTCTCTCACGCACGCACACTCTCTCACTCTCACGCACACACTCTCTCACTCTCTCACGCACGCACTCACACTCTCTAAGGCACGCACTCACACTCTCTAAGGCACGCACTCTATCACTCTCTCACGCACGCACTCTCTCACTCTCTCACGAATGCACTCTCTCACTCTCTCACGCATGCACTCTCTCACTCTCTCACGCACGCACACTCTCAATCTCTCACGCACAAAATCTCTCACTCTCTCACGCACGCACTCTCTCACGCACGCACTCTCTCACGCACGCAATCTCTAACGCACGCACGCACACACTCTCTTACTCTCTCACGTAGGCACTCGCTCACGCACAAACTCTCTCACTCTCTCATGCACAAACTCTGTCACTCTCTAAGGCACGCACTCTCTCACTCTCTCCCACACGCACTCTCTCACTCTCTCACGCACGCCCTCTCTCACTCTCTCACGCACTCTCTCACTCTCTCACGCACGCCCTCTCTCAATCTCTCACACATGCACTCTCTCACTCTCTCACGCACGCACACTCTCTCACTCTCACGCACACACTCTCTCACTCTCTCACGCACACACTCACACTCTCTAAGGCACGCACTCGCTCACTCTCTCACGCACGCACTCTCTCACTCTCTCACGAATGCACTCTCTCACTCTCTCACGCATGCACTCTCTCACTCTCTCACGCACACACACTATCAATCTCTCACGCACAAAATCTCTCACTCTCTCATGCACGCACTCTCTCACGCACGCACTCTCTCACGCACGCACTCTCTCACGCACGCACGCACACACTCTCTTACTCTCTCAAGTAGGCACGCGCTCACGCACAAACTCTCTCACTCTCTCATGCACAAACTCTGTCACTCTCTCACGCATGCACTCTCTCACTCTCACGCACGCACTCTCTCACTCTCTCACGCACGCACTCTCACTCTCTCACGCACGCACTCTCTCAAACTCTCACGCACGCATTCTTTCACTCTCACGCACGCACTCTCTTACTCTCTCACGCATGCACTCTCTCACTCTCTAAGGCACGCATTGTCTCACTCGCTCATGCACGCACTCTCTCACGCAGGCACTCTCTCACTCTCTCACGCACGCACTCTCACTCTCTCACGCACCCACTCTCTCACTCTCTCAAGCACGCACTCTGTCACTCTCACGCACGCACTCTCTCACTCTCTCACGCATGCACTCTCTCACTCTCTCCCACACGCACTCTCTCACTCTCTCCCACACGCACTCTCTCACTCTCTCACGCACGCACTCTCTCACTCACACACACTCTCACTCACGCACTCTCTCACGCACGCACACTCTCACTCTGTCACGCAAGCACTCTCTCAATCTCTCACGCAGGCACTCTCTCACTCTCTAACGCACGCACTCTCTCACTCACGCATGCATTCTCTCACTCACGCACACTCTCACTCTCTCACGCACGCACACTCTCAATCTCTCACGCACGCACACTCTCACACACTTTATCACTCACGCATGTACACTCGCCACTCTCTCAGGCACGTACTCTTGCCACTCTCTCACGCACGTACTCTCGCCACTCTCTCAGGCACATACTCTTGCCACTCTCTCACGCACGCACTCTCTCACACACGCACTCTCTAAAGCACGCAGTCTCTCACTCTCTCACGCACGCACACTCTCACGCACTTTCTTACTCTCTCACGCATGCACTCTCTCACGCACGCACACTCTCACTCTCTCACGCACGCACACTCTCACACACTTTCTCACTCACGCATGTACTCTCGCCACTCTCTCAGGCACGTACACTTGCCAATCTCTCACGCACAAACTCTCGCCACTCTCTCACGACGTGCACTCTCTCACTCTCTCACGCACGCACTCTCTCACTCTCACGCACGCACTCTCACTCTCACGCACGCACACTCTCACTCTCTCACGCACAAACTCTCTCACTCTCTCACACACAAACTCTCTCACTCTCACGCACGCACTCTCTCACTCTCTAAGGCACGCACTCTCTCACGCACGCACACTCTCACTCTCTCACGCATGCACACTCTCATGTACTTTCTCTCTCTCTCACTCACGCACGCACTCTCTCACTCTCTCATGCAAGCACTCTCCCACGCACGCACTCTCTCACGCACGCACTCTCTCACGCAAGCACTCTCTCACGCAAGCACTCTCTCAGGCACGCACGCACGCACACACTCTCTTACTCTCTCACGCACGCCCTCTCTCATTCCCTCACGCACTCTCTCACTCTCTCACGCACGCCCTCTCTCAATTTCTCACGCATGCACTCTCTCACTCTCTCACGCACGCACACTCTCTCACTCTCACGCACACACTCTCTCACTCTCTCACGCACGCACTCACACTCTCTAAGGCACGCACTCTATCACTCTCTCACGCACGCACTCTCTCACTCTCTCACGCATGCACTCTCTCACTCTCTCACGCATGCACTCTCTCAATCTCTCACGCACAAAATCTCTCACTCTCTCACGCACGCACTCTCTCACGCACGCACTCTCTCACGCACGCACGCACACACTCTCTTACTCTCTCAAGTAGGCACGCGCTCACGCACAAACTCTCTCACTCTCTCATGCACAAACTCTGTCACTCTCTCACGCATGCACTCTCTCACTCTCACGCACGCACTCTCTCACTCTCTCACGCACGCACTCTCACTCTCTCACGCACGCACTCTCTCAAACTCTCACGCACGCATTCTCTCACTCTCACGCACGCACTCTCTTACTCTCTCACGCATGCACTCTCTCACTCTCTAAGGCACGCATTGTCTCACTCGCTCATGCACGCACTCTCTCACGCAGGCACTCTCTCACTCTCTCATGCACGCACTCTCACTCTCTCACGCACCCACTCTCTCACTCTCTCGCACGCACTCTGTCACTCTCACGCACGCACTCTCTCACTCTCTAAGGCACGCACTCTCTCACTCTCTCCCACACGCACTCTCTCACTCTCTCACGCACGCACTCTCTCACTCACACACACTCTCACTCACGCACTCTCTCACTCTCTCACGCATGCACACTCTCACTCTGTCACGCACGCACTCTCTCAATCTCTCACGCAGGCACTCTCTCACTCTCTAACGCACGCACTCTCTCACTCACGCATGCATTCTCTCACTCACGCACACTCTCACTCTCTCCAGCACGCACACTCTCAATCTCTCACGCACGCACACTCTCACACACTTTCTCACTCACGCATGTACACTCGCCACTCTCTCAGGCACGTACTCTTGCCACTCTCTCACGCACGTACTCTCGCCACTCTCTCAGGCACATACTCTTGCCACTCTCTCACGCACGCACTCTCTCACACACGCACTCTCTAAGGCACGCACTCTCTCACTCTCACGCATGCACTCTCTCACTGTCTCTCGCAGGCACTCTCTCACTCACGCACACTCTCACTCATGCACACTCTCACTCATGCACACTCTCACTCTCTCATGCATGCACACTCTCACTCTCTCACGCACGCACACTCTCACACTCTCACGCACGCACACTCTCACACACTTTCTCACTCACGCATGTACTCTCGCCACTCTCTCAGGCACATACTCTCGCAACACTCTCACGCACGCATTCTCCCACACACGCACTCTCTCACGCATGCAGTCTCTCACTCTCTCATGCACGCACTCTCACAGTCACGCACACACACTCTAACGCACTTTCTTACTCTCTCACGCACGCACTCTCTCACGCACGCACACTCTCTCTCTCACGCATGCACACTCTCACACACTTTCTCACTCACGCATGTACTCTCGCCACTCTCTCAGGCACGTACTCTTGCCACTCTCTCATGCACAAACTCTCACCACTCTCTCAAGCACGTGCACTCTCTCACTCTTTCACGCACGCACTCTCTCACTCTCACGCACGCACTCTTTCACACTCTCACGCACGCACTCTCACTCTCTCACGCACGCACACTCTCACTCTCTCATGCGCAAACTCTCTCACTCTCTCACACACAAACTCTCTCACTCTCACGCAGGCACTCTCTCTCTCTCACGCACGCACTCTCTCACTCTCGAAGGCAAGCACTCTCTCACTCTCTAACGCGTGCACTCTCTCACGCAAGCACACTCTCACTCTCTCATGCATGCACACTCTCACACACTTTCTCACTCTCTCACTCATGCACGCACTCTCACACTCTCTCATACAAGCACTCTCTCACGCACGCACTCTCTCACGCACGCACTCACTCATGCACGCACTCTCTGACACACGCACTCTCTGACGCAAGCACTCTCTCACGCAAGCACTCTCTCAGGCACGCACGCACGCACACACTCTCTTACTCTCTCACGCACGCCCTCTCTCACTCTCTCACGCACGCACTCTCTCACGCACGCACTCTCTCACACTCTCACGCACGCACTCTCACTCTCTTACGCATGCACACTCTCACTCTGAAGCACAACTCTCTCACTCTCACACACAAACACTCTCACTCTCACGCACGCACTCTCTCACTCGCACACACGCACTCTCTCACTCTCTAAGGCACGCACTCTCTCACTCTCTAACGCACGCACTCTCTCACTCTCTAACGCACGCATTCTCTCACTCTCTAACGCACGCACTCTCTCACGCACGCCTACTCTCACTCTCTCATGCATGCACACTCTCACACACTTTCTCACTCTCTCACTCACGCACGCACTCTCTCACTCTCTCATGCAAGCAGTCTCTCACGCACGCACTCTCTCATGCACGCACTCTCTCACGCAAGCACTGTCTCAGGCACGCACGCACACACTCTCTTAACCTCTCACGCACGCCCTCTCTCACTCTCTCACGCACGCACTCTCACTCTCTCACGCACGCACTCTCTCACGCACGCACTCTCTCACACCAACAATCTCTCAGGCACGCACGCATGCATACACTCTCTTACTCTCTCACGCACGCCATCTCTCACTCTCTCACGCACGCACTCTCTCACACTCTCACGCAAGCACTCTCACTCTCTTACGTACGCACACTCTCACTCGCTCACGTACGCACACTCTCACTCTCTCACGCACAAACTCTCTCACTCTCTCACGCACAAACTCTCTCACTCTCTCATGCACAAAGTCTCTCACACTCTCACGCACTCTCTCAATCTCATGCACGCACTCTCTCACTCTCTCACGCACGCACTCTCACTCTCTCACGCACGCACTCTCTCACTCTCTCAAGCGCGCACTCTGTCACTCTCACCCACGCACTCTCTCACTCTCTAACGCATGCACTCTCTCACTCTCTAAGGCAGGCACTCTCTCACTCTCTCCCGCACGCACTCTCTCACTCTCTCACGCACGCACTTTCACTCTCTCACGCACCCACTCTCTCACTCTCTCATGCACGCACTCTGTCACTCTCACACATGCACTCTCTCACTCTCTCACGCATGCACTCTCTCACTCTCTAAGGCACGCACTCTCTCACTCTCACCCGCACGCACTCTCTCACTCTCTCACGCACGCACTCTCTCACTCACACACACTCTCACTCACGCACTCTCTCACTCTCTCACACACGCACACTCTTACTCTCACACGCACGCACTCTCCCACTCTCTCACGCATGCACTCTCTCACTCTCTAACGCACGCACTCTCTCACTCACGCATGCACTCTCTCACTCACGCACACTCTCACTCTCTCACACACGCACACTCTCAATCTCTCACGCACGCACACTCTCACACACTTTCTCACTCACGCATGTACTCTCGCCACTCTCTCAGGCACGTACTCTTGCCACTCTCTCACGCATGTACTCTCGCCACTCTCTCAGGCACATACTCTTGCCACTCTCTCACGCACGCACTCTCTCACACACGCACTCTCTAAAGCACGCAGTCTCTCACTCTCTCACGCACGCACACTCTCACGCACTTTCTTACTCTCTCACGCATGCACTCTCTCACGCACGCACACTCTCACTCTCTCACGCACGCACACTATCACACACTTTCTCACTCACGCATGTACTCTCGCCACTCTCTCAGGCACGTACACTTGCCACTCTCTCACGCACAAACTCTCACCACTCCCTTATGACGTGCACTCTCTCACTCTCTCACGCACGCACTCTCTCACTCTCACGCACGCACTCTCTCACACTCTCACGCACGCACTCACTCTCACGCACGCACACTCTCACTCTCTCACGCACAAACTCTCTCACTCTCTCACACACAAACTCTCTCACTCTCACGCACGCACACTCTCACTCTCTAAGGCACGCACTCTCTCACTCTCTAATGCAAGGACTCTCTCACTCCCTAATGCACGCACTCTCTCACGCACGCACTCTCTCACACAAGCACTCTCTCAGGCACGCACGCACACACTCTCTTACTCTCTCACGCACGCCCTCTCTCACTCTCTCACGCACGCACTCTCTCACTCTCTCACGCACGCACTCTCTCACTCTCTCACGCACGCACTCTCACTCTCTCACGCACGCACTCTCTCACTCTCTCATGCGCGCACTCTGTCACTCTCACCCACGCACTCTCTCACTCTCTCACGCATGCACTCTCTCACTCTCTAAGGCAGGCACTCTCTCACTCTCTCCCGCACGCACTTTCACTCTCTCACGCACCCACTCTCTCACTCTCTCATGCACGCACTCTGTCACTCTCACGCACGCACTCTCTCACTCTCTCACGCATGCACTCTCTCACTCTCTAAGGCACGCACTCTCTCACTCTCACCCGCACGCACTCTCTCACTCTCTCACGCACGCACTCTCTCACTCACACACACTCTCACTCACGCACTCTCTCACTCTCTCACACACGCACACTCTTACTCTCTCACGCACGCACTCTCCCACTCTCTCACGCATGCACTCTCTCACTCTCTAACGCACGCACTCTCTCACTCACGCATGCACTCTCTCACTCACGCACACTCTCACTCTCTCACACACGCACACTCTCAATCTCTCACGCACGCACACTCTCACACACTTTCTCACTCACGCATGTACTCTCGCCACTCTCTCAGGCACGTACTCTTGCCACTCTCTCACGCATGTACTCTCGCCACTCTCTCAGGCACATACTCTTGCCACTCTCTCACGCACGCATTCTCTCACACACGCACTCTCTAAAGCACGCAGTCTCTCACTCTCTCACGCACGCACACTCTCACGCACTTTCTTACTCTCTCACGCATGCACTCTCTCACACACGCACACTCTCACTCTCTCACGCACGCACACTCTCACACACTTTCTCACTCACGCATGTACTCTCGCCACTCTCTCAGGCACGTACACTTGCCACTCTCTCACGCACAAACTCTCACCACTCCCTCACGACGTGCACTCTCTCACTCTCTCACGCACGCACTCTCTCACTCTCACGCACGCACTCTCTCACACTCTCACGCACGCACTCACTCTCACGCACGCACACTCTCACTCTCTCACGCACAAACTCTCTCACTCTCTCACACACAAACTCTCTCACTCTCAGGCACGCACACTCTCACTCTCTAAGGCACGCACTCTCTCACTCTCTAATGCAAGGACTCTCTCACTCCCTAACGCACGCACTCTCTCACGCACGCACACTCTCACTCTCTCACGCATGCACACTCTCACACATTTTCTCTCTCTCTCACTCACGCACGCACTCTCTCACTCTCTCATGCAAACACTCTCTCACGCACGCACTCTCTCACGCACGCACTCTCTCACACAAGCACTCTCTCAGGCACGCACGCACGCACACACTCTCTTACTCTCTCACGCACGCCCTCTCTCACTCTCTCACGCACGCACTCTCTCACTCTCTCACGCACGCCCTCTCTCACTCTCTCACGCACGCACTCTCTCACTCTCTCACGCACGCACACTCTGTCACTGTCACGCATGCACTCTCTCACTCTCTCACGCACACACTCTCTCACTCTCTATGCACACACTCTCTCACTCTCTCACGCAAGCACTCTCTCACTCTCTCACGCACGCACTCTCTCACTCTCTCACACAGGCACTCTCGCACTCTCTAACGCACGCACTCTATCACACTCTCACGCAGGCACACTCTCACTCACACACACTCTCACTCAAGCACACTCTCACTCTCTCACGCACGCACTCTCTCACGCACGCACTTTCTCACTCTCTCACGCAGGCACTCTCTCACTTTCTCACGCAGGCACTCTCTCACTCTCTAACACACTCATTCTCTCACTCGCTCACGCACGCACTCTCTCACTCACACACACTCTCACTCACGCCCTCTCTCACTCTCTCACACACGCACTCTCTCACTCTCTCCCGCACGCACTCTCTCACTCACACACACTCTCACTCACGCCCTCTCTCACTCTCTCACGCACGCACTCTCTCACTCTCTCACAAATGCACTCTCACTCTCTTACGTACGCACACTCTCACTCTCTCACGTATGCACACGCTCACTCTCTCAGGCACAAACTACCTCACTCTCTCACGCATGCACTCTCTCACTCTCTCACGCACGCACTCTCTCACTCTCCCACGCACGCACTCTCTCACTCTCACGCACGCACTCTCTCACTCTCTCCCGCACGCACTCTCTCACTCTCCCACGCACGCACTCTCTCACTCTCTCACGCACGCACTCTCTCACTCTCTCACCCATGCACTGTCTTACTCTCTAACGCACGCACTCTCTCACTCACTTTCTCACTCACGCATGTACTCTCGCCACTCTCTCAGGCATGTACTCTTGCCATTCTCTCAAGCACAAACTCTCGCCACTCTCTCACGCACATGCACTCTCTCACTCTCTCGCGCACGCACTCTCTCACTCTCATGCACGCACTCTCTCACACTCTCACACACGCACTCTCACTCTCTCACGCACGCACACTCTCACTCTCACGCACGCACTCTCTCACTCTCTCACGCACGCACTCTCTCACACACTTTATCACTCCCTCACTCACGCACGCACTCTCTCACTCTCTCATGCAAGCACGCTCTCCGCACGCACTCTCTCACGCACGCACACTCTCACGCACGCACTCTCTCACGTACGTACACTCTCACTCTCTCACGCATGCACACTCTCACACACTTTCTCACTCTCTCACTCACGCACGCACTCTCTCACTCTCTCATGCAAGCACTCTCTCACGCATGCACTCTCTCACGCACGCACTCTCTCACGCACACACGCACGCACACACCCTCTTACTCTCTCACACACGCCCTCTCTCACTCTCTCACGCACACACTCTCTCACTCTCTCACGCACACACTCTCTCACACTCTCACGCACGCACTCTCACTCTCTCACGCACGCACACTCTCACTCTCTCACGCACGCACACTCTCACTCTCTCAAGCACAAACTCTCTCACTCTCTCACACACATACTCTCTCACTCTCACGCACGCACTCTCTCACTCTCTCACAAATGCACTCTCACTCTCTTACGTACGCACACTCTCACTCTCTCACGTATGCACACGCTCACTCTCTCAGGCACAAACTACCTCACTCTCTCACGCATGCACTCTCTCACTCACGCACGCACTCTCTCACTCTCTCACGCAAGCACTCTCTCACTCTCTCCCGCACGCACTCTCTCACTCTCCCAGGCATGCACTCTCTCACTCTCACACACGCACTCTCTCACTCTCTCCCGCACGCACTCTCTCACTCTCCCACGCACGCACTCTCTCACTCTCTCACCCATGCACTGTCTTACTCTCTAACGCACGCACTCTCTCATTCACGCACACTCTCACTCATGCACACTCTCACTCTCTCACGCACGCACACTCTCACTCTCACGCACGCACTCTCTCACTCTCACGCACGCACTCTCTCACTCTCACGCACGCACGCTCTCACTCTCTCACGCATGCACTCTCTCACTCTCTGAGGCACGCACTCTCTCACTCACTCCCGCACGCACTCTCTCACTCTCCCACGCACGCACTCTCTCACTCTCTCGCGCACGCACTCTCTCACTCTCATGCACGCACTCTCTCACACTCTCACACACGCACTCTCACTCTCTCACGCACGCACACTCTCACTCTCACGCACGCACTCTCTCACTCTCTCACGCACGCACTCTCTCACACACTTTATCACTCCCTCACTCACGCACGCACTCTCTCACTCTCTCATGCAAGCATGCTCTCCGCACACACTCTCTCACGCACGCACACTCTCACGCACGCACTCCCTCACGTACGTACACTCTCACTCTCTCACGCATGCACACTCTCACACACTTTCTCACTCTCTCACTCACGCACGCACTCTCTCACTCTCTCATGCAAGCACTCTCTCACGCATGCACTCTCTCACGCACGCACTCTCTCACACTCTCACGCACGCACTCTCACTCTCTCACGCACGCACACTCTCACTCTCTCACGCACGCACACTCTCACTCTCTCAAGCACAAACTCTCTCACTCTCTCACACACATACTCTCTCACTCTCACGCACGCACTCTCTCACTCTCTCACAAATGCACTCTCACTCTCTTACGTACGCACACTCTCACTCCCTCACGTATGCGCACGCTCACTCTCTCAGGCACAAACTACCTCACTCTCTCACGCATGCACTCTCTCACTCACGCACGCACTCTCTCACTCTCTCCCGCACGCACTCTTTCACTCTCCCAGGCATGCACTCTCTCACTCTCACGCACGCACTCTCTCACTCTCTCCCGCACGCACTCTCTCACTCTCCCACGCACGCACTCTCTCACTCTCTCACCCATGCACTGTCTTACTCTCTAACGCACGCACTCTCTCATTCACGCACACTCTCACTCATGCACACTCTCACTCTCTCACGCACGCACACTCTCACTCTCACGCACGCACTCTCTCACTCTCACGCACGCACTCTCTCACTCTCTCACGCATGCACTCTCTCACTCTCTGAGGCACGCACTCTCTCACTCACTCCCGCACGCACTCTCTCACTCTCCCACGCACGCACTCTCTCACTCTCTCGCGCACTCTCTCACTCCCTCACGAATGCACTCTCTCACTCTCTCACGCATGCACTCTCTCACTCTCTCACGCATGCACACTCTCACTCTCTCACGCACAAAATCTCTCACTCTCTCACGCACGCACTCTCTCACGCACGCACTCTCTCACGCACACACTCTCTCACGCACGCACGCACACACTCTCTTACTCTCTCACGCACGCCCTCTCTCACTCTCTCGTGCAAGCACTCTCACACTCTCTCACGCATGCACTCTCTCACACTCTCACGAACGCACTCTCACTCTCTTACATACGCACTCTCTCACTCTCTCACGTAGGCACTCACTCACGCACAAACTCTCTCACTCTCTCATGCACAAACTCTCAGTCTCTCACGCATGCACTCTCTCACTCTCACACACGCACTCTCTCACTCTCTCACGCACGCACTCTCACTCTCTCACGCACGCACTCTCTCACGCACGCACTCTCACTCCCATGCACGCACTCTCTCACTCCCTCACACACGCACTCTCTCACTCTCTCACGCACGCACTCTCTCACTCTCTCCCGCACGCACTCTCTCACTCTCTCCCGCACGCACTCTCTCACTCACACACACTCTCACTCACGCACACTCTCACTCTCTCACGCACGCACACTCTCACTCAGGTCACGCACGCACTCTCTCACTCTCTCACGCAGGCACTCTCTCACTCTCTAAGGCACGCACTCTCTCACTCTCTCATGCACGCACTCCCTCACTCCCTCACACACGCACTCTCTCACTCTCACGCACGCACTCTCTCACTCTCTCACGCATGCACTCTCGCACTCTCTAAGGCACGCACTCTCTCTCTCTCATGCACGCACTCTGTCACTCCCTCACACACGGACTCTCTCACTCTCACGCATGCACTCTCTCACTCTCTCACGCATGCACTCTCTCACTCTCTAAGGCACGCACTCTCTCACTCTCTCCCGCACGCACTCTCTCACTCTCTCACGCACGCACTCTCTCACTCACACACACTCTCACTCACGCACTCTCTCACTCTCTCACGCACGCACACTCTCACTCAGGTCACGCACGCGCTCTCTCACTCTCTCATGCAGGCACTCTCTCACTCTCTAAAGCACGCACTCTCTCACTCACGCATGCACAAACTCTCTCACTCTCTCAAGCACAAACTCTCTCACACTCTCACGCACTCTCTCAATCTCACGCACGCACTCTCTCACTCTCTCACGCACGCACTCACTCTCTCACGCACGCACTCTCTCACTCACACATGCACGCACTCTGTCACTCTCACGCACGCACTCTCTCACTCTCTCACGCATGCACTCTCTCACTTTCTAAGGCACGCACTCCCTCACTCTCTCCCGCATGCACTCTCTCACTCTCTCACGCACGCACTCTCTCACTCACACACACTCTCACTCACGCACTCTCTCACTCTCTCACGCACGCACACTCTCACTCTGTCACGCAAGCACTCTCTCACTCTCTCACGCAGGCACTCTCACACTCTCTAACGCATGCACTCTCTCACTCACGCACGCACTCTCTCACGCACGCACGCACTCTCTCACTCACGCACACTCTCACTCTCTCACGCACGCACTCTCAATCTCTCACGCACGCACACTCTCACACACTTTCTCACTCACGCATGTACTCTCGCCACTCTCTCAGGCATGTACTCTTGCCACTCTCTCATGCACGTACTCTCGCCACTCTCTCAGGCACATACTCTTGCCACTCTCTCAGGCACGCACTCTCTCACACACGCACTCTCTACAGCACGCAGTCTCTCACTCTCTCACGCACGCACACTCTCACGCACTTTCTTACTCTCTCACACACGCACTCTCTCACGCACGCACACTCTCACACACTATCTCACTCACACATGTACTCTCGCCACTCTCTCAGGCACGTACTCTTGCCACTCTCTCACGCACGCACTCTCTCACTCTCTCACGCAGGCACTCTCGCACTCTCTAACGCACGCACTCTATCACTCTCTCACGCAGGCACTCTCTCACTCACACACACTCTCACTCAAGCACACTCTCACTCTCTCACACACGCACACACTCACTCTCCCACGCACGCACACTCTCACACACTTTCTCACTCATGCATGTACTCTCGCCACTCTCTCAGGCACGTACTCTTGCCACTCTCTCACGCACGTACTCTCGCCACTCTCTCACGCACTCTCTCACACACGCACTCTCTCACGCACGCACTCTCTCACTCTCTCACGCATGCACTCTCTCACTCTCTGAGGCACGCACTCTCTCACTCACTCCCGCACGCACTCTCTCACTCTCCCACGCACGCACTCTCTCACTCTCTCGCGCACTCTCTCACTCCCTCACGAATGCACTCTCTCACTCTCTCACGCATGCACTCTCTCACTCTCTCACGCACGCACACTCTTACTCTCTCATGCACAAAATCTCTCACTCTCTCACGCACGCACTCTCTCACGCACGCACTCTCTCACGCACGCACTCTCTCACGCACACACTCTCTCACACACGCACGCACGCACACACTCTCTTACTCTCTCACGCACGCCCTCTCTCACTCTCTCGCGCAAGCACTCTCACACTCTCTCAAGCATGCACTCTCTCACACTCTCACGAACGCACTCTCACTCTCTTACATACGCACTCTCTCACTCTCTCACGTAGGCACTCGCTCACGCACAAACTCTCTCACTCTCATGCACAAACTCTCAGTCTCTCACGCATGCACTCTCTCACTCTCACACACGCACTCTCTCACTCTCTCACGCACGCACTCTCAGTCTCTCACGCACGCACTCTCACTCCCATGCACGCACTCTCTCACTCCCTCACACACGCACTCTCTCACTCTCTCACGCACACACTCTCTCACTCTCTCCCGCACGCACTCTCTCACTCTCTCACGCACGCACTCTCTCACTCTCTCACGCAGGCACTCTCGCACTCTCTAACGCACGCACTCTATCACTCTCTCACGCAGGCACTCTCTCACTCACACACACTCTCACTCAAGCACACTCTCACTCTCTCACACACGCACACACTCACTCTCCCACGCACGCACACTCTCACACACTTTCTCACTCATGCATGTACTCTCGCCACTCTCTCAGGCACGTACTCTTGCCACTCTCTCACGCACGTACTCTCGCCACTCTCTCACGCACTCTCTCACACACGCACTCTCTCACGCACGCACTCTCTCACTCTCTCACGCATGCACTCTCTCACTCTCTGAGGCACGCACTCTCTCACTCACTCCCGCACGCACTCTCTCACTCTCCCACGCACGCACTCTCTCACTCTCTCGCGCACTCTCTCACTCCCTCACGAATGCACTCTCTCACTCTCTCACGCATGCACTCTCTCACTCTCTCACGCACGCACACTCTTACTCTCTCATGCACAAAATCTCTCACTCTCTCACGCACGCACTCTCTCACGCACGCACTCTCTCACGCACGCACTCTCTCACGCACACACTCTCTCACACACGCACGCACGCACACACTCTCTTACTCTCTCACGCACGCCCTCTCTCACTCTCTCGCGCAAGCACTCTCACACTCTCTCAAGCATGCACTCTCTCACACTCTCACGAACGCACTCTCACTCTCTTACATACGCACTCTCTCACTCTCTCACGTAGGCACTCGCTCACGCACAAACTCTCTCACTCTCATGCACAAACTCTCAGTCTCTCACGCATGCACTCTCTCACTCTCACACACGCACTCTCTCACTCTCTCACGCACGCACTCTCAGTCTCTCACGCACGCACTCTCACTCCCATGCACGCACTCTCTCACTCCCTCACACACGCACTCTCTCACTCTCTCACGCACACACTCTCTCACTCTCTCCCGCACGCACTCTCTCACTCTCTCACGCACGCACTCTCTCACTCACACACACTCTCACTCACGCACACTCTCACTCTCTCACGCACGCACACTCTCACTCAGGTCACGCACGCACTCTCTCACTCTCTCACGCAGGCACTCTCTCACTCTCTAAGGCACGCACTCTCTCACTCTCTCATGCACGCACTCTCTCACTCTCTCATGCACGCACTCTCTCACTCTCATGCACGCACTCTCTCACTCTCTCACGCATGCACTCTCTCACTCTCTAAGGCACGCACTCTCTCTCTCTCATGCACGCACTCTGTCACTCCCTCACACACGGACTCTCTCACTCTCACGCATGCACTCTCTCACTCTCTCACGCATGCACTCTCTCACTCTCTAAGGCACGCACTCTCTCACTCTCTCCCGCACGCACTCTCTCACTCTCTCACGCACGCACTCTCTCACTCACACACACTCTCACTCACGCACTCTCTCACTCTCTCACTCTCTCACGCACGCACACTCTCACTCATGTCACGCACGCGCTCTCTCACTCTCTCATGCAGGCACTCTCTCACTCTCTAACGCATGCACTCTCTCACTCACGCATGCACAAACTCTCTCACTCTCTCAAGCACAAACTCTCTCACACTCTCACGCACTCTCTCAATCTCACGCACGCACTCTCTCACTCTCTCACGCACGCACTCTCTCACTCTCTCACGCATGCACTCTCTCACTCTCTAAGGCACGCACTCCCTCACTCTCTCCCGCATGCACTCTCTCACTCTCTCACGCACGCACTCTCTCACTCACACACACTCTCACTCACGCACTCTCTCACTCTCTCACGCACGCACACTCTCACTCTGTCATGCAAGCACTCTCTCACTCTCTCACGCAGGCACTCTCACACTCTCTAACACATGCACTCTCTCACTCACGCACGCACTCTCTCACTCACGCACACTCTCACTCTCTCACGCACGCACTCTCAATCTCTCACGCACGCACACTCTCACACACTTTCTCACTCACACATGTACTCTCGCCACTCTCTCAGGCACGTACTCTTGCCACTCTCTCACGCATGTACTCTCGCCACTCTCTCAGGCACATACTCTTGCCACTCTCTCACGCATGCACTCTCTCACACACGCACTCTCTAAAGCACGCAGTCTCTCACTCTCTCACGCACGCACACTCTCACGCACTTTCTTACTCTCTCACGCATGCACTCTCTCACGCACGCACACTCTCACTCTCTCACGCACGCACACTATCACACACTTTCTCACTCACGCATGTACTCTCGCCACTCTCTCAGGCACGTACACTTGCCACTCTCTCACGCACAAACTCTCACCACTCCCTTATGACGTGCACTTTCTCACTCTCTCACGCACGCACTCTCTCACTCTCACGCACACACTCTCTCACACTCTCACGCACGCACTCACTCTCACGCACGCACTCTCTCACTCTCTCACGCACGCACTCTCTCACTCTCTCCCGCACGCACTCTCTCACTCTCCCAGGCATGCACTCTCTCACTCTCACGCACGCACTCTCTCACTCTCTCCCGCACGCACTCTCTCACTCTCCCACGCACGCACTCTCTCACTCTCTCACCCATGCACTGTCTTACTCTCTAACGCACGCACTCTCTCATTCACGCACACTCTCACTCATGCACACTCTCACTCTCTCATGCACGCACACTCTCACTCTCACGCACGCACTCTCTCACTCTCACGCACGCACTCTCTCACTCTCTCACGCATGCACTCTCTCACTCTCTGAGGCACGCACTCTCTCACTCACTCCCGCACGCACTCTCTCACTCTCCCACGCACGCACTCTCTCACTCTCTCGCGCACTCTCTCACTCCCTCACGAATGCACTCTCTCACTCTCACGCATGCACTCTCTCACTCTCTCACGCATGCACACTCTCACTCTCTCACGCACAAAATCTCTCACTCTCTCACGCACGCACTCTCTCACGCACGCACTCTCTCACGCACGCACTCTCTCACGCACACACTCTCTCACGCACGCACGCACGCATGCACTCTCTTACTCTCTCACGCACGCCCTCTCTCACTCTCTCGCGCAAGCACTCTCACACTCTCTCACGCATGCACTCTCTCACACTCTCACGAACGCACTCTCACTCTCTTACATACGCACTCTCTCACTCTCTCACGTAGGCAATCGCTCACGCACAAACTCTCTCACTCTCTCATGCACAAACTCTCAGTCTCTCACGCATGCACTCTCTCACTCTCACACACGCACTCTCTCACTCTCTCACGCACGCACTCTCACTCTCTCACGCACGCACTCTCTCACGCACGCACTCTCACTCCCATGCACGCACTCTCTCACTCCCTCACACACGCACTCTCTCACTCTCTCACGCACGCACTCTCTCACTCTCTCCCGCACGCA
Source organism: Carcharodon carcharias (assembly GCF_017639515.1). NCBI lineage: Eukaryota > Metazoa > Chordata > Chondrichthyes > Lamniformes > Lamnidae > Carcharodon > Carcharodon carcharias. Next base: position 43,508,771 of record NC_054487.1, on the reverse strand, counting down.
CTCTCTCACTCTCTCACGCACGCACTCTCTCACACACACACTCTCACTCACGCACACTCTCACTCTCTCACGCACGCACTCTCTCACGCACGCACTCTCACTCCCATGCACGCACTCTCTCACTCCCTCACACACGCACTCTCTCACTCTCTCAGCACGCACTCTCTCACTCTCTCCCGCACGCACTCTCTCACTCTCTCACTCACACACACTCTCACTCACGCACACTCTCACTCTCTCACGCACGCACACTCTCACTCAGGTCACGCACGCACTCTCTCACTCTCTCACGCAGGCACTCTCTCACTCTCTAAGGCACGCACTCTCTCACTCTCTCATGCACGCACTCCCTCACTCCCTCACACACGCACTCTCTCACTCTCACGCACGCACTCTCTCACTCTCTCACGCATGCACTCTCTCACTCTCTAAGGCACGCACTCTCTCTCTCTCATGCACGCACTCTGTCACTCCCTCACACACGGACTCTCTCACTCTCACGCATGCACTCTCTCACTCTCTCACGCATGCACTCTCTCACTCTCTAAGGCACGCACTCTCTCACTCTCTCCCGCACGCACTCTCTCACTCTCTCACGCACGCACTCTCTCACTCACACACACTCTCACTCACGCACTCTCTCACTCTCTCACGCACGCACACTCTCACTCAGGTCACGCACGCGCTCTCTCACTCTCTCATGCAGGCACTCTCTCACTCTCTAAAGCACGCACTCTCTCACTCACGCATGCACAAACTCTCTCACTCTCTCAAGCACAAACTCTCTCACACTCTCACGCACTCTCTCAATCTCACGCACGCACTCTCTCACTCTCTCACGCACGCACTCACTCTCTCACGCACGCACTCTCTCACTCACACATGCACGCACTCTGTCACTCTCACGCACGCACTCTCTCACTCTCTCACGCATGCACTCTCTCACTTTCTAAGGCACGCACTCCCTCACTCTCTCCCGCATGCACTCTCTCACTCTCTCACGCACGCTCTCTCTCACTCACACACACTCTCACTCACGCACTCTCTCACTCTCTCACGCACGCACACTCTCACTCTCTCACGCAGGCACTCTCACACTCTCTCACGCAGGCACTCTCACACTCTCTAACGCATGCACTCTCTCACTCACGCACGCACTCTCTCACTCACGCACGCACTCTCTCACTCACGCACACTCCCACTCTCTCACGCACGCACTCTCAATCTCTCACGCACGCACACTCTCACACACTTTCTCACTCACGCATGTACTCTCGCCACTCTCTCAGGCATGTACTCTTGCCACTCTCTCATGCACGTACTCTCGCCACTCTCTCAGGCACATACTCTTGCCACTCTCTCAGGCACGCACTCTCTCACACACGCACTCTCTACAGCACGCAGTCTCTCACTCTCTCACGCACGCACACTCTCACGCACTTTCTTACTCTCTCACGCACGCACTCTCTCACGCACGCACACTCTCACACACTATCTTACTCACACATGTACTCTCGCCACTCTCTCAGGCACGTACACTTGCCACTCTCTCACGCACAAACTCTCGCCACTCTCTCACGACGTGCAATCTCTCACTCTCTCACGCACGCACTCTCTCACTCTCACGCACAAACTCTCTCTCTCTCACACACAAACTCTCTCACTCTCACGCACGCACTCTCTCACCCTCTAAGGCACGCACTCTCTCACTCTCTAACGCAAGCACTCTCTCACTCCCTAACGCACGCACTCTCTCATGCTCGCACACTATCACTCTCTCACGCATGCACACTCTCACACACTTTCTCTCTCTCTCACTCACGCAAGCACTCTCTCACGCAAGCTCTCTCTCAGGCACGCAAGCACGCACACACTCTCTTACTCTCTCACGCATGCCCTCTCTCACTCTCTCACTCATGCACTCTCTCACTCTCTCATGCACGCCCTCTCTCACTCTCTCACGCTCGCACTCTCTCACTCTCTCATGCAGGCACTCTCGCACTCTCGAACGCACGCACTCTATCACTCTCTCACGCAGGCACTCTCTCACTCACACACACTCTCACTCAAGCACACTCTCACTCTCTCACACACGCACACACTCACTCTCCCACGCACGCACACTCTCACACACTTTCTCACTCATGCATGTACTCTCGCCACTCTCTCAGGCACGTACTCTTGCCACTCTCTCACGCACGCACTCTCTCACTCTCTCACGCAGGCACTCTCGCACTCTCTAACGCACGCACTCTATCACTCTCTCACGCAGGCACTCTCTCACTCACACACACTCTCACTCAAGCACACTCTCACTCTCTCACACACGCACACACTCACTCTCCCACGCACGCACACTCTCACACACTTTCTCACTCATGCATGTACTCTCGCCACTCTCTCAGGCACGTACTCTTGCCACTCTCTCACGCACGTACTCTCGCCACTCTCTCACGCACTCTCTCACACACGCACTCTCTCACGCACGCACTCTCTCACTCTCTCACGCATGCACTCTCTCACTCTCTGAGGCACGCACTCTCTCACTCACTCCCGCACGCACTCTCTCACTCTCCCACGCACGCACTCTCTCACTCTCTCGCGCACTCTCTCACTCCCTCACGAATGCACTCTCTCACTCTCTCACGCATGCACTCTCTCACTCTCTCACGCACGCACACTCTTACTCTCTCATGCACAAAATCTCTCACTCTCTCACGCACGCACTCTCTCACGCACGCACTCTCTCACGCACGCACTCTCTCACGCACACACTCTCTCACACACGCACGCACGCACACACTCTCTTACTCTCTCACGCACGCCCTCTCTCACTCTCTCGCGCAAGCACTCTCACACTCTCTCAAGCATGCACTCTCTCACACTCTCACGAACGCACTCTCACTCTCTTACATACGCACTCTCTCACTCTCTCACGTAGGCACTCGCTCACGCACAAACTCTCTCACTCTCATGCACAAACTCTCAGTCTCTCACGCATGCACTCTCTCACTCTCACACACGCACTCTCTCACTCTCTCACGCACGCACTCTCAGTCTCTCACGCACGCACTCTCACTCCCATGCACGCACTCTCTCACTCCCTCACACACGCACTCTCTCACTCTCTCACGCACACACTCTCTCACTCTCTCCCGCACGCACTCTCTCACTCTCTCACGCACGCACTCTCTCACTCTCTCACGCAGGCACTCTCGCACTCTCTAACGCACGCACTCTATCACTCTCTCACGCAGGCACTCTCTCACTCACACACACTCTCACTCAAGCACACTCTCACTCTCTCACACACGCACACACTCACTCTCCCACGCACGCACACTCTCACACACTTTCTCACTCATGCATGTACTCTCGCCACTCTCTCAGGCACGTACTCTTGCCACTCTCTCACGCACGTACTCTCGCCACTCTCTCACGCACTCTCTCACACACGCACTCTCTCACGCACGCACTCTCTCACTCTCTCACGCATGCACTCTCTCACTCTCTGAGGCACGCACTCTCTCACTCACTCCCGCACGCACTCTCTCACTCTCCCACGCACGCACTCTCTCACTCTCTCGCGCACTCTCTCACTCCCTCACGAATGCACTCTCTCACTCTCTCACGCATGCACTCTCTCACTCTCTCACGCACGCACACTCTTACTCTCTCATGCACAAAATCTCTCACTCTCTCACGCACGCACTCTCTCACGCACGCACTCTCTCACGCACGCACTCTCTCACGCACACACTCTCTCACACACGCACGCACGCACACACTCTCTTACTCTCTCACGCACGCCCTCTCTCACTCTCTCGCGCAAGCACTCTCACACTCTCTCAAGCATGCACTCTCTCACACTCTCACGAACGCACTCTCACTCTCTTACATACGCACTCTCTCACTCTCTCACGTAGGCACTCGCTCACGCACAAACTCTCTCACTCTCATGCACAAACTCTCAGTCTCTCACGCATGCACTCTCTCACTCTCACACACGCACTCTCTCACTCTCTCACGCACGCACTCTCAGTCTCTCACGCACGCACTCTCACTCCCATGCACGCACTCTCTCACTCCCTCACACACGCACTCTCTCACTCTCTCACGCACACACTCTCTCACTCTCTCCCGCACGCACTCTCTCACTCTCTCACGCACGCACTCTCTCACTCACACACACTCTCACTCACGCACACTCTCACTCTCTCACGCACGCACACTCTCACTCAGGTCACGCACGCACTCTCTCACTCTCTCACGCAGGCACTCTCTCACTCTCTAAGGCACGCACTCTCTCACTCTCTCATGCACGCACTCTCTCACTCTCTCATGCACGCACTCTCTCACTCTCATGCACGCACTCTCTCACTCTCTCACGCATGCACTCTCTCACTCTCTAAGGCACGCACTCTCTCTCTCTCATGCACGCACTCTGTCACTCCCTCACACACGGACTCTCTCACTCTCACGCATGCACTCTCTCACTCTCTCACGCATGCACTCTCTCACTCTCTAAGGCACGCACTCTCTCACTCTCTCCCGCACGCACTCTCTCACTCTCTCACGCACGCACTCTCTCACTCACACACACTCTCACTCACGCACTCTCTCACTCTCTCACTCTCTCACGCACGCACACTCTCACTCATGTCACGCACGCGCTCTCTCACTCTCTCATGCAGGCACTCTCTCACTCTCTAACGCATGCACTCTCTCACTCACGCATGCACAAACTCTCTCACTCTCTCAAGCACAAACTCTCTCACACTCTCACGCACTCTCTCAATCTCACGCACGCACTCTCTCACTCTCTCACGCACGCACTCTCTCACTCTCTCACGCATGCACTCTCTCACTCTCTAAGGCACGCACTCCCTCACTCTCTCCCGCATGCACTCTCTCACTCTCTCACGCACGCACTCTCTCACTCACACACACTCTCACTCACGCACTCTCTCACTCTCTCACGCACGCACACTCTCACTCTGTCATGCAAGCACTCTCTCACTCTCTCACGCAGGCACTCTCACACTCTCTAACACATGCACTCTCTCACTCACGCACGCACTCTCTCACTCACGCACACTCTCACTCTCTCACGCACGCACTCTCAATCTCTCACGCACGCACACTCTCACACACTTTCTCACTCACACATGTACTCTCGCCACTCTCTCAGGCACGTACTCTTGCCACTCTCTCACGCATGTACTCTCGCCACTCTCTCAGGCACATACTCTTGCCACTCTCTCACGCATGCACTCTCTCACACACGCACTCTCTAAAGCACGCAGTCTCTCACTCTCTCACGCACGCACACTCTCACGCACTTTCTTACTCTCTCACGCATGCACTCTCTCACGCACGCACACTCTCACTCTCTCACGCACGCACACTATCACACACTTTCTCACTCACGCATGTACTCTCGCCACTCTCTCAGGCACGTACACTTGCCACTCTCTCACGCACAAACTCTCACCACTCCCTTATGACGTGCACTTTCTCACTCTCTCACGCACGCACTCTCTCACTCTCACGCACACACTCTCTCACACTCTCACGCACGCACTCACTCTCACGCACGCACACTCTCACTCTCTCACGCACAAACTCTCTCACTCTCTCACACACAAACTCTCTCACTCTCACGCATGCACACTCTCACTCTCTAAGGCACGCACTCTCTCACTCTCTAATGCAAGGACTCTCTCACTCCCTAATGCACGCACTCTCTCACGCACGCACTCTCTCACACAAGCACTCTCTCAGGCACGCACGCACACACTCTCTTACTCTCTCACGCACGCCCTCTCTCACTCTCTCACGCACGCACTCTCTCACTCTCTCACGCACGCACTCTCTCACTCTCTCACGCACGCACTCTCACTCTCTCACGCACGCACTCTCTCACTCTCTCATGCGCGCACTCTGTCACTCTCACCCACGCACTCTCTCACTCTCTCACGCATGCACTCTCTCACTCTCTAAGGCAGGCACTCTCTCACTCTCTCCCGCACGCACTCTCTCACTCTCTCACGCACGCACTTTCACTCTCTCACGCACCCACTCTCTCACTCTCTCATGCGCGCACTCTGTCACTCTCACCCACGCACTCTCTCACTCTCTCACGCATGCACTCTCTCACTCTCTAAGGCAGGCACTCTCTCACTCTCTCCCGCACGCACTCTCTCACTCTCTCACGCACGCACTTTCACTCTCTCACGCACCCACTCTCTCACTCTCTCACGCACCCACTCTGTCACTCTCACTCATGCACTCTCTCACTCTCTCACACACGCACACTCTTACTCTCACACGCACGCACTCTCCCACTCTCTCACGCATGCACTCTCTCACTCTCTAATGCACGCACTCTCTCACTCACGCATGCACTCTCTCACTCACGCACACTCTCACTCTCTCACACACGCACACTCTCAATCTCTCACGCACGCACACTCTCACACACTTTCTCACTCACGCATGTACGCTCGCCACTCTCTCAGGCACGTACTCTTGCCACTCTCTCACGCACGCACTCTCTCACGCAAGCACTCTCTCACGCAAGCACTCTCTCAGGCACGCACGCACGCACACACTCTCTTACTCTCTCACGCATGCCCTCTCTCACTCTCTCACGCACTCTCTCACTCTCTCACGCACGCCCTCTCTCAATTTCTCACGCATGCACTCTCTCACTCTCTCACGCACGCACACTCTCTCACTCTCACGCACACACTCTCTCACTCTCTCACGCACGCACACTCTCACTCATGTCACGCACGCGCTCTCTCACTCTCTCATGCAGGCACTCTCTCACTCTCTAACGCATGCACTCTCTCACTCACGCATGCACAAACTCTCTCACTCTCTCAAGCACAAACTCTCTCACACTCTCACGCACTCTCTCAATCTCACGCACGCACTCTCTCACTCTCTCACGCACGCACTCTCTCACTCTCTCACGCATGCACTCTCTCACTCTCTAAGGCACGCACTCCCTCACTCTCTCCCGCATGCACTCTCTCACTCTCTCACGCACGCACTCTCTCACTCACACACACTCTCACTCACGCACTCTCTCACTCTCTCACGCACGCACACTCTCACTCTGTCATGCAAGCACTCTCTCACTCTCTCACGCAGGCACTCTCACACTCTCTAACACATGCACTCTCTCACTCACGCACGCACTCTCTCACTCACGCACACTCTCACTCTCTCACGCACGCACTCTCAATCTCTCACGCACGCACACTCTCACACACTTTCTCACTCACACATGTACTCTCGCCACTCTCTCAGGCACGTACTCTTGCCACTCTCTCACGCATGTACTCTCGCCACTCTCTCAGGCACATACTCTTGCCACTCTCTCACGCATGCACTCTCTCACACACGCACTCTCTAAAGCACGCAGTCTCTCACTCTCTCACGCACGCACACTCTCACGCACTTTCTTACTCTCTCACGCATGCACTCTCTCACGCACGCACACTCTCACTCTCTCACGCACGCACACTATCACACACTTTCTCACTCACGCATGTACTCTCGCCACTCTCTCAGGCACGTACACTTGCCACTCTCTCACGCACAAACTCTCACCACTCCCTTATGACGTGCACTCTCTCACTCTCTCACGCACGCACTCTCTCACTCTCACGCACACACTCTCTCACACTCTCACGCACGCACTCACTCTCACGCACGCACACTCTCACTCTCTCACGCACAAACTCTCTCACTCTCTCACACACAAACTCTCTCACTCTCACGCATGCACACTCTCACTCTCTAAGGCACGCACTCTCTCACTCTCTAATGCAAGGACTCTCTCACTCCCTAATGCACGCACTCTCTCACGCACGCACTCTCTCACACAAGCACTCTCTCAGGCACGCACGCACACACTCTCTTACTCTCTCACGCACGCCCTCTCTCACTCTCTCACGCACGCACTCTCTCACTCTCTCACGCACGCCCTCTCTCACTCTCTCACGCACGCACTCTCACTCTCTCACGCACGCACTCTCTCACTCTCTCATGCGCGCACTCTGTCACTCTCACCCACGCACTCTCTCACTCTCTCACGCATGCACTCTCTCACTCTCTAAGGCAGGCACTCTCTCACTCTCTCCCGCACGCACTCTCTCACTCTCTCACGCACGCACTTTCACTCTCTCACGCACCCACTCTCTCACTCTCTCATGCGCGCACTCTGTCACTCTCACCCACGCACTCTCTCACTCTCTCACGCATGCACTCTCTCACTCTCTAAGGCAGGCACTCTCTCACTCTCTCCCGCACGCACTCTCTCACTCTCTCACGCACGCACTTTCACTCTCTCACGCACCCACTCTCTCACTCTCTCACGCACCCACTCTGTCACTCTCACTCATGCACTCTCTCACTCTCTCACACACGCACACTCTTACTCTCACACGCACGCACTCTCCCACTCTCTCACGCATGCACTCTCTCACTCTCTAATGCACGCACTCTCTCACTCACGCATGCACTCTCTCACTCACGCACACTCTCACTCTCTCACACACGCACACTCTCAATCTCTCACGCACGCACACTCTCACACACTTTCTCACTCACGCATGTACGCTCGCCACTCTCTCAGGCACGTACTCTTGCCACTCTCTCACGCACGCACTCTCTCACGCAAGCACTCTCTCACGCAAGCACTCTCTCAGGCACGCACGCACGCACACACTCTCTTACTCTCTCACGCATGCCCTCTCTCACTCTCTCACGCACTCTCTCACTCTCTCACGCACGCCCTCTCTCAATTTCTCACGCATGCACTCTCTCACTCTCTCACGCACGCACACTCTCTCACTCTCACGCACACACTCTCTCACTCTCTCACGCACGCACTCACACTCTCTAAGGCACGCACTCTATCACTCTCTCACGCACGCACTCTCTCACTCTCTCACGAATGCACTCTCTCACTCTCTCACGCATGCACTCTCTCACTCTCTCACGCACGCACACTCTCAATCTCTCACGCACAAAATCTCTCACTCTCTCACGCACGCACTCTCTCACGCACGCACTCTCTCACGCACGCAATCTCTAACGCACGCACGCACACACTCTCTTACTCTCTCACGTAGGCACTCGCTCACGCACAAACTCTCTCACTCTCTCATGCACAAACTCTGTCACTCTCTAAGGCACGCACTCTCTCACTCTCTCCCACACGCACTCTCTCACTCTCTCACGCACGCCCTCTCTCACTCTCTCACGCACTCTCTCACTCTCTCACGCACGCCCTCTCTCAATCTCTCACGCATGCACTCTCTCACTCTCTCACGCACGCACACTCTCTCACTCTCACGCACACACTCTCTCACTCTCTCACGCACACACTCACACTCTCTAAGGCACGCACTCGCTCACTCTCTCACGCACGCACTCTCTCACTCTCTCACGAATGCACTCTCTCACTCTCTCACGCATGCACTCTCTCACTCTCTCACGCACACACACTATCAATCTCTCACGCACAAAATCTCTCACTCTCTCATGCACGCACTCTCTCACGCACGCACTCTCTCACGCACGCACTCTCTCACGCACGCACGCACACACTCTCTTACTCTCTCAAGTAGGCACGCGCTCACGCACAAACTCTCTCACTCTCTCATGCACAAACTCTGTCACTCTCTCACGCATGCACTCTCTCACTCTCACGCACGCACTCTCTCACTCTCTCACGCACGCACTCTCACTCTCTCACGCACGCACTCTCTCAAACTCTCACGCACGCATTCTCTCACTCTCACGCACGCACTCTCTTACTCTCTCACGCATGCACTCTCTCACTCTCTAAGGCACGCATTGTCTCACTCGCTCATGCACGCACTCTCTCACGCAGGCACTCTCTCACTCTCTCACGCACGCACTCTCACTCTCTCACGCACCCACTCTCTCACTCTCTCAAGCACGCACTCTGTCACTCTCACGCACGCACTCTCTCACTCTCTCACGCATGCACTCTCTCACTCTCTAAGGCACGCACTCTCTCACTCTCTCCCACACGCACTCTCTCACTCTCTCACGCACGCACTCTCTCACTCTCTCACGCACGCACTCTCTCACTCACACACACTCTCACTCACGCACTCTCTCACGCACGCACACTCTCACTCTGTCACGCACGCACTCTCTCAATCTCTCACGCAGGCACTCTCTCACTCTCTAACGCACGCACTCTCTCACTCACGCATGCATTCTCTCACTCACGCACACTCTCACTCTCTCACGCACGCACACTCTCAATCTCTCACGCACGCACACTCTCACACACTTTATCACTCACGCATGTACACTCGCCACTCTCTCAGGCACGTACTCTTGCCACTCTCTCACGCACGTACTCTCGCCACTCTCTCAGGCACATACTCTTGCCACTCTCTCACGCACGCACTCTCTCACACACGCACTCTCTAAAGCACGCAGTCTCTCACTCTCTCACGCACGCACACTCTCACGCACTTTCTTACTCTCTCACGCATGCACTCTCTCACGCACGCACACTCTCACTCTCTCACGCACGCACACTCTCACACACTTTCTCACTCACGCATGTACTCTCGCCACTCTCTCAGGCACGTACACTTGCCAATCTCTCACGCACAAACTCTCGCCACTCTCTCACGACGTGCACTCTCTCACTCTCTCACGCACGCACTCTCTCACTCTCACGCACGCACTCTCACTCTCACGCACGCACACTCTCACTCTCTCACGCACAAACTCTCTCACTCTCTCACACACAAACTCTCTCACTCTCTCACACACAAACTCTCTCACTCTCACGCACGCACTCTCTCACTCTCTAAGGCACGCACTCTCTCACGCACGCACACTCTCACTCTCTCACGCATGCACACTCTCACGTACTTTCTCTCTCTCTCACTCACGCACGCACTCTCTCACTCTCTCATGCAAGCACTCTCCCACGCACGCACTCTCTCACGCACGCACTCTCTCACGCAAGCACTCTCTCACGCAAGCACTCTCTCACGCACGCACGCACGCACACACTCTCTTACTCTCTCACGCACGCCCTCTCTCATTCCCTCACGCACTCTCTCACTCTCTCACGCACGCCCTCTCTCAATTTCTCACGCATGCACTCTCTCACTCTCTCACGCACGCACACTCTCTCACTCTCACGCACACACTCTCTCACTCTCTCACGCACGCACTCACACTCTCTAAGGCACGCACTCTATCACTCTCTCACGCACGCACTCTCTCACTCTCTCACGAATGCACTCTCTCACTCTCTCACGCATGCACTCTCTCACTCTCTCACGCATGCACTCTCTCAATCTCTCACGCACAAAATCTCTCACTCTCTCACGCACGCACTCTCTCACGCACGCACTCTCTCACACACGCACTCTCTCACGCACGCACGCACACACTCTCTTACTCTCTCAAGTAGGCACGCGCTCACGCACAAACTCTCTCACTCTCTCATGCACAAACTCTGTCACTCTCTCACGCATGCACTCTCTCACTCTCACGCACGCACTCTCTCACTCTCTCACGCACGCACTCTCACTCTCTCACGCACGCACTCTCTCAAACTCTCACGCACGCATTCTCTCACTCTCACGCACGCACTCTCTTACTCTCTCACGCATGCACTCTCTCACTCTCTAAGGCACGCATTGTCTCACTCGCTCATGCACGCACTCTCTCACGCAGGCACTCTCTCACTCTCTCATGCACGCACTCTCACTCTCTCACGCACCCACTCTCTCACTCTCTCGCACGCACTCTGTCACTCTCACGCACGCACTCTCTCACTCTCTAAGGCACGCACTCTCTCACTCTCTCCCACACGCACTCTCTCACTCTCTCACGCACGCACTCTCTCACTCACACACACTCTCACTCACGCACTCTCTCACTCTCTCACGCATGCACACTCTCACTCTGTCACGCACGCACTCTCTCAATCTCTCACGCAGGCACTCTCTCACTCTCTAACGCACGCACTCTCTCACTCACGCATGCATTCTCTCACTCACGCACACTCTCACTCTCTCCCGCACGCACACTCTCAATCTCTCACGCACGCACACTCTCACACACTTTCTCACTCACGCATGTACACTCGCCACTCTCTCAGGCACGTACTCTTGCCACTCTCTCACGCACGTACTCTCGCCACTCTCTCAGGCACATACTCTTGCCACTCTCTCACGCACGCACTCTCTCACACACGCACTCTCTAAGGCACGCACTCTCTCACTCTCACGCATGCACTCTCTCACTGTCTCTCGCAGGCACTCTCACTCACGCACACTCTCACTCATGCACACTCTCACTCTCTCATGCATGCACACTCTCACTCTCTCACGCACGCACACTCTCACACTCTCACGCACGCACACTCTCACACACTTTCTCACTCACGCATGTACTCTCGCCACTCTCTCAGGCACATACTCTCGCAACACTCTCACGCACGCATTCTCCCACACACGCACTCTCTCACGCATGCAGTCTCTCACTCTCTCATGCACGCACTCTCACAGTCACGCACACACACTCTAACGCACTTTCTTACTCTCTCACGCACGCACTCTCTCACGCACGCACACTCTCTCTCTCACGCATGCACACTCTCACACACTTTCTCACTCACGCATGTACTCTCGCCACTCTCTCAGGCACGTACTCTTGCCACTCTCTCATGCACAAACTCTCACCACTCTCTCAAGCACGTGCACTCTCTCACTCTTTCACGCACGCACTCTCTCACTCTCACGCACGCACTCTTTCACACTCTCACGCACGCACTCTCACTCTCTCACGCACGCACACTCTCACTCTCTCATGCGCAAACTCTCTCACTCTCTCACACACAAACTCTCTCACTCTCACGCAGGCACTCTCTCTCTCTCACGCACGCACTCTCTCACTCTCGAAGGCAAGCACTCTCTCACTCTCTAACGCGTGCACTCTCTCACGCAAGCACACTCTCACTCTCTCATGCATGCACACTCTCACACACTTTCTCACTCTCTCACTCATGCACGCACTCTCACACTCTCTCATACAAGCACTCTCTCACGCACGCACTCTCTCACACACGCACTCTCTCATGCACGCACTCTCTGACACACGCACTCTCTGACGCAAGCACTCTCTCACGCAAGCACTCTCTCAGGCACGCACGCACGCACACACTCTCTTACTCTCTCACGCACGCCCTCTCTCACTCTCTCACGCACGCACTCTCTCACGCACGCACTCTCTCACACTCTCACGCACGCACTCTCACTCTCTTACGCATGCACACTCTCACTCTGAAGCACAACTCTCTCACTCTCACACACAAACACTCTCACTCTCACGCACGCACTCTCTCACTCGCACACACGCACTCTCTCACTCTCTAAGGCACGCACTCTCTCACTCTCTAACGCACGCACTCTCTCACTCTCTAACGCACGCATTCTCTCACTCTCTAACGCACGCACTCTCTCACGCACGCCTACTCTCACTCTCTCATGCATGCACACTCTCACACACTTTCTCACTCTCTCACTCACGCACGCACTCTCTCACTCTCTCATGCAAGCAGTCTCTCACGCACGCACTCTCTCATGCACGCACTCTCTCACGCAAGCACTGTCTCAGGCACGCACGCACACACTCTCTTAACCTCTCACGCACGCCCTCTCTCACTCTCTCACGCACGCACTCTCACTCTCTCACGCACGCACTCTCTCACGCACGCACTCTCTCACACCAACAATCTCTCAGGCACGCACGCATGCATACACTCTCTTACTCTCTCACGCACGCCATCTCTCACTCTCTCACGCACGCACTCTCTCACACTCTCACGCAAGCACTCTCACTCTCTTACGTACGCACACTCTCACTCGCTCACGTACGCACACTCTCACTCTCTCACGCACAAACTCTCTCACTCTCTCACGCACAAACTCTCTCACTCTCTCATGCACAAAGTCTCTCACACTCTCACGCACTCTCTCAATCTCATGCACGCACTCTCTCACTCTCTCACGCACGCACTCTCACTCTCTCACGCACGCACTCTCTCACTCTCTCATGCGCGCACTCTGTCACTCTCACCCACGCACTCTCTCACTCTCTAACGCATGCACTCTCTCACTCTCTAAGGCAGGCACTCTCTCACTCTCTCCCGCACGCACTCTCTCACTCTCTCACGCACGCACTTTCACTCTCTCACGCACCCACTCTCTCACTCTCTCATGCACGCACTCTGTCACTCTCACGCACGCACTCTCTCACTCTCTCACGCATGCACTCTCTCACTCTCTAAGGCACGCACTCTCTCACTCTCACCCGCACGCACTCTCTCACTCTCTCACGCACGCACTCTCTCACTCACACACACTCTCACTCACGCACTCTCTCACTCTCTCACACACGCACACTCTTACTCTCACACGCACGCACTCTCCCTCTCTCTCACGCATGCACTCTCTCACTCTCTAACGCACGCACTCTCTCACTCACGCATGCACTCTCTCACTCACGCACACTCTCACTCTCTCACACACGCACACTCTCAATCTCTCGCGCACGCACACTCTCACACACTTTCTCACTCACGCATGTACTCTCGCCACTCTCTCAGGCACGTACTCTTGCCACTCTCTCACGCATGTACTCTCGCCACTCTCTCAGGCACATACTCTTGCCACTCTCTCACGCACGCACTCTCTCACACACGCACTCTCTAAAGCACGCAGTCTCTCACTCTCTCACGCACGCACACTCTCACGCACTTTCTTACTCTCTCACGCATGCACTCTCTCACGCACGCACACTCTCACTCTCTCACGCACGCACACTATCACACACTTTCTCACTCACGCATGTACTCTCGCCACTCTCTCAGGCACGTACACTTGCCACTCTCTCACGCACAAACTCTCACCACTCCCTTATGACGTGCACTCTCTCACTCTCTCACGCACGCACTCTCTCACTCTCACGCACGCACTCTCTCACACTCTCACGCACGCACTCACTCTCACGCACGCACACTCTCACTCTCTCACGCACAAACTCTCTCACTCTCTCACACACAAACTCTCTCACTCTCACGCACGCACACTCTCACTCTCTAAGGCACGCACTCTCTCACTCTTGAATGCACGCACTCTCTCACGCACACACTCTCTCACACAAGCACTCTCTCAGGCACGCACGCACACACTCTCTTACTCTCTCACGCACGCCCTCTCTCACTCTCTCACGCACGCACTCTCTCACTCTCTCACGCACGCCCTCTCTCACTCTCTCACGCACGCACTCTCACTCTCTCACGCACGCACTCTCTCACTCTCTCATGCGCACACTCTGTCACTCTCACCCACGCACTCTCTCACTCTCTCACGCATGCACTCTCTCACTCTCTAAGGCAGGCACTCTCTCACTCTCTCCCGCACGCACTTTCACTCTCTCACGCACCCACTCTCTCACTCTCTCATGCACGCACTCTGTCACTCTCACGCACGCACTCTCTCACGCATGCACTCTCTCACTCTCTAAGGCACGCACTCTCTCACTCTCACCCGCACGCACTCTCTCACTCTCTCACGCACGCACTCTCTCACTCACACACACTCTCACTCACGCACTCTCTCACTCTCTCACACACGCACACTCTTACTCTCTCACGCACGCACTCTCCCACTCTCTCACGCATGCACTCTCACACTCTCTAACGCACGCACTCTCTCACTCACGCATGCACTCTCTCACTCACGCACACTCTCACTCTCTCACACACGCACACTCTCAATCTCTCACGCACGCACACTCTCACACACTTTCTCACTCACGCATGTACTCTCGCCACTCTCTCAGGCACGTACTCTTGCCACTCTCTCACGCATGTACTCTCGCCACTCTCTCAGGCACATACTCTTGCCACTCTCTCACGCACGCATTCTCTCACACACGCACTCTCTAAAGCACGCAGTCTCTCACTCTCTCACGCACGCACACTCTCACGCACTTTCTTACTCTCTCACGCATGCACTCTCTCACACACGCACACTCTCACTCTCTCACGCACGCACACTCTCACACACTTTCTCACTCACGCATGTACTCTCGCCACTCTCTCAGGCACGTACACTTGCCACTCTCTCACGCACAAACTCTCACCACTCCCTCACGACGTGCACTCTCTCACTCTCTCACGCACGCACTCTCTCACTCTCACGCACGCACTCTCTCACACTCTCACGCACGCACTCACTCTCACGCACGCACACTCTCACTCTCTCACGCACAAACTCTCTCACTCTCTCACACACAAACTCTCTCACTCTCAGGCACGCACACTCTCACTCTCTAAGGCACGCACTCTCTCACTCTCTAATGCAAGGACTCTCTCACTCCCTAACGCACGCACTCTCTCACGCACGCACACTCTCACTCTCTCACGCATGCACACTCTCACACATTTTCTCTCTCTCTCACTCACGCACGCACTCTCTCACTCTCTCATGCAAACACTCTCTCACGCACGCACTCTCTCACGCACGCACTCTATCACACAAGCACTCTCTCAGGCACGCACGCACGCACACACTCTCTTACTCTCTCACGCACGCCCTCTCTCACTCTCTCACGCACGCACTCTCTCACTCTCTCACGCACGCCCTCTCTCACTCTCTCACGCACGCACTCTCTCACTCTCTCACGCACGCACACTCTGTCACTGTCACGCATGCACTCTCTCACTCTCTCACGCACACACTCTCTCACTCTCTATGCACACACTCTCTCACTCTCTCACGCAAGCACTCTCTCACTCTCTCACGCACGCACTCTCTCACTCTCTCACACAGGCACTCTCGCACTCTCTAACGCACGCACTCTATTACACTCTCACGCAGGCACTCTCTCACTCACACACACTCTCACTCAAGCACACTCTCACTCTCTCACGCACGCACTCTCTCACGCACGCACTTTCTCACTCTCTCACGCAGGCACTCTCTCACTTTCTCACGCAGGCACTCTCTCACTCTCTAACACACTCATTCTCTCACTCGCTCACGCACGCACTCTCTCACTCACACACACTCTCACTCACGCCCTCTCTCACTCTCTCACACACGCACTCTCTCACTCTCTCCCGCACGCACTCTCTCACTCACACACACTCTCACTCACGCCCTCTCTCACTCTCTCACGCACGCACTCTCTCACTCTCTCACAAATGCACTCTCACTCTCTTACGTACGCACACTCTCACTCTCTCACGTATGCACACGCTCACTCTCTCAGGCACAAACTACCTCACTCTCTCACGCATGCACTCTCTCACTCTCTCACGCACGCACTCTCTCACTCTCCCACGCACGCACTCTCTCACTCTCACGCACGCACTCTCTCACTCTCTCCCGCACGCACTCTCTCACTCTCCCACGCACGCACTCTCTCACTCTCTCACGCACGCACTCTCTCACTCTCTCACCCATGCACTGTCTTACTCTCTAACGCATGCACTCTCTCACTCACTTTCTCACTCACGCATGTACTCTCGCCACTCTCTCAGGCATGTACTCTTGCCATTCTCTCAAGCACAAACTCTCGCCACTCTCTCACGCACATGCACTCTCTCACTCTCTCGCGCACGCACTCTCTCACTCTCATGCACGCACTCTCTCACACTCTCACACACGCACTCTCACTCTCTCACGCACGCACACTCTCACTCTCACGCACGCACTCTCTCACTCTCTCACGCACGCACTCTCTCACACACTTTATCACTCCCTCACTCACGCACGCACTCTCTCACTCTCTCATGCAAGCACGCTCTCCGCACGCACTCTCTCACGCACGCACACTCTCACGCACGCACTCTTTCACGTACGTACACTCTCACTCTCTCACGCATGCACACTCTCACACACTTTCTCACTCTCTCACTCACGCACGCACTCTCTCACTCTCTCATGCAAGCACTCTCTCACGCATGCACTCTCTCACGCACGCACTCTCTCACGCACACACGCACGCACACACTCTCTTACTCTCTCACACACGCCCTCTCTCACTCTCTCACGCACACACTCTCTCACTCTCTCACGCACACACTCTCTCACACTCTCACGCACGCACTCTCACTCTCTCACGCACGCACACTCTCACTCTCTCACGCACGCACACTCTCACTCTCTCACACACATACTCTCTCACTCTCACGCACGCACTCTCTCACTCTCTCACAAATGCACTCTCACTCTCTTACGTACGCACACTCTCACTCTCTCACGTATGCACACGCTCACTCTCTCAGGCACAAACTACCTCACTCTCTCACGCATGCACTCTCTCACTCACGCACGCACTCTCTCACTCTCTCACGCACGCACTCTCTCACTCTCTCCCGCACGCACTCTCTCACTCTCCCAGGCATGCACTCTCTCACTCTCACGCACGCACTCTCTCACTCTCTCCCGCACGCACTCTCTCACTCTCCCACGCACGCACTCTCTCACTCTCTCACCCATGCACTGTCTTACTCTCTAACGCACGCACTCTCTCATTCACGCACACTCTCACTCATGCACACTCTCACTCTCTCATGCACGCACACTCTCACTCTCACGCACGCACTCTCTCACTCTCACGCACGCACTCTCTCACTCTCTCACGCATGCACTCTCTCACTCTCTGAGGCACGCACTCTCTCACTCACTCCCGCACGCACTCTCTCACTCTCCCACGCACGCACTCTCTCACTCTCTCGCGCACTCTCTCACTCTCTCACGAATGCACTCTCTCACTCTCACGCATGCACTCTCTCACTCTCTCACGCATGCACACTCTCACTCTCTCACGCACAAAATCTCTCACTCTCTCACGCACGCACTCTCTCACGCACGCACTCTCTCACGCACGCACTCTCTCACGCACACACTCTCTCACGCACGCACGCACGCATGCACTCTCTTACTCTCTCACGCACGCCCTCTCTCACTCTCTCGCGCAAGCACTCTCACACTCTCTCACGCATGCACTCTCTCACACTCTCACGAACGCACTCTCACTCTCTTACATACGCACTCTCTCACTCTCTCACGTAGGCAATCGCTCACGCACAAACTCTCTCACTCTCTCATGCACAAACTCTCAGTCTCTCACGCATGCACTCTCTCACTCTCACACACGCACTCTCTCACTCTCTCACGCACGCACTCTCACTCTCTCACGCACGCACTCTCTCACGCACGCACTCTCACTCCCATGCACGCACTCTCTCACTCCCTCACACACGCACTCTCTCACTCTCTCACGCACGCACTCTCTCACTCTCTCCCGCACGCACTCTCTCACTCTCTCACGCACGCACTCTCTCACACACACACTCTCACTCACGCACACTCTCACTCTCTCACGCACGCACTCTCTCACGCACGCACTCTCACTCCCATGCACGCACTCTCTCACTCCCTCACACACGCACTCTCTCACTCTCTCAGCACGCACTCTCTCACTCTCTCCCGCACGCACTCTCTCACTCTCTCACTCACACACACTCTCACTCACGCACACTCTCACTCTCTCACGCACGCACACTCTCACTCAGGTCACGCACGCACTCTCTCACTCTCTCACGCAGGCACTCTCTCACTCTCTAAGGCACGCACTCTCTCACTCTCTCATGCACGCACTCCCTCACTCCCTCACACACGCACTCTCTCACTCTCACGCACGCACTCTCTCACTCTCTCACGCATGCACTCTCTCACTCTCTAAGGCACGCACTCTCTCTCTCTCATGCACGCACTCTGTCACTCCCTCACACACGGACTCTCTCACTCTCACGCATGCACTCTCTCACTCTCTCACGCATGCACTCTCTCACTCTCTAAGGCACGCACTCTCTCACTCTCTCCCGCACGCACTCTCTCACTCTCTCACGCACGCACTCTCTCACTCACACACACTCTCACTCACGCACTCTCTCACTCTCTCACGCACGCACACTCTCACTCAGGTCACGCACGCGCTCTCTCACTCTCTCATGCAGGCACTCTCTCACTCTCTAAAGCACGCACTCTCTCACTCACGCATGCACAAACTCTCTCACTCTCTCAAGCACAAACTCTCTCACACTCTCACGCACTCTCTCAATCTCACGCACGCACTCTCTCACTCTCTCACGCACGCACTCACTCTCTCACGCACGCACTCTCTCACTCACACATGCACGCACTCTGTCACTCTCACGCACGCACTCTCTCACTCTCTCACGCATGCACTCTCTCACTTTCTAAGGCACGCACTCCCTCACTCTCTCCCGCATGCACTCTCTCACTCTCTCACGCACGCTCTCTCTCACTCACACACACTCTCACTCACGCACTCTCTCACTCTCTCACGCACGCACACTCTCACTCTCTCACGCAGGCACTCTCACACTCTCTCACGCAGGCACTCTCACACTCTCTAACGCATGCACTCTCTCACTCACGCACGCACTCTCTCACTCACGCACGCACTCTCTCACTCACGCACACTCCCACTCTCTCACGCACGCACTCTCAATCTCTCACGCACGCACACTCTCACACACTTTCTCACTCACGCATGTACTCTCGCCACTCTCTCAGGCATGTACTCTTGCCACTCTCTCATGCACGTACTCTCGCCACTCTCTCAGGCACATACTCTTGCCACTCTCTCAGGCACGCACTCTCTCACACACGCACTCTCTACAGCACGCAGTCTCTCACTCTCTCACGCACGCACACTCTCACGCACTTTCTTACTCTCTCACGCACGCACTCTCTCACGCACGCACACTCTCACACACTATCTTACTCACACATGTACTCTCGCCACTCTCTCAGGCACGTACACTTGCCACTCTCTCACGCACAAACTCTCGCCACTCTCTCACGACGTGCAATCTCTCACTCTCTCACGCACGCACTCTCTCACTCTCACGCACAAACTCTCTCTCTCTCACACACAAACTCTCTCACTCTCACGCACGCACTCTCTCACCCTCTAAGGCACGCACTCTCTCACTCTCTAACGCAAGCACTCTCTCACTCCCTAACGCACGCACTCTCTCATGCTCGCACACTATCACTCTCTCACGCATGCACACTCTCACACACTTTCTCTCTCTCTCACTCACGCAAGCACTCTCTCACGCAAGCTCTCTCTCAGGCACGCAAGCACGCACACACTCTCTTACTCTCTCACGCATGCCCTCTCTCACTCTCTCACTCATGCACTCTCTCACTCTCTCATGCACGCCCTCTCTCACTCTCTCACGCTCGCACTCTCTCACTCTCTCATGCAGGCACTCTCGCACTCTCGAACGCACGCACTCTATCACTCTCTCACGCAGGCACTCTCTCACTCACACACACTCTCACTCAAGCACACTCTCACTCTCTCACACACGCACACACTCACTCTCCCACGCACGCACACTCTCACACACTTTCTCACTCATGCATGTACTCTCGCCACTCTCTCAGGCACGTACTCTTGCCACTCTCTCACGCACGCACTCTCTCACTCTCTCACGCAGGCACTCTCGCACTCTCTAACGCACGCACTCTATCACTCTCTCACGCAGGCACTCTCTCACTCACACACACTCTCACTCAAGCACACTCTCACTCTCTCACACACGCACACACTCACTCTCCCACGCACGCACACTCTCACACACTTTCTCACTCATGCATGTACTCTCGCCACTCTCTCAGGCACGTACTCTTGCCACTCTCTCACGCACGTACTCTCGCCACTCTCTCACGCACTCTCTCACACACGCACTCTCTCACGCACGCACTCTCTCACTCTCTCACGCATGCACTCTCTCACTCTCTGAGGCACGCACTCTCTCACTCACTCCCGCACGCACTCTCTCACTCTCCCACGCACGCACTCTCTCACTCTCTCGCGCACTCTCTCACTCCCTCACGAATGCACTCTCTCACTCTCTCACGCATGCACTCTCTCACTCTCTCACGCACGCACACTCTTACTCTCTCATGCACAAAATCTCTCACTCTCTCACGCACGCACTCTCTCACGCACGCACTCTCTCACGCACGCACTCTCTCACGCACACACTCTCTCACACACGCACGCACGCACACACTCTCTTACTCTCTCACGCACGCCCTCTCTCACTCTCTCGCGCAAGCACTCTCACACTCTCTCAAGCATGCACTCTCTCACACTCTCACGAACGCACTCTCACTCTCTTACATACGCACTCTCTCACTCTCTCACGTAGGCACTCGCTCACGCACAAACTCTCTCACTCTCATGCACAAACTCTCAGTCTCTCACGCATGCACTCTCTCACTCACACACGCACTCTCTCACTCTCTCACGCACGCACTCTCAGTCTCTCACGCACGCACTCTCACTCCCATGCACGCACTCTCTCACTCCCTCACACACGCACTCTCTCACTCTCTCACGCACACACTCTCTCACTCTCTCCCGCACGCACTCTCTCACTCTCTCACGCACGCACTCTCTCACTCACACACACTCTCACTCACGCACACTCTCACTCTCTCACGCACGCACACTCTCACTCAGGTCACGCACGCACTCTCTCACTCTCTCACGCAGGCACTCTCTCACTCTCTAAGGCACGCACTCTCTCACTCTCTCATGCACGCACTCTCTCACTCTCTCATGCACGCACTCTCTCACTCTCATGCACGCACTCTCTCACTCTCTCACGCATGCACTCTCTCACTCTCTAAGGCACGCACTCTCTCTCTCTCATGCACGCACTCTGTCACTCCCTCACACACGGACTCTCTCACTCTCACGCATGCACTCTCTCACTCTCTCACGCATGCACTCTCTCACTCTCTAAGGCACGCACTCTCTCACTCTCTCCCGCACGCACTCTCTCACTCTCTCACGCACGCACTCTCTCACTCACACACACTCTCACTCACGCACTCTCTCACTCTCTCACTCTCTCACGCACGCACACTCTCACTCATGTCACGCACGCGCTCTCTCACTCTCTCATGCAGGCACTCTCTCACTCTCTAACGCATGCACTCTCTCACTCACGCATGCACAAACTCTCTCACTCTCTCAAGCACAAACTCTCTCACACTCTCACGCACTCTCTCAATCTCACGCACGCACTCTCTCACTCTCTCACGCACGCACTCACTCTCTCACGCACGCACTCTCTCACTCTCTCACGCATGCACTCTCTCACTCTCTAAGGCACGCACTCCCTCACTCTCTCCCGCATGCACTCTCTCACTCTCTCACGCACGCACTCTCTCACTCACACACACTCTCACTCACGCACTCTCTCACTCTCTCACGCACGCACACTCTCACTCTGTCATGCAAGCACTCTCTCACTCTCTCACGCAGGCATTCTCACACTCTCTAACACATGCACTCTCTCACTCACGCACGCACTCTCTCACTCACGCACACTCTCACTCTCTCACGCACGCACTCTCAATCTCTCACGCACGCACACTCTCACACACTTTCTCACTCACACATGTACTCTCGCCACTCTCTCAGGCACGTACTCTTGCCACTCTCTCACGCATGTACTCTCGCCACTCTCTCAGGCACATACTCTTGCCACTCTCTCACGCATGCACTCTCTCACACACGCACTCTCTAAAGCACGCAGTCTCTCACTCTCTCACGCACGCACACTCTCACGCACTTTCTTACTCTCTCACGCATGCACTCTCTCACGCACGCACACTCTCACTCTCTCACGCACGCACACTATCACACACTTTCTCACTCACGCATGTACTCTCGCCACTCTCTCAGGCACGTACACTTGCCACTCTCTCACGCACAAACTCTCACCACTCCCTTATGACGTGCACTCTCTCACTCTCTCACGCACGCACTCTCTCACTCTCACGCACGCACTCTCTCACACTCTCACGCACGCACTCACTCTCACGCACGCACACTCTCACTCTCTCACTCACAAACTCTCTCACTCTCTCACACACAAACTCTCTCACTCTCACGCATGCACACTCTCACTCTCTAAGGCACGCACTCTCTCACTCTCTAATGCAAGGACTCTCTCACTCCCTAATGCACGCACTCTCTCACGCACGCACTCTCTCACACAAGCACTCTCTCAGGCACGCACGCACACACTCTCTTACTCTCTCACGCACGCCCTCTCTCACTCTCTCACGCACGCACTCTCTCATTCTCTCACGCACGCCCTCTCTCACTCTCTCACGCACGCACTCTCACTCTCTCACGCACGCACTCTCTCACTCTCTCATGCGCGCACTCTGTCACTCTCACCCACGCACTCTCTCACTCTCTCACGCATGCACTCTCTCACTCTCTAAGGCAGGCACTCTCTCACTCTCTCCCGCACGCACTCTCTCACTCTCTCACGCACGCACTTTCACTCTCTCACGCACCCACTCTCTCACTCTCTCATGCGCGCACTCTGTCACTCTCACCCACGCACTCTCTCACTCTCTCACGCATGCACTCTCTCACTCTCTAAGGCAGGCACTCTCTCACTCTCTCCCGCACGCACTCTCTCACTCTCTCACGCACGCACTTTCACTCTCTCACGCACCCACTCTCTCACTCTCTCATGCACGCACTCTGTCACTCTCACTCACGCACTCTCTCACTCTCTCACACACGCACACTCTTACTCTCACACGCACGCACTCTCCCACTCTCTCACGCATGCACTCTCTCACTCACGCACACTCTCACTCTCTCACTCACGCACACTCTCAATCTCTCACGCACGCACACTCTCACACACTTTCTCACTCACGCATGTACTCTCGCCACTCTCTCAGGCACGTACTCTTGCCACTCTCTCACGCACGCACTCTCTCACGCAAGCACTCTCTCACGCAAGCACTCTCTCAGGCACGCACGCACGCACACACTCTCTTACTCTCTCACGCATGCCCTCTCTCACTCTCTCACGCACTCTCTCACTCTCTCACGCACGCCCTCTCTCAATTTCTCACGCATGCACTCTCTCACTCTCTCACGCACGCACACTCTCTCACTCTCACGCACACACTCTCTCACTCTCTCACGCACGCACTCACACTCTCTAAGGCACGCACTCTATCACTCTCTCACGCACGCACTCTCTCACTCTCTCACGAATGCACTCTCTCACTCTCTCACGCATGCACTCTCTCACTCTCTCACGCACGCACACTCTCAATCTCTCACGCACAAAATCTCTCACTCTCTCACGCACGCACTCTCTCACGCACGCACTCTCTCACGCACGCAATCTCTAACGCACGCACGCACACACTCTCTTACTCTCTCACGTAGGCACTCGCTCACGCACAAACTCTCTCACTCTCTCATGCACAAACTCTGTCACTCTCTAAGGCACGCACTCTCTCACTCTCTCCCACACGCACTCTCTCACTCTCTCACGCACGCCCTCTCTCACTCTCTCACGCACTCTCTCACTCTCTCACGCACGCCCTCTCTCAATCTCTCACGCATGCACTCTCTCACTCTCTCACGCACGCACACTCTCTCACTCTCACGCACACACTCTCTCACTCTCTCACGCACACACTCACACTCTCTAAGGCACGCACTCGCTCACTCTCTCACGCACGCACTCTCTCACTCTCTCACGAATGCACTCTCTCACTCTCTCACGCATGCACTCTCTCACTCTCTCACGCACACACACTATCAATCTCTCACGCACAAAATCTCTCACTCTCTCATGCACGCACTCTCTCACGCACGCACTCTCTCACGCACGCACTCTCTCACGCACGCACGCACACACTCTCTTACTCTCTCAAGTAGGCACGCGCTCACGCACAAACTCTCTCACTCTCTCATGCACAAACTCTGTCACTCTCTCACGCATGCACTCTCTCACTCTCACGCACGCACTCTCTCACTCTCTCACGCACGCACTCTCACTCTCTCACGCACGCACTCTCTCAAACTCTCACGCACGCATTCTCTCACTCTCACGCACGCACTCTCTTACTCTCTCACGCATGCACTCTCTCACTCTCTAAGGCACGCATTGTCTCACTCGCTCATGCACGCACTCTCTCACGCAGGCACTCTCTCACTCTCTCACGCACGCACTCTCACTCTCTCACGCACCCACTCTCTCACTCTCTCAAGCACGCACTCTGTCACTCTCACGCACGCACTCTCTCACTCTCTCACGCATGCACTCTCTCACTCTCTAAGGCACGCACTCTCTCACTCTCTCCCACACGCACTCTCTCACTCTCTCACGCACGCACTCTCTCACTCTCTCACGCACGCACTCTCTCACTCACACACACTCTCACTCACGCACTCTCTCACGCACGCACACTCTCACTCTGTCACGCACGCACTCTCTCAATCTCTCACGCAGGCACTCTCTCACTCTCTAACGCACGCACTCTCTCACTCACGCATGCATTCTCTCACTCACGCACACTCTCACTCTCTCACGCACGCACACTCTCAATCTCTCACGCACGCACACTCTCACAAACTTTATCACTCACGCATGTACACTCGCCACTCTCTCAGGCACGTACTCTTGCCACTCTCTCACGCACGTACTCTCGCCACTCTCTCAGGCACATACTCTTGCCACTCTCTCACGCACGCACTCTCTCACACACGCACTCTCTAAAGCACGCAGTCTCTCACTCTCTCACGCACGCACACTCTCACGCACTTTCTTACTCTCTCACGCATGCACTCTCTCACGCACGCACACTCTCACTCTCTCACGCACGCACACTCTCACACACTTTCTCACTCACGCATGTACTCTCGCCACTCTCTCAGGCACGTACACTTGCCAATCTCTCACGCACAAACTCTCGCCACTCTCTCACGACGTGCACTCTCTCACTCTCTCACGCACGCACTCTCTCACTCTCACGCACGCACTCTCACTCTCACGCACGCACACTCTCACTCTCTCACGCACAAACTCTCTCACTCTCTCACACACAAACTCTCTCACTCTCTCACACACAAACTCTCTCACTCTCACGCACGCACTCTCTCACTCTCTAAGGCACGCACTCTCTCACGCACGCACACTCTCACTCTCTCACGCATGCACACTCTCACGTACTTTCTCTCTCTCTCACTCACGCACGCACTCTCTCACTCTCTCATGCAAGCACTCTCCCACGCACGCACTCTCTCACGCACGCACTCTCTCACGCAAGCACTCTCTCACGCAAGCACTCTCTCACGCACGCACGCACGCACACACTCTCTTACTCTCTCACGCACGCCCTCTCTCATTCCCTCACGCACTCTCTCACTCTCTCACGCACGCCCTCTCTCAATTTCTCACGCATGCACTCTCTCACTCTCTCACGCACGCACACTCTCTCACTCTCACGCACACACTCTCTCACTCTCTCACGCACGCACTCACACTCTCTAAGGCACGCACTCTATCACTCTCTCACGCACGCACTCTCTCACTCTCTCACGAATGCACTCTCTCACTCTCTCACGCATGCACTCTCTCACTCTCTCACGCATGCACTCTCTCAATCTCTCACGCACAAAATCTCTCACTCTCTCACGCACGCACTCTCTCACGCACGCACTCTCTCACGCACGCACTCTCTCACGCACGCACGCACACACTCTCTTACTCTCTCAAGTAGGCACGCGCTCACGCACAAACTCTCTCACTCTCTCATGCACAAACTCTGTCACTCTCTCACGCATGCACTCTCTCACTCTCACGCACGCACTCTCTCACTCTCTCACGCACGCACTCTCACTCTCTCACGCACGCACTCTCTCAAACTCTCACGCACGCATTCTCTCACTCTCACGCACGCACTCTCTTACTCTCTCACGCATGCACTCTCTCACTCTCTAAGGCACGCATTGTCTCACTCGCTCATGCACGCACTCTCTCACGCAGGCACTCTCTCACTCTCTCATGCACGCACTCTCACTCTCTCACGCACCCACTCTCTCACTCTCTCGCACGCACTCTGTCACTCTCACGCACGCACTCTCTCACTCTCTAAGGCACGCACTCTCTCACTCTCTCCCACACGCACTCTCTCACTCTCTCACGCACGCACTCTCTCACTCACACACACTCTCACTCACGCACTCTCTCACTCTCTCACGCACGCACACTCTCAATCTCTCACGCACGCACACTCTCACAAACTTTATCACACGCATGTACACTCGTCACTCTCTCAGGCACGTACTCTTGCCACTCTCTCACGCACATACTCTTGCCACTCTCTCACGCACGCACTCTCTCACACACGCACTCTCTAAGGCACGCACTCTCTCACTCTCACGCATGCACTCTCTCACTGTCTCTCGCAGGCACTCTCTCACTCACGCACACTCTCACTCATGCACACTCTCACTCTCTCATGCATGCACACTCTCACTCTCTCACGCACGCACACTCTCACACTCTCACGCACGCACACTCTCACACACTTTCTCACTCACGCATGTACTCTCGCCACTCTCTCAGGCACATACTCTCGCAACACTCTCACGCACGCATTCTCCCACACACGCACTCTCTCACGCATGCAGTCTCTCACTCTCTCATGCACGCACTCTCACAGTCACGCACACACACTCTAACGCACTTTCTTACTCTCTCACGCACGCACTCTCTCACGCACGCACACTCTCTCTCTCACGCATGCACACTCTCACACACTTTCTCACTCACGCATGTACTCTCGCCACTCTCTCAGGCACGTACTCTTGCCACTCTCTCATGCACAAACTCTCAAGCACGTGCACTCTCTCACTCCTTCACGCACGCACTCTCTCACTCTCACGCACGCACTCTTTCACACTCTCACGCACGCACTCTCACTCTCTCACGCACGCACACTCTCACTCTCTCATGCGCAAACTCTCTCACTCTCTCACACACAAACTCTCTCACTCTCACGCAGGCACTCTCTCTCTCTCACGCACGCACTCTCTCACTCTCGAAGGCAAGCACTCTCTCACTCTCTAACGCGTGCACTCTCTCACGCAAGCACACTCTCACTCTCTCATGCATGCACACTCTCACACACTTTCTCACTCTCTCACTCATGCACGCACTCTCACACTCTCTCATACAAGCACTCTCTCACGCACGCACTCTCTCACACACGCACTCTCTCATGCACGCACTCTCTGACACACGCACTCTCTGACGCAAGCACTCTCTCACGCAAGCACTCTCTCAGGCACGCACGCACGCACACACTCTCTTACTCTCTCACTCACGCCCTCTCTCACTCTCTCACGCACGCACTCTCTCACGCACGCACTCTCTCACACTCTCACGCACGCACTCTCACTCTCTTACGCATGCACACTCTCACTCTGAAGCACAACTCTCTCACTCTCACACACAAACACTCTCACTCTCACGCACGCACTCTCTCACTCGCACACACGCACTCTCTCACTCTCTAAGGCACGCACTCTCTCACTCTCTAACGCACGCACTCTCTCACTCTCTAACGCACGCATTCTCTCACTCTCTAACGCACGCACTCTCTCACGCACGCCTACTCTCACTCTCTCATGCATGCACACTCTCACACACTTTCTCACTCTCTCACTCACGCACGCACTCTCTCACTCTCTCATGCAAGCAGTCTCTCACGCACGCACTCTCTCACGCACGCACTCTCTCACACCAACAATCTCTCAGGCACGCACGCATGCATACACTCTCTTACTCTCTCACGCACGCCATCTCTCACTCTCTCACGCACGCACTCTCTCACACTCTCACGCAAGCACTCTCACTCTCTTACGTACGCACACTCTCACTCGCTCACGTACGCACACTCTCACTCTCTCACGCACAAACTCTCTCACTCTCTCACGCACAAACTCTCTCACTCTCTCATGCACAAAGTCTCTCACACTCTCACGCACTCTCTCAATCTCATGCACGCACTCTCTCACTCTCTCACGCACGCACTCTCACTCTCTCACGCACGCACTCTCTCACTCTCTCATGCGCGCACTCTGTCACTCTCACCCACGCACTCTCTCACTCTCTAACGCATGCACTCTCTCACTCTCTCACGCACGCACTCTCTCACTCTCTCACGCACGCCCTCTCTCACTCTCTCACGCACGCACTCTCACTCTCTCACGCACGCACTCTCTCACTCTCTCATGCGCACACTCTGTCACTCTCACCCACGCACTCTCTCACTCTCTCACGCATGCACTCTCTCACTCTCTAAGGCAGGCACTCTCTCACTCTCTCCCGCACGCACTTTCACTCTCTCACGCACCCACTCTCTCACTCTCTCATGCACGCACTCTGTCACTCTCACGCACGCACTCTCTCACTCTCTCACGCATGCACTCTCTCACTCTCTAAGGCACGCACTCTCTCACTCTCACCCGCACGCACTCTCTCACTCTCTCACGCACGCACTCTCTCACTCTCTCACACACGCACACTCTTACTCTCTCACGCACGCACTCTCCCACTCTCTCACGCATGCACTCTCTCACTCTCTAACGCACGCACTCTCTCACTCACGCATGCACTCTCTCACTCACGCACACTCTCACTCTCTCACACACGCACACTCTCAATCTCTCACGCACGCACACTCTCACACACTTTCTCACTCACGCATGTACTCTCGCCACTCTCTCAGGCACGTACTCTTGCCACTCTCTCACGCATGTACTCTCGCCACTCTCTCAGGCACATACTCTTGCCACTCTCTCACGCACGCATTCTCTCACACACGCACTCTCTAAAGCACGCAGTCTCTCACTCTCTCACGCACGCACACTCTCACGCACTTTCTTACTCTCTCACGCATGCACTCTCTCACACACGCACACTCTCACTCTCTCACGCACGCACACTCTCACACACTTTCTCACTCACGCATGTACTCTCGCCACTCTCTCAGGCACGTACACTTGCCACTCTCTCACGCACAAACTCTCACCACTCCCTCACGACGTGCACTCTCTCACTCTCTCACGCACGCACTCTCTCACTCTCACGCACGCACTCTCTCACACTCTCACGCACTCACTCACTCTCACGCACGCACACTCTCACTCTCTCACGCACAAACTCTCTCACTCTCTCACACACAAACTCTCTCACTCTCAGGCACGCACACTCTCACTCTCTAAGGCACGCACTCTCTCACTCTCTAATGCAAGGACTCTCTCACTCCCTAACGCACGCACTCTCTCACGCACGCACACTCTCACTCTCTCACGCATGCACACTCTCACACATTTTCTCTCTCTCTCACGCACGCACTCTCTCACGCACGCACTCTCTCACACAAGCACTCTCTCAGGCATGCACGCACGCACACACTCTCTTACTCTCTCACGCACGCCCTCTCTCACTCTCTCACGCACGCACTCTCTCACTCTCTCACGCACGCCCTCTCTCACTCTCTCACGCACGCACTCTCTCACTCTCTCACGCACGCACACTCTGTCACTGTCACGCATGCACTCTCTCACTCTCTCACGCACACACTCTCTCACTCTCTATGCACACACTCTCTCACTCTCTCACGCAAGCACTCTCTCACTCTCTCACGCACGCACTCTCTCACTCTCTCACACAGGCACTCTCGCACTCTCTAACGCACGCACTCTATTACACTCTCACGCAGGCACTCTCTCACTCACACACACTCTCACTCAAGCACACTCTCACTCTCTCACGCACGCACTCTCTCACGCACGCACTTTCTCACTCTCTCACGCAGGCACTCTCTCACTTTCTCACGCAGGCACTCTCTCACTCTCTAACACACTCATTCTCTCACTCGCTCACGCACGCACTCTCTCACTCACACACACTCTCACTCACGCCCTCTCTCACTCTCTCACACACGCACTCTCTCACTCTCTCCCGCACGCACTCTCTCACTCACACACACTCTCACTCACGCCCTCTCTCACTCTCTCACGCACGCACTCTCTCACTCTCTCACAAATGCACTCTCACTCTCTTACGTACGCACACTCTCACTCTCTCACGTATGCACACGCTCACTCTCTCAGGCACAAACTACCTCACTCTCTCACGCATGCACTCTCTCACTCTCTCACGCACGCACTCTCTCACTCTCCCACGCACGCACTCTCTCACTCTCACGCACGCACTCTCTCACTCTCTCCCGCACGCACTCTCTCACTCTCCCACGCACGCACTCTCTCACTCTCTCACGCACGCACTCTCTCACTCTCTCACCCATGCACTGTCTTACTCTCTAACGCACGCACTCTCTCACTCACTTTCTCACTCACGCATGTACTCTCGCCACTCTCTCAGGCATGTACTCTTGCCATTCTCTCAAGCACAAACTCTCGCCACTCTCTCACGCACATGCACTCTCTCACTCTCTCGCGCACGCACTCTCTCACTCTCATGCACGCACTCTCTCACACTCTCACACACGCACTCTCACTCTCTCACGCACGCACACTCTCACTCTCACGCACGCACTCTCTCACTCTCTCACGCACGCACTCTCTCACACACTTTATCACTCCCTCACTCACGCACGCACTCTCTCACTCTCTCATGCAAGCACGCTCTCCGCACGCACTCTCTCACGCACGCACACTCTCACGCACGCACTCTTTCACGTACGTACACTCTCACTCTCTCACGCATGCACACTCTCACACACTTTCTCACTCTCTCACTCACGCACGCACTCTCTCACTCTCTCATGCAAGCACTCTCTCACGCATGCACTCTCTCACGCACGCACTCTCTCACGCACACACGCACGCACACACTCTCTTACTCTCTCACACACGCCCTCTCTCACTCTCTCACGCACACACTCACTCTCTCACGCACACACTCTCTCACACTCTCACGCACGCACTCTCACTCTCTCACGCACGCACACTCTCACTCTCTCACGCACGCACACTCTCACTCTCTCAAGCACAAACTCTCTCACTCTCTCACACACATACTCTCTCACTCTCACGCACGCACTCTCTCACTCTCTCACAAATGCACTCTCACTCTCTTACGTACGCACACTCTCACTCTCTCACGTATGCACACGCTCACTCTCTCAGGCACAAACTACCTCACTCTCTCACGCATGCACTCTCTCACTCACGCACGCACTCTCTCACTCTCTCACGCACGCACTCTCTCACTCTCTCCCGCACGCACTCTCTCACTCTCCCAGGCATGCACTCTCTCACTCTCACGCACGCACTCTCTCACTCTCTCCCGCACGCACTCTCTCACTCTCCCACGCACGCACTCTCTCACTCTCTCACCCATGCACTGTCTTACTCTCTAACGCACGCACTCTCTCATTCACGCACACTCTCACTCATGCACACTCTCACTCTCTCATGCACGCACACTCTCACTCTCACGCACGCACTCTCTCACTCTCACGCACGCACTCTCTCACTCTCTCACGCATGCACTCTCTCACTCTCTGAGGCACGCACTCTCTCACTCACTCCCGCACGCACTCTCTCACTCTCCCACGCACGCACTCTATCACTCTCTCGCGCACTCTCTCACTCCCTCACGAATGCACTCTCTCACTCTCTCACGCATGCACTCTCTCACTCTCTCACGCATGCACACTCTCACTCTCTCACGCACAAAATCTCTCACTCTCTCACGCACGCACTCTCTCACGCACGCACTCTCTCACGCACACACTCTCTCACGCACGCACGCACGCACACACTCTCTTACTCTCTCACGCACGCCCTCTCTCACTCTCTCGCGCAAGCACTCTCACACTCTCTCACGCATGCACTCTCTCACACTCTCACGAACGCACTCTCACTCTCTTACATACGCACTCTCTCACTCTCTCACGTAGGCACTCGCTCACGCACAAACTCTCTCACTCTCTCATGCACAAACTCTCAGTCTCTCACGCATGCACTCTCTCACTCTCACACATGCACTCTCTCACTCTCTCACGCACGCACTCTCACTCTCTCACGCACGCACTCTCTCACGCACGCACTCTCACTCCCATGCACGCACTCTCTCACTCCCTCACACACGCACTCTCTCACTCTCTCACGCACGCACTCTCTCACTCTCTCCCGCACGCACTCTCTCACTCTCTCACGCACGCACTCTCTCACTCACACACACTCTCACTCACGCACACTCTCACTCTCTCACGCACGCACTCTCTCACGCACGCACTCTCACTCCCATGCACGCACTCTCTCACTCCCTCACACACGCACTCTCTCACTCTCTCACGCACGCACTCTCTCACTCTCTCCCGCACGCACTCTCTCACTCTCTCACGCACGCACTCTCTCACTCACACACACTCTCACTCACGCACACTCTCACTCTCTCACGCACGCACACTCTCACTCAGGTCACGCACGCACTCTCTCACTCTCTCACGCAGGCACTCTCTCACTCTCTAAGGCACGCACTCTCTCACTCTCTCATGCACGCACTCCCTCACTCCCTCACACACGCACTCTCTCACTCTCACGCACGCACTCTCTCACTCTCTCACGCATGCACTCTCTCACTCTCTAAGGCACGCACTCTCTCTCTCTCATGCACGCACTCTGTCACTCCCTCACACACGGACTCTCTCACTCTCACGCATGCACTCTCTCACTCTCTCACGCATGCACTCTCTCAGTCTCTAAGGCACGCACTCTCTCACTCTCTCCCGCACGCACTCTCTCACTCTCTCACGCACGCACTCTCTCACTCACACACACTCTCACTCACGCACTCTCTCACTCTCTCACGCACGCACACTCTCACTCAGGTCACGCACGCGCTCTCTCACTCTCTCATGCAGGCACTCTCTCACTCTCTAAAGCACGCACTCTCTCACTCACGCATGCACAAACTCTCTCACTCTCTCAAGCACAAACTCTCTCACACTCTCACGCACTCTCTCAATCTCACGCACGCACTCTCTCACTCTCTCACGCACGCACTCACTCTCTCACGCACGCACTCTCTCACTCACACATGCACGCACTCTGTCACTCTCACGCACGCACTCTCTCACTCTCTCACGCATGCACTCTCTCACTTTCTAAGGCACGCACTCCCTCACTCTCTCCCGCATGCACTCTCTCATTCTCTCACGCACGCTCTCTCTCACTCACACACACTCTCACTCACGCACTCTCTCACTCTCTCACGCACGCACACTCTCACTCTCTCACGCAGGCACTCTCACACTCTCTCACGCAGGCACTCTCACACTCTCTAACGCATGCACTCTCTCACTCACGCACGCACTCTCTCACTCACGCACGCACTCTCTCACTCACGCACACTCCCACTCTCTCACGCACGCACTCTCAATCTCTCACGCACGCACACTCTCACACACTTTCTCACTCACGCATGTACTCTCGCCACTCTCTCAGGCATGTACTCTTGCCACTCTCTCATGCACGTACTCTCGCCACTCTCTCAGGCACATACTCTTGCCACTCTCTCAGGCACGCACTCTCTCACACACGCACTCTCTACAGCACGCAGTCTCTCACTCTCTCACGCACGCACACTCTCACGCACTTTCTTACTCTCTCACGCACGCACTCTCTCACGCACGCACACTCTCACACACTATCTCACTCACACATGTACTCTCGCCACTCTCTCAGGCACGTACACTTGCCACTCTCTCACGCACAAACTCTCGCCACTCTCTCACGACGTGCAATCTCTCACTCTCTCACGCACGCACTCTCTCACTCTCACGCACAAACTCTCTCTCTCTCACACACAAACTCTCTCACTCTCACGCACGCACTCTCTCACCCTCTAAGGCACGCACTCTCTCACTCTCTAACGCAAGCACTCTCTCACTCCCTAACGCACGCACTCTCTCATGCTCGCACACTATCACTCTCTCACGCATGCACACTCTCACACACTTTCTCTCTCTCTCACTCACGCAAGCACTCTCTCACGCAAGCTCTCTCTCAGGCACGCAAGCACGCACACACTCTCTTACTCTCTCACGCATGCCCTCTCTCACTCTCTCACTCATGCACTCTCTCACTCTCTCATGCACGCCCTCTCTCACTCTCTCACGCTCGCACTCTCTCACTCTCTCATGCAGGCACTCTCGCACTCTCGAACGCACGCACTCTATCACTCTCTCACGCAGGCACTCTCTCACTCACACACACTCTCACTCAAGCACACTCTCACTCTCTCACACACGCACACACTCACTCTCCCACGCACGCACACTCTCACACACTTTCTCACTCATGCATGTACTCTCGCCACTCTCTCAGGCACGTACTCTTGCCACTCTCTCACGCACGCACTCTCTCACTCTCTCACGCAGGCACTCTCGCACTCTCTAACGCACGCACTCTATCACTCTCTCACGCAGGCACTCTCTCACTCACACACACTCTCACTCAAGCACACTCTCACTCTCTCACACACGCACACACTCACTCTCCCACGCACGCACACTCTCACACACTTTCTCACTCATGCATGTACTCTCGCCACTCTCTCAGGCACGTACTCTTGCCACTCTCTCACGCACGTACTCTCGCCACTCTCTCACGCACTCTCTCACACACGCACTCTCTCACGCACGCACTCTCTCACTCTCTCACGCATGCACTCTCTCACTCTCTGAGGCACGCACTCTCTCACTCACTCCCGCACGCACTCTCTCACTCTCCCACGCACGCACTCTCTCACTCTCTCGCGCACTCTCTCACTCCCTCACGAATGCACTCTCTCACTCTCTCACGCATGCACTCTCTCACTCTCTCACGCACGCACTCTTACTCTCTCATGCACAAAATCTCTCACTCTCTCACGCACGCACTCTCTCACGCACGCACTCTCTCACGCACGCACTCTCTCACGCACACACTCTCACACACGCACGCACGCACACACTCTCTTACTCTCTCACGCACGCCCTCTCTCACTCTCTCGCGCAAGCACTCTCACACTCTCTCAAGCATGCACTCTCTCACACTCTCACGAACGCACTCTCACTCTCTTACATACGCACTCTCTCACTCTCTCACGTAGGCACTCGCTCACGCACAAACTCTCTCACTCTCATGCACAAACTCTCAGTCTCTCACGCATGCACTCTCTCTCTCACACACGCACTCTCTCACTCTCTCACGCACGCACTCTCACTCTCTCACGCACGCACTCTCACTCCCATGCACGCACTCTCTCACTCCCTCACACACGCAATCTCTCACTCTCTCACGCACACACTCTCTCACTCTCTCCCGCACGCACTCTCTCACTCTCTCACGCACGCACTCTCTCACTCACACACACTCTCACTCACGCACACTCTCACTCTCTCACGCACGCACACTCTCACTCAGGTCACGCACGCACTCTCTCACTCTCTCACGCAGGCACTCTCTCACTCTCTAAGGCACGCACTCTCTCACTCTCTCATGCACGCACTCTCTCACTCCCTCACACACGCACTCTCTCACTCTCATGCACGCACTCTCTCACTCTCTCACTCTCATGCACTCTCTCACTCTCTAAGGCACGCACTCTCTCTCTCTCATGCACGCACTCTGTCACTCCCTCACACACGGACTCTCTCACTCTCACGCATGCACTCTCTCACTCTCTCACGCATGCACTCTCTCACTCTCTAAGGCACGCACTCTCTCACTCTCTCCCGCACGCACTCTCTCACTCTCTCCCGCACGCACTCTCTCACTCACACACACTCTCACTCACGCACTCTCTCACTCTCTCACGCACGCACACTCTCACTCATGTCACGCACGCGCTCTCTCACTCTCTCATGCAGGCACTCTCTCACTCTCTAACGCATGCACTCTCTCACTCACGCATGCACAAACTCTCTCACTCTCTCAAGCACAAACTCTCTCACACTCTCACGCACTCTCTCAATCTCACGCACGCACTCTCTCACTCTCTCACGCACGCACTCACTCTCTCACGCACGCACTCTCTCACTCTCTCACGCATGCACTCTCTCACTCTCTAAGGCACGCACTCCCTCACTCTCTCCCGCATGCACTCCCTCACTCTCTCACGCACGCACTCTCTCATTCACACACACTCTCACTCACGCACTCTCTCACTCTCTCACGCACGCACACTCTCACTCTGTCATGCAAGCACTCTCTCACTCTCTCACGCAGGCACTCTCACACTCTCTAACACATGCACTCTCTCACTCACGCACGCACTCTCTCACTCACGCACACTCTCACTCTCTCACGCACGCACTCTCAATCTCTCACGCATGCACACTCTCACACACTTTCTCACTTACGCATGTACTCTCGCCACTCTCTCAGGCACGTACTCTTGCCACTCTCTCACGCATGTACTCTCGCCACTCTCTCGGGCACATACTCTTGCCACTCTCTCACGCACGCACTCTCTCACACACGCACTCTCTAAAGCACGCAGTCTCTCACTCTCTCACGCACGCACACTCTCACGCACTTTCTTACTCTCTCACGCATGCACTCTCTCACGCACGCACACTCTCACTCTCTCACGCACGCACACTATCACACACTTTCTCACTCACGCATGTACTCTCGCCACTCTCTCAGGCACGTACACTTGCCACTCTCTCACGCACAAACTCTCACCACTCCCTTATGACGTGCACTCTCTCACTCTCTCACGCACGCACTCTCTCACTCTCACGCACGCACTCTCTCACACTCTCACGCACGCACTCACTCTCACGCACGCACACTCTCACTCTCTCACGCACAAACTCTCTCACTCTCTCACACACAAACTCTCTCACTCTCACGCATGCACACTCTCACTCTCTAAGGCACGCACTCTCTCACTCTCTAATGCAAGGACTCTCTCACTCCCTAATGCACGCACTCTCTCACGCACGCACTCTCTCACACAAGCACTCTCTCAGGCACGCACGCACACACTCTCTTACTCTCTCACGCACGCCCTCTCTCACTCTCTCACGCACGCACTCTCTCACTCTCTCACGCACGCCCTCTCTCACTCTCTCACGCACGCACTCTCACTCTCTCACGCACGCACTCTCTCACTCTCTCATGCGCGCACTCTGTCACTCTCACCCACGCACTCTCTCACTCTCTCACGCATGCACTCTCTCACTCTCTAAGGCAGGCACTCTCTCACTCTCTCCCGCACGCACTCTCTCACTCTCTCACGCACGCACTTTCACTCTCTCACGCACGCACTCTCTCACTCTCTCATGCACGCACTCTGTCACTCTCACGCACGCACTCTCTCACTCTCTCACGCATGCACTCTCTCACTCTCTAAGGCACGCACTCTCTCACTCTCACCCGCACGCGCTCTCTCACTCTCTCACTCACGCACTCTCTCACTCTCTCACACACGCACACTCTTACTCTCTCACGCACGCACTCTCCCACTCTCTCACGCATGCACTCTCTCACTCTCTAACGCACGCACTCTCTCACTCACGCATGCACTCTCTCACTCACGCACACTCTCACTCTCTCACACACGCACACTCTCAATCTCTCACGCACGCACACTCTCACACACTTTCTCACTCACGCATGCACTCTCGCCACTCTCTCAGGCACGTACTCTTGC
The DNA here is from genome assembly GCF_017639515.1 of Carcharodon carcharias. Taxonomy (NCBI): domain Eukaryota; kingdom Metazoa; phylum Chordata; class Chondrichthyes; order Lamniformes; family Lamnidae; genus Carcharodon; species Carcharodon carcharias. Next base: position 43,469,038 of record NC_054487.1, on the reverse strand, counting down.
CACTCTCTCACGCATGTACTCTCGCCACTCTCTCAGGCACATACTCTTGCCACTCTCTCACGCACGCACTCTCTCACACACGCACTCTCTAAAGCACGCAGTCTCTCACTCTCTCACGCACGCACACTCTCACGCACTTTCTTACTCTCTCACGCATGCACTCTCTCACGCACGCACACTCTCACTCTCTCACGCACGCACACTCTCACACACTTTCTCACTCACGCATGTACTCTCGCCACTCTCTCAGGCACGTACACTTGCCACTCTCTCACGCACAAACTCTCACCACTCCCTCACGACGTGCACTCTCTCACTCTCTCACGCACGCACTCTCTCACTCTCACGCACGCACTCTCTCACACTCTCACGCACGCACTCACTCTCACGCACGCACACTCTCACTCTCTCACGCACAAACTCTCTCACTCTCTCACACACAAACTCTCTCACTCTCACGCACGCACACTCTCACTCTCTAAGGCACGCACTCTCTCACTCTCTAATGCAAGGACTCTCTCACTCCCTAACGCACGCACTCTCTCACGCACGCACACTCTCACTCTCTCACGCATGCACACTCTCACACATTTTCTCTCTCTCTCACTCACGCACGCACTCTCTCACTCTCTCATGCAAACACTCTCTCACGCACGCACTCTCTCACGCACGCACTCTCTCACACAAGCACTCTCTCAGGCACGCACGCACGCACACACTCTCTTACTCTCTCACGCACGCCCTCTCTCACTCTCTCACGCACGCACTCTCTCACTCTCTCACGCACGCCTTCTCTCACTCTCTCACGCACGCACTCTCTCACTCTCTCACGCACGCACACTCTGTCACTGTCACGCATGCACTCTCTCACTCTCTCACGCACACACTCTCTCACTCTCTATGCACACACTCTCTCACTCTCTCACGCAAGCACTCTCTCACTCTCTCACGCATGCACTCTCTCACTCTCTCACACAGGCACTCTCGCACTCTCTAACGCACGCACTCTATCACACTCTCACGCAGGCACTCTCTCACTCACACACACTCTCACTCAAGCACACTCTCACTCTCTCACGCACGCACTCTCTCACGCACGCACTTTCTCACTCTCTCACGCAGGCACTCTCTCACTTTCTCACGCAGGCACTCTCTCACTCTCTAACACACTCATTCTCCCACTCTCTCACGCATGCACTCTCTCACTCTCTAACGCACGCACTCTCTCACTCACGCATGCACTCTCTCACTCACGCACACTCTCACTCTCTCACACACGCACACTCTCAATCTCTCACGCACGCACACTCTCACACACTTTCTCACTCACGCATGCACTCTCGCCACTCTCTCAGGCACGTACTCTTGCCACTCTCTCACGCATGTACTCTCGCCACTCTCTCAGGCACATACTCTTGCCACTCTCTCACGCACGCACTCTCTCACACACGCACTCTCTAAAGCACGCAGTCTCTCACTCTCTCACGCACGCACACTCTCACGCACTTTCTTACTCTCTCACGCATGCACTCTCTCACACACGCACACTCACACTCTCTCACGCACGCACACTCTCACACACTTTCTCACTCACGCATGTACTCTCGCCACTCTCTCAGGCACGTACACTTGCCACTCTCTCACGCACAAACTCTCACCACTCCCTCACGACGTGCACTCTCTCACTCTCTCACGCACGCACTCTCTCACTCTCACGCACGCACTCTCTCACACTCTCACGCACGCACTCACTCTCACGCACGCACACTCTCACTCTCTCACGCACAAACTCTCTCACTCTCTCACACACAAACTCTCTCACTCTCACGCACGCACACTCTCACTCTCTAAGGCACGCACTCTCTCACTCTCTAATGCAAGGACTCTCTCACTCCCTAACGCACGCACTCTCTCACGCACGCACACTCTCACTCTCTCATGCAAACACTCTCTCACGCACGCACTCTCTCACGCATGCACTCTCTCACACAAGCACTCTCTCAGGCACGCACGCACGCACACACTCTCTTACTCTCTCACGCACGCCCTCTCTCACTCTCTCACGCACGCACTCTCTCACTCTCTCACGCACGCCCTCTCTCACTCTCTCACGCACGCACTCTCTCACTCTCTCACGCACGCACACTCTGTCACTGTCACGCATGCACTCTCTCACTCTCTCACGCACACACTCTCTCACTCTCTATGCACACACTCTCTCACTCTCTCACGCAAGCACTCTCTCACTCTCTCACGCACGCACTCTCTCACTCTCTCACACAGGCACTCTCGCACTCTCTAACGCACGCACTCTATCACACTCTCACGCAGGCACTCTCGCACTCTCGAACGCACGCACTCTATCACTCTCTCACGCAGGCACTCTCTCACTCACACACACTCTCACTCAAGCACACTCTCACTCTCTCACGCACGCACTCTCTCACGCACGCACTTTCTCACTCTCTCACGCAGGCACTCTCTCACTTTCTCACGCAGGCACTCTCTCACTCTCTAACACACTCATTCTCTCACTCGCTCACGCACGCACTCTCTCACTCACACACACTCTCACTCACGCCCTCTCTCACTCTCTCACACACGCACTCTCTCACTCTCTCCCGCACGCACTCTCTCACTCACACACACTCTCACTCACGCCCTCTCTCACTCTCTCACGCACGCACTCTCTCACTCTCTCACAAATGCACTCTCACTCTCTTACGTACGCACACTCTCACTCTCTCACGTATGCACACGCTCACTCTCTCAGGCACAAACTACCTCACTCTCTCACGCATGCACTCTCTCACTCTCTCACGCACGCACTCTCTCACTCTCCCACGCACGCACTCTCTCACTCTCACGCACGCACTCTCTCACTCTCTCCCGCACGCACTCTCTCACTCTCCCACGCACGCACTCTCTCACTCTCCCACGCACGCACTCTCTCACTCTCCCACGCACGCACTCTCTCACTCTCTCACCCATGCACTGTCTTACTCTCTAACGCACGCACTCTCTCACTCACTTTCTCACTCACGCATGTACTCTCGCCACTCTCTCAGGCATGTACTCTTGCCATTCTCTCAAGCACAAACTCTCGCCACTCTCTCACGCACATGCACTCTCTCACTCTCTCGCGCACGCACTCTCTCACTCTCATGCACGCACTCTCTCACACTCTCACACACGCACTCTCACTCTCTCACGCACGCACACTCTCACTCTCACGCACGCACTCTCTCACGCACGCACTCTCTCACACACTTTATCACTCCCTCACTCACGCACGCACTCTCTCACTCTCTCATGCAAGCACGCTCTCACGCACGCACTCTCTCACGCACGCACACTCTAACGCACGCACTCTCTCACGTACGTACACTCTCACTCTCTCACGCATGCACACTCTCACACACTTTCTCACTCTCTCACTCACGCACGCACTCTCTCACTCTCTCATGCAAGCACTCTCTCACGCATGCACTCTCTCACGCACGCACTCTCTCACGCAAGCACTCTCTCAGGCACACACGCACGCACACACTCTCTTACTCTCTCACACACGCCCTCTCTCACTCTCTCACGCACACACTCTCTCACTCTCTCACGCACACACTCTCTCACACTCTCTCGCACGCACTCTCACTCACGCACGCACACTCTCACTCTCTCACGCACGCACACTCTCACTCTCTCAAGCACAAACTCTCTCACTCTCTCACACACAAACTCTCTCACTCTCACGCACGCACTCTCTCACTCTCTCACAAATGCACTCTCACTCTCTTACGTACGCACACTCTCACTCTCTCACGTATGCACACGCTCACTCTCTCAGGCACAAACTACCTCACTCTCTCACGCATGCACTCTCTCACTCACGCACGCACTCTCTCACTCTCTCACGCACGCACTCTCTCACTCTCTCCCGCACGCACTCTCTCACTCTCCCACGCACGCACTCTCTCACTCTCCCACGCACGCACTCTCTCACTCTCCCACGCACGCACTCTCTCACTCTCTCACCCATGCACTGTCTTACTCTCTAACGCACGCACTCTCTCACTCACTTTCTCACTCACGCATGTACTCTCGCCACTCTCTCAGGCATGTACTCTTGCCATTCTCTCAAGCACAAACTCTCGCCACTCTCTCACGCACATGCACTCTCTCACTCTCTCGCGCACGCACTCTCTCACTCTCATGCACGCACTCTCTCACTCTCTCACGCACGCACTCTCTCACACACTTTATCACTCCCTCACTCACGCACGCACTCTCTCACTCTCTCATGCAAGCACGCTCTCACGCACGCACTCTCTCACGCACGCACACTCTAACGCACGCACTCTCTCACGTACGTACACTCTCACTCTCTCACGCATGCACACTCTCACACACTTTCTCACTCTCTCACTCACGCACGCACTCTCTCACTCTCTCATGCAAGCACTCTCTCACGCATGCACTCTCTCACGCACGCACTCTCTCACGCAAGCACTCTCTCAGGCACACACGCACGCACACACTCTCTTACTCTCTCACACACGCCCTCTCTCACTCTCTCACGCACACACTCTCTCACTCTCTCACGCACACACTCTCTCACACTCTCTCGCACGCACTCTCACTCTCTCACGCACGCACACTCTCACTCTCTCACGCACGCACACTCTCACTCTCTCAAGCACAAACTCTCTCACTCTCTCACACACAAACTCTCTCACTCTCACACACGCACTCTCTCACTCTCTCACAAATGCACTCTCACTCTCTTACGTACGCACACTCTCACTCTCTCACGTATGCACACGCTCACTCTCTCAGGCACAAACTACCTCACTCTCTCACGCATGCACTCTCTCACTCACGCACGCACTCTCTCACTCTCTCACGCACGCACTCTCTCACTCTCTCCCGCACGCACTCTCTCACTCTCCCAGGCACGCACTCTCTCACTCTCACGCACGCACTCTCTCACTTTCTCCCGCACGCACTCTCTCACTCTCCCACGCACGCACTCTCTCACTCTCTCACGCATGCACTCTCTCACTCTCTCACCCATGCACTGTCTTACTCTCTAACGCACGCACTCTCTCATTCACGCACACTCTCACTCATGTACACTCTCACTCTCTCACGCACGCACACTCTCACTCTCACGCACGCACTCTCTCACTCTCACGCACGCACTCTCTCACTCTCTCACGCATGCACTCTCTCACTCTCTGAGGCACGCACTCTCTCACTCACTCCCGCACGCACTCTCTCACTCTCCCACGCACGCACTCTCTCACTCTCTCGCGCACTCTCTCACTCCCTCACGAATGCACTCTCTCACTCTCTCACGCATGCACTCTCTCACTCTCTCACGCATGCACACTCTCACTCTCTCACGCACAAAATCTCTCACTCTCTCACGCACGCACTCTCTCACGCACGCACTCTCTCACGCACACACTCTCTCACGCACGCACGCACGCACACACTCTCTTACTCTCTCACGCACGCCCTCTCTCACTCTCTCGCGCAAGCACTCTCACACTCTCTCACGCATGCACTCTCTCACACTCTCACGAACGCACTCTCACTCTCTTACATACGCACTCTCTCACTCTCTCACGTAGGCACTCGCTCACGCACAAACTCTCTCACTCTCTCATGCACAAACTCTCAGTCTCTCACGCATGCACTCTCTCACTCTCACACACGCACACTCTCACTCTCTCACGCACGCACTCTCACTCTCTCACGCACGCACTCTCTCACGCACGCACTCTCACTCCCATGCACGCACTCTCTCACTCCCTCACACACGCACTCTCTCACTCTCTCACGCACGCACACTCTCACTCTCTCCCGCATGCACTCTCTCACTCTCTCACGCACGCACTCTCTCACTCACACACACTCTCACTCATGCACACTCTCACTCTCTCACGCACGCACACTCTCACTCTCTCCCGCACGCACTCTCTCACTCTCTCACGCACGCACTCTCTCACTCACACACACTCTCACTCATGCACACTCTCACTCTCTCACGCACGCACACTCTCACTCAGGTCACGCACGCACTCTCTCACTCTCTCACGCAGGCACTCTCTCACTCTCTAAGGCACGCACTCTCTCACTCTCTCATGCACGCACTCCCTCACTCCCTCACACACGCACTCTCTCACTCTCTAAGGCACGCACTCTCTCTCTCTCATGCACGCACTCTGTCACTCCCTCACACACGGACTCTCTCACTCTCACGCATGCACTCTCTCACTCTCTCACGCATGCACTCTCTCACTCTCTAAGGCACGCACTCTCTCACTCTCTCCCGCACGCACTCTCTCACTCTCTCACGCACGCACTCTCTCACTCACACACACTCTCACTCACGCACTCTCTCACTCTCTCACGCGCGCACACTCTCACTCAGGTCACGCACGCGCTCTCTCACTCTCTCATGCAGGCACTCTCTCACTCTCTAAAGCACGCACTCTCTCACTCACGCATGCACAAACTCTCTCACTCTCTCAAGCACAAAGTCTCTCACACTCTCACGCACTCTCTCAATCTCACGCACGCACTCTCTCACTCTCTCACGCACGCACTCACTCTCTCACGCACGCACTCTCTCACTCACGCATGCACGCACTCTGTCACTCTCACGCACGCACTCTCTCACTCTCTCACGCATGCACTCTCTCACTCTCTAAGGCACGCACTCCCTCACTCTCTCCCGCATGCACTCTCTCACTCTCTCACGCACGCACTCTCTCACTCACACACACTCTCACTCACGCACTCTCTCACTCACGCACTCTCTCACTCTCTCACGCACGCACACTCTCAGTCACGCAAGCACTCTCTCACTCTCTCACGCAGGCACTCTCACACTCTCTAACGCATGCACTCTCTCACTCACGCACGCACTCTCTCACTCACGCACGCACTCTCTCACTCACGCACACTCTCACTCTCTCACGCACGCACTCTCAATCTCTCACGCACGCACACTCTCACACACTTTCTCACTCACGCATGTACTCTCGCCACTCTCTCAGGCATGTACTCTTGCCACTCTCTCATGCACGTACTCTCGCCACTCTCTCAGGCACATACTCTTGCCACTCTCTCAGGCACGCACTCTCTCACACACGCACTCTCTACAGCACGCAGTCTCTCACTCTCTCACGCACGCACACTCTCACGCACTTTCTTACTCTCTCACGCACGCACTCTCTCACGCACGCACACTCTCACTCTCTCACGCACGCACACTCTCACACACTATCTCACTCACACATGTACTCTCGCCACTCTCTCAGGCACGTACACTTGCCACTCTCTCACGCACAAACTCTCGCCACTCTCTCACGACGTGCAATCTCTCACTCTCTCACGCACGCACTCTCTCACTCTCACGCACAAACTCTCGCTCTCTCACACACAAACTCTCTCACTCTCACGCATGCACTCTCTCACCCTCTAAGGCACGCACTCTCTCACTCTCTAACGCAAGCACTCTCTCACTCCCTAACGCACGCACTCTCTCATGCTCGCACACTATCACTCTCTCACGCATGCACACTCTCACACACTTTCTCTCGCTCTCACTCACGCAAGCACTCTCTCACGCAAGCTCTCTCTCAGGCACGCAAGCACGCACACACTCTCTTACTCTCTCATGCATGCCCTCTCTCACTCTCTCACGCACGCACTCTCTCACTCTCTCACGCAGGCACTCTCGCACTCTCTAACGCACGCACTCTATCACTCTCTCACGCAGGCACTCTCTCACTCACACACACTCTCACTCAAGCACACTCTCACTCTCTCACACACGCACACACTCACTCTCCCACGCACGCACACTCTCACACACTTTCTCACTCATGCATGTACTCTCGCCACTCTCTCAGGCACGTACTCTTGCCACTCTCTCACGCACGTACTCTCGCCACTCTCTCACGCACTCTCTCACACACGCACTCTCTCACTCTCTGAGGCACGCACTCTCTCACTCACTCCCGCACGCACTCTCTCACTCTCCCACGCACGCACTCTCTCACTCTCTCGCGCACTCTCTCACTCCCTCACGAATGCACTCTCACTCTCTCACGCATGCACTCTCTCACTCTCTCACGCACGCACACTCTTACTCTCTCATGCACAAAATCTCTCACTCTCTCACGCACGCACTCTCTCACGCACGCACTCTCTCACGCACGCACTCTCTCACGCACGCACTCTCTCACTCTCTCACGCACGCACACTCTGTCACTGTCACGCATGCACTCTCTCACTCTCTCACGCACACACTCTCTCACTCTCTATGCACACACTCTCTCACTCTCTCACGCAAGCACTCTCTCACTCTCTCACGCACGCACTCTCTCACTCTCTCACACAGGCACTCTCGCACTCTCTAACGCACGCACTCTATCACACTCTCACGCAGGCACTCTCGCACTCTCGAACGCACGCACTCTATCACTCTCTCACGCAGGCACTCTCTCACTCACACACACTCTCACTCAAGCACACTCTCACTCTCTCACGCACGCACTCTCTCACGCACGCACTTTCTCACTCTCTCACGCAGGCACTCTCTCACTTTCTCACGCAGGCACTCTCTCACTCTCTAACACACTCATTCTCTCACTCGCTCACGCACGCACTCTCTCACTCACACACACTCTCACTCACGCCCTCTCTCACTCTCTCACACACGCACTCTCTCACTCTCTCCCGCACGCACTCTCTCACTCACACACACTCTCACTCACGCCCTCTCTCACTCTCTCACGCACGCACTCTCTCACTCTCTCACAAATGCACTCTCACTCTCTTACGTACGCACACTCTCACTCTCTCACGTATGCACACGCTCACTCTCTCAGGCACAAACTACCTCACTCTCTCACACATGCACTCTCTCACTCTCTCACGCACGCACTCTCTCACTCTCCCACGCACGCACTCTCTCACTCTCACGCACGCACTCTCTCACTCTCTCCCGCACGCACTCTCTCACTCTCCCACGCACGCACTCTCTCACTCTCCCACGCACGCACTCTCTCACTCTCCCACGCACGCACTCTCTCACTCTCTCACCCATGCACTGTCTTACTCTCTAACGCACGCACTCTCTCACTCACTTTCTCACTCACGCATGTACTCTCGCCACTCTCTCAGGCATGTACTCTTGCCATTCTCTCAAGCACAAACTCTCGCCACTCTCTCACGCACATGCACTCTCTCACTCTCTCGCGCACGCACTCTCTCACTCTCATGCACGCACTCTCTCACACTCTCACACACGCACTCTCACTCTCTCACGCACGCACACTCTCACTCTCACGCACGCACTCTCTCACTCTCTCACGCACGCACTCTCTCACACACTTTATCACTCCCTCACTCACGCACGCACTCTCTCACTCTCTCATGCAAGCACGCTCTCACGCACGCACTCTCTCACGCACGCACACTCTAACGCACGCACTCTCTCACGTACGTACACTCTCACTCTCTCACGCATGCACACTCTCACACACTTTCTCACTCTCTCACTCACGCACGCACTCTCTCACTCTCTCATGCAAGCACTCTCTCACGCATGCACTCTCTCACGCACGCACTCTCTCACGCAAGCACTCTCTCAGGCACACACGCACGCACACACTCTCTTACTCTCTCACACACGCCCTCTCTCACTCTCTCACGCACACACTCTCTCACTCTCTCACGCACACACTCTCTCACACTCTCTCGCACGCACTCTCACTCACGCACGCACACTCTCACTCTCTCACGCACGCACACTCTCACTCTCTCAAGCACAAACTCTCTCACTCTCTCACACACAAACTCTCTCACTCTCACGCACGCACTCTCTCACTCTCTCACAAATGCACTCTCACTCTCTTACGTACGCACACTCTCACTCTCTCACGTATGCACACGCTCACTCTCTCAGGCACAAACTACCTCACTCTCTCACGCATGCACTCTCTCACTCACGCACGCACTCTCTCACTCTCTCACGCACGCACTCTCTCACTCTCTCACACACGCACTCTCTCTCTCTCCCACGCACGCACTCTCTCACTCTCCCACGCACGCACTCTCTCACTCTCCCACGCACGCACTCTCTCACTCTCTCACCCATGCACTGTCTTACTCTCTAACGCACGCACTCTCTCACTCACTTTCTCACTCACGCATGTACTCTCGCCACTCTCTCAGGCATGTACTCTTGCCATTCTCTCAAGCACAAACTCTCGCCACTCTCTCACGCACATGCACTCTCTCACTCTCTCGCGCACGCACTCTCTCACTCTCATGCACGCACTCTCTCACACTCTCACACACGCACTCTCACTCTCTCACGCACGCACACTCTCACTCTCACGCACGCACTCTCTCACTCTCTCACGCACGCACTCTCTCACACACTTTATCACTCCCTCACTCACGCACGCACTCTCTCACTCTCTCATGCAAGCACGCTCTCACGCACGCACTCTCTCACGCACGCACACTCTAACGCACGCACTCTCTCACGTACGTACACTCTCACTCTCTCACGCATGCACACTCTCACACACTTTCTCACTCTCTCACTCACGCACGCACTCTCTCACTCTCTCATGCAAGCACTCTCTCACGCATGCACTCTCTCACGCACGCACTCTCTCACGCAAGCACTCTCTCAGGCACACACGCACGCACACACTCTCTTACTCTCTCACACACGCCCTCTCTCACTCTCTCACGCACACACTCTCTCACTCTCTCACGCACACACTCTCTCACACTCTCTCGCACGCACTCTCACTCTCTCACGCACGCACACTCTCACTCTCTCACGCACGCACACTCTCACTCTCTCAAGCACAAACTCTCTCACTCTCTCACACACAAACTCTCTCACTCTCACACACGCACTCTCTCACTCTCTCACAAATGCACTCTCACTCTCTTACGTACGCACACTCTCACTCTCTCACGTATGCACACGCTCACTCTCTCAGGCACAAACTACCTCACTCTCTCACGCATGCACTCTCTCACTCACGCACGCACTCTCTCACTCTCTCACGCACGCACTCTCTCACTCTCTCCCGCACGCACTCTCTCACTCTCCCAGGCACGCACTCTCTCACTCTCACGCACGCACTCTCTCACTTTCTCCCGCACGCACTCTCTCACTCTCCCACGCACGCACTCTCTCACTCTCTCACGCATGCACTCTCTCACTCTCTCACCCATGCACTGTCTTACTCTCTAACGCACGCACTCTCTCATTCACGCACACTCTCACTCATGTACACTCTCACTCTCTCACGCACGCACACTCTCACTCTCACGCACGCACTCTCTCACTCTCACGCACGCACTCTCTCACTCTCTCACGCATGCACTCTCTCACTCTCTGAGGCACGCACTCTCTCACTCACTCCCGCACGCACTCTCTCACTCTCCCACGCACGCACTCTCTCACTCTCTCGCGCACTCTCTCACTCCCTCACGAATGCACTCTCTCACTCTCTCACGCATGCACTCTCTCACTCTCTCACGCATGCACACTCTCACTCTCTCACGCACAAAATCTCTCACTCTCTCACGCACGCACTCTCTCACGCACGCACTCTCTCACGCACACACTCTCTCACGCACGCACGCACGCACACACTCTCTTACTCTCTCACGCACGCCCTCTCTCACTCTCTCGCGCAAGCACTCTCACACTCTCTCACGCATGCACTCTCTCACACTCTCACGAACGCACTCTCACTCTCTTACATACGCACTCTCTCACTCTCTCACGTAGGCACTCGCTCACGCACAAACTCTCTCACTCTCTCATGCACAAACTCTCAGTCTCTCACGCATGCACTCTCTCACTCTCACACACGCACACTCTCACTCTCTCACGCACGCACTCTCACTCTCTCACGCACGCACTCTCTCACGCACGCACTCTCACTCCCATGCACGCACTCTCTCACTCCCTCACACACGCACTCTCTCACTCTCTCACGCACGCACACTCTCACTCTCTCCCGCACGCACTCTCTCACTCTCTCACGCACGCACTCTCTCACTCACACACACTCTCACTCATGCACACTCTCACTCTCTCACGCACGCACACTCTCACTCTCTCCCGCACGCACTCTCTCACTCTCTCACGCACGCACTCTCTCACTCACACACACTCTCACTCATGCACACTCTCACTCTCTCACGCACGCACACTCTCACTCAGGTCACGCACGCACTCTCTCACTCTCTCACGCAGGCACTCTCTCACTCTCTAAGGCACGCACTCTCTCACTCTCTCATGCACGCACTCCCTCACTCCCTCACACACGCACTCTCTCACTCTCACGCACGCACTCTCTCACTCTCTCACGCATGCACTCTCTCACTCTCTAAGGCACGCACTCTCTCTCTCTCATGCACGCACTCTGTCACTCCCTCACACACGGACTCTCTCACTCTCACGCATGCACTCTCTCACTCTCTCACGCATGCACTCTCTCACTCTCTAAGGCACGCACTCTCTCACTCTCTCCCGCACGCACTCTCTCACTCTCTCACGCACGCACTCTCTCACTCACACACACTCTCACTCACGCACTCTCTCACTCTCTCACGCGCGCACACTCTCACTCAGGTCACGCACGCGCTCTCTCACTCTCTCATGCAGGCACTCTCTCACTCTCTAAAGCACGCACTCTCTCACTCACGCATGCACAAACTCTCTCACTCTCTCAAGCACAAAGTCTCTCACACTCTCACGCACTCTCTCAATCTCACGCACGCACTCTCTCACTCTCTCACGCACGCACTCACTCTCTCACGCACGCACTCTCTCACTCACGCATGCACGCACTCTGTCACTCTCACGCACGCACTCTCTCACTCTCTCACGCATGCACTCTCTCACTCTCTAAGGCACGCACTCCCTCACTCTCTCCCGCATGCACTCTCTCACTCTCTCACGCACGCACTCTCTCACTCACACACACTCTCACTCACGCACTCTCTCACTCACGCACTCTCTCACTCTCTCACGCACGCACACTCTCACTCTGTCACGCAAGCACTCTCTCACTCTGTCACGCAGGCACTCTCACACTCTCTAACGCATGCACTCTCTCACTCACGCACGCACTCTCTCACTCACGCACGCACTCTCTCACTCACGCACACTCTCACTCTCTCACGCACGCACTCTCAATCTCTCACGCACGCACACTCTCACACACTTTCTCACTCACGCATGTACTCTCGCCACTCTCTCAGGCATGTACTCTTGCCACTCTCTCATGCACGTACTCTCGCCACTCTCTCAGGCACATACTCTTGCCACTCTCTCAGGCACGCACTCTCTCACACACGCACTCTCTACAGCACGCAGTCTCTCACTCTCTCACGCACGCACACTCTCACGCACTTTCTTACTCTCTCACGCACGCACTCTCTCACGCACGCACACTCTCACTCTCTCACGCACGCACACTCTCACACACTATCTCACTCACACATGTACTCTCGCCACTCTCTCAGGCACGTACACTTGCCACTCTCTCACGCACAAACTCTCGCCACTCTCTCACGACGTGCAATCTCTCACTCTCTCACGCACGCACTCTCTCACTCTCACGCACAAACTCTCTCTCTCTCACACACAAACTCTCTCACTCTCACGCACGCACTCTCTCACCCTCTAAGGCACGCACTCTCTCACTCTCTAACGCAAGCACTCTCTCACTCCCTAACGCACGCACTCTCTCATGCTCGCACACTATCACTCTCTCACACATGCACACTCTCACACACTTTCTCTCTCTCTCACTCACGCAAGCACTCTCTCACGCAAGCTCTCTCTCAGGCACGCAAGCACGCACACACTCTCTTACTCTCTCATGCATGCCCTCTCTCACTCTCTCACGCACGCACTCTCTCACTCTCTCACGCAGGCACTCTCGCACTCTCTAACGCACGCACTCTATCACTCTCTCACGCAGGCACTCTCTCACTCACACACACTCTCACTCAAGCACACTCTCACTCTCTCACACACGCACACACTCACTCTCCCACGCACGCACACTCTCACACACTTTCTCACTCATGCATGTACTCTCGCCACTCTCTCAGGCACGTACTCTTGCCACTCTCTCACGCACGTACTCTCGCCACTCTCTCACGCACTCTCTCACACACGCACTCTCTCACGCACGCACTCTCACTCTCTGAGGCACGCACTCTCTCACTCACTCCCGCACGCACTCTCTCACTCTCCCACGCACGCACTCTCTCACTCTCTCGCGCACTCTCTCACTCCCTCACGAATGCACTCTCACTCTCTCACGCATGCACTCTCTCACTCTCTCACGCACGCACACTCTTACTCTCTCATGCACAAAATCTCTCACTCTCTCACGCACGCACTCTCTCACGCACGCACTCTCTCACGCACGCACTCTCTCACGCACACACTCTCTCACGCACGCACACACTCTCTTACTCTCTCACGCACGCCCTCTCTCACTCTCTCGCGCAAGCACTCTCACACTCTCTCAAGCATGCACTCTCTCACACTCTCACGAACGCACTCTCACTCTCTTACATACGCACTCTCTCACTCTCTCACGTAGGCACTCGCTCACGCACAAACTCTCTCACTCTCTCATGCACAAACTCTCAGTCTCTCATGCATGCACTCTCTCACTCTCACACACGCACTCTCTCACTCTCTCACGCACGCACTCTCACTCTCTCACGCACGCACTCTCACTCCCATGCACGCACTCTCTCACTCCCTCACACACGCACTCTCTCACTCTCTCACGCACACACTCTCTCACTCTCTCCCGCACGCACTCTCTCACTCTCTCACGCACGCACTCTCTCACTCACACACACTCTCACTCACGCACACTCTCACTCTCTCACGCACGCACACTCTCACTCAGGTCACGCACGCACTCTCTCACTCTCTCACGCAGGCACTCTCTCACTCTCTAAGGCACGCACTCTCTCACTCTCTCATGCACGCACTCTCTCACTCCCTCACACACGCACTCTCTCACTCTCATGCACGCACTCTCTCACTCTCTCACGCATGCACTCTCTCACTCTCTAAGGCACGCACTCTCTCTCTCTCATGCACGCACTCTGTCACTCCCTCACACACGGACTCTCTCACTCTCACGCATGCACTCTCTCACTCTCTCACGCATGCACTCTCTCACTCTCTAAGGCACGCACTCTCTCACTCTCTCCCGCACGCACTCTCTCACTCTCTCACGCACGCACTCTCTCACTCACACACACTCTCACTCACGCACTCTCTCACTCTCTCACGCACGCACACTCTCACTCATGTCACGCACGCGCTCTCTCACTCTCTCATGCAGGCACTCTCTCACTCTCTAACGCACGCACTCTCTCACTCACGCATGCACAAACTCTCTCACTCTCTCAAGCACAAACTCTCTCACACTCTCACGCACTCTCTCAATCTCACGCACGCACTCTCTCACTCTCTCACGCACGCACTCACTCTCTCACGCACGCACTCTCTCACTCTCTCACGCATGCACTCTCTCACTCTCTCACGCACGCACTCTCTCACTCACACACACTCTCACTCACGCACTCTCTCACTCTCTCACGCACGCACACTCTCACTCTGTCATGCAAGCACTCTCTCACTCTCTCACGCAGGCACTCTCACACTCTCTAACACATGCACTCTCTCACTCACGCACGCACTCTCTCACTCACGCACACTCTCACTCTCTCACGCACGCACTCTCAATCTCTCACGCACGCACACTCTCACACACTTTCTCACTCAAGCATGTACTCTCGCCACTCTCTCAGGCATGTACTCTTGCCACTCTCTCATGCACGTACTCTCGCCACTCTCTCAGGCACATACTCTCGCCACTCTCTCAGGCACGCACTCTCTCACATACGCACTCTCTACAGCACGCAGTCTCTCACTCTCTCACGCACGCACACTCTCACGCACTTTCTTACTCTCTCACGCACGCACTCTCTCACGCACGCACACTCTCACTCTCTCACGCACGCACACTCTCACACACTATCTCACTCACACATGTACTCTCGCCACTCTCTCAGGCCCGTACACTTGCCACTCTCTCACGCACAAACTCTCGCCACTCTCTCACGACGTGCAATCTCTCACTCTCTCACGCACGCACTCTCTCACTCTCACGCACAAACTCTCTCACTCTCACGCACGCAATCTCTCACCCGCTAAGGAACGCACTCTCTCACTCTCTAACGCAAGCACTCTCTCACTCCCTAACGCACGCACTCTCTCATGCTCACACACTATCACTCTCTCACGCATGCACACTCTCACACACTTTCTCTCTCTCTCACTCACGCAAGCACTCTCTCACTCTCTCATGCAAGCACTCTCTCACGCACGCACTCTCTCACGCACGCACACTCTCACGCAAGCACTCTCTCACGCACGCACTCTCTCACTCACACACACTCTCACTCATGCACACTCTCACTCTCTCACGCACGCACACTCTCACTCTCTCCCGCACGCACTCTCTCACTCTCTCACGCACGCACTCTCTCACTCACACACACTCTCACTCATGCACACTCTCACTCTCTCACGCACGCACACTCTCACTCAGGTCACGCACGCACTCTCTCACTCTCTCACGCAGGCACTCTCTCACTCTCTAAGGCACGCACTCTCTCACTCTCTCATGCACGCACTCCCTCACTCCCTCACACACGCACTCTCTCACTCTCACGCACGCACTCTCTCACTCTCTCACGCATGCACTCTCTCACTCTCTAAGGCACGCACTCTCTCTCTCTCATGCACGCACTCTGTCACTCCCTCACACACGGACTCTCTCACTCTCACGCATGCACTCTCTCACTCTCTCACGCATGCACTCTCTCACTCTCTAAGGCACGCACTCTCTCACTCTCTCCCGCACGCACTCTCTCACTCTCTCACGCACGCACTCTCTCACTCACACACACTCTCACTCACGCACTCTCTCACTCTCTCACGCGCGCACACTCTCACTCAGGTCACGCACGCGCTCTCTCACTCTCTCATGCAGGCACTCTCTCACTCTCTAAAGCACGCACTCTCTCACTCACGCATGCACAAACTCTCTCACTCTCTCAAGCACAAAGTCTCTCACACTCTCACGCACTCTCTCAATCTCACGCACGCACTCTCTCACTCTCTCACGCACGCACTCACTCTCTCACGCACGCACTCTCTCACTCACGCATGCACGCACTCTGTCACTCTCACGCACGCACTCTCTCACTCTCTCACGCATGCACTCTCTCACTCTCTAAGGCACGCACTCCCTCACTCTCTCCCGCATGCACTCTCTCACTCTCTCACGCACGCACTCTCTCACTCACACACACTCTCACTCACGCACTCTCTCACTCACGCACTCTCTCACTCTCTCACGCACGCACACTCTCACTCTGTCACGCAAGCACTCTCTCACTCTCTCACGCAGGCACTCTCACACTCTCTAACGCATGCACTCTCTCACTCACGCACGCACTCTCTCACTCACGCACGCACTCTCTCACTCACGCACACTCTCACTCTCTCACGCACGCACTCTCAATCTCTCACGCACGCACACTCTCACACACTTTCTCACTCACGCATGTACTCTCGCCACTCTCTCAGGCATGTACTCTTGCCACTCTCTCATGCACGTACTCTCGCCACTCTCTCAGGCACATACTCTTGCCACTCTCTCAGGCACGCACTCTCTCACACACGCACTCTCTACAGCACGCAGTCTCTCACTCTCTCACGCACGCACACTCTCACGCACTTTCTTACTCTCTCACGCACGCACTCTCTAACGCACGCACACTCTCACTCTCTCACGCACGCACACTCTCACACACTATCTCACTCACACATGTACTCTCGCCACTCTCTCAGGCACGTACACTTGCCACTCTCTCACGCACAAACTCTCGCCACTCTCTCACGACGTGCAATCTCTCACTCTCTCACGCACGCACTCTCTCACTCTCACGCACAAACTCTCTCTCTCTCACACACAAACTCTCTCACTCTCACGCACGCACTCTCTCACCCTCTAAGGCACGCACTCTCTCACTCTCTAACGCAAGCACTCTCTCACTCCCTAACGCACGCACTCTCTCATGCTCGCACACTATCACTCTCTCACGCATGCACACTCTCACACACTTTCTCTCTCTCTCACTCACGCAAGCACTCTCTCACGCAAGCTCTCTCTCAGGCACGCAAGCACGCACACACTCTCTTACTCTCTCATGCATGCCCTCTCTCACTCTCTCACGCACGCACTCTCTCACTCTCTCACGCAGGCACTCTCGCACTCTCTAACGCACGCACTCTATCACTCTCTCACGCAGGCACTCTCTCACTCACACACACTCTCACTCAAGCACACTCTCACTCTCTCACACACGCACACACTCACTCTCCCACGCACGCACACTCTCACACACTTTCTCACTCATGCATGTACTCTCGCCACTCTCTCAGGCACGTACTCTTGCCACTCTCTCACGCACGTACTCTCGCCACTCTCTCACGCACTCTCTCACACACGCACTCTCTCACGCACGCACTCTCTCACTCTCTGAGGCACGCACTCTCTCACTCACTCCCGCACGCACTCTCTCACTCTCCCACGCACGCACTCTCTCACTCTCTCGCGCACTCTCTCACTCCCTCACGAATGCACTCTCACTCTCTCACGCATGCACTCTCTCACTCTCTCACGCACGCACACTCTTACTCTCTCATGCACAAAATCTCTCACTCTCTCACGCACGCACTCTCTCACGCACGCACTCTCTCACGCACGCACTCTCTCACGCACGCACTCTCTCACGCACACACTCTCTCACGCACGCACACACTCTCTTACTCTCTCACGCACGCCCTCTCTCACTCTCTCGCGCAAGCACTCTCACACTCTCTCAAGCATGCACTCTCTCACACTCTCACGAACGCACTCTCACTCTCTTACATACGCACTCTCTCACTCTCTCACGTAGGCACTCGCTCACGCACAAACTCTCTCACTCTCTCATGCACAAACTCTCAGTCTCTCACGCATGCACTCTCTCACTCTCACACACGCACTCTCTCACTCTCTCACGCACGCACTCTCACTCTCTCACGCACGCACTCTCACTCCCATGCACGCACTCTCTCACTCCCTCACACACGCACTCTCTCACTCTCTCACGCACGCACACTCTCTCACTCTCTCCCGCACACACTCTCTCACTCTCTCACGCACGCACTCTCTCACTCACACACACTCTCACTCACGCACACTCTCACTCTCTCACGCACGCACACTCTCACTCAGGTCACGCACGCACTCTCTCACTCTCTCACGCAGGCACTCTCTCACTCTCTAAGGCACGCACTCTCTCACTCTCTCATGCACGCACTCTCTCACTCCCTCACACACGCACTCTCTCACTCTCATGCACGCACTCTCTCACTCTCTCACGCATGCACTCTCTCACTCTCTAAGGCACGCACTCTCTCTCTCTCATGCACGCACTCTGTCACTCCCTCACACACGGACTCTCTCACTCTCACGCATGCACTCTCTCACTCTCTAAGGCACGCACTCTCTCACTCTCTCCCGCACGCACTCTCTCACTCTCTCACGCACGCACTCTCTCACTCACACACACTCTCACTCACGCACTCTCTCACTCTCTCACGCACGCACACTCTCACTCATGTCACGCACGCGCTCTCTCACTCTCTCATGCAGGCACTCTCTCACTCTCTAACGCACGCACTCTCTCACTCACGCATGCACAAACTCTCTCACTCTCTCAAGCACAAACTCTCTCACACTCTCACGCACTCTCTCAATCTCACGCACGCACTCTCTCACTCTCTCACGCACGCACTCACTCTCTCACGCACGCACTCTCTCACTCTCTCACGCATGCACTCTCTCACTCTCTAAGGCACGCACTCCCTCACTCTCTCCCGCATGCACTCTCTCACTCTCTCACGCACGCACTCTCTCACTCACACACACTCTCACTCACGCACTCTCTCACTCTCTCACGCACGCACACTCTCACTCTGTCATGCAAGCACTCTCTCACTCTCTCACGCAGGCACTCTCACACTCTCTAACACATGCACTCTCTCACTCACGCACGCACTCTCTCACTCACGCACACTCTCACTCTCTCACGCACGCACTCTCAATCTCTCACGCACGCACACTCTCACACACTTTCTCACTCAAGCATGTACTCTTGCCACTCTCTCATGCACGTACTCTCGCCACTCTCTCAGGCACATACTCTCGCCACTCTCTCAGGCACGCACTCTCTCACATACGCACTCTCTACAGCACGCAGTCTCTCACTCTCTCACGCACGCACACTCTCACGCACTTTCTTACTCTCTCACGCACGCACTCTCTCACGCACGCACACTCTCACTCTCTCACGCACGCACACTCTCACACACTATCTCACTCACACATGTACTCTCGCCACTCTCTCAGGCACGTACACTTGCCACTCTCTCACGCACAAACTCTCGCCACTCTCTCACGACGTGCAATCTCTCACTCTCTCACGCACGCACTCTCTCACTCTCACGCACAAACTCTCTCACTCTCACGCACGCAATCTCTCACCCGCTAAGGAACGCACTCTCTCACTCTCTAACGCAAGCACTCTCTCACTCCCTAACGCACGCACTCTCTCATGCTCACACACTATCACTCTCTCACGCATGCACACTCTCACACACTTTCTCTCTCTCTCACTCACGCAAGCACTCTCTCACTCTCTCATGCAAGCACTCTCTCACGCACGCACTCTCTCACGCACGCACACTCTCACGCAAGCACTCTCTCACGCAAGCACTCTCTCAGGCACGCAAGCACGCACACACTCTCTTACTCTCTCACGCATGCCCTCTCTCACTCTCTCACTCATGCACTCTCTCACTCTCTCATGCACGCCCTCTCTCACTCTCTCAAGCACGCACTCTCTCACTCTCCCACGCAGGCACTCTCGCACTCTCTAACGCACGCACTCTATCACTCTCTCACGCAGGCACACTCTCACTCACACACACTCTCACTCAAGCACACTCTCACTCTCTCACACACGCACACTCTCACTCTCCCACGCACGCACACTTTCACACACTTTCTCACTCATGCATGTACTCTCGCCACTCTCTCAGGCACATACTCTTGCCACTCTCTCATGCACGTACTCTCGCCACTCTCTCACGCACTCTCTCACACACGCACTCTCTCACGCACGCAGTCTCTCACTCTCTCATGCACGCACTCTCACATTCACGCACGCACACTCTCACACACTTTCTCACTCACGCATGTACTCTCGCCACTCTCTCAGGCACGTACTCTTGCCATTCTCTCAAGCACAAACTCTCGCCACTCTCTCACGCACATGCACTCTCTAACTCTCTCACGCACGCACTCTCTCTCTCATGCACGCACTCTCTCACACTCACACACGCACTCTCACTCTCTCACGCACAAACTCTCTCGCTCTCTCACACACAAACTCTCTCACTCTCACGCACACACTCTCTCACTCTCACGCACGCACTCTCTCACTCTCACGCACGCACTGTCTCTCTCTCTCACGCATGCACTCTCACTGTCTCACGCACGTACTCTCTCACTCTCCCACGCACGCACTCTCTCACTCTCTCATGCACGCACTCTCTCACTCTCTCACTCTCTCACATACGCACTCACACTCTCTAAGGCACGCACTCTCTCACTCTCTCATGCACGCACTTTCCCACTCTCTCACGAATGCACTCTCTCACTCTCTCACGCACGCACTCTCTCACACTCTCACGCATGCCCTCTCTCACTCTCTTACGCACGCACACTCTCACTCTCTCACGCACGCACTCTCACACTCTCACGCACGCACTCTCACTCTCTTACGTACGCACACTCTCACTATCTCACGCACGCACTCTCTCACTCTCTCACGCACGCACTCTCACTCTCTTACGTACGCACACTCTCACTATCTCACGCACGCACTCTCTCACTCTCTCACGCACGCACTCTCTCACACTCTCACTCTCTCACGTACGCACTCACACTCTCTAAGGCACGCACTCTCTCACTCTCTCATGCACGCACTTTCCCACTCTCTCACGAATGCACTCTCTCACTCTCACACGCACGCACTCTCTCACTCTCTCACGCACAAACTCTCTCACTCTCTCACGCACAAACTCTCTCACACTCTCACGCACTCTCTCTCTCTCACGCATGCACCCTCACTGACTCACGCACGCACTCTCTCACTCTCCCACGCACGCACACTCTCACTCTCTCATGCACGCACTCTCTCACTCTCTCACTCTCTCACGTACGCACTCACACTCTCTAAGGCACGCACTCTCTCACTCTCTCATGCACGCACATTCCCACTCTCTCATGAATGCACTCTCTCACTCTCTCACGCACGCACTCTCTCACTCTCACGCATGCCCTCTCTCACTCTCTCACGCACGCACACTCTCACAAACTTTCTCACTCACGCATGTACTCTCGCCACTCTCTCAGGCACGTTGTCTTGCCATTCTCTCAAGCACAAACTCTCGCCACTCTCTCACGCACATGCACTCTCTAACTCTCTCACGCACGCACTCTCTCACTCTCATGCACGCACTCTCTCACACTCACACACGCACTCTCACTCTCTCACGCACGCACACTCTCACTCTCTCACGCACAAACTCTCTCACTCTCTCACACACAAACTCTCTCACTCTCACGCACGCGCTCTCTCACTCTCACGCACGCACTCTCTCTCTCTCTCACGCATGCACCCTCACTGTCTCACGGATGCACTCTCTCACTCTCCCATGCACGCACTCTCTCACTCTCTCACGCACGCACTCTCACTCCCATGCACGCACTCTCTTACTCTCTCACGCACGCACTCTCTCACTCTCACGCACGCACTCTCTCACTCTCTCACGCATGCACTCTCTCACTCTCTAAGGCACGCACTCTCTCACTCTCTCCCGCACGCACTCTCTCACTCTCTCATGCACGCACTCTCTCACTCACACACACTCTCACTCACACTCTCACTCTCTCACGCACGCACACTCTCACTCAGGTCACGCACGCACTCTCTCATTCTCACGCACGCACTCTCTCTCTCTCTCACGCATGCACCCTCACTGTCTCACGGACGCACTCTCTCACTCTCCCACGCACGCACTCTCTCACTCTCTCATGCACGCACTCTCTCACTCTCTCACTCTCTCACGTACGCACTCACACTCTCTAAGGCACGCACTCTCTCACTCTCTCACGCACGCACTCTCCCACTCTCTCACGAATGCACTCTCTCACTCTCTTACGCACGCACTCTCTCACTCTCTCACGCACGCACTCTCTCACACTCTCACGCATGCCCTCTCTCACTCTCTCACGCACGCACTCTTTCACTCTCTAACGCACGCACTCTCTCACTCTCTCACGCACGCACTCTCTCACTCTCTCATGCAAGCAGTCTCTCACGAGCGCAATCTCTCATGCACGCACTCTCTCACGCAAGCACTCTCTCACGCACGCACTCTCTCACTCTCACGCACAAACTCTCTCTCTCTCACACACAAACTCTCTCACTCTCACGCACGCACTCTCTCACCCTCTAAGGCACGCACTCTCTCACTCTCTAACGCAAGCACTCTCTCACTCCCTAACGCACGCACTCTCTCATGCTCGCACACTATCACTCTCTCACGCATGCACACTCTCACACACTTTCTCTCTCTCTCACTCACGCAAGCACTCTCTCACGCAAGCTCTCTCTCAGGCACGCAAGCACGCACACACTCTCTTACTCTCTCATGCATGCCCTCTCTCACTCTCTCACGCACGCACTCTCTCACTCTCTCACGCAGGCACTCTCGCACTCTCTAACGCACGCACTCTATCACTCTCTCACGCAGGCACTCTCTCACTCACACACACTCTCACTCAAGCACACTCTCACTCTCTCACACACGCACACACTCACTCTCCCACGCACGCACACTCTCACACACTTTCTCACTCATGCATGTACTCTCGCCACTCTCTCAGGCACGTACTCTTGCCACTCTCTCACGCACGTACTCTCGCCACTCTCTCACGCACTCTCTCACACACGCACTCTCTCACGCACGCACTCTCTCACTCTCTGAGGCACGCACTCTCTCACTCACTCCCGCACGCACTCTCTCACTCTCCCACGCACGCACTCTCTCACTCTCTCGCGCACTCTCTCACTCCCTCACGAATGCACTCTCACTCTCTCACGCATGCACTCTCTCACTCTCTCACGCACGCACACTCTTACTCTCTCATGCACAAAATCTCTCACTCTCTCACGCACGCACTCTCTCACGCACGCACTCTCTCACGCACGCACTCTCTCACGCACACACTCTCTCACGCACGCACACACTCTCTTACTCTCTCACGCACGCCCTCTCTCACTCTCTCGCGCAAGCACTCTCACACTCTCTCAAGCATGCACTCTCTCACACTCTCACGAACGCACTCTCACTCTCTTACATACGCACTCTCTCACTCTCTCACGTAGGCACTCGCTCACGCACAAACTCTCTCACTCTCTCATGCACAAACTCTCAGTCTCTCACGCATGCACTCTCTCACTCTCACACACGCACTCTCTCACTCTCTCACGCACGCACTCTCACTCTCTCACGCACGCACTCTCACTCCCATGCACGCACTCTCTCACTCCCTCACACACGCACTCTCTCACTCTCTCACGCACGCACACTCTCTCACTCTCTCCCGCACACACTCTCTCACTCTCTCACGCACGCACTCTCTCACTCACACACACTCTCACTCACGCACACTCTCACTCTCTCACGCACGCACACTCTCACTCAGGTCACGCACGCACTCTCTCACTCTCTCACGCAGGCACTCTCTCACTCTCTAAGGCACGCACTCTCTCACTCTCTCATGCACGCACTCTCTCACTCCCTCACACACGCACTCTCTCACTCTCATGCACGCACTCTCTCACTCTCTCACGCATGCACTCTCTCACTCTCTAAGGCACGCACTCTCTCTCTCTCATGCACGCACTCTGTCACTCCCTCACACACGGACTCTCTCACTCTCACGCATGCACTCTCTCACTCTCTCACGCATGCACTCTCTCACTCTCTAAGGCACGCACTCTCTCACTCTCTCCCGCACGCACTCTCTCACTCTCTCACGCACGCACTCTCTCACTCACACACACTCTCACTCACGCACTCTCTCACTCTCTCACGCACGCACACTCTCACTCATGTCACGCACGCGCTCTCTCACTCTCTCATGCAGGCACTCTCTCACTCTCTAACGCACGCACTCTCTCACTCACGCATGCACAAACTCTCTCACTCTCTCAAGCACAAACTCTCTCACACTCTCACGCACTCTCTCAATCTCACGCACGCACTCTCTCACTCTCTCACGCACGCACTCACTCTCTCACGCACGCACTCTCTCACTCTCTCACGCATGCACCCTCACTGTCTCACGGACGCACTCTCTCACTCTCCCACGCACGCACTCTCTCACTCTCTCATGCACGCACTCTCTCACTCTCTCACGTACGCACTCACACTCTCTAAGGCACGCACTCTCTCACTCTCTCACGCACGCACTCTCCCACTCTCTCACGAATGCACTCTCTCACTCTCTTACGCACGCACTCTCTCACTCTCTCACGCACGCACTCTCTCACACTCTCACGCATGCCCTCTCTCACTCTCTCACGCACGCACTCTTTCACTCTCTCACGCACGCACTCTCTCACACTCTCACGCACGCACTCTCACTCTCTTACGCACGCACACTCTCACTCTCTCACGCACGCACACTCTCACTCTCTCAAGCACGAACTCTCTCACTCTCTCACTCACAAACACACTCAGTCTCACGCACGCACTCTCACGCTCTCACGCACGCACTCTCACTCTCTTACGTACGCCCACTCTCACTCTCTCACGCACGCACTCTCACTCTCTTACGTACGCACACTCACTCTCTTACGTACGCACACTCACTATCTCACGCACGCACTCTCTCAGTCTCTCACGCACGCACTCTCTCACACTCTCACGCACGCACTCTCACTCTCTTACGTACGCACACTCTCACTCTCTCACGTACGCACACTCTCACTCTCTCACGCACAAACTCGCTCACTCTCTCACGCACAAACTCTCTCACTCTCTCACGCACAAACTCTCTCACTCTCTCACGCACGCACTATCTCACTCTCTCACGCACGCACTCTCACTCTCTTAGGTGCGCACACTCTCACTCTCTCACGTACGCACACTCTCACTCTCTCACGCAAACTCTCTCACTCTCTCACGCACGCACTCTCACACTCTCACGCAAGCACTCGCTCACTCTCTCACGCACGCACTCTCTCGCTCTCTCACGCACGCACTCTCTCACTCTCTCACGCAGGCACTCTCTCACTCTCTCACGCAGGCACTCTCTCACTCTCTAACGCACTCATTCTCTCACTCTCTCACGCACGCACTCTCTCACTCTCTCACGCACGCACTCTCTCACACTCTCACATACGCACACTCTCACTCTCTCATGTATGCACACTCTCACTCTCTCAGGCACAAGCTCTCTCACTCTCTCACGCACGCACTCTCTCTCTCTCTCACGCACGCACTCTCACTCTCATGCACGCACTCTCTCACTCTCTCATGCACGCACTCTCTCTCTCTCACGCATGCACTGTCTCACTCTCTAAGGCACGCACTCTCTCACTCTCTCACGCACGCACTCTCTCACTCTCCCACGCATGCACTCTCTCACTCTCACACACGCACTCTCTCACTCTCTCACGCATGCACTCTCTCACTCTCTCATGCATGCACTCTCTCACTCTCTCACGCACGCACACTCTCACTCTCTCACGCACAAAATCTCTCACTCTCTCACGCACGCACTCTCTCACGCACGCACACTCTTACGCACGCACGCACGCACACACTCTCTTACTCTCTCACGCACGCCCACTCTCACTCTCTCACGCAGCACTCTCACACTCTCTCACGCACGCACTCTCTCACACTCTCACGCACGCACTCTATCACTCTCTCACGTAGGCACTCGCTCACGCACAAACTCTCTCACTCTCTCATGCACAAACTCTCTCACTCTCTCACGCATGCACTCTCTCACTCTCACACACGCACTCTCTCACTCTCTCACGCACGCACACTCACTCTCTCACGCACGCACTCTCTCACTCATGCACGCACTCTCTTACTCTCTCACGCACGCACTCTCTCACTCTCTAAGGCACGCACTCTCTCACTCTCTCATGCACGCACTCTCTCACTCTCTCACGCACGCACTCTCTCACTCTCACGCACGCAATCTCTCACTCTCACGCACGCAATCTCTCACTCTATCATGCATGCACTCTCTCAATCTCTAAGGCACGCTCTCTCTCACTCTCTCCCACATGCACGCTCTCACTCTCTCACGCACGCACTCTCTCACTCACACACACTCTCACTCACGCACTCTCTCACCCTCTCACGCAGGCACTCTCTCACTCTCTAACGCACGCACTCTCTCACTCACGCACGCACAAACTCTCTCACTCTCTCACGCACAAACTCTCTCACATTCTCTAAGGCACTCTCTCAATCTCAAGCACGCACTCTCTCACTCTCTCACGCACGCACTCTCAATCTCTCACGCACGCACTCTCTCACTCTCATGCACGAACTCTGTCACTCTCACGCACGCACTCTCTCACTCTCTCACGCATGCACTCTCTCACTCTCTAAGGCCCGCACTCTCTCACTCTCTCACGCACACACTCTCTCACTCTCTCACGCATGCACACTCTCACTCTGTCACGCAAGCACTCTCTCAATCTCTCACGCAGGCACTCTCTTGCTCTCTAACGCATGCACTCTCTCACTCACACACGCACTCTCACTCACGCACACTCTCACTCTCTCACGCACGCACACTCTCAATCTCTCACGCACGCACACTCTCACACGCTTTCTCACTCACGCATGTACTCTCGCCACTCTCTCAGGCATGTACTCTTGCCACTCTCTCACGCACGTACTCTCGCCACTCTCTCAGGCACATACTCTTGCCATTCTCTCACGCACGCACTCTCTCACACACGCACAATCTACAGCACGCAGTCTCTCACTCTCTCACGCACGCACACTCTCACGCACTTTCTTACTCTCTCACGCACGCACTCTCTCACGCACGCACACTCTCACTCTCTCACGCACGCACACTCTCACACACTTTCTCACACACGCATGTACTCTCACCACTCTTTCAGGCACGTACACTTGCCACTCTCTCACGCACAAACTCTCGCCACTCTCTCACACACAAACTCTCTCACTCTCACGCACGCACTCTCTCACTCTCTCACGCATGCACTCTCGCACTAACGCACACTCTCACTCTCTCACGCACGCACACTCTCACACTCTCACGCACGCACACTCTCACACACTTTCTCACTCACGCATGTACTCTCGACACACTCTCAGGCACGTACACTTGCCACTCTCTCACGCACAAACTCTCGCCACTCTCTCACACACAAACTCTCTCACTCTCACGCACGCACTCTCTCACTCTCTAAGGCACGCACTCTCTCACTCTCTAACGCAAGCACTCTCTCACTCCCTAAAGCAAGCAATCTCTCACGCACGCACACTCTCACTCTCTCACGCATGCACACTCTCACACATTTTCTCTCTCTCTCGCTCAAGCACGCACTCTCTCACTCTCTCATGCAAGCACTCTCTCACGCACGCACTCTCTCACGCACGCACTCTCTCACGCAAGCACTCTCTCACGCAAGCACTCTCTCACGCAAGCACTCTCTCAGGCACGCACGCACGCACACACTCTCTTGCTCTCTCACGCACGCCCTCTCTAACTCTCACGCACGCACTCTCTCACTCTATCACGCACGCACACTCTCTCACTCTCACGCACGCACTCTCTCACTCTCTCACGCACACA
This sequence comes from Carcharodon carcharias, assembly GCF_017639515.1. Taxonomy (NCBI): domain Eukaryota; kingdom Metazoa; phylum Chordata; class Chondrichthyes; order Lamniformes; family Lamnidae; genus Carcharodon; species Carcharodon carcharias. The sequence goes on along the minus strand of NC_054487.1, from coordinate 43,439,825 downwards.
CTCTCTCACTCTCTATGCACACACTCTCTCACTCTCTCACGCAAGCACTCTCTCACTCTCTCACGCACGCACTCTCTCACTCTCTCACGCAGGCACTCTCTCACTCAGACACACTCTCACTCAAGCACACTCTCACTCTCTCACACACGCACACTCTCACTCTCCCACGCACGCACACTCTCACACACTTTCTCACTCACGCATGTACTCTCGCCACTCTCTCAGGCACGTACACTTGCCACTCTCTCACGCAAAACTCTCGCCACTCTCTCACGACATGCACTCTCTCACTCTCTCACGCACGCACTCTCTCACTCTCACGCACGCACTCTCTCACACTCTCACGCATGCACTCTCACTCTTTCGTACGCACACTCTCACTCTCTCACGCACAAACTCTCTCACTCTCTCACACACAAACTCTCTCACTCTCATGTACGCACTCTCTCACTCTCCCATGCATGCACTCTCTCACTCTCTAAGGCACGCACTCTCTCATTCTCTCCCGCACGCACTCTCTCACTCTCTCACGCACGCACTTTCTCACTCTCTCACGCATGCACTCTCACTCTCTCACTCAGGCACTCTCTCACTCTCTAATGCACTCATTCTCTCACTCTCTAACGCACGCACTCTCACACACACACACACTCTCACGCACGCCCTCTCTCACTCCCTCACGCACGCCCTCTCTCACTCCCTCACGCACGCACTCTCTCACACTCTCACGCACGCACTCTCACTCTCTTACATACGCACACTCTCACTCTCTCACGTACTCACACTCTCACTCTCTCAGGCCCAAACTCTCTCACTCTCTCACGCACGCACTCTCTCACGCACGCACTCTCTCACTCTCACGCACGCACTCTCTCACTCTCTCATGCATGCACTCTCTCACTCTCTCACGCACGCACTCTCTCACGCACGCACACTCTCACACACTTTCGCACTCACGCATGTACTCTCACCACTCTCTCAGGCACGTGCACTTGCCACTCTCTCACGCAAAACTCTCGCCACTCTCTCACGACGTGCACTCTCTCACTCTCTCACGCACGCACTCTCACTCTCTCGCACGCACACTCTCACTCTCTCACACACAAACTCTCTCACTCTCTCACACACAAACTCTATCACTCTCACGCATGCACTCTCTCAGGCACGCACGCACGCACACACTCTCTTACTCTCTCACGCACGCCCTCTCTCACTCTCTCACGCATGCACTCTCTCACTCTCTCATGCACGCCCACTCTCACTCTCTCACACACGCACTCTCTCACTCTCTCACGCACGCACACTCTCTCACTCTCACGCACGCACTCTCTCACTCTCTCACACACACACTCTCTCACTCTCTATGCACACACTCTCTCACTCTCTAACGCAAGCACTCTCTCACTCTCTCACGCACGCACTCTCACACTCTCTAACGCACGCACTCTATCACTCTCTCACGCAGGCACTCTCTCACTCACTCACACTCTCACTCAAGCACACTCTCACTCTCTCACACACGCACACTCTCACTCTCCCACGCATGCACACTCTCACACACTTTCTCACTCACGCATGTACTCTCGCCACTCACTCAGGCACGTACTCTTGCCACTCTCTCACGCACGTACTCTCGCCACTCTCTCAGGCACCTACTCTCGCCACTCTCTCACGCACGCACTCTCTCACACACGCACTCTCTCACGCACGCTGTCTCTCACTCTCTCAGGCACGCACTGTCACATTCACGCACGCACACTCTCACGCACTTTCTTACTCTCTTACGCACGCACTCTCTCACGCACGCACAATCTCACTCTCTCACGCACGCACACTCTCACACACTTTCTCACTCACGCATGTACTCTCGCCACTCTCTCAGGCATGTACTCTTGCCATTCTCTCAAGCACAAACTCTCGCCACTCTCTCACGCACATGCACTCTCTCTCTCTCTCGTGCACGCACTCTCTCACTCTCATGCACGCACTCTCTCACACTCTCACACACGCACTCTCACTCTCTCACGCACGCACACTCTCACTCTCACGCACGCACTCTCTCACGCACGCACTCTCTCACACACTTTATCACTCTCTCACTCACGCACGCACTCTCTCACTCTCTCATGCAAGCACTCTCTCACGCACGCACTCTCTCACGCACGCACACTCTCACGCACGCACTCTCTCACGTACGCACTCTCTCACGTACGTACACTCTCACTCTCTCACGCATGCACACTCTCACACACTTTCTCACTCTCTCACTCACGCACGCACTCTCTCACTCTCTCATGCAAGCACTCTCTCACGCATGCACTCTCTCACGCACGCACTCTCTCACGCAAGCACTCTCTCAGGCACACACGCACGCACACAATCTCTTACTCTCTCACACACGCCCTCTCTCACTCTCTCACGCACGCACTCTCTCACTCTCTCACGCACACACTCTCTCACACTCTCACGCACGCACTCTCACTCTCTCACGCACGCACACTCTCACTCTCTCAAGCACAAACTCTCTCACTCTCTCACACACAAACATTCTCAGTCTCATGCACGCACTCTCTCACTCTCACGCACGCACTCTCTCTCTCTCTCACGCAGGCACTCTCTCACTCTCTCACGCAGGCACTCTCTCACTCTCTAACGCACTCATTCTCTCACTCTCTCACGCACGCACTCTCTCACTCTCTCACGCACGCACTCTCTCACACTCTCACATACGCACACTCTCACTCTCTCATGTATGCACACTCTCACTCTCTCAGGCACAAGCTCTCTCACTCTCTCACGCACGCACTCTCTCTCTCTCTCACGCACGCACTCTCACTCTCATGCACGCACTCTCTCACTCTCTCATGCACGCACTCTCTCTCTCTCACGCATGCACTGTCTCACTCTCTAAGGCACGCACTCTCTCACTCTCTCCCGCACGCACTCTCTCACTCTCCCACGCATGCACTCTCTCACTCTCACACACGCACTCTCTCACTCTCTCACGCATGCACTCTCTCACTCTCTCATGCATGCACTCTCTCACTCTCTCACGCACGCACACTCTCACTCTCTCACGCACAAAATCTCTCACTCTCTCACGCACGCACTCTCTCACGCACGCACACTCTTACGCACGCACGCACGCACACACTCTCTTACTCTCTCACGCACGCCCACTCTCACTCTCTCACGCAGCACTCTCACACTCTCTCACGCACGCACTCTCTCACACTCTCACGCACGCACTCTATCACTCTCTCACGTAGGCACTCGCTCACGCACAAACTCTCTCACTCTCTCATGCACAAACTCTCTCACTCTCTCACGCATGCACTCTCTCACTCTCACACACGCACTCTCTCACTCTCTCACGCACGCACACTCACTCTCTCACGCACGCACTCTCTCACTCATGCACGCACTCTCTTACTCTCTCACGCACGCACTCTCTCACTCTCTAAGGCACGCACTCTCTCACTCTCTCATGCACGCACTCTCTCACTCTCTCACGCACGCACTCTCTCACTCTCACGCACGCAATCTCTCACTCTCACGCACGCAATCTCTCACTCTATCATGCATGCACTCTCTCAATCTCTAAGGCACGCTCTCTCTCACTCTCTCCCACATGCACGCTCTCACTCTCTCACGCACGCACTCTCTCACTCACACACACTCTCACTCACGCACTCTCTCACCCTCTCACGCAGGCACTCTCTCACTCTCTAACGCACGCACTCTCTCACTCACGCACGCACAAACTCTCTCACTCTCTCACGCACAAACTCTCTCACATTCTCTAAGGCACTCTCTCAATCTCAAGCACGCACTCTCTCACTCTCTCACGCACGCACTCTCAATCTCTCACGCACGCACTCTCTCACTCTCTCATGCACGAACTCTGTCACTCTCACGCACGCACTCTCTCACTCTCTCACGCATGCACTCTCTCACTCTCTAAGGCCCGCACTCTCTCACTCTCTCACGCACACACTCTCTCACTCTCTCACGCATGCACACTCTCACTCTGTCACGCAAGCACTCTCTCAATCTCTCACGCAGGCACTCTCTTGCTCTCTAACGCATGCACTCTCTCACTCACACACGCACTCTCACTCACGCACACTCTCACTCTCTCACGCACGCACACTCTCAATCTCTCACGCACGCACACTCTCACACGCTTTCTCACTCACGCATGTACTCTCGCCACTCTCTCAGGCATGTACTCTTGCCACTCTCTCACGCACGTACTCTCGCCACTCTCTCAGGCACATACTCTTGCCATTCTCTCACGCACGCACTCTCTCACACACGCACAATCTACAGCACGCAGTCTCTCACTCTCTCACGCACACACACTCTCACGCACTTTCTTACTCTCTCACGCACGCACTCTCTCACGCACGCACACTCTCACTCTCTCACGCACGCACACTCTCACACACTTTCTCACACACGCATGTACTCTCACCACTCTTTCAGGCACGTACACTTGCCACTCTCTCACGCACAAACTCTCGCCACTCTCTCACACACAAACTCTCTCACTCTCACGCACGCACTCTCTCACTCTCTCACGCATGCACTCTCGCACTAACGCACACTCTCACTCTCTCACGCACGCACACTCTCACACTCTCACGCACGCACACTCTCACACACTTTCTCACTCACGCATGTACTCTCGACACTCTCTCAGGCACGTACACTTGCCACTCTCTCACGCACAAACTCTCGCCACTCTCTCACACACAAACTCTCTCACTCTCACGCACGCACTCTCTCACTCTCTAAGGCACGCACTCTCTCACTCTCTAACGCAAGCACTCTCTCACTCCCTAAAGCAAGCAATCTCTCACGCACGCACACTCTCACTCTCTCACGCATGCACACTCTCACACATTTTCTCTCTCTCTCGCTCAAGCACGCACTCTCTCACTCTCTCATGCAAGCACTCTCTCACGCACGCACTCTCTCACGCACGCACTCTCTCACGCAAGCACTCTCTCACGCAAGCACTCTCTCACGCAAGCACTCTCTCAGGCACGCACGCACGCACACACTCTCTTGCTCTCTCACGCACGCCCTCTCTAACTCTCACGCACGCACTCTCTCACTCTATCACGCACGCACACTCTCTCACTCTCACGCACGCACTCTCTCACTCTCTCACGCACACACTCTCTCACTCTCTATGCACACACTCTCTCACTCTCTCACGCAAGCACTCTCTCACTCTCTCACGCACGCACTCTCTCACTCTCTCACGCAGGCACTCTCTCACTCAGACACACTCTCACTCAAGCACACTCTCACTCTCTCACACACGCACACTCTCACTCTCCCACGCACGCACACTCTCACACACTTTCTCACTCACGCATGTACTCTCGCCACTCTCTCAGGCACGTACACTTGCCACTCTCTCACGCAAAACTCTCGCCACTCTCTCACGACATGCACTCTCTCACTCTCTCACGCACGCACTCTCTCACTCTCACGCACGCACTCTCTCACACTCTCACGCATGCACTCTCACTCTTTCGCACGCACACTCTCACTCTCTCACGCACAAACTCTCTCACTCTCTCACACACAAACTCTCTCACTCTCATGTACGCACTCTCTCACTCTCCCATGCATGCACTCTCTCACTCTCTAAGGCACGCACTCTCTCATTCTCTCCCGCACGCACTCTCTCACTCTCTCACGCACGCACTTTCTCACTCTCTCACGCATGCACTCTCACTCTCTCACTCAGGCACTCTCTCACTCTCTAATGCACTCATTCTCTCACTCTCTAACGCACGCACTCTCACACACACACACACTCTCACGCACGCCCTCTCTCACTCCCTCACGCACGCCCTCTCTCACTCCCTCACGCACGCACTCTCTCACACTCTCACGCACGCACTCTCACTCTCTTACATACGCACACTCTCACTCTCTCACGTACTCACACTCTCACTCTCTCAGGCCCAAACTCTCTCACTCTCTCACGCACGCACTCTCTCACGCACGCACTCTCTCACTCTCACGCACGCACTCTCTCACTCTCTCATGCATGCACTCTCTCACTCTCTCACGCACGCACTCTCTCACGCACGCACACTCTCACACACTTTCGCACTCACGCATGTACTCTCACCACTCTCTCAGGCACGTGCACTTGCCACTCTCTCACGCAAAACTCTCGCCACTCTCTCACGACGTGCACTCTCTCACTCTCTCACGCACGCACTCTCACTCTCTCGCACGCACACTCTCACTCTCTCACACACAAACTCTATCACTCTCACGCATGCACTCTCTCAGGCACGCACGCACGCACACACTCTCTTACTCTCTCACGCACACCCTCTCTCACTCTCTCACGCATGCACTCTCTCACTCTCTCATGCACGCCCACTCTCACTCTCTCACACACGCACTCTCTCACTCTCTCACGCACGCACACTCTCTCACTCTCACGCACGCACTCTCTCACTCTCTCACACACACACTCTCTCACTCTCTATGCACACACTCTCTCACTCTCTAACGCAAGCACTCTCTCACTCTCTCACGCACGCACTCTCACACTCTCTAACGCACGCACTCTATCACTCTCTCACGCAGGCACTCTCTCACTCACTCACACTCTCACTCAAGCACACTCTCACTCTCTCACACACGCACACTCTCACTCTCCCACGCATGCACACTCTCACACACTTTCTCACTCACGCATGTACTCTCGCCACTCACTCAGGCACGTACTCTTGCCACTCTCTCACGCACGTACTCTCGCCACTCTCTCAGGCACCTACTCTCGCCACTCTCTCACGCACGCACTCTCTCACACACGCACTCTCTCACGCATGCTGTCTCTCACTCTCTCAGGCACGCACTGTCACATTCACGCACGCACACTCTCACGCACTTTCTTACTCTCTTACGCACGCACTCTCTCACGCACGCACACTCTCACTCTCTCACGCACGCACACTCTCACACACTTTCTCACTCACGCATGTACTCTCGCCACTCTCTCAGGCATGTACTCTTGCCATTCTCTCAAGCACAAACTCTCGCCACTCTCTCACGCACATGCACTCTCTCTCTCTCTCGTGCACGCACTCTCTCACTCTCATGCACGCACTCTCTCACACTCTCACACACGCACTCTCACTCTCTCACGCACGCACACTCTCACTCTCACGCACGCACTCTCTCACTCTCTCACGCACGCACTCTCTCACACACTTTATCACTCTCTCACTCACGCACGCACTCTCTCACTCTCTCACGCACGCACTCTCTCACACTCTCACATACGCACACTCTCACTCTCTCATGTATGCACACTCTCACTCTCTCAGGCACAAGCTCTCTCACTCTCTCACGCACGCACTCTCTCTCTCTCTCACGCACGCACTCTCACTCTCATGCACGCACTCTCTCACTCTCTCATGCACGCACTCTCTCTCTCTCACGCATGCACTGTCTCACTCTCTAAGGCACGCACTCTCTCACTCTCTCCCGCACGCACTCTCTCACTCTCCCACGCATGCACTCTCTCACTCTCACACACGCACTCTCTCACTCTCTCACGCATGCACTCTCTCACTCTCTCATGCATGCACTCTCTCACTCTCTCACGCACGCACACTCTCACTCTCTCACGCACAAAATCTCTCACTCTCTCACGCACGCACTCTCTCACGCACGCACACTCTTACGCACGCACGCACGCACTCTCTTACTCTCTCACGCACGCCCACTCTCACTCTCTCACGCAGCACTCTCACACTCTCTCACGCACGCACTCTCTCACACTCTCACGCACGCACTCTATCACTCTCTCACGTAGGCACTCGCTCACGCACAAACTCTCTCACTCTCTCATGCACAAACTCTCTCACTCTCTCACGCATGCACTCTCTCACTCTCACACACGCACTCTCTCACTCTCTCACGCACGCACACTCACTCTCTCACGCACGCACTCTCTCACTCATGCACGCACTCTCTTACTCTCTCACGCACGCACTCTCTCACTCTCTAAGGCACGCACTCTCTCACTCTCTCATGCACGCACTCTCTCACTCTCTCACGCACGCACTCTCTCACTCTCACGCACGCAATCTCTCACTCTCACGCACGCAATCTCTCACTCTATCATGCATGCACTCTCTCAATCTCTAAGGCACGCTCTCTCTCACTCTCTCCCACATGCACGCTCTCACTCTCTCACGCACGCACTCTCTCACTCACACACACTCTCACTCACGCACTCTCTCACCCTCTCACGCAGGCACTCTCTCACTCTCTAACGCACGCACTCTCTCACTCACGCACGCACAAACTCTCTCACTCTCTCACGCACAAACTCTCTCACATTCTCTAAGGCACTCTCTCAATCTCAAGCACGCACTCTCTCACTCTCTCACGCACGCACTCTCAATCTCTCACGCACGCACTCTCTCACTCTCTCATGCACGAACTCTGTCACTCTCACGCACGCACTCTCTCACTCTCTCACGCATGCACTCTCTCACTCTCTAAGGCCCGCACTCTCTCACTCTCTCACGCACACACTCTCTCACTCTCTCACGCATGCACACTCTCACTCTGTCACGCAAGCACTCTCTCAATCTCTCACGCAGGCACTCTCTTGCTCTCTAACGCATGCACTCTCTCACTCACACACGCACTCTCACTCACGCACACTCTCACTCTCTCACGCACGCACACTCTCAATCTCTCACGCACGCACACTCTCACACGCTTTCTCACTCACGCATGTACTCTCGCCACTCTCTCAGGCATGTACTCTTGCCACTCTCTCACGCACGTACTCTCACCACTCTCTCAGGCACATACTCTTGCCATTCTCTCACGCACGCACTCTCTCACACACGCACAATCTACAGCACGCAGTCTCTCACTCTCTCACGCACACACACTCTCACGCACTTTCTTACTCTCTCACGCACGCACTCTCTCACGCACGCACACTCTCACTCTCTCACGCACGCACACTCTCACACACTTTCTCACACACGCATGTACTCTCACCACTCTTTCAGGCACGTACACTTGCCACTCTCTCACGCACAAACTCTCGCCACTCTCTCACACACAAACTCTCTCACTCTCACGCACGCACTCTCTCACTCTCTCACGCATGCACTCTCGCACTAACGCACACTCTCACTCTCTCACGCACGCACACTCTCACACTCTCACGCACGCACACTCTCACACACTTTCTCACTCACGCATGTACTCTCGACACTCTCTCAGGCACGTACACTTGCCACTCTCTCACGCACAAACTCTCGCCACTCTCTCACACACAAACTCTCTCACTCTCACGCACGCACTCTCTCACTCTCTAAGGCACGCACTCTCTCACTCTCTAACGCAAGCACTCTCTCACTCCCTAAAGCAAGCAATCTCTCACGCACGCACACTCTCACTCTCTCACGCATGCACACTCTCACACATTTTCTCTCTCTCTCGCTCAAGCACGCACTCTCTCACTCTCTCATGCAAGCACTCTCTCACGCACGCACTCTCTCACGCACGCACTCTCTCACGCAAGCACTCTCTCACGCAAGCACTCTCTCACGCAAGCACTCTCTCAGGCACGCACGCACGCACACACTCTCTTGCTCTCTCACGCACGCCCTCTCTAACTCTCACGCACGCACTCTCTCACTCTATCACGCACGCACACTCTCTCACTCTCACGCACGCACTCTCTCACTCTCTCACGCACACACTCTCTCACTCTCTATGCACACACTCTCTCACTCTCTCACGCAAGCACTCTCTCACTCTCTCACGCACGCACTCTCTCACTCTCTCACGCAGGCACTCTCTCACTCAGACACACTCTCACTCAAGCACACTCTCACTCTCTCACACACGCACACTCTCACTCTCCCACGCACGCACACTCTCACACACTTTCTCACTCACGCATGTACTCTCGCCACTCTCTCAGGCACGTACACTTGCCACTCTCTCACGCAAAACTCTCGCCACTCTCTCACGACATGCACTCTCTCACTCTCTCACGCACGCACTCTCTCACTCTCACGCACGCACTCTCTCACACTCTCACGCATGCACTCTCACTCTTTCGCACGCACACTCTCACTCTCTCACGCACAAACTCTCTCACTCTCTCACACACAAACTCTCTCACTCTCATGTACGCACTCTCTCACTCTCCCATGCATGCACTCTCTCACTCTCTAAGGCACGCACTCTCTCATTCTCTCCCGCACGCACTCTCTCACTCTCTCACGCACGCACTTTCTCACTCTCTCACGCATGCACTCTCACTCTCTCACTCAGGCACTCTCTCACTCTCTAATGCACTCATTCTCTCACTCTCTAACGCACGCACTCTCACACACACACACACTCTCACGCACGCCCTCTCTCACTCCCTCACGCACGCCCTCTCTCACTCCCTCACGCACGCACTCTCTCACACTCTCACGCACGCACTCTCACTCTCTTACATACGCACACTCTCACTCTCTCACGTACTCACACTCTCACTCTCTCAGGCCCAAACTCTCTCACTCTCTCACGCACGCACTCTCTCACGCACGCACTCTCTCACTCTCACGCACGCACTCTCTCACTCTCTCATGCATGCACTCTCTCACTCTCTCACGCACGCACTCTCTCACGCACGCACACTCTCACACACTTTCGCACTCACGCATGTACTCTCACCACTCTCTCAGGCACGTGCACTTGCCACTCTCTCACGCAAAACTCTCGCCACTCTCTCACGACGTGCACTCTCTCACTCTCTCACGCACGCACTCTCACTCTCTCGCACGCACACTCTCACTCTCTCACACACAAACTCTCTCACTCTCTCACACACAAACTCTATCACTCTCACGCATGCACTCTCTCAGGCACGCACGCACGCACACACTCTCTTACTCTCTCACGCACGCCCTCTCTCACTCTCTCACGCATGCACTCTCTCACTCTCTCATGCACGCCCACTCTCACTCTCTCACACACGCACTCTCTCACTCTCTCACGCACGCACACTCTCTCACTCTCACGCACGCACTCTCTCACTCTCTCACACACACACTCTCTCACTCTCTATGCACACACTCTCTCACTCTCTAACGCAAGCACTCTCTCACTCTCTCACGCACGCACTCTCACACTCTCTAACGCACGCACTCTATCACTCTCTCACGCAGGCACTCTCTCACTCACTCACACTCTCACTCAAGCACACTCTCACTCTCTCACACACGCACACTCTCACTCTCCCACGCATGCACACTCTCACACACTTTCTCACTCACGCATGTACTCTCGCCACTCACTCAGGCACGTACTCTTGCCACTCTCTCACGCACGTACTCTCGCCACTCTCTCAGGCACCTACTCTCGCCACTCTCTCACGCACGCACTCTCTCACACACGCACTCTCTCACGCACGCTGTCTCTCACTCTCTCAGGCACGCACTGTCACATTCACGCACGCACACTCTCACGCACTTTCTTACTCTCTTACGCACGCACTCTCTCACGCACGCACACTCTCACTCTCTCACGCACGCACACTCTCACACACTTTCTCACTCACGCATGTACTCTCGCCACTCTCTCAGGCATGTACTCTTGCCATTCTCTCAAGCACAAACTCTCGCCACTCTCTCACGCACATGCACTCTCTCTCTCTCTCGTGCACGCACTCTCTCACTCTCATGCACGCACTCTCTCACACTCTCACACACGCACTCTCACTCTCTCACGCACGCACACTCTCACTCTCACGCACGCACTCTCTCACTCTCTCACGCACGCACTCTCTCACACACTTTATCACTCTCTCACTCACGCACGCACTCTCTCACTCTCTCATGCAAGCACTCTCTCACGCACGCACTCTCTCACGCACGCACACTCTCACGCACGCACTCTCTCACGTACGCACTCTCTCACGTACGTACACTCTCACTCTCTCACGCATGCACACTCTCACACACTTTCTCACTCTCTCACTCACGCACGCACTCTCTCACTCTCTCATGCAAGCACTCTCTCACGCATGCACTCTCTCACGCACGCACTCTCTCACGCAAGCACTCTCTCAGGCACACACGCACGCACACAATCTCTTACTCTCTCACACACGCCCTCTCTCACTCTCTCACGCACGCACTCTCTCACTCTCTCACGCACACACTCTCTCACACTCTCACGCACGCACTCTCACTCTCTCACGCACGCACACTCTCACTCTCTCAAGCACAAACTCTCTCACTCTCTCACACACAAACATTCTCAGTCTCATGCACGCACTCTCTCACTCTCACGCACGCACTCTCTCTCTCTCTCACACATGCACTCTCACTGTCTCACGCACGCACTCTCTCACTCTCCCACGCACGCACTCTCTCACTCTCTCATGCAACCACTCTCTCACTCTCTCACGTACGTACTCACACTCTCTAAGGCACGCACTCTCTCACTCTCTCACGCAGGCACTCTCTCACTCTCTAACGCACGCACTCTCTCACTCACGCACGCACTCTCTCACTCACACACACTCTCACTCTCTCACGCACGCACACTCTCAATCTCTCACGCACGCACACTCTCACACACTATCTCACTCACGCATGTGCTCTCGCCACTCTCTCAGGCACGTACTCTTGCCACTCTCTCACGCACGTACTCTCGCCACTCTCTCAGGCACATACACTTGCAACTCTCTCACGCATGCACACTCTCACGCACTTTCTAACTCTCTCACACACGCACTCTCTCACGCACGCACACTCTCACACACTTTCTCACTCACGCATGTACTCTCGCCACTCTCTCAGGCACATACACTTGCCACTCTCTCACGCAAAACTCTCGCCACTCTCTCACGACGTGAACTCTCTCACTCTCTCACGCACGCACTCTCTCACTCTCTCACGCACGCACTCTCTCACTCTCACGCACGCACTCTCTCACACTCTCATGCACGCACTCTCACTCTCTCGCACGCACACTCTCACTCTCCCACGCACAAACTCTCTCACTCTCTCACACACAAACTCTCTCACTCTCACGCACGCACTCTCTCAATCTCTAAGGCATGCACTCTCACTCTCTAACGCAAGCACTCTCTCACTCCCTAATGCACGCACTCTCTCTCGCACGCACACTCTCACTCTCTCACGCATGCACACCCTCACACACTTTCTCTCTCTCTCACTCACGCACGCACTCTCTCACTCTCTCATGCAAGCACTCTCTCACGCACGCACTCTCTCACGCACGCACTCTCTCACGCAAGCACTCTCTGATGCAAGCACTCTCTCAGGCACGCACGCACGCACACACTCTCTTACTCTCTCACGCACGCCCTCTCTCACTCTCTCACGCACGCACTCTCTCACTCTCTCACGCACGCCCACTCTCACTCTCACGCACGCACTCTCTCACTGTCTCACGCACGCACACTCTCTCACTCTCACGCACGCACGCTCTCACTCTCTCACGCACGCACTCTCTCACTCTCACGCACGCACTCTCTCAATCTCTCACGCATGCACTCTCTCACTCTCTAAGGCACGCACTCTCTCAATCTCTCCCGCACGCACTCTCTCACTCTCCCACGCATGCACTCTCTCACTCTCTCACGCACGCACTCACACTCACTAAAGCACGCACTCTTTCACACTCTCACTCATGCACACTCTCACTCTCTCACGCACGCATACTCTCACACACTTTCTCACTCACGCATGTACTCTCGCCACTCTCTCACGCACATACTCTCGCAACACTCTCACGCATGCACTCTCTCACACACGCACTCTCTCACACACGCAGTCTCTCACTCTCTCATGCACGCACTCACACATTCATGCACGCACATTCTCACGCACTTTCTTACTCTCACACGCACGCACTCTCTCACGCAAGCACACTCTCACACACTTTCTCACTCACGCATGTACTCTCACCACTCTCTCAGGCACGTACTCTTGCCACTCTCTCAAGCACGTGCACTCTCTCACTCTCACGCACGCACTCTCTCACACTCTCACGCACGCACTCTCACTCTCTCACGCACGCACACTCTCACTCTCTCACGCACAAACTCTCACTCTCTCTAACGCAAGCACTCTCTCACGCACACACACTCTCACTCTCTCAAGCAAACACTCTCACACACTTTCTCACTCTCTCACTCACGCACGCCCTCTCTCACTCTCTCACGCACGTACTCTCTCACGCACGCGCTCTCTCACGCACGCACTCTCTCACGCACACACTCTCTCAGGCACGCATGCACGCACAAACTCTCTTACACTCTCACGCACGCCCTCTCTCACTCGCTCACGTACGCACACTCTCACTCTCTCACGCACAAACTCTCTCACTCTCTCACGCACAAACTCTCTCACACTCTCACGCACAAACTCTCTCACACTCTCACGCACGCACTCTCACTCTCTCACGCACGCACTCTCTCACTCTCTCACGCACGCACTCTGTCACTCTCACGCACGCACTCTCACTCTTTCACGCATGCACTCTCTCACTCTCTAAGGCACGCACTCTCTCACTCTCTCCCGCGCGCACTCTCTCACTCTCTCATGCACGCACTCTCTCACTCACACACACTCTCACTCCCGCACTCTCTCACTCTCTCACGCACGCACTCTCTCACGCACGCACTCTCTCACGCACGCACTCTCTCACGCACACACTCTCTCACGCACACACTCTCTCACGCACGCACGCACGCACACACTCTCTTACTCTCTCACGCACGCCCTCTCTCACTCTCTCGCGCAAGCACTCTCACACTCTCTCACGCATGCACTCTCTCACACTCTCACGAACGCACTCTCACTCTCTTACATACGCACTCTCTCACTCTCTCACGTAGGCACTCGCTCACGCACAAACTCTCTCACTCTCTCATGCACAAACTCTCAGTCTCTCACGCATGCACTCTCTCACTCTCACACACGCACTCTCTCACTCTCTCACGCACGCACTCTCACTCTCTCACGCACGCACTCTCTCACTCTCTCCCGCACACACTCTCTCATTCTCTCACGCACGCACTCTCTCACTCACACACACTCTCACTCACGCACACTCTCACTCTCTCACGCACGCACACTCTCACTCAGGTCACGCACGCACTCTCTCACTCTCTCACGCAGGCATTCTCTCACTCTCTAAGGCACGCACTCTCTCACTCTCTCATGCACGCACTCTCTCACTCCCTCACACACGGACTCTCTCACTCTCACGCATGCACTCTCTCACTCTCTCACGCATGCACTCTCTCACTCTCTAAGGCACGCACTCTCTCACTCTCTCCCGCACGCACTCTCTCACTCTCTCACGCACGCACTCTCTCACTCACACACACTCTCACTCACGCACTCTCTCACTCTCTCACGCACGCACACTCTCACTCAGGTCACGCACGCGCTCTCTCACTCTCTCATGCAGGCACTCTCTCACTCTCTAACGCACGCACTCTCTCACTCACGCATGCACAAACTCTCTCACTCTCTCAAGCACAAACTCTCTCACACTCTCACGCACTCTCTCAATCTCACGCACGCACTCTCTCACTCTCTCACGCACGCACTCACTCTCTCACGCACGCACTCTCTCACTCACTCATGCACGCACTCTGTCACTCTCACGCACGCACTCTCTCACTCTCTCACGCATGCACTCTCTCACTCTCTAAGGCACGCACTCCCTCACTCTCTCCCGCATGCACTCTCTCACTCTCTCACGCACGCACTCTCTCACTCACACACACTCTCACTCACGCACTCTCTCACTCTCTCACGCATGCACTCTCTCACTCTCTAAGGCACGCACTCCCTCACTCTCCCGCATGCACTCTCTCACTCTCTCACGCACGCACTCTCTCACTCACACACACTCTCACTCACGCACTCTCTCACTCTCTCACGCACGCACACTCTCACTCTGTCACGCAAGCACTCTCTCACTCTCTCACGCATGCACTCTCACACTCTCTAACGCATGCACTCTCTCACTCAAGCACGCACTCTCTCACTCACGCACACTCTCACTCTCTCACGCATGCACTCTCAATCTCTCACGCACGCACACTCTCACACACTTTCTCACTCACGCATGTACTCTCGCCACTCTCTCAGGCATGTACTCTTGCCACTCTCTCATGCACGTACTCTCGCCACTCTCTCAGGCACATACTCTCGCCACTCTCTCAGGCACGCACTCTCTCACATACGCACTCTCTACAGCACGCAGTCTCTCACTCTCTCACGCACGCACACTCTCACGCACTTTCTTACTCTCTCACGCACGCACTCTCTCACGCACGCACACTCTCACTCTCTCACGCACGCACACTCTCACACACTATCTCACTCACACATGTACTCTCGCCACTCTCTCAGGCACGTACACTTGCCACTCTCTCACGCACAAACTCTTGCCACTCTCTCACGACGTGCAATCTCTCACTCTCTCACGCACGCACTCTCTCACTCTCACGCACAGACTCTCTCTCTCTCACACACAAACTCTCTCACTCTCACGCACGCACTCTCTCACCCTCTAAGGCACGCACTCTCTCACTCTCTAACGCAAGCACTCTCTCACTCCCTAACGCACGCACTCTCTCATGCTCGCACACTATCACTCTCTCACGCATGCACACTCTCACACACTTTCTCTCTCTCTCACTCACGCAAGCACTCTCTCACTCTCTCATGCAAGCACTCTCTCACGCACGCACTCTCTCACGCACGCACACTCTCACGCAAGCACTCTCTCACGCAAGCACTCTCTCAGGCATGCAAGCACGCACACACTCTCTTACTCTCTCACGCATGCCCTCTCTCACTCTCTCACTCATGCACTCTCTCACTCTCTCATGCACGCCCTCTCTCACTCTCTCACGCACGCACTCTCTCACTCTCTCACGCACGCACTCTCTCACTCTCTCACGCACGCACTCTCACTCTCTTACGTACACACACTCTCACTATCTCACGCACGCACTCTCTCACTCTCTCACGCACGCACTCTCTCACACTCTCACTCTCTCACGTACGCACTCACACTCTCTAAGGCACGCACTCTCTCACTCTCTCATGCACGCACTTTCCCACTCTCTCACGAATGCACTCTCTCACTCTCACACGCACGCACTCTCTCACTCTCTCACGCACAAACTCTCTCACTCTCTCATGCACAAACTCTCTCACACTCTCACGCACTCTCTCTCTCTCACGCATGCACCCTCACTGACTCACGCACGCACTCTCTCACTCTCCCACGCTTGCACTCTCTCACTCTCTCATGCACGCACTCTCTCACTCTCTCACTCTCTCACGTACGCACTCACACTCTCTAAGGCACGCACTCTCTCACTCTCTCATGCACGCACTTTCCCACTCTCTCACGAATGCACTCTCTCACTCTCTCACGCACGCACTCTCTCACACTCTCACACATGCCCTCTCTCACTCTCTCATGCACGCACTCTCTCACTCTCTCACGCAGGCACTCTCGCACTCTCTAATGCACGCACTCTATCACTCTCTCACGCAGGCACTCTCTCACTCACACTAACTCTCACTCAAGCACACTCTCACTCTCTCACACACGCACACTCTCACTCTCCCACGCACGCACACTCTCACACACTTTCTCACTCATGCATGTACTCTCGCCACTCTCTCAGGCACGTACTCTTGCCACTCTCTCACGCACGTACTCTCGTCACTCTCTCACGCACTCTCTCACACACGCACTCTCTCACGCACGCAGTCTCTCACTCTCTCATGCACGCACTCTCACATTCACGCACGCACACTCTCACACACTTTCTCACTCACGCATGTACTCTCGCCACTCTCTCAGGCACGTACTCTTGCCATTCTCTCAAGCACAAACTCTCGCCACTCTCTCACGCACATGCACTCTCTAACTCTCTCACGCATGCACTCTCTCTCTCATGCACGCACTCTCTCACACTCACACACGCACTCTCACTCTCTCACGCACAAACTCTCTCGCTCTCTCACACACAAACTCTCTCACTCTCACGCACGCACTCTCTCACTCTCACGCACGCACTCTCTCACTCTCACGCACGCACTGTCTCTCTCTCTCACGCATGCACTCTCACTGTCTCACGCACGTACTCTCTCACTCTCCCACGCACGCACTCTCTCACTCTCCCACGCACGCACTCTCTCACTCTCTCATGCACGCACTCTCTCACTCTCTCACTCTCTCACGTACGCACTCACACTCTCTAAGGCACGCACTCTCTCACTCTCTCATGCACGCACTTTCCCACTCTCTCACGAATGCACTCTCTCACTCTCTCACGCACGCACTCTCTCACACTCTCACGCATGCCCTCTCTCACTCTCTCACGCACGCACTCTCTCACACTCTCACGCATGCCCTCTCTCACTCTCTTACGCACGCACACTCTCACTCTCTCACGCACGCACTCTCTCACTCTCTCACGCACGCACTCTCTCACACTCTCACTCTCTCACGTACGCACTCACACTCTCTAAGGCACGCACTCTCTCACTCTCTCATGCACGCACTTTCCCACTCTCTCACGAATGCACTCTCTCACTCTCACACGCACGCACTCTCTCACTCTCTCATGCACAAACTCTCTCACTCTCTCACGCACAAACTCTCTCACACTCTCACGCACAAACTCTCTCTCATGCATGCACCCTCACTGACTCACGCACGCACTCTCTCACTCTCCCACGCACGCACTCTCTCACTCTCTCATGCATGCACTCTCTCACTCTCTCACTCTCTCACGTACGCACTCACACTCTCTAAGGCACGCACTCTCTCACCCTCTCATGCACGCACTTTCCCACTCTCTCACGAATGCACTCTCTCACTCTCTCACGCACGCACTCTCTCACACTCTCACACATGCCCTCTCTCACTCTCTCACGCACGCACTCTCTCACACTCTCACGCATGCCCTCTCTCACTCTCTTACGCACGCACACTCTCACTCTCTCACGCACGCACTCTCACACTCTCACGCACGCACTCTCACTCTCTTACGTACGCACACTCTCACTATCTCACGCACGCACTCTCTCACTCTCTCACGCACGCACTCTCACTCTCTTACGTACGCACACTCTCACTATCTCACGCACGCACTCTCTCACTCTCTCACGCACGCACTCTCTCACACTCTCACTCTCTCACGTACGCACTCACACTCTCTAAGGCACGCACTCTCTCACTCTCTCATGCACGCACTTTCCCACTCTCTCACGAATGCACTCTCTCACTCTCACACGCACGCACTCACTCACTCTCTCACGCACAAACTCTCTCACACTCTCACGCACTCTCTCTCTCTCACGCATGCACCCTCACTGACTCACGCACGCACTCTCTCACTCTCCCACGCACGCACTCTCTCACTCTCTCATGCACGCACTCTCTCGCTCTCTCACTCTCTCACGTACGCACTCACACTCTCTAAGGCACGCACTCTCTCACTCTCTCATGCACGCACTTTCCCACTCTCTCACGAATGCACTCTCTCACTCTCTCACGCACGCACTCTCTCACACTCTCACACATGCCCTCTCTCACTCTCTCACGCACGCACTCTCTCACATTCTCACGCATGCCCTCTCTCACTCTCTTACGCACGCACACTCTCACTCTCTCACGCACGCACTCTCACACTCTCACGCACGCACTCTCACTCTCTTACGTACGCACACTCTCACTATCTCACGCACGCACTCTCTGACTCTCTCACGCACGCACTCTCACTCTCTTACGTACGCACACTCTCACTATCTCACGCACGCACTCTCTCACTCTCTCACGCACGCACTCTCTCACACTCTCACTTTCTCACGTACGCACTCACACTCTCTAAGGCACGCACTCTCTCACTCTCTCATGCACGCACTTTCCCACTCTCTCACGAATGTACTCTCTCACTCTCACACGCACGCACTCTCTCACTCTCTCACGCACAAACTCTCTCACTCTCTCACGCACAAACTCTCTCACACTCTCACGCATGCCCTCTCTCACTCTCTTACGCACGCACACTCTCACTCTCTCACGCACGCACTCTCACACTCTCACGCACGCACTCTCACTCTCTTACGTACGCACACTCTCACTATCTCATGCACGCACTCTCTCACTCTCTCACGCACGCACTCTCACTCTCTTACGTACGCACACTCTCACTATCTCACGCACGCACTCTCTCACTCTCTCATGCACGCACTTTCCCACTCTCTCACGAATGTACTGTCTCACTCTCACACGCACGCACTCTCTCACTCTCTCACGCACAAACTCTCTCACTCTCTCACGCACAAACTCTCTCACACTCTCACGCACTCTCTCTCTCTCACGCATGCACCCTCACTGACTCACGCACGCACTCTCTCACTCTCCCACGCACGCACTCTCTCACTCTCTCATGCACGCACTCTCTCACTCTCTCACTCTCTCACGTACGCACTCACACTCTCTAAGGCACGCACTCTCTCACTCTCTCATGCACGCACATTCCCACTCTCTCACGAATGCACTCTCTCACTCTCTCACGCACGCACTCTCTCACTCTCACGCATGCCCTCTCTCACTCTCTCACGCACGCACACTCTCACAAACTTTCTCACTCACGCATGTACTCTCGCCACTCTCTCAGGCACGTTCTCTTGCCATTCTCTCAAGCACAAACTCTCGCCACTCTCTCACGCACATGCACTCTCTAACTCTCTCACACACGCACTCTCTCACTCTCATGCACGCACTCTCTCACACTCACACACGCACTCTCACTCTCTCACGCACGCACACTCTCACTCTCTCACGCACAAACTCTCTCACTCTCTCACACAAAAACTCTCTCACTCTCACGCACGCGCTCTCACTCTCACGCACGCACTCTCTCTCTCTCACGCATGCACCCTCACTGTCTCACGGACGCACTCTCTCACTCTCCCACGCACGCACTCTCTCACTCTCTCACGCACGCACTCTCACTCCCATGCACGCACTCTCTTACTCTCTCACGCACGCACTCTCTCACTCTCTAAGGCACGCACTCTCTCATGCACGCACTCTCTCACTCCCTCACACACGCACTCTCTCACTCTCACGCACGCACTCTCTCACTCTCTCACGCATGCACTCTCTCACTCTCTAAGGCACGCACTCTCTCACTTTCTCCCGCACGCACTCTCTCACTCTCTCACGCACGCACTCTCTCACTCACACACACTCTCACTCACGCACACTCTCACTCTCTCACGCACGCACACTCTCACTCAGGTCACGCACGCACTCTCTCATTCTCACGCACGCACTCTCTCTCTCTCTCACGCATGCACCCTCACTGTCTCACGGACGCACTCTCTCACTCTCCCACGCACGCACTCTCTCACTCTCTCATGCACGCACTCTCTCACTCTCTCACGTACGCACTCACACTCTCTAAGGCACGCACTCTCTCACTCTCTCATGCACGCACTCTCCCACTCTCTCACGAATGCACTCTCTCACTCTCTCACGCACGCACTCTCTCACTCTCTCACGCACGCACACTCTCACACTCTCACGCACGCCCTCTCTCACTCTCTCACGCACGCACTCTTTCACTCTCTCACGCACGCACTCTCTCACACTCTCACGCACGCACTCTCACTCTCTTACACACGCACACTCTCACTCTCTCACGCACGCACACTCTCACTCTCTCAAGCACGAACTCTCTCACTCTCTCACTCACAAACACACTCAAACTCACGCAAGCACTCTCACGCTCTTACGTACGCACACTCTCACTATCTCACGCGCGCACTCTCTCAGTCTCTCACGCACGCACTCTCTCACACTCTCACGCACGCACTCTCACTCTCTTACGTACGCACACTCTCACTCTCTCACGTACGCACTCTCACTCTCTTACGTACTAACACTCTCACTATCTCACGCACGCACTCTCTCAGTCTCTCACGCACGCACTCTCTCACACTCTCACGCACGCACTCTCACTCTCTTACGTACGCACACTCTCACTCTCTCACGTACGCACACTCTCACTCTCTCACGCACAAACTCGCTCACTCTCTCACGCACAAACTCTCTCACTCTCTCACGCACAAACTCTCTCACTCTCTCACGCACGCACTCTCTCACTCTCTAAGGCACGCACTCTCTCACTCTCTCATGCACGCACTCTCTCACTCTCTCACGCACGCACTCTCTCACTCTCACGCATGCAATCTCTCACTCTATCATGCATGCACTCTCTCAATCTCTAAGGCACGCTCTCTCTCACTCTCTCCCACATGCACGCTCTCACTCTCTCACGCACGCACTCTCTCACTCACACACACTCTCACTCACGCACTCTCTCACTCTCTCACGCACGCACACTCTCACTCTGTCACGCAGGCACTCTCTCACTCTCTAACGCACGCACTCTCTCACTCACGCACGCACAAACTCTCTCACTCTCTCACGCACAAACTCTCTCACATTCTCTAAGGCACTCTCTCAATCTCAAGCACGCACTCTCTCACTCTCTCACGCACGCACTCTCACTCTCTCACGCACGCACTCTCTCACTCTCTCATGCACGAACTCTGTCACTCTCACGCACAAAATCTCTCACTCTCTCACGCACGCACTCTCTTACGCACGCACGCACACACTCTCTTACTCTCTCACGCATGCCCACTCTCACTCTCTCACGCAAACACTCTCACACTCTCTCACGCACGCACTCTCTCACACTCTCACGCACGCACTCTATCACTCTCTCACGTAGGCACTCGCTCACGCACAAACTCTCTCACTCTCTCATGCACAAACTCTCTCACTCTCTCACGCATGCATTCTCTCACTCTCACACACGCACTCTCTCACTCTCTCACGCACGCACTCTCACTCTCTCACGCACGCACACTCTCACTCATGCACGCACTCTCTTACTCTCTCACGCACGCACTCTCTCACTCTCTAAGGCACGCACTCTCTCACTCTCTCATGCACGCACTCTCTCACTCTCTCACGCACGCACTCTCTCACTCTCTAAGGCACGCACTCTCTCACTCTCTCATGCACGCACTCTCTCACTCTCTCACGCACGCACTCTCTCACTCTCACGCATGCAATCTCTCACTCTATCATGCATGCACTCTCTCAATCTCTAAGGCACGCTCTCTCTCACTCTCTCCCACATGCACGCTCTCACTCTCTCACGCACGCACTCTCTCACTCACACACACTCTCACTCACGCACTCTCTCACTCTCTCACGCACGCACACTCTCACTCTGTCACGCAGGCACTCTCACTCTCTAACGCACGCACTCTCTCACTCACGCACGCACAAACTCTCTCACTCTCTCACGCACAAACTCTCTCACATTCTCTAAGGCACTCTCTCAATCTCAAGCACGCACTCTCTCACTCTCTCACGCACGCACTCTCACTCTCTCACGCACGCACTCTCTCACTCTCTCATGCACGAACTCTGTCACTCTCACGCACGCACTCTCTCACTCTCTCACGCATGCACACTCTCACTCTGTCACGCACGCACTCTCTCACTCTCTCACGCAGGCACTCTCTTGCTCTCTAACGCACGCACTCTCTCACTCACACACGCACTCTCACTCACGCACACTCTCACTCTCTCACGCACGCACACTCTCAATCTCTCACGCACGCACACTCTCACACACTTTCTCACTCACGCATGTACTCTCGCCACTCTCTCAGGCATGTACTCTTGCCACTCTCTCAGGCACGTACTCTCGCCACTCTCTCAGGCACATACTCTTGCCACTCTCTCACGCACGCACTCTCTCACACACGCACAATCTACAGCACGCAGTCTCTCACTCTCTCACGCATGCACACTCTCACGCACTTTCTTACTCTCTCACGCACGCACTCTCACGCACGCACACTCTCACTCTCTCACGCACGCACACTCTCACACACTTTCTCACACACGCATGTACTCTCACCACTCTTTCAGGCACGTAC
This sequence comes from Carcharodon carcharias, assembly GCF_017639515.1. Classification (NCBI taxonomy): domain Eukaryota; kingdom Metazoa; phylum Chordata; class Chondrichthyes; order Lamniformes; family Lamnidae; genus Carcharodon; species Carcharodon carcharias. The sequence continues at coordinate 43,415,697 of NC_054487.1, read as the reverse complement.
ACTTGCCACTCTCTCACGCACAAACTCTCGCCACTCTCTCACACACAAACTCTCTCACTCTCACGCACGCACTCTCTCACTCTCTAAGGCACACACTCTCTCACTCTCTCACGCATGCACTCTCGCACTAACGCACACTCTCACTCTCTCACGCACAAACTCTCGCCACTCTCTCACACACAAACTCTCTCACTCTCACGCACGCACTCTCTCACTCTCTAAGGCACGCACTCTCTCACTCTCTAACGCAAGCACTCTCTCACTCCCTAAAGCAAGCAATCTCTCACGCACGCACACTCTCACTCTCTCACGCATGCACACTCTCACACATTTTCTCTCTCTCTCGCTCAAGCACGCACTCTCTCACTCTCTCATGCAAGCACTCTCTCACGCACGCACTCTCTCACGCACCCACTCTCTCACGCAAGCACTCTCTCACGCAAGCACTCTCTCACGCAAGCACTCTCTCAGGCACGCACGCATGCACGCACACACTCTCTTGCTCTCTCACGCACGCCCTCTCTAACTCTCACGCACACGCACTCTCTCACTCTCTCACGCACACACTCTCTCACTCTCTATGCACACACTCTCTCACTCTCTCACGCAAGCACTCTCTCACTCTCTCACGCACGCACTCTCTCACTCTCTCACGCAGGCACTCTCTCACTCTCTCACGCAGGCACTCTCTCACTCAGACACACTCTCACTCAAGCACACTCTCACTCTCTCACACACGCACACTCTCACTCTCCCACGCACGCACACTCTCACACACTTTCTCACTCACGCATGTACTCTCGCCACTCTCTCAGGCACGTACACTTGCCACTCTCTCACGCAAAACTCTCGCCACTCTCTCAGGCACGTGCACTCTCTCACTCTCTCACGCACGCACTCTCTCACTCTCACGCACGCACTCTCTCACACTCTCACGCACGCACTCTCACTCTCTCGCACGCACACTCTCACTCTCTCACGCACAAACTCTCTCACTCTCTCACACACAAACTCTCTCACTCTCATGCACGCACTCTCTCACTCTCCCATGCATGCACTCTCTCACTCTCTAAGGCACGCACTCTCACTCTCTCCCGCACGCACTCTCTCACTCTCTCATGCACGCACTCTCTCATGCAAGCACTCTCTCACGCACGCACTCTCTCACGCACGCACTCTCTCACGCAAGCACTCTCTCACGCAAGCACTGTCTCAGGCACGCACGCACGCACACACTCTCTTACTCTCTAACGCACGCCCACTCTCACTCTCTCACGCACGCACTCTCTCACTCTCTCACGCACGCACTCTCTCACTCTCACGCACGCACTCTCTCTCTCTCTCACACATGCACTCTCACTCTCTCACGCACGCACTCTCTCACTCTCCCACGCACGCACTCTCTCACTCTCTCATGCAACCACTCTCTCACTCTCTCACGTACGTACTCACACTCTCTAAGGCACGCACTCTCTCACTCTCTCACGCACGCACTCTCCCACTCTCTCACGAATGCACTCTCTCACTCTCTCATGCACGCATTCTCTCACTCTCTCAAGCACGCACTCTCTCACTCTCTCACGCACGCACTCTCCCACTCTCTCACGCACGCACTTTCTCACTCTCTCACGCAGGCACTCTCTCACTCTCTCACTCAGGCACTCTCTCACTCTCTAACGCACTCATTCTCTCACTCTCTCACGCACGCACTCTCTCACTCTCTCACGCACGCACTCTCTCACACTCTCACGCACACACTCTCACTCTCTTACGTACGCACACTCTCACTCTCTCACGTACGCACACTCTCACTCTCTCACGCACAAACTTTCTCACTCTCTCACGCACAAACTCTCTCACTCTCTCACACACGCACACTCTCACGCAAGCACTCTCTCAGGCACGCACGCACGCACACACTCTCTTACTCTCTCACGCACGCCCTCTCTCACTCTCACGCACGCACTCTCTCACTCTCACGCACGCACTCTCTCTCTCACGCATACACGCTCACTCTCTCACGCACGCACTCACTCACTATCTCACGCACGCACTCTCTCACGCAAGCACTCTCTCAGGCACGCACGCACGCACACACTCTCTTACTCTCACGCACGCCCTCTCGCACTCTTTCACGCACGCACTCTATCACTCTCTCACGCACGCACTCTCTCACACTCTCACGCACGCACTCTCACTCTCTTACATATGCACACTCTCACTCTCTCACGTACGCACACTCTCACGCACGCACTTTCACTCTCTTACGTACGCACACTCACTCTCTCACGTGGGCACACTCTCACTCTCTCACGCACAAACTCTCTCACTCTCTCATGCACAAACTCTCTCACTCTCTCACGTACGCACTCTCTCACTCTCACGCACGCATTCTCTCACTCTCACGCACGCACTCTCTCACTCTATCACGCATGCACTCTCTCACTATCTATGCACACAGTCTATCACTCTCTCACGCAAGCACTCTCTCACTCTCTCACGCACGCACTCTCTCACGCAGGCACTCTCGCACTCTCTAACGCACGCACTCTATCACTCTCTCACGCAGGCACTCTCTCACTCACACACACTCTCACTCAAGCACACTCTCACTGTCTCACACACGCACACTCTCACTCTCCCACGCACGCACACTCTCACACACTTTCTCACTCACGCATGTACTCTCGCCACTCTCTCAGGCACGTACTCTTGCCACTCTCTCACGCACGTACTCTCGCCACTCTCTCAGGCACATACTCTCGCCACTCTCTCACGCACGCACTCTCTCACACACACACTCTCTCACGCACGCACTCTCACGCACGCAATCTCTCACGCACGCACACTCTCCCACACTTTCTCACTCACGCATGTACTCTCGCCACTCTCTCAGGCACGTACTCTTGCCATTCTCTCAAGCACAAACTCTCACCACTCTCTCACGCACATGCACTCTCTCACTCTCTCACGCACGCACTCTCTCACTCTCATGCACGCACTCTCTCACACTCTCACACACGCAGTCTCACTCTCTCACGCACGCACACTCTCACTCTCTCACGCACAAACTCTCTCACTCTCTCACAAACTCTCACTATCACGCACGCACTCTCTCACTCTCTCACGCACGCACTCTCTCACACACTTTCTCACTCTGTCACTCACGCACGCACTCTCTCACTCATGCAAGCACTCTCCCACGCACGCACTCTCTCACGCATGCACACTCTCACACACTTTCACACTCTCTCACTCACGCACGCACTCTCTCACTCATGCAAGCACTCTCCCACGCATGCACTCTCTCACGCACGCACTCTCTCACGCAAGTACTCTCTCAGGCACGCACGCACGCACACACTCTCTTACTCTCTCACGCACGCCCTCTCTCACTCTCTCACGCACGCACTCTCTCACTCTCTCACGCACGCACTCTCTCACACTCTCACGCACGCACTCTCACTCTCTCACGCACGCACTCTCTCACTCTCTCACGCAGGCACTCTCTCACTCTCTAACGCACGCACTCTCTCACACTCTCACGCACACACTCTCTCACTCTCTCACACACACTCTCACTCACGCACACTCCCACTCTCTCATTCACACACACTCTCACTCTCTCATGCACGCACTTTCTCACACACGCAGTCACTCACGCACGCAGTCTCTCACGCTCTCATGCACGCACGCTCACATTCACGCACGCACATTCTCACGCACTTTCTTACACTCTCACGCACGCACTCTCTCACGCACGCACACTCTCACTCTCTCACGCATGCACACTCTCACACACTTTCTCACTCACGCATGTAATCTCGCCACTCTGTCAGGCACGTACTCTTGCCACTCTCTCACGCACAAACTCTCGCCACTCTCTCACGCACGTGCACTCTCTCACTCTCTCACGCACAAACACTCTCACTCTCTCACACACAAACTCTCTCACTCTCACGCACGCACTCTCTCACTCTCTAATGCAAGCACTCTCTCACTCTCGAACGCACGCACTCTCTCACTCTCAAACGCAAGTACTCTCTCACGCACGCACACTCACTCTCTCACGCATGCACACTCTCACACACTTACTCACTCTCTCACTCACGCATGCACTCTCTCACGCAAGCTCTCTCTCAGGCACGCACGCACGCACAAACTCTCTTACTCTCTCACGCACGCCCTCTCTCAATCTCTCACGCACGCACTCTCTCACACTCTCATGCACGCACTCTCACTCACTTACGTACGCACACTCTCACTCTCTCACATACGCACACTCTCACTCTCTCACGCAGAAAAACTCTCATTCTCTCACGCACAAACTCTCTCACTCTCTCACGCACACTCTCACTCTCACGCATGCACTCTCTCACTCTCACGCATGCACTCTCTCACTCTCACGCACGCACTCTCTCACTCTCTCACGCACGCACTCTCTCACTCTCACACGCACGCACTCTCTCAGGAACGCACTCTCACTCTCAAGCACGCACTCTCTCACTCTCACGCATGCACTCTCTCACTCTCTCACGCATGCACTCTCTGACTCTCTCACGCACGCACTCTCTCACGCACGCACTCTCACTCTCTTACGCACGCACTCTCTCACTCTCTCATGCAGGCACTCTCGCACTCTCTCACGCACGCACTCTCTCACGCACGCACTCTCTTAAGCAAGCACGCTATCATGCAAGCTCTCTCTCAGGCACGCACGCACACATACACTCTCTTACTCTCTCACGCACGCCCTCTCTCGCTCTCTCACGCAGGCACTCTCTCACTCTCTCACGCAGGCACTCTCTCACTCAGACACACTCTCACTCAAGCACACTCTCACTCTCTCACACACGCACACTCTCACTCTCCCACGCACGCACACTCTCACACACTTTCTCACTCACGCATGTACTCTCGCCACTCTCTCAGGCACGTACACTTGCCACTCTCTCACGCAAAACTCTCGCCACTCTCTCAGGCACGTGCACTCTCTCACTCTCTCACGCACGCACTCTCTCACTCTCACGCACGCACTCTCTCACACTCTCACGCACGCACTCTCACTCTCTCGCACGCACACTCTCACTCTCTCACGCACAAACTCTCTCACTCTCTCACACACAAACTCTCTCACTCTCATGCACGCACTCTCTCACTCTCCCATGCATGCACTCTCTCACTCTCTAAGGCACGCACTCTCACTCTCTCCCGCACGCACTCTCTCACTCTCTCATGCACGCACTCTCTCATGCAAGCACTCTCTCACGCACGCACTCTCTCACGCACGCACTCTCTCACGCAAGCACTCTCTCACGCAAGCACTGTCTCAGGCACGCACGCACGCACACACTCTCTTACTCTCTAACGCACGCCCACTCTCACTCTCTCACGCACGCACTCTCTCACTCTCTCACGCACGCACTCTCTCACTCTCACGCACGCACTCTCTCTCTCTCTCACACATGCACTCTCACTCTCTCACGCACGCACTCTCTCACTCTCCCACGCACGCACTCTCTCACTCTCTCATGCAACCACTCTCTCACTCTCTCACGTACGTACTCACACTCTCTAAGGCACGCACTCTCTCACTCTCTCACGCACGCGCTCTCCCTCTCTCACGAACACTCTCACTCTCTCATGCACGCATTCTCTCACTCTCTCAAGCACGCACTCTCTCACTCTCTCACGCACGCACTCTCCCACTCTCTCACGCACGCACTTTCTCACTCTCTCACGCAGGCACTCTCTCACTCTCTCACTCAGGCACTCTCTCACTCTCTAACGCACTCATTCTCTCACTCTCTCACGCACGCACTCTCTCACTCTCTCACGCACGCACTCTCTCACACTCTCACGCACACACTCTCACTCTCTTACGTACGCACACTCTCACTCTCTCACGTACGCACACTCTCACTCTCTCACGCACAAACTTTCTCACTCTCTCACGCACAAACTCTCTCACTCTCTCACACACGCACACTCTCACGCAAGCACTCTCTCAGGCACGCACGCACGCACACACTCTCTTACTCTCTCACGCACGCCCTCTCTCACTCTCACGCACGCACTCTCTCACTCTCACGCACGCACTCTCTCTCTCACGCATACACGCTCACTCTCTCACGCACGCACTCACTCACTATCTCACGCACGCACTCTCTCACGCAAGCACTCTCTCAGGCACGCACGCACGCACACACTCTCTTACTCTCACGCACGCCCTCTCGCACTCTTTCACGCACGCACTCTATCACTCTCTCACGCACGCACTCTCTCACACTCTCACGCACGCACTCTCACTCTCTTACATATGCACACTCTCACTCTCTCACGTACGCACACTCTCACGCACGCACTTTCACTCTCTTACGTACGCACACTCACTCTCTCACGTGGGCACACTCTCACTCTCTCACGCACAAACTCTCTCACTCTCTCATGCACAAACTCTCTCACTCTCTCACGTACGCACTCTCTCACTCTCACGCACGCATTCTCTCACTCTCACGCACGCACTCTCTCACTCTATCACGCATGCACTCTCTCACTATCTATGCACACAGTCTATCACTCTCTCACGCAAGCACTCTCTCACTCTCTCACGCACGCACTCTCTCACGCAGGCACTCTCGCACTCTCTAACGCACGCACTCTATCACTCTCTCATGCAGGCACTCTCTCACTCACACACACTCTCACTCAAGCACACTCTCACTGTCTCACACACGCACACTCTCACTCTCCCACGCACGCACACTCTCACACACTTTCTCACTCACGCATGTACTCTCGCCACTCTCTCAGGCACGTACTCTTGCCACTCTCTCACGCACGTACTCTCGCCACTCTCTCAGGCACATACTCTCGCCACTCTCTCACGCACGCACTCTCTCACACACACACTCTCTCACGCACGCACTCTCACGCACGCAATCTCTCACGCACGCACACTCTCCCACACTTTCTCACTCACGCATGTACTCTCGCCACTCTCTCAGGCACGTACTCTTGCCATTCTCTCAAGCACAAACTCTCACCACTCTCTCACGCACATGCACTCTCTCACTCTCTCACGCACGCACTCTCTCACTCTCATGCACGCACTCTCTCACACTCTCACACACGCACTCTCACTCTCTCACGCACGCACACTCTCACTCTCTCACGCACAAACTCTCTCACTCTCTCACAAACTCTCACTATCACGCACGCACTCTCTCACTCTCTCACGCACGCACTCTCTCACACACTTTCTCACTCTCTCACTCACGCACGCACTCTCTCACTCATGCAAGCACTCTCCCACGCACGCACTCTCTCACGCATGCACACTCTCACACACTTTCACACTCTCTCACTCACGCACGCACTCTCTCACTCATGCAAGCACTCTCCCACGCATGCACTCTCTCACGCACGCACTCTCTCACGCAAGTACTCTCTCAGGCACGCACGCACGCACACACTCTCTTACTCTCTCACGCACGCCCTCTCTCACTCTCTCACGCACGCACTCTCTCACTCTCTCACGCACGCACTCTCTCACACTCTCACGCACGCACTCTCACTCTCTCACGCACGCACTCTCTCACTCTCTCACGCAGGCACTCTCTCATCTCTAACGCACGCACTCTCTCACACTCTCACGCACACACTCTCTCACTCTCTCACACACACTCTCACTCACGCACACTCCCACTCTCTCATTCACACACACTCTCACTCTCTCATGCACGCACTTTCTCACACACGCAGTCACTCACGCACGCAGTCTCTCACGCTCTCATGCACGCACGCTCACATTCACGCACGCACATTCTCACGCACTTTCTTACACTCTCACGCACGCACTCTCTCACGCACGCACACTCTCACTCTCTCACGCATGCACACTCTCACACACTTTCTCACTCACGCATGTAATCTCGCCACTCTGTCAGGCACGTACTCTTGCCACTCTCTCACGCACAAACTCTCGCCACTCTCTCACGCACGTGCACTCTCTCACTCTCTCACGCACAAACACTCTCACTCTCTCACACACAAACTCTCTCACTCTCACGCACGCACTCTCTCACTCTCTAATGCAAGCACTCTCTCACTCTCGAACGCACGCACTCTCTCACTCTCAAACGCAAGTACTCTCTCACGCACGCACACTCACTCTCTCACGCATGCACACTCTCACACACTTACTCACTCTCTCACTCACGCATGCACTCTCTCACGCAAGCTCTCTCTCAGGCACGCACGCACGCACAAACTCTCTTACTCTCTCACGCACGCCCTCTCTCAATCTCTCACGCACGCACTCTCTCACACTCTCATGCACGCACTCTCACTCACTTACGTACGCACACTCTCACTCTCTCACATACGCACACTCTCACTCTCTCACGCAGAAAAACTCTCATTCTCTCACGCACAAACTCTCTCACTCTCTCACGCACACTCTCACTCTCACGCATGCACTCTCTCACTCTCACGCATGCACTCTCTCACTCTCACGCACGCACTCTCTCACTCTCTCACGCACGCACTCTCTCACTCTCACACGCACGCACTCTCTCAGGAACGCACTCTCACTCTCAAGCACGCACTCTCTCACTCTCACGCATGCACTCTCTCACTCTCTCACGCATGCACTCTCTGACTCTCTCACGCACGCACTCTCTCACGCACGCACTCTCACTCTCTTACGCCCGCACTCTCTCACTCTCTCATGCAGGCACTCTCGCACTCTCTCACGCACGCACTCTCTCACGCACGCACTCCCTTAAGCAAGCACGCTATCATGCAAGCTCTCTCTCAGGCACGCACGCACACATACACTCTCTTACTCTCTCACGCACGCCCTCTCTCGCTCTCTCACGCACGCACTCTCTAACTCTCTCATGCACTCACTCTCTCACTCTCTCACGCAGGCACTCTCTCACTCACGCACACTCTCACTCACGCACACTCTCACTCACGCACACTCTCACTCTCTCACGCACGCACACTCGCACTCTCCCACGCACACACACTCTCACACACTTTCTCACTCACGCATGTACTCTCGCCACTCTCTCAGGCACGTACTCGTGCCACTCTCACGCACGCACTCTCTGACACACACACTCTCTCACGCACTTTCTTACTCTCTCACACACGCACACTCTCACACACTTTCTCACTCACGCATGTACTCTCGCCACTCTCTCAGGCACGTACTCTGGCCACTTTCTCAAGCACAAACTCTCGCGACTCTCTCACACACGTGCACTCTCTCACTCTCTCACGCACGCACTCTCTCACTCTCTAAGGCACGCACTCTCTCACTCTCTAATGCACGCACTCTCTCACACACGCACACTCTCACTCTCTCACGCATGCACACTCTCACACACTTTCTCACTCACTCACTCACGCACGCACTCTCTCACTGTCTCATGCAAGCACTCTCACATGCACGCACTCTCTCACGCACGCACTCTCTCACGCAAGCACTCTCTCACGCAAGCACTCTCTCACTCTCTCACGTACGCACTCTCTTACTCTCTCACGCACGCACTCTCTTACTCTCTCACGCATGCACTCTCTCACTCTCACGCACGCACTCTCTTACTCTCTCACGCACGCACTCTCTCACTCTCTAAGGCACGCACTCTCTCACTCTCTCACGCACGCACTCTCTCACTCTCTCACGCACGCACTCTCTCTCTCTCACGCACACTCTCACTCACGCACACTCCCACTCTCTCATTCACACACACTCTCACTCTCTCACGCATGCACACTCTCACACACTTTCTCACTCACGCATGTACTCTCGCCACTCTCTCAGGCACGTACTCTTGCCACTCTCTCACGTACGTACTCTCGCCACTCTCTCACACACGTACTCTCGCCACTCTCTCACGCACGCACTCTCTCACGCATGCAGTCTCTCACTCTCTCATGCACGCACGCTCACATTCACGCACGCTCACTCTCACACACTTTATTACACTCTCACGCACGCACTCTCTCACGCACGCACACTCTCACTCTCTCACGCACGCACACTCTCACACACTTTCTCACTCACGCATGTAATCTCGCCACTCTGTCAGGCGAGTACTCTGGCCACTCTCTCACGCACAAACTCTCGCCACTCTCTCACGCACGTGCACTCTCTCACTCTCTCACGCACAAACACTCTCACTCTCACACACAAACTCTCTCACTCTCACGCATGCACTCTCTCACTCTCGAACGCACTTACTCTCTCACTCTCTAACGCAAGTACTCTCTCACGCACGCACACTCTCACTCTCTCACGCATGCACACTCTCACACACTTTCTCACTCTCTCACTCACGCACGCACTCTCTCATTCTCTCATGCAAGCACTCTCTCACGCAAGCACTCTCTCACGCACGCACTCTATCACGCACGCACTCTCTCACGCATGCACTCTCTCAAGCAAGCACTCTATCACGCAAGCTCTCTCTCAGGCACGCACGCACGCACGCCCTCTCTCACTCTCTCACGCACGCCCTCTCTCACTCTCTCACGCACTCTCTCACACTCTCACGCACGCACTCTAACTCACTTACGTACGCACACTCTCACTCTCTCACGTACGCACACTCTCACTCTCTCACGCAGAAAAACTCTCACTCTCTCACGCACAAATTCTCTCACTCTCTCACGCACGCACTCTCACTCTCTCACGCATGCACTCTCTCACTCTCACGCACGCACTCTCTCACGCACGCACTCTCACTCTCTCACGCACGCACTCTCACTCTCTCACGCATGCACTCTCACTCTCTCATGCATGCACTCTCTCACTCTCTCACGCACGCACTCTCTCACGCACGCACTCGCACTCTCTCACTCACACACACTCTCACTCACGCACACTCTCACTCACGCACACTCTCACTCACGCACACTCTCACTCTCTCACGCACGCACACTCTCACTCTCCCACGCACGCACACTCTCACACACTTTCTCACTCACGCATGTACTCTCGCCGCTCTCTCAGGCACGTACTCTTGCCACTCTCTCACGCACACACTCTCTCACACACGCACTCTCTCACGCACGCAGTCTCTCACTCTCTCATGCACGCACTCTCACATTCACGCATGCACACTATCACGCACTTTCTTACTCTCTCACGCACGCACACTCTCACACACTTTCTCACTCACGCATGTACTCTCGCCACTCTCTCAGGCACGTACTCTTGCCACTTTCTCAAGCATAAACTCTCGCCACTCTCTCACACACGTGCACTCTCTCACTCTCTCACACACAAACTCTCTCACTCTCACGCATGCACTCTCTCACTCTCTCACACACGCACTCTCTCAGACTCTCACGCACGTGCACTCTCACTCTCTTACATACGCACACTCTCACTCTCTCACGCACGAACACTCTCACTCTCTCAAGCACAAACTCTCCCACTCTCTCACACACAAACACTCTCACTCTCACGCACGCTCTCTCTCACTCTCACGCACGCACTCTCTCAATCTCTAACACACGCACTCTCTCACTCTCTAATGCACGCACTCTCTCACACCCGCACACTCTCACTCTCTCATGCATGCACACTCTCACACACTTTCTCAGTCTCTCACTCATGCAAGCACTCTCTCACTCTCTCAAGCAAGCACTCTCACATGCACGCACTCTCTCACGCACGCACTCTCTCACGCAAGCACTCTCTCAGGCACGCACACACGCACACACTCTCAAGCACAAACTCTCTCACTGTCTCACGCATGCAGTCTCTCACTCTCTCACGCACGCACTCTCTCACACTCTGACGCACACACTCTCACTCTCTCACGTACGCACACTCTCACTTTCTCACATACCCACACTCTCACTCTCTCACGCACTAACTCTCTCACTCTCTCACACACGCACTGTCTCACTCTCACGCACGCACTCTCTCACTCTCACGTACGCACTCTCTCACTCTCACGCACGCACTCTCTCACTCTCACGCACGCACTCTCACTCTCTCACGCACGCACTCTCACTCTCTCACGCAAGCACTCACTCACACACTTTCTCACTCACGCATGTACTCTCGCCACTCTCTCAGGCACGTACTCTTGCCACTCTCTCACGCACGTACTCTCGCCACTCTCTCATGCACATACTCTCGCCACTCTCTCACGCACGCACTCTCTCACACACGCACACTCTCACGCACGCAGTCTCTCACTCTCTCATGCACGCATGCTCACATTCACGCACGCACACTCTCACGCACTTTCTTACACTCTCACGCACGCACTCTCTCACGCACGCACACTCTCACTCTCTCACGCACGCACAATCTCACACACTTTCTCACTCACGCATGTAATCTCGCCACTCTCTCAGGCACCTACTCTTGCCACTCTCTCACGCACGTACTCTCGCCACTCTCTCACGCATGCTCTCTCTCACACACGCACTCTCTCACGCACGCAGCCTCTCACTCTCTCATGCACGCACGTTCACATTCACGCACGCACACTCTCACGCACTTTCTTACACTCTCACGCACGCACTCTCTCACGCACGCACACTCTCACTCTCACGCACGCACACTCTCACACACTTTCTCACTCACGCATGTAATCTCGCCACTCTGTCCGGCACGTACTCTTGCCACTCTCTCACGCACAAACTCTCGCCACTCTCTCACGCACGTGCACTCTCTCACTCTCTCACACACAAACACTCTCACTCTCTCACACACAAACTCTCTCACTCTCACGCACGCACTCTCTCACTCTCTAAGGCACGCACTCTCTCACTCTTGAATGCACGCACTCTCTCACTCTCTAACGCAGGTTCTCTCTCACGCACGCACACTCTCACTCTCTCACGCATGCACACGCTCACACACTTTCTCACTCTCTCACTCACGCACGCACTCTATCACTCTCTCATGCAAGCACTCTCTCACGTACGCACCCTCTCACTCTCCCACGCACGCACATTCTCACACACTTTCTCACTCACGCATGTACTCACGCCACTCTCTCAGGCACGTACTCTTGCCACTCTCTCACGCATGTACTCTCGCCACTCTCTCACGCACATACTCTCGCCACTCTCTCACGCACGCACTCTCTCACACACGCACTCTCTCACGCACACAGTCTCTCACTCTCTCATGCACGCACGCTCACATTCACGCACGCACACTTTCACGCACTTTCTTACACTCTCACGCACGCACTCTCTCACGCACGCACACTCTCACTCTCTCACACACGCACACTCTCACACACTTTCTCACTCACGCATGTAATCTCGCCACTCTGTCAGGCACGTACTCTTGCCACTCTCTCATGCACAAACTCTCGCCACTCTCTCACGCATGTGCACTCTCTCACTCTCTCACGCACAAACACTCTCACTCTCTCACACACAAACTCTCTCACTCTCACGCACGCACTCTCTCACTCTCTAAGGCACGCACTCTCTCACTCTCTAACGCAAGTACTCTCTCACGCACGCACACTCACTCTCTCACGCATGCACACTCTCACACACTTTCTCACTCTCACTCACGCACGCACTCTCTCACTCTCTCATGCAAGCACTCTCTCACGCTAGCACTCTCTCATGCACGCATTCTCTCACGCACGCACTCTCTCATGCATGCACTCTCTCAAGCAAGCACTCTCTCAAGCAAGCAGTCTCTCAGGCACGCACGCACGCACACACTCTCTTACTCTCTCACGGACGCCCTCTCTCACTCTCTCACGCACGCACTCTCTCACACTCTCACGCACGCACTCTCACTCACTTACGTACGCACACTCTCACTCTCTCACGCAGAAAAACTCTCACTCTCTCACGCACGCACTCTCTCACTCTCACGCATGCATTCTCTCACTCTCACGCACGCACTCTCTCACTCTCTCACGCACGCACTCTCTCACTCTCTCACGCACGCACTCTCTCACGCACGCACTCTCTCACTCTCTCACGCACGCACTCTCTCACTCTCTCACGGAGGCACTCTCTCACTCTCTAACGCACGCAATCTTTCACTCTCTCACGCAGGCACTCTCTCACTCACGCACACTCTCACTCACGCACACTCTCACTCAGGCACACTCTCACTCACGCACACTGTCACTCTCTCACGCACGCACACTCTCATTCTCCCACGCACGCACACTCTCACACACTTTCTCACTCACACATGTACTCTCGCCACTCTCTTAGGCACGTACTCTTGCCACTCTCTCACGCACGCACTCTCTCACGCACGCAGTCTCTCACTCTCCCATGCACGCACTCTCACATTCGCGCATGCACACTCTCACGCACATTCTTACTCTCTCACGCACGCACACTCTCACACACTTTCTCACTCACGCATGTACTCTCGCCACTCTCTCAGGCACGTACTCTTGCCACTTTCTCAAGCACAAACTCTCGCCACTCTCTCACGCACGTGCACTCTCTCACAATCTCACGCACGCACTCTCTCACTCTCACGCACACACTCTCTCACACTCTCACGCACGCACTCTCTCACTCTCTCACGCACGCACACTTTCACTCTCTCACGCAAAAACTCTCTCACTCTCTCACGCACAAATTCTCTCAATCTCACGCACGCACTCTCTCACTCTCTCACGCACAAAACCTCTCACTCTCTCAAGCAAAAACTCTCTCACTCTCTCACACACAAACACTCTCACTCTCACGCACGCTCTCTCTCACTCTCACGCACGCACTCTCTCACTCTCTAAGGCACGCACTCTCTCACTCTCTAACGCACGCACTCTCTCCTCCATAATGCACGCACTCTCTCACACATGCACGCTCTCACTCTCTCACGCATGCACACTCTCACACACTTTCTCACTCTCTCACTCACACACGCACTCTCTCACTCTCTCATGCAAGCACTCTCACACGCACGCACTCTCTCACGCATGCACACTCTCACGCACGCACTCTCTCACGCACGCACTCACTCACGCAAGCACTCTCTCACGCAAGCACTCTCTCAGGCAGGCATGCACGCACACACTCTCTTACACTCTCAAGCACAAACACTCTCACTCTCTCACGCACGCAGTCTCTCACTCTCTCACGTACGCACACTCTCACTTTCTCACATACCCACACTCTCACTCTCTCACGCACAAACTCTCTCACTCTCTCACACACAAACTCTCTCACTCTCACGCACGCACTCTCTCACTCTCTCACGCACGCACTCTCTCAGACTCTCACGCACGTGCACTCTCACTCTCTTACGTACGCACACTCTCACTCTCTCACGCATGAACACTCTCACTCTCTCAAGCACAAACTCTCTCACTCTCACACACAAACACTCTCACTCTTACACACGCTCTCTCTCACTCTCACGCACGCACTCTCTCACTCTCTAAGGCACGCAATCCCTCAATCTCTAATGCACGCACTCTCTCACAAACGCACACTCTCACTCTCTCACGCATGCACCCTCTGACACACTTTCTCACTCTCTCACTCACGCACGCACTCTCTCACTCTCTCATGCAGGCAACTCTCACACGCACGCACTCTCTCACGCCCACACTCTCTCACGCAAGCACTCTCTCACGCAAGCAATCTCTCAGGCACGCATGCACGCACACACTCTCTTACACTCTCAAGCACAAATTCTCTCACTCTCTCACGCACGCAGTCTCTCACTCTCTCACGCACGCACTCTCTCACACTCTCACGCACGCACTCTCTCACACTCTCACGCACTCGCTCTCACTCTCTCACGTACGCACACTCCCACTTTCTCACATACCCACACTCTCACTCTCTCACGCACAAACTCTCTCACTCTCTCACACAAGCACTCTCTCACTCTCACGCACGCACTCTCTCACTCTCAGGCACGCACTCTCTCAATCTCTCACGCACGCACTCTCACTCTCACGTACGCACACTCTCACTCTCTCATGCAGAAAAAGTCTCACTCTCTCACGCACAAACTCTCTCACTCTCTCACACACGCACTCTCTCACTCTCACGCAAGCACTCTCTCACTCTCACGCAAGCACTCTCTCACTCTCACGCACGCACTCTCTCAATCTCTCACGCACGCACTCACTCTCTCACGCACGCACTCTCTCACTCTCTCACGCACGCACTCTCTCACTCTCACGCACACACTGCCTCACACACTTTCTCACTCACGCATGTACTCTCGCCACTCTCTCAGGCACGTACTCTTGCCACTCTCTCACGCACGTACTCTCGCCACTCTCTCAGGCACATACTCTCGCCACTCTCTCACGCATGCACTCTCTCACACACGCACTCTCTCACGCACGCAGTCACTCACTCTCTCATGCACGCACACTCACATTCACGCACGCACACTCTCACGCACTGTCTTACTCTCTAACGCATGCACTCTCTCAGGCTCGCACACTCTCACTCTCTCACGCATGCACACTCTCACACACTTTCTCACTCAAGCATGTACTCTCGCCACTCTCTCAGGCACAAACTCTCGCCACTCTCTCACGCACGTGCACTCTCTCACACTCTCACGCACGCACTCTCTCACTCTCACGCACGCACTCTCTCACACTCTCACGCACGCACTCTTACTCTCTCACGCATGCACACTCTCACACTCTCTCGCACACAAACTCTCTCACTCTCACGCACGCACTCTCTCACTCTCACGCACGCACTCTCTCACTCTCTCACGCACGCACTCTCTCACTCTCTAAGGCATGCACACTCTCGCACACTTTCTCACTCACTCACGCACGCACTCTCTCACTCTCTCATGCAAGCAGTCTCTCATGCACGCACTCTGTCATGCAGGCACTCTCTCACGCACGCACTATCTCACGCACGAACTCTCTCACGCATGCACTCTCTCACTCTCTCACGCACGCACTCTCTCACTCTCTCACGCACAAACACTCTCACTCTCTCACACACAAACTCTCTCACTCTCACGCACGCACTCTCTCACTCTCTAATGCAAGCACTCTCTCACTCTCGAACGCACGCACTCTCTCACTCTCTAACGCAAGTACTCTCTCACGCACGCACACTCACTCTCTCACGCATGCACACTCACACACTTTCTCACCCTCTCACTCACGCATGCACTCTCTCACGCAAGCTCTCTCTCAGGCACGCACGCACGCACACACTCTCTTACTCTCTCACGCACGCCCTCTCTCACTCTCTCACGCACACACTCTCTCACACTCTCATGCACGCACTCTCACTCACTTACGTACGCACACTCTCACTCTCTCACATACGCACACTCTCACTCTCTCACGCAGAAAAACTCTCATTCTCTCACGCACAAACTCTCTCACTTTCTCACGCACACACTCTCTCACTCTCACGCATGCACTCTCTCACTCTCACGCATGCACTCTCTCACTCTCACGCACGCACTCTCTCACTCTCTCACGCACGCACTCTCTCACTCTCACACGCACGCACTCTCTCAGGAACGCACTCTCACTCTCAAGCACGCACTCTCTCACTCTCACGCATGCACTCTCTCACTCTCTCACGCATGCACTCTCTCACTCTCTCACGCATGCACTCTCTCACTCTCTCACGCACGCACTCTCTCACGCACGCACTATCTCACGCACGCACTCTCACTCTCTCACGCACGCACTCTCACTCTCTCATGCAGGCACTCTCGCACTCTCTCACGCATGCACTCTCTCACGCACGCACTCTCTCACGCACGCACGCTATCATGCAAGCTCTCTCTCAGGCACGCACGCACACACTCTCTTACTCTCTCACGCACGCCCTCTCTCGCTCTCTCACGCACGCACTCTCTCACTCTCTCACGCACTCACTCTCTCACTCTCTCACGCAGGCACTCTCTCACTCACGCACACTCTCACTCACGCACACTCTCACTCACGCACACTCTCACTCTCTCACGCACGCACACTCGCACTCTCCCACGCACACACACTCTCACACACTTTCTCACTCACGCATGTACTCTCGCCACTCTCTCAGGCACGTACTCGTGCCACTCTCTCACGCACGCACTCTCTGACACACACACTCTCTCACGCACTTTCTTACTCTCTCACACACGCACACTCTCACACACTTTCTCACTCACGCATGTACTCTCGCCACTCTCTCAGGCACGTACTCTGGCCACTTTCTCAAGCACAAACTCTAGCGACTCTCTCACACACGTGCACTCTCTCACTCTCTCAAACACGCACTCTCTCACTCTCTAAGGCATGCACTCTCTCACTCTCTAACGCACGCACTCTCTCACTCTCTAATGCACGCACTCTCTCACACACGCACACTCTCACTCTCTCACGCATGCACACTCTCACACACTTTCTCACTCACTCACTCACGCACGCACTCTCTCACTGTCTCATGCAAGCACTCTCACATGCACGCACTCTCTCACGCACGCACTCTCTCACGCAAGCACTCTCTCACGCAAGCACTCTCTCACTCTCATGTACGCACTCTCACTATCTCACGCACGCACTCTCTCACACTCTCACGCACTCTCTCACACTCTCACGCACGCACTCTCTTACTCTCTCACGCACGCACTCTCTCACTCTCTAAGGCACGCACTCTCTCACTCTCTCATGCACGCACTCTCTCACTCTCTCACGCACGCACTCTCTCACTCTCTCACGCACGCACTCTCTCTCTCTAACGCACGCACTCTCTCACACTCTCACGCACGCACTCTCTCACTCTCTCATGCACACTCTCACTCACGCACACTCCCACTCTCTCATTCACACACACTCTCACTCTCTCACGCATGCACACTCTCACACACTTTCTCACTCACGCATTTACTCTCGCCACTCTCTCAGGCACGTACTCTTGCCACTCTCTCACGCACGTACTCTCGCCACTCTCTCACGCACGTACTCTCGCCACTCTCTCACGCACGCCCTCTCTCACGCATGCAGTCTCTCACTCTCTCATGCACGCACGCTCACATTCACGCACGCTCACTCTCACACACTTTATTACACTCTCACGCACGCACTCTCTCACGCACGCACACTCACACTCTCTCACGCACGCACACTCTCACACACTTTCTCACTCACGCATGTAATCTCGCCACTCTGTCAGGCTCGTACTCTGGCCACTCTCTCACGCACAAACTCTCGCCACTCTCTCACGCACGTGCACTCTCTCACTCTCTCACGCACAAACACTCTCACTCTCACACACAAACTCTCTCACTCTCACGCATGCACTCTCTCACTCTCGAACGCACTTACTCTCTCACTCTCTAACGCAAGTACTCTCTCACGCACGCACACTCTCACTCTCTCACGCATGCACACTCTCACACACTTTCTCACTCTCTCACTCACGCACGCACTCTCTCATTCTCTCATGCAAGCACTCTCTCACGCAAGCACTCTCTCACGCACGCACTCTCTCACGCACGCACTCTCTCACGCACGCACTCTCTCACGCATGCACTCTCTCACGCATGCACTCTCTCAAGCAAGCACTCTATCACGCAAGCTCTCTCTCAGGCACGCACGCACGCACACACTCTCTTACTCTCTCACGCACGCCCTCTCTCACTCTCTCACGCACTCTCTCACACTCTCACGCACGCACTCTAACTCACTTACGTACGCACACTCTCACTCTCTCACGTACGCACACTCTCACTCTCTCACGCAGAAAAACTCTCACTCTCTCACGCACAAATTCTCTCACTCTCTCACGCACGCACTCTCACTCTCTCACGCACGCACTCTCTCACTCTCTCACGCACGCACTCTCTCACGCACGCACTCTCACTCTCTCACGCACGCACTCTCACTCTCTCACGCATGCACTCTCTCACTCTCTCATGCACGCACTCTCTCACGCACGCACTCTCACTCTCTCACGCACGCACTCTCTCACTCTCTAACGCACGCACTCTCTAACTCTCTCACGCAGGCACTCTCTCACTCACGCAAACTCTCACTCACGCACACTCTCACTCACGCACACTCTCACTCACGCACACTCTCACTCTCTCACGCACGCACACTCTCACTCTCCCACGCACGCACACTCTCACACACTTTCTCACTCACGCATGTACTCTCGCCGCTCTCTCAGGCACGTACTCTTGCCACTCTCTCACGCACACACTCTCTCACACACGCACTCTCTCACGCACGCAGTCTCTCACTCTCTCATGCACGCACTCTCACATTCACGCATGCACACTATCACGCACTTTCTTACTCTCTCACGCACGCACACTCTCACACACTTTCTCACTCACGCATGTACTCTCGCCACTCTCTCAGGCACGTACTCTTGCCACTTTCTCAAGCATAAACTCTCGCCACTCTCTCACACACGTGCACTCTCTCACTCTCTCACACACAAACTCTCTCACTCTCACGCATGCACTCTCTCACTCTCTTACGTACGCACACTCTCACTCTCTCACGCACGAACACTCTCACTCTCTCAAGCACAAACTCTCCCACTCTCTCACACACAAACACTCTCACTCTCACGCACGCTCTCTCTCACTCTCACGCACGCACTCTCTCACTCTCTAATGCACGCACTCTCTCACACCCGCACACTCTCACTCTCTCATGCATGCACACTCTCACACACTTTCTCAGTCTCTCACTCACGCACGCACTCTCTCACTCTCTCAAGCAAGCACTCTCACACGCACGCACTCTCTCACGCACGCACTCTCTCACGCAAGCACTCTCTCAGGCACACACACACGCACACACTCTCAAGCACAAACTCTCTCACTGTCTCACGCATGCAGTCTCTCACTCTCTCACGCACGCACTCTCTCACACTCTGACGCACACACTCTCACTCTCTCACGTACGCACACTCTCACTTTCTCACATACCCACACTCTCACTCTCTCACGCACTAACTCTCTCACTCTCTAACACACGCACTGTCTCACTCTCACGCACGCACTCTCTCACTCTCACGTACGCACTCTCTCACTCTCACGCACGCACTCTCACTCTCTCACGCACGCACTCTCACTCTCTCACACAAGCACTCACTCACACACTTTCTCACTCACGCATGTACTCTCGCCACTCTCTCAGGCACGTACTCTTGCCACTCTCTCACGCATGTACTCTCGCCACTCTCTCATGCACATACTCTCGTCACTCTCTCACGCACGCACTCTCTCACACACGCACTCTCTCACGCACGCAGTCTCTCACGCACGCAGTCTCTCACTCTCTCATGCACGCATGCTCACATTCACGCACGCACACTCTCACGCACTTTCTTACACTCTCACGCACGCACTCTCTCACGCACGCACACTCTCACTCTCTCACGCACGCACAATCTCACACACTTTCTCACTCACGCATGTAATCTCGCCACTCTCTCAGGCACGTACTCTTGCCACTCTCTCACGCACGTACTCTCGCCACTCTCTCACGCATGCTCTCTCTCACACACGCACTCTCTCACGCACGCAGCCTCTCACTCTCTCATGCACGCACGTTCACATTCACGCACGCACACTCTCACGCACTTTCTTACACTCTCACGCACGCACTCTCTCACGTACGCACACTCTCACTCTCTCAAGCACGCACACTCTCACACACTTTCTCACTCACGCATGTAATCTCGCCACTCTGTCCGGCACGTACTCTTGCCACTCTCTCACGCACAAACTCTCGCCACTCTATCACGCACGTGCACTCTCTCACTCTCTCACACACAAACACTCTCACTCTCTCACACACAAACTCTCTCACTCTCTCACACACAAACTCTCTCACTCTCACGCACGCACTCTCTCACTCTCTAAGGCACGCACTCTCTCACTCTTGAATGCACGCACTCTCTCACTCTCTAACGCAGGTTCTCTCTCACGCACGCACACTCTCACTCTCTCACGCATGCACACGCTCACACACTTTCTCACTCTCTCACTCACGCACGCACTCTATCACTCTCTCATGCAAGCACTCTCTCACGTACGCACCCTCTCACTCTCCCACGCACGCACATTCTCACACACTTTCTCACTCACGCATGTACTCACGCCACTCTCTCAGGCACGTACTCTTGCCACTCTCTCACGCATGTACTCTCGCCACTCTCTCACGCACATACTCTCGCCACTCTCTCACGCACGCACTCTCTCACACACGCACTCTCTCACGCACACAGTCTCTCACTCTCTCATGCACGCACGCTCACATTCACGCACGCACACTCTCACGCACTTTCTTACACTCTCACGCACGCACTCTCTCACGCACGCACACTCTCACTCTCTCACACACGCACACTCTCACACACTTTCTCACTCACGCATGTAATCTCGCCACTCTGTCAGGCACGTACTCTTGCCACTCTCTCATGCACAAACTCTCGCCACTCTCTCACGCATGTGCACTCTCTCACTCTCTCACGCACAAACACTCTCACTCTCTCACACACAAACTCTCTCACTCTCACGCACGCACTCTCTCACTCTCTAAGGCACGCACTCTCTCACTCTCTAACGCAAGTACTCTCTCACGCACGCACACTCACTCTCTCACGCATGCACACTCTCACACACTTTCTCACTCTCACTCACGCACGCACTCTCTCACTCTCTCATGCAAGCACTCTCTCACGCTAGCACTCTCTCATGCACGCATTCTCTCACGCACGCACTCTCTCATGCATGCACTCTCTCAAGCAAGCACTCTCTCAAGCAAGCAGTCTCTCAGGCACGCACGCACGCACACACTCTCTTACTCTCTCACGGACGCCCTCTCTCACTCTCTCACGCACGCACTCTCTCACACTCTCACGCACGCACTCTCACTCACTTACGTACGCACACTCTCACTCTCTCACGCAGAAAAACTCTCACTCTCTCACGCACAAACTCTCTCACTCTCTCACGCACGCACTCTCTCACTCTCACGCATGCATTCTCTCACTCTCACGCACGCACTCTCTCACTCTCTCACGCACGCACTCTCTCACTCTCTCACGCACGCACTCTCTCACGCACGCACTCTCTCACTCTCTCACGCACGCACTCTCTCACTCTCTCACGCAGGCACTCTCTCACTCTCTAACGCACGCAATCTTTCACTCTCTCACGCAGGCACTCTCTCACTCACGCACACTCTCACTCACGCACACTCTCACTCAGGCACACTCTCACTCACGCACACTGTCACTCTCTCACGCACGCACACTCTCATTCTCCCACGCACGCACACTCTCACACACTTTCTCACTCACACATGTACTCTCGCCACTCTCTTAGGCACGTACTCTTGCCACTCTCTCACGCACGCACTCTCTCACGCACGCAGTCTCTCACTCTCCCATGCACGCACTCTCACATTCGCGCATGCACACTCTCACGCACATTCTTACTCTCTCACGCACGCACACTCTCACACACTTTCTCACTCACGCATGTACTCTCGCCACTCTCTCAGGCACGTACTCTTGCCACTTTCTCAAGCACAAACTCTCGCCACTCTCTCACGCACGTGCACTCTCTCACAATCTCACGCACGCACTCTCTCACTCTCACGCACACACTCTCTCACACTCTCACGCACGCACTCTCTCACTCTCTCACGCACGCACACTTTCACTCTCTCACGCAAAAACTCTCTCACTCTCTCACGCACAAATTCTCTCAATCTCACGCACGCACTCTCTCACTCTCTCACGCACAAAACCTCTCACTCTCTCAAGCAAAAACTCTCTCACTCTCTCACACACAAACACTCTCACTCTCACGCACGCTCTCTCTCACTCTCACGCACGCACTCTCTCACTCTCTAAGGCACGCACTCTCTCACTCTCTAACGCACGCACTCTCTCCTCCATAATGCACGCACTCTCTCACACATGCACGCTCTCACTCTCTCACGCATGCACACTCTCACACACTTTCTCACTCTCTCACTCACACACGCACTCTCTCACTCTCTCATGCAAGCACTCTCACACGCACGCACTCTCTCACGCATGCACACTCTCACGCACGCACTCTCTCACGCACGCACTCACTCACGCAAGCACTCTCTCACGCAAGCACTCTCTCAGGCAGGCATGCACGCACACACTCTCTTACACTCTCAAGCACAAACACTCTCACTCTCTCACGCACGCAGTCTCTCACTCTCTCACGTACGCACACTCTCACTTTCTCACATACCCACACTCTCACTCTCTCACGCACAAACTCTCTCACTCTCTCACACACAAACTCTCTCACTCTCACGCACGCACTCTCTCACTCTCTCACGCACGCACTCTCTCAGACTCTCACGCACGTGCACTCTCACTCTCTTACGTACGCACACTCTCACTCTCTCACGCATGAACACTCTCACTCTCTCAAGCACAAACTCTCTCACTCTCACACACAAACACTCTCACTCTTACACACGCTCTCTCTCACTCTCACGCACGCACTCTCTCACTCTCTAAGGCACGCAATCCCTCAATCTCTAATGCACGCACTCTCTCACAAACGCACACTCTCACTCTCTCACGCATGCACCCTCTGACACACTTTCTCACTCTCTCACTCACGCACGCACTCTCTCACTCTCTCATGCAGGCAACTCTCACACGCACGCACTCTCTCACGCCCACACTCTCTCACGCAAGCACTCTCTCACGCAAGCAATCTCTCAGGCACGCATGCACGCACACACTCTCTTACACTCTCAAGCACAAATTCTCTCACTCTCTCACGCACGCAGTCTCTCACTCTCTCACGCACGCACTCTCTCACACTCTCACGCACGCACTCTCTCACACTCTCACGCACTCGCTCTCACTCTCTCACGTACGCACACTCCCACTTTCTCACATACCCACACTCTCACTCTCTCACGCACAAACTCTCTCACTCTCTCACACAAGCACTCTCTCACTCTCACGCACGCACTCTCTCACTCTCAGGCACGCACTCTCTCAATCTCTCACGCACGCACTCTCACTCTCACGTACGCACACTCTCACTCTCTCATGCAGAAAAAGTCTCACTCTCTCACGCACAAACTCTCTCACTCTCTCACACACGCACTCTCTCACTCTCACGCAAGCACTCTCTCACTCTCACGCAAGCACTCTCTCACTCTCACGCACGCACTCTCTCAATCTCTCACGCACGCACTCACTCTCTCACGCACGCACTCTCTCACTCTCTCACGCACGCACTCTCTCACTCTCACGCACACACTGCCTCACACACTTTCTCACTCACGCATGTACTCTCGCCACTCTCTCAGGCACGTACTCTTGCCACTCTCTCACGCACGTACTCTCGCCACTCTCTCAGGCACATACTCTCGCCACTCTCTCACGCATGCACTCTCTCACACACGCACTCTCTCACGCACGCAGTCACTCACTCTCTCATGCACGCACACTCACATTCACGCACGCACACTCTCACGCACTTTCTTACTCTCTAACGCATGCACTCTCTCAGGCTCGCACACTCTCACTCTCTCACGCATGCACACTCTCACACACTTTCTCACTCAAGCATGTACTCTCGCCACTCTCTCAGGCACAAACTCTCGCCACTCTCTCACGCACGTGCACTCTCTCACACTCTCACGCACGCACTCTCTCACTCTCATGCACGCACTCTCTCACACTCTCACGCACGCACTCTTACTCTCTCACGCATGCACACTCTCACACTCTCACGCACAAACTCTCTCACTCTCTCGCACACAAACTCTCTCACTCTCACGCACGCACTCTCTCACTCTCTCACGCACGCACTCTCTCACTCTCTAAGGCATGCACACTCTCGCACACTTTCTCACTCACTCACGCACGCACTCTCTCACTCTCTCATGCAAGCAGTCTCTTATGCACGCACTCTGTCATGCAGGCACTCTCTCACGCACGCACTATCTCACGCACGAACTCTCTCACGCATGCACTCTCTCACTCTCTCACGCACGCACTCTCTCACTCTCTCACGCACAAACACTCTCACTCTCTCACACACAAACTCTCTCACTCTCACGCACGCACTCTCTCACTCTCTAATGCAAGCACTCTCTCACTCTCGAACGCACGCACTCTCTCACTCTCTAACGCAAGTACTCTCTCACGCACGCACACTCACTCTCTCACGCATGCACACTCTCACACACTTTCTCACCCTCTCACTCACGCATGCACTCTCTCACGCAAGCTCTCTCTCAGGCACGCACGCACGCACACACTCTCTTACTCTCTCACGCACGCCCTCTCTCACTCTCTCACGCACACACTCTCTCACACTCTCATGCACGCACTCTC
Source organism: Carcharodon carcharias (assembly GCF_017639515.1). Lineage (NCBI taxonomy): Eukaryota > Metazoa > Chordata > Chondrichthyes > Lamniformes > Lamnidae > Carcharodon > Carcharodon carcharias. The sequence goes on along the minus strand of NC_054487.1, from coordinate 43,389,354 downwards.
ACTCACTTACGTACGTACACTCTCACTCTCTCACATACGCACACTCTCACTCTCTCACGCAGAAAAACTCTCATTCTCTCACGCACAAACTCTCTCACTTTCTCACGCACACACTCTCTCACTCTCACGCATGCACTCTCTCACTCTCACGGATGCACTCTCTCACTCTCACGCACGCACTCTCTCACTCTCTCACGCACGCACTCTCTCACTCTCACACGCACGCACTCTCTCAGGAACGCACTCTCACTCTCAAGCACGCACTCTCTCACTCTCACGCATGCACTCTCTCACTCTCTCACGCATGCACTCTCTCACTCTCTCACGCATGCACTCTCTCACTCTCTCACGCACGCACTCTCTCACGCACGCACTATCTCACGCACGCACTCTCACTCTCTCACGCACGCACTCTCACTCTCTCATGCAGGCACTCTCGCACTCTCTCACGCACGCACTCTCTCACGCACGCACTCTCTCACGCACGCACGCTATCATGCAAGCTCTCTCTCAGGCACGCACGCACACACTCTCTTACTCTCTCACGCACGCCCTCTCTCGCTCTCTCACGCACGCACTCTCTCACTCTCTCACGCACTCACTCTCTCACTCTCTCACGCAGGCACTCTCTCACTCACGCACACTCTCACTCACGCACACTCTCACTCACGCACACTCTCACTCTCTCACGCACGCACACTCGCACTCTCCCACGCACACACACTCTCACACACTTTCTCACTCACGCATGTACTCTCGCCACTCTCTCAGGCACGTACTCGTGCCACTCTCTCACGCACGCACTCTCTGACACACACACTCTCTCACGCACTTTCTTACTCTCTCACGCACGCACACTCTCACACACTTTCTCACTCACGCATGTACTCTCGCCACTCTCTCAGGCACGTACTCTGGCCACTTTCTCAAGCACAAACTCTAGCGACTCTCTCACACACGTGCACTCTCTCACTCTCTCAAACACGCACTCTCTCACTCTCTAAGGCATGCACTCTCTCACTCTCTAACGCACGCACTCTCTCACTCTCTAATGCACGCACTCTCTCACACACGCACACTCTCACTCTCTCACGCATGCACACTCTCACACACTTTCTCACTCACTCACTCACGCACGCACTCTCTCACTGTCTCATGCAAGCACTCTCACATGCACGCACTCTCTCACGCACGCACTCTCTCACGCAAGCACTCTCTCACGCAAGCACTCTCTCACTCTCATGTACGCACTCTCACTATCTCACGCACGCACTCTCTCACACTCTCACGCACTCTCTCACACTCTCACGCACGCACTCTCTTACTCTCTCACGCACGCACTCTCTCACTCTCTAAGGCACGCACTCTCTCACTCTCTCATGCACGCACTCTCTCACTCTCTCACGCACGCACTCTCTCACTCTCTCACGCACGCACTCTCTCTCTCTAACGCACGCACTCTCTCACACTCTCACGCACGCACTCTCTCACTCTCTCATGCACACTCTCACTCACGCACACTCCCACTCTCTCATTCACACACACTCTCACTCTCTCACGCATGCACACTCTCACACACTTTCTCACTCACGCATTTACTCTCGCCACTCTCTCAGGCACGTACTCTTGCCACTCTCTCACGCACGTACTCTCGCCACTCTCTCACGCACGTACTCTCGCCACTCTCTCACGCACGCCCTCTCTCACGCATGCAGTCTCTCACTCTCTCATGCACGCACGCTCACATTCACGCACGCTCACTCTCACACACTTTATTACACTCTCACGCACGCACTCTCTCACGCACGCACACTCACACTCTCTCACGCACGCACACTCTCACACACTTTCTCACTCACGCATGTAATCTCGCCACTCTGTCAGGCTCGTACTCTGGCCACTCTCTCACGCACAAACTCTCGCCACTCTCTCACGCACGTGCACTCTCTCACTCTCTCACGCACAAACACTCTCACTCTCACACACAAACTCTCTCACTCTCACGCATGCACTCTCTCACTCTCGAACGCACTAACTCTCTCACTCTCTAACGCAAGTACTCTCTCACGCACGCACACTCTCACTCTCTCACGCATGCACACTCTCACACACTTTCTCACTCTCTCACTCACGCACGCACTCTCTCATTCTCTCATGCAAGCACTCTCTCACGCAAGCACTCTCTCACGCACGCACTCTCTCACGCACGCACTCTCTCACGCATGCACTCTCTCAAGCAAGCACTCTATCACGCAAGCTCTCTCTCAGGCACGCACGCACGCACACACTCTCTTACTCTCTCACGCACGCCCTCTCTCACTCTCTCACGCACTCTCTCACACTCTCACGCACGCACTCTAACTCACTTACGTACGCACACTCTCACTCTCTCACGTACGCACACTCTCACTCTCTCACGCAGAAAAACTCTCACTCTCTCACGCACAAATTCTCTCACTCTCTCACGCACGCACTCTCACTCTCTCACGCATGCACTCTCTCACTCTCTCACGCACGCACTCTCTCACGCACGCACTCTCACTCTCTCACGCACGCACTCTCACTCTCTCACGCATGCACTCTCTCACTCTCTCACGCACGCACTCTCTCACGCACGCACTCTCACTCTCTCACGCACGCACTCTCTCACTCTCTAACGCACGCACTCTCTAACTCTCTCACGCAGGCACTCTCTCACTCACGCAAACTCTCACTCACGCACACTCTCACTCACGCACACTCTCACTCTCTCACGCACGCACACTCTCACTCTCCCACGCACGCACACTCTCACACACTTTCTCACTCACGCATGTACTCTCGCCGCTCTCTCAGGCACGTACTCTTGCCACTCTCTCACGCACACACTCTCTCACACACGCACTCTCTCACGCACGCAGTCTCTCACTCTCTCATGCACGCACTCTCACATTCACGCATGCACACTATCACGCACTTTCTTACTCTCTCACGCACGCACACTCTCACACACTTTCTCACTCACGCATGTACTCTCGCCACTCTCTCAGGCACGTACTCTTGCCACTTTCTCAAGCATAAACTCTCGCCACTCTCTCACACACGTGCACTCTCTCACTCTCTCACACACAAACTCTCTCACTCTCACGCATGCACTCTCTCACTCTCTTACGTACGCACACTCTCACTCTCTCACGCACGAACACTCTCACTCTCTCAAGCACAAACTCTCCCACTCTCTCACACACAAACACTCTCACTCTCACGCACGCTCTCTCTCACTCTCACGCACGCACTCTCTCACTCTCTAACACACGCACTCTCTCACTCTCTAATGCACGCACTCTCTCACACCCGCACACTCTCACTCTCTCATGCATGCACACTCTCACACACTTTCTCAGTCTCTCACTCACGCACGCACTCTCTCACTCTCTCAAGCAAGCACTCTCACACGCACGCACTCTCTCACGCACGCACTCTCTCACGCAAGCACTCTCTCAGGCACACACACACGCACACACTCTCAAGCACAAACTCTCTCACTGTCTCACGCATGCAGTCTCTCACTCTCTCACGCACGCACTCTCTCACACTCTGACGCACACACTCTCACTCTCTCACGTACGCACACTCTCACTTTCTCACATACCCACACTCTCACTCTCTCACGCACTAACTCTCTCACTCTCTAACACACGCACTGTCTCACTCTCACGCACGCACTCTCTCACTCTCACGTACGCACTCTCTCACTCTCACGCACGCACTCTCACTCTCTCACGCAGGCACTCTCACTCTCTCACACAAGCACTCACTCACACACTTTCTCACTCACGCATGTACTCTCGCCACTCTCTCAGGCACGTACTCTTGCCACTCTCTCACGCACGTACTCTCGCCACTCTCTCAGGCACGTACTCTTGCCACTCTCTCACGCACGTACTCTCGCCACTCTCTCACGCACGTACTCTCGCCACTCTCTCACGCACGCCCTCTCTCACGCATGCAGTCTCTCACTCTCTCATGCACGCACGCTCACATTCACGCACGCTCACTCTCACACACTTTATTACACTCTCACGCACGCACTCTCTCACGCACGCACACTCACACTCTCTCACGCACGCACACTCTCACACACTTTCTCACTCACGCATGTAATCTCGCCACTCTGTCAGGCTCGTACTCTGGCCACTCTCTCACGCACAAACTCTCGCCACTCTCTCACGCACGTGCACTCTCTCACTCTCTCACGCACAAACACTCTCACTCTCACACACAAACTCTCTCACTCTCACGCATGCACTCTCTCACTCTCGAACGCACTTACTCTCTCACTCTCTAACGCAAGTACTCTCTCACGCACGCACACTCTCAATCTCTCACGCATGCACACTCTCACACACTTTCTCACTCTCTCACTCACGCACGCACTCTCTCATTCTCTCATGCAAGCACTCTCTCACGCAAGCACTCTCTCACGCACGCACTCTCTCACGCACGCACTCTCTCACGCATGCACTCTCTCAAGCAAGCACTCTATCACGCAAGCTCTCTCTCAGGCACGCACGCACGCACACACTCTCTTACTCTCTCACGCACGCCCTCTCTCACTCTCTCACGCACTCTCTCACACTCTCACGCACGCACTCTAACTCACTTACGTACGCACACTCTCACTCTCTCACGTACGCACACTCTCACTCTCTCACGCAGAAAAACTCTCACTCTCTCACGCACAAATTCTCTCACTCTCTCACGCACGCACTCTCACTCTCTCACGCATGCACTCTCTCACTCTCTCACGCACGCACTCTCTCACGCACGCACTCTCACTCTCTCACGCACGCACTCTCACTCTCTCACGCATGCACTCTCTCACTCTCTCACGCACGCACTCTCTCACGCACGCACTCTCACTCTCTCACGCACGCACTCTCTCACTCTCTAACGCACGCACTCTCTAACTCTCTCACGCAGGCACTCTCTCACTCACGCAAACTCTCACTCACGCACACTCTCACTCACGCACACTCTCACTCTCTCACGCACGCACACTCTCACTCTCCCACGCACGCACACTCTCACACACTTTCTCACTCACGCATGTACTCTCGCCGCTCTCTCAGGCACGTACTCTTGCCACTCTCTCACGCACACACTCTCTCACACACGCACTCTCTCACGCACGCAGTCTCTCACTCTCTCATGCACGCACTCTCACATTCACGCATGCACACTATCACGCACTTTCTTACTCTCTCACGCACGCACACTCTCACACACTTTCTCACTCACGCATGTACTCTCGCCACTCTCTCAGGCACGTACTCTTGCCACTTTCTCAAGCATAAACTCTCGCCACTCTCTCACACACGTGCACTCTCTCACTCTCTCACACACAAACTCTCTCACTCTCACGCATGCACTCTCTCACTCTCTTACGTACGCACACTCTCACTCTCTCACGCACGAACACTCTCACTCTCTCAAGCACAAACTCTCCCACTCTCTCACACACAAACACTCTCACTCTCACGCACGCTCTCTCTCACTCTCACGCACGCACTCTCTCACTCTCTAACACACGCACTCTCTCACTCTCTAATGCACGCACTCTCTCACACCCGCACACTCTCACTCTCTCATGCATGCACACTCTCACACACTTTCTCAGTCTCTCACTCACGCACGCACTCTCTCACTCTCTCAAGCAAGCACTCTCACACGCACGCACTCTCTCACGCACGCACTCTCTCACGCAAGCACTCTCTCAGGCACACACACACGCACACACTCTCAAGCACAAACTCTCTCACTGTCTCACGCATGCAGTCTCTCACTCTCTCACGCACGCACTCTCTCACACTCTGACGCACACACTCTCACTCTCTCACGTACGCACACTCTCACTTTCTCACATACCCACACTCTCACTCTCTCACGCACTAACTCTCTCACTCTCTAACACACGCACTGTCTCACTCTCACGCACGCACTCTCTCACTCTCACGTACGCACTCTCTCACTCTCACGCACGCACTCTCACTCTCTCACGCACGCACTCTCACTCTCTCACACAAGCACTCACTCACACACTTTCTCACTCACGCATGTACTCTCGCCACTCTCTCAGGCACGTACTCTTGCCACTCTCTCACGCACGTACTCTCGCCACTCTCTCACGCACATACTCTCGCCACTCTCTCATGCACATACTCTCGCCACTCTCTCACGCACGCACTCTCTCACACACGCACTCTCTCACGCACGCAGTCTCTCACGCACGCAGTCTCTCACTCTCTCATGCACGCATGCTCACATTCACGCACGCACACTCTCACGCACTTTCTTACACTCTCACGCACGCACTCTCTCACGCACGCACACTCTCACTCTCTCACGCACGCACAATCTCACACACTTTCTCACTCACGCATGTAATCTCGCCACTCTCTCAGGCACGTACTCTTGCCACTCTCTCACGCACGTACTCTCGCCACTCTCTCACGCATGCTCTCTCTCACACACGCACTCTCTCACGCACGCAGCCTCTCACTCTCTCATGCACGCACGTTCACATTCACGCACGCACACTCTCACGCACTTTCTTACACTCTCACGCACGCACTCTCTCACGTACGCACACTCTCACTCTCTCAAGCACGCACACTCTCACACACTTTCTCACTCACGCATGTAATCTCGCCACTCTGTCCGGCACGTACTCTTGCCACTCTCTCACGCACAAACTCTCGCCACTCTCTCACGCACGTGCACTCTCTCACTCTCTCACACACAAACACTCTCACTCTCTCACACACAAACTCTCTCACTCTCACGCACGCACTCTCTCACTCTCTAAGGCACGCACTCTCTCACTCTTGAATGCACGCACTCTCTCACTCTCTAACGCAGGTTCTCTCTCACGCACGCACACTCTCACTCTCTCACGCATGCACACGCTCACACACTTTCTCACTCTCTCACTCACGCACGCACTCTATCACTCTCTCATGCAAGCACTCTCTCACGTACGCACCCTCTCACTCTCCCACGCACGCACATTCTCACACACTTTCTCACTCACGCATGTACTCACGCCACTCTCTCAGGCACGTACTCTTGCCACTCTCTCACGCATGTACTCTCGCCACTCTCTCACGCACATACTCTCGCCACTCTCTCACGCACGCACTCTCTCACACACGCACTCTCTCACGCACACAGTCTCTCACTCTCTCATGCACGCACGCTCACATTCACGCACGCACACTCTCACGCACTTTCTTACACTCTCACGCACGCACTCTCTCACGCACGCACACTCTCACTCTCTCACACACGCACACTCTCACACACTTTCTCACTCACGCATGTAATCTCGCCACTCTGTCAGGCACGTACTCTTGCCACTCTCTCATGCACAAACTCTCGCCACTCTCTCACGCATGTGCACTCTCTCACTCTCTCACGCACAAACACTCTCACTCTCTCACACACAAACTCTCTCACTCTCACGCACGCACTCTCTCACTCTCTAAGGCACGCACTCTCTCACTCTCTAACGCAAGTACTCTCTCACGCACGCACACTCACTCTCTCACGCATGCACACTCTCACACACTTTCTCACTCTCACTCACGCACGCACTCTCTCACTCTCTCATGCAAGCACTCTCTCACGCTAGCACTCTCTCATGCACGCATTCTCTCACGCACGCACTCTCTCATGCATGCACTCTCTCAAGCAAGCACTCTCTCAAGCAAGCAGTCTCTCAGGCACGCACGCACGCACACACTCTCTTACTCTCTCACGGACGCCCTCTCTCACTCTCTCACGCACGCACTCTCTCACACTCTCACGCACGCACTCTCACTCACTTACGTACGCACACTCTCACTCTCTCACGCAGAAAAACTCTCACTCTCTCACGCACGCACTCTCTCACTCTCTCACGCACGCACTCTCTCACTCTCTCACGCACGCACTCTCTCACGCACGCACTCTCTCACTCTCTCACGCACGCACTCTCTCACTCTCTCACGCAGGCACTCTCTCACTCTCTAACGCACGCAATCTTTCACTCTCTCACGCAGGCACTCTCTCACTCACGCACACTCTCACTCAGGCACACTCTCACTCACGCACACTGTCACTCTCTCACGCACGCACACTCTCATTCTCCCACGCACGCACACTCTCACACACTTTCTCACTCACACATGTACTCTCGCCACTCTCTTAGGCACGTACTCTTGCCACTCTCTCACGCACGCACTCTCTCACGCACGCAGTCTCTCACTCTCCCATGCACGCACTCTCACATTCGCGCATGCACACTCTCACGCACATTCTTACTCTCTCACGCACGCACACTCTCACACACTTTCTCACTCACGCATGTACTCTCGCCACTCTCTCAGGCACGTACTCTTGCCACTTTCTCAAGCACAAACTCTCGCCACTCTCTCACGCACGTGCACTCTCTCACAATCTCACGCACGCACTCTCTCACTCTCACGCACACACTCTCTCACACTCTCACGCACGCACTCTCTCACTCTCTCACGCACGCACACTTTCACTCTCTCACGCAAAAACTCTCTCACTCTCTCACGCACAAATTCTCTCAATCTCACGCACGCACTCTCTCACTCTCTCACGCACAAAACCTCTCACTCTCTCAAGCAAAAACTCTCTCACTCTCTCACACACAAACACTCTCACTCTCACGCACGCTCTCTCTCACTCTCACGCACGCACTCTCTCACTCTCTAAGGCACGCACTCTCTCACTCTCTAACGCACGCACTCTCTCCTCCATAATGCACGCACTCTCTCACACATGCACGCTCTCACTCTCTCACGCATGCACACTCTCACACACTTTCTCACTCTCTCACTCACACACGCACTCTCTCACTCTCTCATGCAAGCACTCTCACACGCACGCACTCTCTCACGCATGCACACTCTCACGCACGCACTCTCTCACGCACGCACTCACTCACGCAAGCACTCTCTCACGCAAGCACTCTCTCAGGCAGGCATGCACGCACACACTCTCTTACACTCTCAAGCACAAACACTCTCACTCTCTCACGCACGCAGTCTCTCACTCTCTCACGTACGCACACTCTCACTTTCTCACATACCCACACTCTCACTCTCTCACGCACAAACTCTCTCACTCTCTCACACACAAACTCTCTCACTCTCACGCACGCACTCTCTCACTCTCTCACGCACGCACTCTCTCAGACTCTCACGCACGTGCACTCTCACTCTCTTACGTACGCACACTCTCACTCTCTCACGCATGAACACTCTCACTCTCTCAAGCACAAACTCTCTCACTCTCACACACAAACACTCTCACTCTTACACACGCTCTCTCTCACTCTCACGCACGCACTCTCTCACTCTCTAAGGCACGCAATCCCTCAATCTCTAATGCACGCACTCTCTCACAAACGCACACTCTCACTCTCTCACGCATGCACCCTCTGACACACTTTCTCACTCTCTCACTCACGCACGCACTCTCTCACTCTCTCATGCAGGCAACTCTCACACGCACGCACTCTCTCACGCCCACACTCTCTCACGCAAGCACTCTCTCACGCAAGCAATCTCTCAGGCACGCATGCACGCACACACTCTCTTACACTCTCAAGCACAAATTCTCTCACTCTCTCACGCACGCAGTCTCTCACTCTCTCACGCACGCACTCTCTCACACTCTCACGCACGCACTCTCTCACACTCTCACGCACTCGCTCTCACTCTCTCACGTACGCACACTCCCACTTTCTCACATACCCACACTCTCACTCTCTCACGCACAAACTCTCTCACTCTCTCACACAAGCACTCTCTCACTCTCACGCACGCACTCTCTCACTCTCAGGCACGCACTCTCTCAATCTCTCACGCACGCACTCTCACTCTCACGTACGCACACTCTCACTCTCTCATGCAGAAAAAGTCTCACTCTCTCACGCACAAACTCTCTCACTCTCTCACACACGCACTCTCTCACTCTCACGCAAGCACTCTCTCACTCTCACGCAAGCACTCTCTCACTCTCACGCACGCACTCTCTCAATCTCTCACGCACGCACTCACTCTCTCACGCACGCACTCTCTCACTCTCTCACGCACGCACTCTCTCACTCTCACGCACACACTGCCTCACACACTTTCTCACTCACGCATGTACTCTCGCCACTCTCTCAGGCACGTACTCTTGCCACTCTCTCACGCACGTACTCTCGCCACTCTCTCAGGCACATACTCTCGCCACTCTCTCACGCATGCACTCTCTCACACACGCACTCTCTCACGCACGCAGTCACTCACTCTCTCATGCACGCACACTCACATTCACGCACGCACACTCTCACGCACTTTCTTACTCTCTAACGCATGCACTCTCTCAGGCTCGCACACTCTCACTCTCTCACGCATGCACACTCTCACACACTTTCTCACTCAAGCATGTACTCTCGCCACTCTCTCAGGCACAAACTCTCGCCACTCTCTCACGCACGTGCACTCTCTCACACTCTCACGCACGCACTCTCTCACTCTCATGCACGCACTCTCTCACACTCTCACGCACGCACTCTTACTCTCTCACGCATGCACACTCTCACACTCTCACGCACAAACTCTCTCACTCTCTCGCACACAAACTCTCTCACTCTCACGCACGCACTCTCTCACTCTCTCACGCACGCACTCTCTCACTCTCTAAGGCATGCACACTCTCGCACACTTTCTCACTCACTCACGCACGCACTCTCTCACTCTCTCATGCAAGCAGTCTCTCATGCACGCACTCTGTCATGCAGGCACTCTCTCACGCACGCACTATCTCACGCACGAACTCTCTCACGCATGCACTCTCTCACTCTCTCACGCACGCACTCTCTCACTCTCTCACGCACAAACACTCTCACTCTCTCACACACAAACTCTCTCACTCTCACGCACGCACTCTCTCACTCTCTAATGCAAGCACTCTCTCACTCTCGAACGCACGCACTCTCTCACTCTCTAACGCAAGTACTCTCTCACGCACGCACACTCACTCTCTCACGCATGCACACTCTCACACACTTTCTCACCCTCTCACTCACGCATGCACTCTCTCACGCAAGCTCTCTCTCAGGCACGCACGCACGCACACACTCTCTTACTCTCTCACGCACGCCCTCTCTCACTCTCTCACGCACACACTCTCTCACACTCTCATGCACGCACTCTCACTCACTTACGTACGCACACTCTCACTCTCTCACATACGCACACTCTCACTCTCTCACGCAGAAAAACTCTCATTCTCTCACGCACAAACTCTCTCACTTTCTCACGCACACACTCTCTCACTCTCACGCATGCACTCTCTCACTCTCACGCATGCACTCTCTCACTCTCACGCACGCACTCTCTCACTCTCTCACGCACGCACTCTCTCACTCTCACACGCACGCACTCTCTCAGGAACGCACTCTCACTCTCAAGCACGCACTCTCTCACTCTCACGCATGCACTCTCTCACTCTCTCACGCATGCACTCTCTCACTCTCTCACGCATGCACTCTCTCACTCTCTCACGCACGCACTCTCTCACGCACGCACTATCTCACGCACGCACTCTCACTCTCTCACGCACGCACTCTCACTCTCTCATGCAGGCACTCTCGCACTCTCTCACGCACGCACTCTCTCACGCACGCACTCTCTCACGCACGCACGCTATCATGCAAGCTCTCTCTCAGGCACGCACGCACACACTCTCTTACTCTCTCACGCACGCCCTCTCTCGCTCTCTCACGCACGCACTCTCTCACTCTCTCACGCACTCACTCTCTCACTCTCTCACGCAGGCACTCTCTCACTCACGCACACTCTCACTCACGCACACTCTCACTCACGCACACTCTCACTCTCTCACGCACGCACACTCGCACTCTCCCACGCACACACACTCTCACACACTTTCTCACTCACGCATGTACTCTCGCCACTCTCTCAGGCACGTACTCGTGCCACTCTCTCACGCACGCACTCTCTGACACACACACTCTCTCACGCACTTTCTTACTCTCTCACGCACGCACACTCTCACACACTTTCTCACTCACGCATGTACTCTCGCCACTCTCTCAGGCACGTACTCTGGCCACTTTCTCAAGCACAAACTCTAGCGACTCTCTCACACACGTGCACTCTCTCACTCTCTCAAACACGCACTCTCTCACTCTCTAAGGCATGCACTCTCTCACTCTCTAACGCACGCACTCTCTCACTCTCTAATGCACGCACTCTCTCACACACGCACACTCTCACTCTCTCACGCATGCACACTCTCACACACTTTCTCACTCACTCACTCACGCACGCACTCTCTCACTGTCTCATGCAAGCACTCTCACATGCACGCACTCTCTCACGCACGCACTCTCTCACGCAAGCACTCTCTCACGCAAGCACTCTCTCACTCTCATGTACGCACTCTCACTATCTCACGCACGCACTCTCTCACACTCTCACGCACTCTCTCACACTCTCACGCACGCACTCTCTTACTCTCTCACGCACGCACTCTCTCACTCTCTAAGGCACGCACTCTCTCACTCTCTCATGCACGCACTCTCTCACTCTCTCACGCACGCACTCTCTCACTCTCTCACGCACGCACTCTCTCTCTCTAACGCACGCACTCTCTCACACTCTCACGCACGCACTCTCTCACTCTCTCATGCACACTCTCACTCACGCACACTCCCACTCTCTCATTCACACACACTCTCACTCTCTCACGCATGCACACTCTCACACACTTTCTCACTCACGCATTTACTCTCGCCACTCTCTCAGGCACGTACTCTTGCCACTCTCTCACGCACGTACTCTCGCCACTCTCTCACGCACGTACTCTCGCCACTCTCTCACGCACGCCCTCTCTCACGCATGCAGTCTCTCACTCTCTCATGCACGCACGCTCACATTCACGCACGCTCACTCTCACACACTTTATTACACTCTCACGCACGCACTCTCTCACGCACGCACACTCACACTCTCTCACGCACGCACACTCTCACACACTTTCTCACTCACGCATGTAATCTCGCCACTCTGTCAGGCTCGTACTCTGGCCACTCTCTCACGCACAAACTCTCGCCACTCTCTCACGCACGTGCACTCTCTCACTCTCTCACGCACAAACACTCTCACTCTCACACACAAACTCTCTCACTCTCACGCATGCACTCTCTCACTCTCGAACGCACTTACTCTCTCACTCTCTAACGCAAGTACTCTCTCACGCATGCACACTCTCACTCTCTCACGCATGCACACTCTCACACACTTCCTCACTCTCTCACTCACGCACGCACTCTCTCATTCTCTCATGCAAGCACTCTCTCACGCAAGCACTCTCTCACGCACGCACTCTCTCACGCACGCACTCTCTCACACATGCACTCTCTCAAGCAAGCACTCTATCACGCAAGCTCTCTCTCAGGCACGCACGCACGCACACACTCTCTTACTCTCTCACGCACGCCCTCTCTCACTCTCTCACGCACTCTCTCACACTCTCACGCACGCACTCTAACTCACTTACGTACGCACACTCTCACTCTCTCACGTACGCACACTCTCACTCTCTCACGCAGAAAAACTCTCACTCTCTCACGCACAAATTCTCTCACTCTCTCACGCACGCACTCTCACTCTCTCACGCATGCACTCTCTCACTCTCTCACGCACGCACTCTCTCACGCACGCACTCTCACTCTCTCACGCACGCACTCTCACTCTCTCACGCATGCACTCTCTCACTCTCTCACGCACGCACTCTCTCACGCACGCACTCTCACTCTCTCACGCACGCACTCTCTCACTCTCTAACGCACGCACTCTCTAACTCTCTCACGCAGGCACTCTCTCACTCACGCAAACTCTCACTCACGCACACTCTCACTCACGCACACTCTCACTCTCTCACGCACGCACACTCTCACTCTCCCACGCACGCACACTCTCACACACTTTCTCACTCACGCATGTACTCTCGCCGCTCTCTCAGGCACGTACTCTTGCCACTCTCTCACGCACACACTCTCTCACACACGCACTCTCTCACGCACGCAGTCTCTCACTCTCTCATGCACGCACTCTCACATTCACGCATGCACACTATCACGCACTTTCTTACTCTCTCACGCACGCACACTCTCACACACTTTCTCACTCACGCATGTACTCTCGCCACTCTCTCAGGCACGTACTCTTGCCACTTTCTCAAGCATAAACTCTCGCCACTCTCTCACACACGTGCACTCTCTCACTCTCTCACACACAAACTCTCTCACTCTCACGCATGCACTCTCTCACTCTCTTACGTACGCACACTCTCACTCTCTCACGCACGAACACTCTCACTCTCTCAAGCACAAACTCTCCCACTCTCTCACACACAAACACTCTCACTCTCACGCACGCTCTCTCTCACTCTCACGCACGCACTCTCTCACTCTCTAACACACGCACTCTCTCACTCTCTAATGCACGCACTCTCTCACACCCGCACACTCTCACTCTCTCATGCATGCACACTCTCACACACTTTCTCAGTCTCTCACTCACGCACGCACTCTCTCACTCTCTCAAGCAAGCACTCTCACACGCACGCACTCTCTCACGCACGCACTCTCTCACGCAAGCGCTCTCTCAGGCACACACACACGCACACACTCTCAAGCACAAACTCTCTCACTGTCTCACGCATGCAGTCTCTCACTCTCTCACGCACGCACTCTCTCACACTCTGACGCACACACTCTCACTCTCTCACGTACGCACACTCTCACTTTCTCACATACCCACACTCTCACTCTCTCACGCACTAACTCTCTCACTCTCTAACACACGCACTGTCTCACTCTCACGCACGCACTCTCTCACTCTCACGTACGCACTCTCTCACTCTCACGCACGCACTCTCACTCTCTCACGCACGCACTCTCACTCTCTCACGCAAGCACTCACTCACACACTTTCTCACTCACGCATGTACTCTCGCCACTCTCTCAGGCACGTACTCTTGCCACTCTCTCACGCACGTACTCTCGCCACTCTCTCATGCACATACTCTCGCCACTCTCTCACGCACGCACTCTCTCACACACGCACTCTCTCATGCACGCAGTCTCTCACGCACGCAGTCTCTCACTCTCTCATGCACGCATGCTCACATTCACGCACGCACACTCTCACGCACTTTCTTACACTCTCACGCACGCACTCTCTCACGCACGCACACTCTCACTCTCTCACGCACGCACAATCTCACACACTTTCTCACTCACGCATGTAATCTCGCCACTCTCTCAGGCACCTACTCTTGCCACTCTCTCACGCACGTACTCTCGCCACTCTCTCACGCATGCTCTCTCTCACACACGCACTCTCTCACGCACGCAGCCTCTCACTCTCTCATGCACGCACGTTCACATTCACGCACGCACACTCTCACGCACTTTCTTACACTCTCACGCACGCACTCTCTCACGTACGCACACTCTCACTCTCTCAAGCACGCACACTCTCACACACTTTCTCACTCACGCATGTAATCTCGCCACTCTGTCCGGCACGTACTCTTGCCACTCTCTCACGCACAAACTCTCGCCACTCTATCACGCACGTGCACTCTCTCACTCTCTCACACACAAACACTCTCACTCTCTCACACACAAACTCTCTCACTCTCACGCACGCACTCTCTCACTCTCTAAGGCACGCACTCTCTCACTCTTGAATGCACGCACTCTCTCACTCTCTAACGCAGGTTCTCTCTCACGCACGCACACTCTCACTCTCTCACGCATGCACACGCTCACACACTTTCTCACTCTCTCACTCACGCACGCACTCTATCACTCTCTCATGCAAGCACTCTCTCACGTACGCACCCTCTCACTCTCCCATGCACGGACACTCTCACACACTTTCTCACTCACGCATGTACTCACGCCACTCTCTCAGGCACGTACTCTTGCCACTCTCTCACGCATGTACTCTCGCCACTCTCTCACGCACATACTCTCTCCACTCTCTCACGCACGCACTCTCTCACTCTCTCATGCACGCACGCTCACATTCACGCACGCACACTCTCACGCACTTTCTTACACTCTCACGCACGCACTCTCTCACGCACGCACACTCTCACTCTCTCACACACGCACACTCTCACACACTTTCTCACTCACGCATGTAATCTCGCCACTCTGTCAGGCACGTACTCTTGCCACTCTCTCATGCACAAACTCTCGCCACTCTCTCACGCACGTGCACTCTCTCACTCTCTCACGCACAAACACTCTCACTCTCTCACGCACAAACTCTCTCACTCTCACGCATGCACTCTCTCACTCTCTAAGGCACGCACTCTCTCACTCTCTAACGCAAGTACTCTCTCACGCATGCACACACACTCTCTCACGCATGCACACTCTCACACACTTTCTCACTCTCACTCACGCACGCACTCTCTCACTCTCTCATGCAAGCACTCTCTCACGCTAGCACTCTCTCACGCACGCATTCTCTCACGCACGCACTCTCTCATGCATGCACTCTCTCAAGCAAGCACTCTCTCAAGCAAGCAGTCTCTCAGGCACGCACGCACGCACACACTCTCTTACTCTCTCACGGACGCCCTCTCTCACTCTCTCACGCACGCACTCTCTCACACTCTCACGCACGCACTCTCACTCACTTACGTACGCACACTCTCACTCTCTCACGCAGAAAAACTCTCACTCTCTCACGCACAAACTCTCTCACTCTCTCACGCACGCACTCTCTCACTCTCACGCATGCATTCTCTCACTCTCACGCACGCACTCTCTCACTCTCTCACGCACGCACTCTCTCACTCTCTCACGCACGCACTCTCTCACGCACGCACTCTCTCACTCTCTCACGCACGCACTCTCTCACTCTCTCACGCAGGCACTCTCTCACTCTCTAACGCACGCAATCTTTCACTCTCTCACGCAGGCACTCTCTCACTCACGCACACTCTCACTCACGCACACTCTCACTCAGGCACACTCTCACTCAGGCACACTCTCACTCAGGCACACTCTCACTCAGGCACACTCTCACTCACGCACACTGTCACTCTCTCACGCACGCACACTCTCATTCTCCCACGCACGCACACTCTCACACACTTTCTCACTCACGCATGTACTCTCGCCACTCTCTCAGGCACGTACTCTTGCCACTTTCTCAAGCACAAACTCTCGCCACTCTCTCACGCACGTGCACTCTCTCACAATCTCACGCACGCACTCTCTCACTCTCACGCACACACTCTCTCACACTCTCACGCACGCACTCTCTCACTCTCTCACGCACGCACACTTTCACCCTCTCACGCAAAAACTCTCTCACTCTCTCACGCACGCACTCTCTCACTCTCTCACGCAGGCACTCTCTCACTCTCTAACGCACGCAATCTTTCACTCTCTCACGCAGGCACTCTCTCACTCACGCACACTCTCACTCACGCACACTCTCACTCAGGCACACTCTCACTCAGGCACACTCTCACTCACGCACACTGTCACCCTCTCACGCACGCACACTCTCATTCTCCCACGCACGCACACTCTCACACACTTTCTCACTCACGCATGTACTCTCGCCACTCTCTTAGGCACGTACTCTTGCCACTCTCTCACGCACGCACTCTCTCACGCACGCAGTCTCTCACTCTCCCATGCACGCACTCTCACATTCGCGCATGCACACTCTCACGCACATTCTTACTCTCTCACGCACGCACACTCTCACACACATTCTCACTCACGCATGTACTCTCGCCACTCTCTCAGGCACGTACTCTTGCCACTTTCTCAAGCACAAACTCTCGCCACTCTCTCACGCACGTGCACTCTCTCACAATCTCACGCACGCACTCTCTCACTTTCACGCAAACACTCTCTCACACTCTCACGCACGCACTCTCTCACTCTCTCACGCACGCACACTTTCACTCTCTCACGCAAAAACTCTCTCACTCTCTCACGCACAAATTCTCTCAATCTCACGCACGCACTCTCTCACTCTCTCACGCAAAAACTCTCTCACTCTCTCACACACAAACACTCTCACTCTCACGCACGCTCTCTCTCACTCTCACGCACGCACTCTCTCACTCTCTAAGGCACGCACTCTCTCACTCTCTAACGCACGCACTCTCTCCTCCATAATGCACGCACTCTCTCACACATGCACGCTCTCACTCTCTCACGCATGCACACTCTCACACACTTTCTCACTCTCTCACTCACACACGCACTCTCTCACTCTCTCATGCAAGCACTCTCACACGCACGCACTCTCTCACGCATGCACACTCTCACGCACGCACTCTCTCACGCAAGCACTCACTCACGCAAGCACTCTCTCACGCAAGCACTCTCTCACGCAAGCACTCTCTCACGCAAGCACTCTCTCAGGCACGCATGCACGCACACACTCTCTTACACTCTCAAGCACAAACACTCTCACTCTCACGCACGCAGTCCCTCACTCTCTCACGTACGCACACTCTCACTCTCTCACGCACAAACTCTCTCACTCTCTCACACACAAACTCTCTCACTCTCACGCACGCACTCTCTCACTCTCTCACGCACGCACTCTCTCAGACTCTCACGCACGTGCACTCTCACTCTCTTACGTACGCACACTCTCACTCTCTCACGCATGAACACTCACTCTCTCAAGCACAAACTCTCTCACTCTCACACACAAACACTCTCACTCTTACACACGCTCTCTCTCACTCTCACGCACGCACTCTCTCACTCTCTAAGGCACGCACTCTCTCACAAACGCACACTCTCACTCTCTCACGCATGCACCCTCTGACACACTTTCTCACTCTCTCACTCACGCACGCACTCTCTCACTCTCTCATGCAGGCAACTCTCACATGCACGCACTCTCTCACGCCCACACTCTCTCACGCAAGCACTCTCTCACGCAAGCAATCTCTCAGGCACGCATGCACGCACACACTCTCTTACACTCTCAAGCACAAACTCTCTCACTCTCTCACGCACGCAGTCTCTCACTCTCTCACGCACGCACTCTCTCACACTCTCACGCACGCACTCTCTCACACTCTCACGCACTCGCTCTCACTCTCTCACGTACGCACACTCCCACTTCTCACATACCCACACTCTCACTCTCTCACGCACAAACTCTCTCACTCTCTCACACAAGCACTCTCTCACTCTCACGCACGCACTCTCTCACTCTCAGGCACGCACTCTCTCAATCTCTCACGCACGCACTCTCACTCTCACGTACGCACACTCTCACTCTCTCACGCAGAAAAAGTCTCACTCTCTCACGCACAAACTCTCTCACTCTCTCACACACGCACTCTCTCACTCTCATGCAAGCACTCTCACTCTCACGCACGCACTCTCTCAATCTCTCACGCACGCACTCTCACTCTCTCACGCACGCACTCTCTCACTCTCTCACGCACGCACTCTCTCACTCTCACGCACGCACTGCCTCACACACTTTCTCACTCACGCATGTACTCTCGCCACTCTCTCAGGCACGTACTCTTGCCACTCTCTCACGCACGTACTCTCGCCACTCTCTCAGGCACATACTCTCGCCACTCTCTCACGCATGCACTCTCTCACACACGCACTCTCTCACGCACGCAGTCACTCACTCTTTCATGCACGCACACTCACATTCACGCACGCACACTCTCACGCACTTTCTTACTCTCTAACGCATGCACTCTCTCAGGCTCGCACACTCTCACTCTCTCACACATGCACACTCACACACTTTCTCACTCAAGCATGTACTCTCGCCACTCTCTCAGGCACAAACTCTCGCCACTCTCTCACGCACGTGCACTCTCTCACACTCTCACGCACGCACTCTCTCACTCTCTCACGCACGCACTCTCTCACACTCTCACGCACGCACTCTCACTCTCTTACGTACGCACACTCTCACTCTCTCACGTATGCACACTCTCACTCTCTCACGCACGCACTCTCTCATTCTCCAAGGCACGCACTCTCTCACTCTCTAACGCACGCAATCTCTCAATCTCTAATGCATGCACTCTCTCACAAACGCACACTCTCACTCTCTCACGCATGCACCCTCTGACACACTTTCTCACTCTCTCACTCACGCACGCACTCTCACTCTCTCATGCAGGCAACTCTCACACGCACGCACTCTCTCACGCCCACACTCTCTCACGCAAGCACTCTCTCACGCAAGCACTCTCTCAGGCACGCATGCACGCACACACTCTCTTACACTCTCAAGCACAAACTCTCTCACTCTCTCATGCACGCAGTCTCTCACTCTCTCACGCACGCACTCTCTCACACTCTCACGCACGCACTCTCTCACACTCTCACGCACTCGCTCTCACTCTCTCACGTACGCACACTCCCACTTTCTCACATACCCACACTCTCACTCTCTCACGCACAAACTCTCTCACTCTCTCACACAAGCACTCTCTCACTCTCACGCATGCACTCTCTCACTCTCAGGCACGCACTCTCTCAATCTCTCACGCACGCACTCTCACTCTCACGTACGCACACTCTCACTCTCTCACGCAGAAAAAGTCTCACTCTCTCACGCACAAACTCTCTCACTCTCTCACACACGCACTCTCTCACTCTCACGCAAGCACTCTCTCACTCTCACGCACGCACTCTCTCAATCTCTCACGCACGCACTCTCACTCTCTCACGCACGCACTCTCTCACTCTCTCACGCACGCACTCTCTCACTCTCACGCACGCACTGCCTCACACACTTTCTCACTCACGCATGTACTCTCGCCACTCTCTCAGGCACGTACTCTTGCCACTCTCTCACGCACGTACTCTCGCCACTCTCTCAGGCACATACTCTCGCCACTCTCTCACGCATGCACTCTCTCACACACGCACTCTCTCACGCACGCAGTCACTCACTCTCTCATGCACGCACACTCACATTCACGCACGCACACTCTCACGCACTTTCTTACTCTCTAACGCATGCACTCTCTCAGGCTCGCACACTCTCACTCTCTCACGCATGCACACTCTCACACACTTTCTCACTCAAGCATGTACTCTCGCCACTCTCTCAGGCACAAACTCTCGCCACTCTCTCACGCACGTGCACTCTCTCACACTCTCACGCACGCACTCTCTCACTCTCACGCACGCACTCTCTCACACTCTCACGCACGCACTCTTACTCTCTCACGCATGCACACTCTCACACTCTCACGCACAAACTCTCTCACTCTCTCGCACACAAACTCTCTCACTCTCACGCACGCACTCTCTCACTCTCTCACGCACGCACTCTCTCACTCTCTAAGGCATGCACACTCTCACTCTCTAACGCACGCACTCTCTCACGCACGCACTCTCTCACTCTCTCACGCATGCACACTCTCGCACACTTTCTCACTCACTCACGCACGCACTCTCTCACTCTCTCATGCAAGCAGTCTCTCATGCACGCACTCTGTCATGCAGGCACTCTCTCACGCACGCACTCTCTCACGCACGAACTCTCTCACGCATGCACTCTCTCACTCTCTCACGCACGCACTCTCTCACTCTCTCACGCACGCACTCTCTCACACTCTCACGCACGCACTCTCACTCTCTTACGTACGCACACTCTCACTCTCTCACGTATGCACACTCTCACTCTCTCACGCACGCACTCTCTCATTCTCCAAGGCATGCACTCTCTCACTCTCTCACACACGCACTCTCTCATGCACGCACACTCTCACTCTCTCACGCACGCACACTCTCACACACTTTCTCACTCACGCATGTACTCTCTCCACTCTCTCAGGTACGTACTCTTGCCACTCTCTCACGCACGTACTCTCGACACTCTCTCAGGCACATACTCTCGCCACTCTCTCACTCACGCTCTCTCTCACACACGCACTCTCTCACGCACGCAGTCTCTCACTCTCTCATGCACGCATTCTCACATTCACGCACACAAACTCTCACGCACTTTCTTAGTCTCTCACGCACGCAGTCTCTCACGCACGCACGCTCTCGCACTCTCTCACGCATGCACTCACTCTCTCACGCATGCACTCGCTCACACATGCACTCTCTCACGCATGCATTCTCTCCCTCTCTCACGCACACACTCTCTCACGCACGCACTCTCTCACGCATGCACTCTCTCACTCACGCAATCACACACTTAATCACTTTCTCACTCTCTCACGCACACACTCTCTCACGCACACATGAACTCTCGCCACTCTCTCACGTACGCACTCTCACACTCACACGCACGCACTCTTTCACTCACGCACTTGCTCACGCATGCACTCTCTCACTCACACACTCACACACTCAATCACTTTCTCACTCTCTCACGCACGCACTCACTCACTCTCTCACGCACGCACTCTCTCACACTCTCACGCACGCACTCTCACTCTCGTACGTACGCACACTCTCACTCTCTCACGTACGCACACTCTCACTCTCTCACGTACGCACTCTCTCACTCTCTCACGTACGCACTCTCTCACTCTCTCATGCATGCACTCTATCATGCACGCACACTCCCACTCTCTCACGCACGCACTCTCTCACTCTCTCACGCACACACACTTTCTCACTCTCTCACTCACGCACGCACTCTCGCCACTCTCTCACGCACGTACACTCGCCACGCTCTCATGCAGGTGCACTCTCTCAATCTCTAACGCACGCACTCTCTCACGAACAAACTCTCTCACTCTCTCACACACACATTCTCTCACTCTCTCACGCACGCAGTCTCTCACTCTCACGCACGCACTCTCTTACTCTCTCACGCACGCACTCTCTCACTCTCTAAGGCACGCACTCTCTCACTCTCTCACGCACGCACTCTCTCACTCTCTCATGCACGCACTCTCTCACTCTCTCACGCACGCACTCTCTCACTCTCTAACGCACGCACTCTCTCACTCACGCACACACTGTCTCACTCACGCACGCACACTCTCACTCTCTCACGCACGCACACTCTCACACACTTTCTCACTCACGCATGTACTCTCGCCACTCTCTCAGGCACATACTCTCGCCACTCTCTGATGCACGCACTCTCTCACACACGCACTCTCTCATGCACGCAGTCTCTCACTCTCTCATGCACGCACTCTCACATTCACGCACGCGCACTCTCACGCACTTTCTTACTCTCTCACGCACGCATTCTCTCACGCACGCACTCACTCACTCTCTCACGCACGCACTCTCTCACACTCTCACGCACGCACTCTCACTCTCGTACGTACGCACACTCTCACTCTCTCACGTACGCACACTCTCACTCTCTCACGTACGCACTCTCTCACTCTCTCATGCATGCACTCTATCATGCACGCACACTCCCACTCTCTCACGCACGCACTCTCTCACTCTCTCACGCACACACACTTTCTCACTCTCTCACTCACGCATGTACTCTCGCCACTCTCTCACGCACGCACTCTCGCCACGCTCTCATGCAGGTGCACTCTCTCACTCTCTCACGCACGCACTCTCTCACTCTCTAAGGCACGCACTCTCTCAATCTCTAACGCACGCACTCTCTCACGAACAAACTCTCTCACTCTCTCACACACACATTCTCTCACTCTCTCACGCACGCAGTCTCTCACTCTCACGCACGCACTCTCTTACTCTCTCACGCACGCACTCTCTCACTCTCTAAGGCACGCACTCTCTCACTCTCTCACGCACGCACTCTCTCACTCTCTCATGCACGCACTCTCTCACTCTCTCACGCAGGCACTCTCTCACTCTCTAACGCACGCACTCTCTCACTCACGCACACACTTTCTCACTCACGCACGCACACTCTCACTCTCTCCCGCACGCACACTCTCACACACTTTCTCACTCACGCATGTACTCTCGCCACTCTCTCAGGCACATACTCTCGCCACTCTCTGATGCACGCACTCTCTCACACACGCACTCTCTCATGCACGCAGTCTCTCACTCTCTCATGCACGCACTCTCACATTCACGCACGCGCACTCTCACGCACTGTCTTACTCTCTCACGCACGCACTCTCTCACGCACGCACACTCTCACGCACGCACACTCTCACGCACTTTCTCACTCACGCATGTACTCTTGCCACTCTGTCAGGCACGTACTCTTGCCACTCTCTCACGCACAAACTCTCGCCACTCTCTCACGCACGTGCACTCTCTCACTCTCTCATGCACAATCTCTCTCGCTCTCTCACACACAAACTCTCTCACTCTCACGCACGCACTCTCTCACTCTCTGAGGCACGCACTCTCTCACTCTCTAACGCACGCACTCTCTCACTCTCTAACGCACGTACTCTCTCACGCACGCACACTCACTCTCTCACGCATGCACACTCTCACACACTTTCTCACTCTCTCACGCAAGCACTCTCTCACTCACGCATGCACTCTCCTACTCTCTAATGCAAGCACTCTCTCACGCACGCACTCTCTCACGCACGCACTCTCTCACGCAAGCACTCTCTCACGCAAGCACTCTCTCAGGCACGCACGCACGCACACACTCTCTTACTCTCTCACGCACGCCCTCTCTCACTCTCTCACACATGCACTCTCTCACTCTCTCACGCACGCACTCTCTCACACTCTCACGCACGCACTCTCAATCTCTTACGTATGCACAGTCTCAGTCTCTCACGTACGCACACTCTCACTCTCTCACGCAGAAGAACTCTCACTCTCTCACGCACAATCTCTCTCACTCTCTCACGCACGCACTCTCTCACTCTCAAGCACGCACTCTCTCATGCACACACTCTCTCACTCTCTCACGCACGCACTCTCTCACTCTCTCACGCAAGCACTCTCTCACTCTCTCACGCAGGCACTCTCTCACTCTCTCATGCACGCACTCTCTCACTCTCTCACGCACGCACTCTCTCACTCTCTCACGCAAGCTCTCTCTCTCTCTCTCTCACGCAGGCATCTCTCACTCACGCACACTCTCACTCACGCACACTCTCACTCTCTCACGCACGCACACTCTCACTCTCCCACGCATACATACTCTCACACACTTTCTCACTCACGCATGTACTCTCGCCACTCTCTCAGGCACGTACTCTTGCCACTCTCTCACGCACGTACTCTCGCCACTCTCTCAGGCACATACTCTCGCCACTCTCTCACGCACGCAATCTCTCACACACGCATTCTCTCACGCACACAGTCTCTCACTCTCTCATGCACGCACTCTCACATTCACGCATGCACACTCTCACGCACTTTCTTACTCTCACGCATGCACACTCTCACTCTCTCACACACGCACACTCTCACACACTTTCTCACTCACGCATGTATTCTCGCCACTCTCTTAGGCACGTACTCTTGCCACTCTCTCAAGCACAAACTCTCGCCACAATCTCACGCACGTGCACTCTCTCGCTCATGCACACGCTCTCTCACACTCTCACGCACGCACTCTCACTCTCTCACGCACGCACACTCTCACTCTCTCACGCACAAACTCTCTCACTCTCTCACACACAAACTCTCTCACTCTCACGCATGCACTCTCTCTCTCTCACGCACGCACTCTCTCACTCTCTCACGCATGCACGCATACTCTCGCTCTCTCACACACGCACACTCTCACACACTTTCTCACTCTCTCACTCACGCATGTACTCTCGCCACTCTCTCAGGCACGCCCTCTCTCACTCTCTCACACACGCACTCTCTCATGCAACCACTCTCTCATGCAAGCACTCTCTCAGGCACGCACGCACGCACACACTCTCTTACTCTCTCACGCACGCACTCTCTCACTCTCTCACACATGCACTCTCTCACTCTCTCACGCACGCACTCTCTCACACTCTCACGCACGCACTCTCACTCTCTTACGTACGCACAGTCTCACTCTCTCACGTACGCACACTCTCACTCTCTCACGCACAATCTCTCTCACTCACTCACGCACGCACTCTCTCACTCTCAAGCACGCACTCTCTCACGCACACACTCTCTCACTCTCTCACGCACGCACTCTCTCACTCTCTCACGCAAGCACTCTCTCACTCTCTCACGCAGGCACTCTCTCACTCTCTCACGCAGGCACTCTCTCACTCTCTCATGCACGCACTCTCTCACTCTCTCACGCACGCACTCTCTCACTCATGCACTCTCTCTCTCTCTCTCACGCAGGCATCTCTCACTCACGCACACTCTCACTCACGCACACTCTCACTCTCTCACGCACGCACACTCTCACTCTCGCACGCATGCATACTCTCACACACTTTCTCACTCACGCATGTACTCTCGCCACTCTCTCAGGCACGTACTCTTGCCACTCTCTCATGCACGTACTCTCGCCACTCTCTCAGGCACATACTCTCGCCACTCTCTCACGCACGCAATCTCTCACACACGCATTCTCTCACGCACACAGTCTCTCACTCTCTCATGCACGCACTCTCACATTCACGCATGCACACTCTCACGCACTTTCTTACTCTCTCACGCACGCATACTCTCACGCATGCACACTCTCACTCTCTCACACACGCACACTCTCACACACTTTCTCACTCACGCATGTACTCTCGCCACTCTCGCAGGCACGTACTCTTGCCACTCTCTCAAGCACAAACTCTCACCACAATCTCACGCACATGCACTCTCTCACTCTCACGCATGCACTCTCTCTCTCATGCACGCGCTCTCTCACACTCTCACGCACGCACTCTCACTCTCTCACGCACGCACACTCTCACTCTCTCACGCACAAACTCTCTCACTCTCTCACGCACAAACTCTCTCACTCTCACGCACGCACTCTCTCAATCTCTCACACACGCACTCTCTCACACACTTTCTCACTCTCTCACTCACGCATGCACTCTCTCACTCTCTCATGCAAGCACTCTCTCACGCAAGCACTCTCTCACGCACGCACTCTCTCACGCACGCACTCTCTCACGCACGCACTCTCTCACGCACGCACTCTCTCACGCACGCACTCTCTCAGGCATGCACGCAGGCACATACTCTCTTACTCTCTCACGGACGGCCTCTCTCACTCTCTCACGCACACACTCTCTCACTCTCTCACGCACGCTCTCTCTCACACTCTCACGCACGTGCACTCTCACTCTCTTACGTACGCACTCTCTCACTCTCTCACGCATGCACTCTCTCACTCTCTCACGCACGCTCTCACTAGCGCACACTCTCACTCTCTCACGCACGCTCACTCTCACTTTCTCACGCACGCACACTCTCACACACTTTCTCATTCACGCATGTACTCTTGCCACTCTCTCAGGCACGTACTCTTGCCATTCTCTCACGCACGTACTCTCGCCACTCTCTCACGCATGCACTCTCTCACGCACGCATTCTCTCACTATCTCATGCACACACACTCACATTCACGCACGCACACTCTCACGCACATTCTTACTCTCTCACGCATGCACTCTCTCACGCTCGCACACTCCCTCTCTCACGCATGCACACTCTCGCACACTTTCTCACTCACGCATGTACTCTCGCCACTCTCTCAGGCACGCCCTCTCTCACTCTCTCATGCACGCACTCTCTCACGCAAGCACTCTCTCACGCAAGCACTCTCTCAGGCACGCACGCACGCACACACTCTCTTACTCTCTCACGCACGCACTCTCTCACTCTCTCACACATGCACTCTCTCACTCACTCACGCACGCACTCTCTCACACTCTCACGCACGCACTCTCACTCTCTTACGTACGCACAGTCTCACTCTCTCACGTACGCACACTCTCACTCTCTCACGCAGAAGAACTCTCACTCTCTCACGCACAATCTCTCTCACTCTCTCACGCATGCACTCTCTCACTCTCAAGCATGCACTCTCTCACGCACACACTCTCTCACTCTCTCACGCACGCACTCTCTCACTCTCTCACGCAAGCACTCTCTCACTCTCTCACGCAAGCACTCTCTCACTCTCTCATGCACGCACTCTCTCACTCTCTCACGCATGCACTCTCTCACTCTCTCACGCAGGCACTCTCTCTCTCTCTCAAGCAGGCATCTCTCACTCACGCACACTCTCACTCACGCACACTCTCACTCTCTCACGCACGCACACTCTCACTCTCTCACGCATGCATAATCTCACACACTTTCTCACTCAAGCATGTACTCTCGCCACTCTCTCAGGCACGTACTCTTGCCACTCTCTCACGCACATACTCTCGCCACTCTCTCAGGCACATACTCTCGCCACTCTCTCACGCACGCAATCTCTCACACACGCATTCTCTCACGCACACAGTCTCTCACGCACACAGTCTCTCACTCTCTCATGCACGCACTCTCACATTCACGCATGCACACTCTCACGCACTTTCTTACTCTCTCACGCACACATACTCTCACGCATGCACACTCTCACTCTCTCACACACGCACACTCTCACACACTTTCTCACTCACGCATGTACTCTCGCCACTCTCGCAGGCACGTACTCTTGCCACTCTCTCAAGCACAAACTCTCGCCACAACCTCACGCACGTGCACTCTCTCACTCTTTCACGCATGCACTCTCTCGCTCATGCACGCGCTCTCTCACACTCTCACGCATGCACTCTCACTCTCTCACGCACGCACTCTCACTCTCTCACGCACGCACTCTCACTCTCTCACGCACGCACACTCTCACTCTCTCACGCACGCACACTCTCACTCTCTCACGCACAAACTCTCTCACTCTCACGCACGCACTCTCTCAATCTCTCACGCACGCACTCTCTCACACACTTTCTCACTCTCTCACTCACGCACGCACTCTCTCACTCTCTCATGCAAGCACTCTCTCACGCAAGCACTCTCTCACGCATGCACTCTCTCACGCACGCACTCTCTCACTCTCTCACGCACACACTCTCTCACTCTCTCACGCACACACTCTCACTCTCTCACGCACGCTCTCTCTCACACTCACGCACGTGCACTCTCACTCTCTTACGTACGCACACTCTCACTCTCTCACGCACGCACTCTCTCACTCTCTCACGCACGCACTCTCTCACTCACACACACTCTCACTCAAGCACACTCTCACTCTCTCACGCACGCTCACTCTCACTTTCTCACGCACGCACACTCTCACACACTTTCTCATTCACGCATGTACTCTTGCCACTCTCTCAGGCACGTACTCTTGCCACTCTCTCACGCACGTACTCTCGGCACTCTCTCACGCACGCACTCTCTCACGCACGCATTCTCTCACTATCACATGCACACACACTCACATTCACGCACGCACACTCTCACGCACTTTCTTACTCTCTCACGCATGCACTCTCTCAGGCTCGCACACTCCCTCTCTCACGCATGCACACTCTCACACACTTTCTCACTCACGCATGTACTCTCGCCACTCTCTCAGGCACGTACTCTTGCCACTCTCTCACGCACAAACTCTCGCCACTGTCTCACGCTCGTGCTCTCTCTCACTCTCTCACGCACGCACTCTCTCACACTCTCACGCACGCACTCTCACTCTCTCACGCATGCACACTCTCACTCTCTCACGCACAATCTCTCTCACTCTCTCACACACAAATTCTCTAACTCTCACGCACACACTCTCTCACTCTCTCACTCTCTCACGCACTCACTCTCTCGCTCTCTCACGCACGCACTCTCTCACTCTCTAAGGCATGCACTCTCACTCTCTAACGCACGCACTCTCTCACACACGCACACTCTCACTCTCTCACGCATGCACATTCTCACACACTTTCTCACTCTCTCACTCACGCACGCACTCTCTCACTCTCTCATGCAAGCACTCTCTCATGCACGCACTCTCTCACGCAGACACTCTCTCACGCAAGCACTCTCTCAGGCACGCACACACACACTTTCTTACTCTCTCACGCACGCCCTCTCTCACTCTCTCACTCACTCTCTCATGCACGCACTCTCTCACAATCTCACGCACGCACTCTCACTCTCTTACGTACGCACACTCTCACTCTCTCACGCACAAACTCTCTCACTCTCTCATGCACAAACTCTCCCTCTCTCATGCATGCACTCTCTCACTCTCTCACACACGCACTCTCTCACTCTCTCACGCACGCACTCTCTCACGCACGCACTCTCTCACTCTCTAACGCACACACTCTCTCACTCTCTCACGCACGCAAACTCTCTCTAACGCACGCACTCTCTCACTCTCTCACGCACGCTCTCTCTCACTCTCACGAATGCACTCTCTCACTCTCTCACGCATGCAGTCTCTCACTCTCTCACTCTCTCACGCACGCACTTTCTCACACTCTCATGGACGCACACTCTCACACATGCACTGTTTCACTCAAGCACTCACTCACTCTATCACGCACGCACACTTTCACACTATCTCACTCTCTCACTCACGCATGTACTGTCGCCACTCTCTCACGCATGCACTCTCCCACCCTCTCATGCAGGCACGCACTCATGCACGCACTGTTTTACGCATGCACTCTCTCACTCACGCACTCACACACTCAATCACTTTCTCACTCTCTCACGCACGCACTCTCTCACGCACACATGTACTCTCGCCACTCTCACGCATGCACTCTCACACACTCTCACGCACGCACTCTCTCACTCTCTCATGCACGCACTCTCTCACTCATGCACTGTCTCACTCTCTCACACACGCCCTCACTCACTCTCCAATGCACGCACTCTCTCACTCTCTAATGCACGCACTCTCTCACTCTCTAATGCACGCACTCTCTCACTCTCTCACACACGCACTCTCTCACTCTCTCACGCACGCATGTACTCTCGCCACTCTCCCACGCATGCACTGTCACTCTCTCATGCACGCACTCTCTCACTCTCTCATGCACGCACTCTCTCACTTATGCACTCTCTCACTCTCACACACGCACTCTCTCACTCTCCATTGCACGCACTCCCTCACTCTCTAATGCACGCACTCTCTCACTCTCTCACACATGCACTCTCTCACTCTCTCACTCTCACACACGCACTCTCTCACTCACTCTCCAATGCACGCACTCCCTCACTCTCTAATGCACGCACTCTCTCACTCACGCACACTCTCACTCTCTCACGCATGCACGCACTCTCTCGCTCTCTCACACACGCACACTCTCACACACTTTCTCACTCACTCACGCATGTACTCTCGGCACTCTCTCAGGCACGTACCCTCGCCACTCTCTCACGCACGCACTCTCTCACTCTCTCACGCATGCACACTCTCACTCTCTCACGTACGCAGACTCTCACTCTCTCACGTACGCACACTCACAATCTCTGACGTACGCACTCTCTCACTCTCTCATGCCCGCACTCTCTCACGCACGCACACTCCCACTCTCTCACGCATGCACTCTCACACTCTCTCACGCACACACACTCTCACACACTTTCTCACTCTCTCACTCTCGCATGTACTCTCACCACTCTCTCACGCACGCACTCTCGCCACTCTCTCACGCACGTACTCTCGCCACGCTCTCATGCAGGTGCACTCTCTCACTCTTTCATGCACACACTCTCTCGCTCTCTCACGCATGCACTCTCACACTCTCTAAAGCACGCTCTCTCTCAATCTCGAACGCACGCACTCTCTCACGCATGCACATGCTCACTCTCTCACGCATGCACACTCACACACTTTCTCACTCTCTCACTCACGCACGCACTCTCTCACTCTCTCATGCAAGCAATCTCTCACGCACGCACTCTCTCACGCATGCAATCTCTCATGCATGCACTCTCTCACGCACGCACTCTCTCACGCAAGCACTCTCTCAGGCACGCACACACGCACACACTCTCTAACTCTCTCACGCACGCCCTCTCTCACTCTCTCACGCACGCACTCTCTCACTCTCTCATGCACGCACTCTCTCACTCACGCACTCTCTCACTCTCACACACGCACTCTCTCACTTTCCAATGCACGCACTCCCTCACTCTCTAGTGCACGCACTCTCACTCTAGCACACACGCACTCTCTCACTCTCTCACGCACATATGTACTCTCGCCACTCTCTCATTCATGCACTCTCACTCTCTCACGCACGCACTCTCTCACTCTCTCATGCACGCACTCTCTCACTCACGCACTCTCTCACTCTCACACACGCACTCTCTCACTCTCCAATGCACGCACTCTCTCACTCTCTAATGCACGCACTCTCTCACTCTCTCACGTACGCACACTCTCACTCTCTCACGTACGCACTCTCTCAATCTCTCACGCACACATGTACTCTCGCCACTCTCCCACGCATGCACTCTCACTCTGTCATGCACGCACTCTCTCACTCACGCACTCTCTCACTCTCACACAGGCACTCTCTCACTCTCCAATGCAGGCACTCCCTCACTCTTCAGTGCACGCAATCTCTCACTCTCTCACGCACGCACACTCTCACTCTCTCATGTACGCACACTCTCACTCTCTCACGTACGCACACTCTCACTCTCTGACGTACGCACTCTCTCACTCTCTCATGCACGCACTCTCTCACACACGCACACCACCACTCTCTCACGCACGTACTCTCGCACTGTCTCATGCACGCACTCCGTCACTCTCTCATGCACACACACTCTCACACACTTTCTCACTCTCTCACTCATGCATGTACTCTCGCCACTCTCTCATGCACGCACTCTCGCCACTCTCTCACGCACGTACTCTCGCCACGCTCTCATGCAGGTGCACTCTCTCACTCTCTCATGCACACACTCTCTCACTCACTCACGCACGCACTCTCACACTCTCTAAGGCACGCTCTCTCTCAATCTCTAACGCACGCACTCTCTCACGCACGCACACTCTCACTCTCTCACGCATGCACACTCTCACACACTTTCTCACTCACTCACGCACGCACTCTCTCACTCTCTCATGCAAGCAATCTCTCACGCACGCTCTCTCTCACGCATGCAATCTCTCACGCACGCACTCTCTCATGCACGCACTCTCTCACACAAGGACTCTCTCAGCAACGCACGCACGCACACACTCTCTTACTCTCTCACGCACACCCTCTCTCACTCTCTCACGCACGCACTCTCTCACTCTTTCACGCACGCACTCTCACACTCTCACGCACGCACTCTCACTCTCTTACGTACGCACTCTCTCACTCTCTCACGCACGCACTCTCACTCTCTCACGCACGCACTCTCTCTCTCTCTCACGCACGCAATCTCTCTCTCTCTCACGCACGCACTCTCTCACTCACACACACTCTCACTCTCTCACGCACGCACACGCTCTCACTCTCTCACGCACGCTCACTCTCACTCTCTCACGCACAAACTCTCTCACTCTCACGCACAAACTCTCTCACTCTCTCATGCATGCACCCTCTCACTCTCACGCACGCACTCACTCACTCACGCACGCACTCTCTCACTCTATCATGCAAGCACTCTCTCACTCTCTCACGCACGCACTCTCTCACTCTCTAAGGCACGCACTCTCACTCTCTCACGCACGCACTCTCTCACACATGCACTCTCTCACTCTCTCACGCAGGCACTCTCTCACGCTCTAACGCACGCACTCTCTCACTCTCTCACGCACGCACTCCCTCACTCACGCACACTCTCACTCTCTCACACACGCACACTCTCACTCTCTCACGCATGCACACTCTCACACACTTTCTCACTCACGCACACTCTCGCCACTCTCTCAGGCATGCACTCTCTCACTCTCTCATGCACACACTCTCTCACGCACGCACTCTCTCACGCATGCACTCACACACTCAATCACTTTCTCACTCTCTCACGCACACACTCTCTCACGCACACATGGACTCTCAACACTCTCTCACGCATGCACTCTCACACTCTCACATGCACGCACTCTCACACTCTCTCATGCATGCACTCTCTCACTCTCTCACACACGCACTCTCTCTCTCTCACACACGCACTCTCTCACTCACCAATGCACGCACTCTCTCACTCTCTAACGGACGCACTCTCTCACTCTCTCACGCACGCAATCTCTCACGCCCGCACTCTCTCACGCAAGCACTCTCTCACGCAAGCACTCTCTCAGGCACGCACGCACGCACACACTCTCTTACTCTCTCAAGCACAAATTCTCTCACTCTCTCACGCACGCACTCTCTCACACTCTCACGCACGCACTCTCACTCTCTCACGCACGCACTCTCTCACTCACGCACTCACACACTCAATCACTTTCTCACTCTCTCACGCACACACTCTCTCACGCACACATGTACTCTCACCACTCTCTCACGCATGCAGTCTCACACTCACACGCACGCACTCTCTCACTCTCTCATGCACGCACTCTCTCACTCTCTCACACACGCACTCTCTCTCTCTCACACACGCACTCTCTCACTCACCAATGCACGCACTCTCTCACTCTCTAACGGACGCACTCTCTCACGCACGCAAACTCTCTCTAACACACGCACTCTCTTACTCTCTCACGCACGCTCTCTCTCACTCTCACGAATGCACTCTCTCACTCTCTCACGCATGCAGTCTCTCACTCTCTCACGCACGCACTTTCTCACTCTCTCATGGACACACACTCTCACACATGCACTGTTTCACTCAAGCACTCACTCACTCTATCACGCACGCACACTCCCACTCTCTCACGCACGCACTCTCACACTCTCTCACGCACACACACTCTCACACACTTTCTCACTCTCTCACTCACGCATGTACTCTCGCCACTCTCTCACGCACGCACTCTCGCCACTCTCTCACGCACGTACTCTCGCCACGCTCTCATGCAGGTGCACTCTCTCACTCTTTCATGCACACACTCTCTCACTCTCTCACGCACGCACTCTCACACTCTCTAAAGCACGCTCTCTCTCAATCTCGAACGCACGCACTCTCTCACGCACGCACACTCTCACTTTCTCACGCATGCACACTCACACACTTTCTCACTCTCTCACTCACGCACGCACTCTCTCACTCTCTCATGCAAGCAATCTCTCACGCACGCACTCTCTCATGCATGCACTCTCTCACGCATGCACTCTCTCACGCATGCACTTTCTCACGCAAGCACTCTCTCACGCAAGCACTCTCTCAGGCACGGACGCACGCACACACTCTCTTACTCTCTCACGCACGCCCTCTCTCACTCTCTCACGCACGCACTCTCTCACTCTCTCACGCACACATGTACTCTCGCCACTCTCCCACGCATGCACTCTCACTCTCTCACGCACGCACTCTCTCACTCTCTCATGCACGCACTCTCTCACTCACGCACTCTCTCACTCTCACACACACACTCTCTCACTCTCCAATGCAGGCACTCCCTCACTCTCTAGTGCACGCACTCTCTCACTCTCTCACATACGCACTCTCTCACTCTCTCACGCACATATGTACTCTCGCCACTCTCTCACGCATGCACTCTCACTCTCTCACGCAAGCACTCTCTCACTCTCTCACGCACATATGTACTCTCGCCACTCTCTCACGCATGCACTCTCACTCTCTCACGCACGCACTCTCTCACTCTCTCATGCACGCACTCTCTCACTCACGCACTCTCTCACTCACACACACACTCTCTCACTCTCCAATGCAGGCACTCCCTCACTCTCTAGTGCACGCACTCTCTCACTCTCTCACAAACGCACTCTCTCACTCTCACGCACATATGTACTCTCGCCACTCTCTCACGCATGCACTCTCACTCTCTCACGCAAGCACTCTCTCACTCTCTCACGCACATAAGTACTCTCGCCACTCTCTCACGCATGCACTCTCACTCTCTCACTCACGCACTCTCTCACTCTCACACACGCACTCTCTCACTCTCCAATGCACGCACTCTCTCACTCTCTAATGCACGCACTCTCTCAATCTCTCACGTACGCACACTCTCACTCTCTCACGTAAGCACTCTCTCAATCTCTCACGCACACATGTACTCTCGCCACTCTCCCACGCATGCACTCTCACTCTCTCATGCACGCACTCTCTCAATCACGCAATCTCTCACTCTCACACACGCACTCTCTCACTCTCCAATGCAGGCACTCCCTCACTCTCTAGTGCACGCACTCTCTCACTCTCTCACGCACATATGTACTCTCGCCACTCTCTCATGCATGCACTCTCACTCTCTCACGCACGCACTCTCTCACTCTCTCATGCACGCACTCTCTCACTCACCCCCACTCTCTCACTCTCACACACGCACTCTCTCACTCTCTAATGCACGCACTCTCTCACTCTCTAATGCACGCACTCTCTCACTCTCTCACGTATGCACACTCTCACTCTCTCACGTACGCACTCTCTCTCGCTCTCTCACTCACTTACGCACGCACTCTCTCACTCACGCACTCTCTCACTCACGCACACTATCACTCTCTCACGCATGCACGCACTCTCTCGCTCTCTCACACACGCACACTCTCACACACTTTCTCACTCTCTCACTCACGCATGTACTCTCGCCTCTCTCTCTGGCACGTACCCTCGCCACTCTCTCACGCACGCACTCTCTCACTCTCTCACGCACGCACACTCTCACTCTCTCACGTACGCACACTCTCACTCTATGACATACGCACTCTCTCACTATCTCATGCACGCACTCTCTCACACACGCACACTCCCACTCTCTCACGCACGTACTCTCGCACTCTCTCATGTACGCACTCCCTCACTCTCACGCACACACACTCTCACACACTTTCGCACTCTCTCACTCACGCATGTACTCTCGCCACTCTCTCACGCACGCACTCTCGCCACTCTCTCACGCACGTACTCTCGCCACGCTCTCATGCAGGTGCACTCTCTCACTCTCTCATGCACACACTCTCTCACTCTCTCACGCACGCACTCTCACACTCTCTAAGGCACGCTCTCTCTCAATCTCTAACGCACGCACTCTCTCACGCATGCACACTCTCACTCTCTCACGCATGCACACTCTCACACACTTTCTCACTCTCTCACTCACGCACGCACTCTCTCACTCTCTCATGCAAGCAATCTCTCACGCACGCACTCTCTCACGCATGCACTCTCTCACGCACGCACTCTCTCATGCACGCACTCTCTCACGCAAGCACTCTCTCAGGCACGCACGCACGCACACACTCTCTTACTCTCTCACGCACACCCTCTCTCACTCTCTCACGCACTCACTCTCTCACTCTCTCACGCACGCACTCTCTCACTCTTTCACGCACGCACTCTCTCACACTCTCACGCACGCACTCTCACTCTCTTACGTACGCACTCTCTCACTCTCTCACGCACGCACTCTCTCACTCACGCACTCTCTCTCTCTCACGCACGCACTCTCTCTCTCTCTCACGCACGCACTCTCTCACTCACGCACACTCTCACTCTCTCACGCACGCACACTCTCACTCTCTCACGCACGCTCACTCTCACTCTCTCACGCACAAACTCTCTCACTCTCACGCACAAACTCTCTCACTCTCTCATGCACGCACCCTCTCACTCTCACGCACGCACTCGCTCACTCACGCACGCACTCTCTCACTCTCTGACGCAAGCACTCTCTCACTCTCTCATGCACGCACTCTCTCACTCTCTAAGGCACGCACTCTCACTCTCTCACGCACGCACTCTCTCACACAGGCATTCTCTCACTCTCTCACGCAGGCACTCTCTCACGCTGTAACGCACGCACTCTCACTCTCTCACGCACGCACTCCCTCACTCACGCACACTCTCACTCTCTCACACACGCACACTCTCACTCTCTCACGCATGCACACTCTCACACACTTTCTCACTCACGCACACTCTCGCCACTCTCTCAGGCACGTTCTCTTGCCACTCTCTCACGCACGCACTCTCTCACGCACACCAATCTCTTACGCACGCACTCTCTCTCTCATGCACGCACTCTCTCACGCATGCACTCTCTCACGCACGCACTCTCTCACTCACGCACTCACACACTCAATCACTTTCACACTCTCTCACGCACACACTCTCTCACGCACACATGTATTCTCACCACTCTCTCACGCATGCACTCTCACACACTCTCATGCACGCACTCTCTCACTCTCTCACACACGCACTCTCTCTCTCACACACACGCACTCTCTCACTCACCAATGCACGCACTCTCTCACTCTCTAACGGACGCACTCTCTCACTCTCTAATGCACGCAAACTCTCTCTAACGCACGCACTCTCTCACTCTTTCACGCACGCACTCTCTCACGCACGCACTCTCTCACTCAAGCACTCTCTCACGCAAGCACTCTCTCACGCAAGCACTCTCTCAGGCACGCACGCACGCACACACTCTCTTACTCTCTCAAGCACAAACTCTCTCACTCTATCATGCACGCACTCTCTCACACTCTCACGCACGCACTCTCACTCTCACGCACGCACTCTCTCACTCACGCACGCACTCTCTCACTCACGCACTCACACACTCAATCACTTTCTCACTCTCTCACGCACACAGTCTCTCACTTACACATGTACTCTCACCACTCTCTCACGCATGCACTCTCACACCCTCACACGCACGCACTCTCTCACTCTCTCATGCACACACTCTCTCACCCTCTCACACGCACACTCTCACTCTCTCACGCATGCACGCACTCTCTCGCTCTCTCACACACACACACTCTCACACACTTTCTCACTCTCTCACTCACGCATGTACTCTCGCCACTCTCTCAGGCACGTACCCTCGCCACTCTCTCACGCACGCACTCTCTCACTCTCTCACGCACGCACACTCTCACTCTCTCACGTACGCACACTCTCACTCTATGACGTACGCACTCTCTCACTCTCTCATGCACGCACTCTCTCACACACGCACACTCCCACTCTCTCACGCACGTACTCTCGCACTCTCTCATGCACGCACTCCCTCACTCTCACGCACACACACTCTCACACACTTTCTCACTCTCTCACTCACGCATGTACTCTCGCCACTCTCATGCACGCACTCTCGCCACTCTCTCACGCACATACTCTCGCCACGCTCTCATGCAGGTGCACTCTCTCACTCTCTCATGCACACACTCTCTCACTCTCTCACGCACGCACTCTCACACTCTCTAAGGCACGCTCTCTCTCAATCTCTAACGCACGCACTCTCTCACGCATGCACACTCTCACTCTCTCACGCATGCACACTCTCACACACTTTCTCACTCTCTCACTCACGCACGCACTCTCTCACTCTCTCATGCAAGCAATCTCTCACGCACGCACTCTCTCACGCATGCACTCTCTCACTCACGCACTCTCTCATGCAAGCACTCTCTCACGCAAGCACTCTCTCAGGCACGCACGCATGCACACACTCTCTTACTCTCTCACGCACACCCTCTCTCACTCTCTCACGCACGCACTCTCTCACTCTCTCACGCACGCACTCTCTCACTCTTTCACGCACGCACTCTCTCACACTCTCACGCACGCACTCTCACTCTCTTACGTACGCACTCTCTCACTCTCTCACGCACGCACTCTCTCACTCACGCACTCTCTCTCTCTCACGCACGCACTCTCTCTCTCTCTCACGCACGCACTCTCTCACTCACGCACACTCTCACTCTC
Organism: Carcharodon carcharias; assembly: GCF_017639515.1. Classification (NCBI taxonomy): domain Eukaryota; kingdom Metazoa; phylum Chordata; class Chondrichthyes; order Lamniformes; family Lamnidae; genus Carcharodon; species Carcharodon carcharias. The sequence continues at coordinate 43,349,552 of NC_054487.1, read as the reverse complement.
TCACGCACGCACACTCTCACTCTCTCACGCACGCTCACTCTCACTCTCTCACGCACAAACTCTCTCACTCTCACGCACAAACTCTCTCACTCTCTCATGCACGCACCCTCTCACTCTCACGCACGCACACGCTCACTCACGCACGCACTCTCTCACTCTCTCACGCAAGCACTCTCTCACTCTCTCACGCACGCACTCTCTCACTCTCTAAGGCACGCACTCTCTCACTCTCTCACGCACGCACTCTCTCACACAGGCATTCTCTCACTCTCTCACGCAGGCACTCTCTCACGCTGTAACGCACGCACTCTCACTCTCTCACGCACGCACTCCCTCACTCACGCACACTCTCACTCTCTCACACACGCACACTCTCACTCTCTCACGCATGCACACTCTCACACACTTTCTCACTCACGCACACTCTCGCCACTCTCTCAGGCACGTTCTCTTGCCACTCTCTCACGCACGCACTCTCTCACGCACACCAATCTCTTACGCACACACTCTCTCTCTCATGCACGCACTCTCTCACGCATGCACTCTCTCACGCACGCACTCTCTCACTCACGCACTCACACACTCAATCACTTTCACACTCTCTCACGCACACACTCTCTCACGCACACATGTATTCTCACCACTCTCTCACGCATGCACTCTCACACTCTCTCATGCACGCACTCTCTCACTCTCTCACACACGCACTCTCTCTCTCACACACACGCACTCTCTCACTCACCAATGCATGCACTCTCTCACTCTCTAACGGACGCACTCTCTCACGCACGCACTCTCTCACGCACGCACTCTCTCACTCAAGCACTCTCTCACGCAAGCACTCTCTCACGCAAGCACTCTCTCACGCAAGCACTCTCTCAGGCACGCACGCACGCACACCCTCTCTTACTCTCTCAAGCACAAACTCTCTCACTCTATCATGCACGCACTCTCTCACACTCTCACGCACGCACTCTCTCACTCACGCACTCACACACTCAATCACTTTCTCACTCTCTCACGCACACAATCTCTCACGTACACATGTACTCTCACCACTCTCTCACGCATGCACTCTCACACCCTCACACGCACGCACTCTCTCACTCTCTCATGCACACACTCTCTCACTCTCTCACACGCACACTCTCACTCTCACACGCATGCACGCACTCTCTCGCTCTCTCACACACGCACACTCTCACACACTTTCTCACTCTCTCACTCACGCATGTACTCTCGCCACTCTCTCAGGCACGTACCCTCGCCACTCTCTCACGCACGCACTCTCTCACTCTCTCACGCACGCACACTCTCACTCTCTCACGTACGCACACTCTCACTCTATGACGTACGCACTCTCTCACTCTCTCATGCACGCACTCTCTCACACACGCACACTCCCACTCTCTCACGCACGTACTCTCGCACTCTCTCATGCACGCACTCCCTCACTCTCACGCACACACACTCTCACACAGTTTCTCACTCTCTCACTCACGCATGTACTCTCGCCACTCTCTCACGCACGCACTCTCGCCACTCTCTCACGCACGTACTCTCGCCACGCTCTCATGCAGGTGCACTCTCTCACTCTCTCATGCACACACTCTCTCACTCTCTCACGCACGCACTCTCACACTCTCTAAGGCACGCTCTCTCTCAATCTCTAACGCACGCACTCTCTCACGCACGCACACTCTCACTCTCTCACGCATGCACACTCTCACACACTTTCTCACTCTCTCACTCACGCACGCACTCTCTCACTCTCTCATGCAAGCAATCTCTCACGCACGCACTCTCTCACGCATGCACTCTCTCACGCACGCACTCTCTCATGCACGCACTCTCTCACGCAAGCACTCTCTCAGGCACGCACGCACGCACACACTCTCTTACTCTCTCATGCACACCCTCTCTCACTCTCTCACGCACACACTCTCTCACTCTTTCACGCACGCACTCTCTCACACTCTCACGCACGCACTCTCACTCTCTTACGTACGCACTCTCTCACTCTCTCACGCACGCACTCTCTCACTCACGCACTCTCTCTCTCTCTCACGCACGCACTCTCTCTCTCTCTCACGCACGCACTCTCTCACGCACGCACACTCTCACTCTCTCACGCACGCTCACTCTCACTCTCTCACGCACAAACTCTCTCACTCTCACGCACAAACTCTCTCACTCTCTCATGCACGCACCCTCTCACTCTCACGCACGCACTCGCTCACTCACGCACGCACTCTCTCACTCTCTCACGCAAGCACTCTCTCACTCTCTCACGCACGCACTCTCTCACTCTCTAAGGCACGCACTCTCACTCTCTCACGCACGCACTCTCTCACACAGGCATTCTCTCACGCTGTAACGCACGCACTCTCACTCTCTCACGCACGCACTCCCTCACTCACGCACACTCTCACTCTCTCACACACACACACTCTCACTCTCTCACGCATGCACACTCTCACACACTTTCTCACTCACGCACACTCTCGCCACTCTCTCAGGCACGTTCTCTTGCCACTCTCTCACGCACGCACTCTCTCACGCACACCAATCTCTTACGCACGCACTCTCTCTCTCATGCACGCACTCTCTCACGCATGCACTCTCTCACGCACGCACTCTCTCACTCACGCACTCACACACTCAATCACTTTCTCACTCTCTCACGCACACACTCTCTCACGCACACATGTATTCTCAACACTCTCTCACGCATGCACTCTCACACACTCTCATGCACGCACTCTCTCACTCTCTCACACACGCACTCTCTCTCTCACACACACGCACTCTCTCACTCACCAATGCATGCACTCTCTCACTCTCTAACGGACGCACTCTCTCACGCACGCACTCTCTCACGCACGCACTCTCTCACTCAAGCACTCTCTCACGCAAGCACTCTCTCAGGCACGCACGCACGCACGCACACACTCTCTTACTCTCTCAAGCACAAACTCTCTCACTCTATCATGCACGCACTCTCTCACACTCTCACGCACGCACTCTCACTCTCACGCACGCACTCTCTCACTCTCTAACGTACGCACACTCTCACTCTCTCACGTACGCACACTCTCTCGCTCTCTCACTCACTCAGGCACGCACTCTCTTGCTCTCTCACGCACGCACTCTCTCACTCACGCACACTCTCACTCTCTCACGCATGCACGCATTCTCTCGCTCTCTCACACACGCACACTCTCACACACTTTCTCACTCTCTCACTCACGCATGTACTCTCGCCACTCTCTCAGGCACGTACCCTCGCCACTCTCTCACGCACGCACACTCTCACTCTCTCACATACGCACACTCTCAATCTCTCACGTACGCACACTCTCACTCTCTGACGTACGAACTCTCTCACTCTCTCATGCACGCACTCTCTCATGCACGCACACTCCCACTCTCTCACGCACACACTCTCACACTCTCTCACGCACACACACTCTCACACACTTTCTCACTCTCTCACGCACGCACTCTCGCCACTCTCTCACGCACGTACTATCGCCACGCTCTCATGCAGCTGCACTCTCTCACTCTTTCATGCACACACTCTCTCACTCTCTCACGCACGCATTCTCACACTCTCTAAAGCACGCTCTCTCTCAATCTCGAACGCACGCACTCCCTCACGCACGCACACTCTCACTCTCTCACGCATGCACACTCACACTCCTTCTCACTCTCTCACTCACGCACGCACTCTCTCACTCTCTCATGCAAGCAATCTCTCACGCACGCACTCTCTCACGCATGCACTCTCTCACGCACGCACTCTCTCACGCAAGCACTCTCTCAGGCACGCACGCACGCACACACTCTCTTACTCTCTCACGCATGCCGTCTCTCACTCTCTCACGCATGCACACTCTCACTCACACATGTACTCTCGCCACTCTCCCACGCATGCACTCTCACTCTCTCACGCACGCACTCTCTCACTCTCTCATGCACGCACTCTCTTACTCACACACTCTCTCACTCTCACACACGCAATTTCTCACTCTCCAATGCACGCACTCTCTCACTCTCTAATGCACGCACTCTCTCACTCTCTCACGTACGCACACTCTCACTCTCTCACGTACGCACTCTCTCAATCTCTCACGCACACATGTACTCTCGCCACTCTCCCACGCATGCACTCTCACTCTCTCATGCACGCACTCTCTCACTCACGCACTCTCTCACTCTCACACACGCACTCTCTCACTCTCCAATGCAGGCACTCCCTCACTCTCTAGTGCACGCACTCTCTCACTCTCTCACGCACATATGTACTCTCGCCACTCTCTCATGCATGCACTCTCACTCTCTCAAGCACGCACTCTCTCACTCTCTCATGCACGCACTCTCTCACTCACGCACTCTCTCACTCTCACACACGCACTCTCTCACTCTCCAATGCACGCACTCTCTCACTCTCTAATGCACGCACTCTCTCACTCTCTCACGTACGCACACTCTCACTCTCTCACGTACGCACTCTCTCTGGCTCTCTCACTCACTCACACACGCACTCTCTCACTCTCTCACGCACGCACTCTCTCACTCACGCACACTCTCACTCTCTCACGCATGCACGCACTCTCTCGCTCTCTCACACACGCACACTCTCACACACTTTCTCACTCTCTCACTCACGCATGTACTCTCGCCACTCTCTCAGGCACGTACCCTCGCCACACTCACACGCACGCACTCTCTCACTCTCTCACGCACGCACACTCTCACTCTCTCACGTACGCACACTCTCACTCTCTCACGTACGCACACTCTCACTCTCTGACGTACGCACTCTCTCACTCTCTCATGCACGCACTCTCTCACACACGCACACTCCCACTCTCTCACGCATGTACTCTCGCACTCTCTCATGCACGCACTCCCTCACTCTCACGCACACACACTCTCACACACTTTCTCACTCTCTCACTCACGCATGTACTCTCGCCACTCTCTCACGCACGCACTCTCGCCACTCTCTCACGCACGTACTCTCGCCACGCTCTCATGCAGGTGCACTCTCTCAATCTCTCATGCACACACTCTCTCACTCTCTCACGCACGCACTCTCACACTCTCTAAGGCACGCTCTCTCTCAATCTCTAACGCACGCACTCTCTCACGCACGCACACTCTCACTCTCTCACGCATGCACACTCTCACACACTTTCTCACTCTCTCACTCACGCACGCACTCTCTCACTCTCTCATGCAAGCAATCTCACACGCACGCACTCTCTCACGCATGCACTCTCTCACGCACGCACTCTCTCATGCACGCACTCTCTCACGCAAGCACTCTCTCAGGCACGCACGCACGCACACACTCTCTTACTCTCTCATGCACGCACCCTCTCACTCTTTCATGCACGCACTCTCTCACACTCTCACGCACACACTCTCACTCTCTTATGTACGCACACTCTCACTCTCTCACGTACGCACACTCTCACTCTCTCACGCACAAACTCTCTCACGCACAAACTCTCTCACTCTCTCATGCACGCACCCTCTCACTCTCACGCACGCACTCTCTCACTCATGCACAAACTCTCTCATTCTCTCATGCACACACTCTCTCACTCTCTAAGGCACGCGCTCTCACTCTCTCACGCATGCACTCTCTCACACAGGCACTCTCTCACTCTCTCACGCAGGCACTCTCTCACGCTCTAACGCACGCACTCTCTCACTCTCTCACGCACGCACTCCCTCACTCACGCACACTCTAACTCTCTCACACACGCACACTCTCAGTCTCTCTCGCATGCACACTCTCACACACTTTCTCACTCGCACACTCTCGCCACTCTCTCAGGCACGTTCTCTTGCCACTCTCTCACGCACGCACTCTCTCACACACGCACTCCATCACGCACGCAGTCTCTCAATCTCTCATGCACGCACTCTCACATTCACGCACGCACACTCTCACGCACTTTCTTACTCTCTCACACACGCACCCTCTCACGCACGCAGGCACTCTCACACTCTCTGATGCATGCACTCTCTCACTCCCTCACGCACGCACTCTCTCACGCAAGGACTCTCACAGGCACGCACGCACGCACACACTCTCTTACTCTCTCACGCCCGCCCTCTCTCACTCTCTCACGCACGCACTTTCTCACTCTCTCACGCACGCACTCTCTCACACTCTCACGCACGCACTCTCACTCTCTTACGTACGCACACTCTCACTCACTCACGCAGGTACACTCTCACTCTCTCAAGCACAAACTCTCTCTCTCACACACAAACACTCTCAGTCTCACGCACGCACTCTCTCACTCTCACGCACGCACTCTCTCACTCTCTAAGGCATGCCCTCTCTCACTCTCTAACGCACGCACTCTCTCACTCTCTAATGCATGCACTCTCTCACGCACGCACACTCTCACTCTCTCACGCATGCACACTCTCACACACTTTCTCACTCTCTCACTCACGCACGCACTCTTTCATTTTCTCATGCAAGCACCCTCTCACGCACACACACTGTCACGCACGCACTCTCTCACGCAAGCACTCTCTCACGCAAGCACTCTCTCAGGCATGCACGCACGCACACACTCTCTTACTCTCTCAAGCACAAACTCTCTCACTCTCTCACGCACACACTCTCTCACACTCTCACGCACGCACTCTCACTCTCTCATGCACGCACTCTCTCACTCACGCACTCACACTCAATCACTTTCTCACTCTCTCACGCACACACTCTCTCACGCACACATGTACTCTCACCACTCTCTCACGCATGCAATCTCACACTCTCACACGCACGCACTCTCTCACTCTCTCATGCACGCACTCTCTCACTCTCTCACACACGCACTCTCTCTCTCTCACACACGCACTCTCTCACTCACCAATGCACGCACTCTCGCACTCTCTAACGGACGCACTCTCTCACTCTCTAATGCACGCAAACTCTCTCTAACGCACGCACTCTCTCACTCTCTCACGCACGCTCTCTCTCACTCTTACGAATGCACTCTCTCACTCTCTCATGCATGCAGTCTCTCACTCTCTCACTCTCTCATGCACGCACTTTCTCACTCTCTCATGGATGCACACTCTCACACATGCACTGTTTCACTCAAGCACTCACTCACTCTATCACGCACGCACACTCTCACACTATCTCACTCTCTCGCTCATGCATGTACTCTCGCCACTCTCATGCATGCACTCTCCCACCCTCTCATGCAGGCACTCTCTCATGCACGCACTGTTTCACGCATGCACTCTCTCACTCACGCACTCACACACTCAATCACTTTCTCACTCTCTCACGCACGCACTCTCTCACGCACACATGTACTCTCACCACTCTCTCACGCATGCACTCTCACACTCTCTCACGCACGCACTCTCTCACTCTCTCATGCACGCACTCTCTAATGCATGCACTCTCTCACTCTCTCACACACGCACTCTCTCACTCTCTCACGCACACATGTACTCTCGCCACTCACCAACGCATGCACTCTCACTCTCTCACTCACGCACTCTCTCACTCTCACACACGCACTCTCTCACTCTCCAATGCACGCACTCCCTCACTCTCTAGTGCACGCACTCTCTCAATCTCTCACACACGCACTCTCTCACTCTCTCACGCACATATGTACTCTCGCAACTCTCTCACGCATGCACTCTCACTCTCTCACGCACGCACTCTCTCACTCTCTCATGCACGCACTCTCTCACTCATGCACTCTCTCACTCTCACACACGCACTCTCTCACTCTCCAATGCACGCACTCTCTCACTCTCTAATGCACGCACTCTCTCATTCTCTCACGTACGCACACTCTCACTCTCTCACGTACGCAAACTCTCTCGCTCTCTCACTCACTCACACACGCACTCTCTCACTCTCTCACGCACGCACTCTCTCACTCACGCACACTCTCACTCTCTCACGCATGCATGCATTCTCTCGCTCTCACACACGCACACTCTCACACACTTTCTCACTCTCTCACTCACGCATGTACTCTCGCCACTCTCAGGCACGTACCCTCGCCACTCTCTCGCACACGCACACTCTCACTCTCTCACGTACGCACACTCTCACTCTCTCACGTACGCACACTCTCACTCTCTGACGTACGCACTCTCACTCTCTCATGCATGCACTCTCTCACGCACGCACACTCCCACTCTCTCACGCACGCACTTTCACACTCTCTCACGCACGCACACTCTCACACACTTTCTCACTCTCTCACTCACGCATGTACTCTCGCCACTCTCTCACGCACGCACTCTCGCCACTCTCTCACGCACGTACTATCGCCACGCTCTCATGCAGGTGCACTCTCTCACTCTTTCATGCGCACACTCTCACTCTCTCACGCACGCACTCTCACACTCTCTAAAGCACGCTCTCTCTCAATCTCGAACGCACGCACTCTCTCACGCACGCACATTCTCACTCTCTCACGCATGCACACTCACACACTTTCTCACTCTCTCACTCACGCATGCACTCTCTCACTCTCTCATGCAAGCAATCTCTCACGCACGCACTCTCTCACGCATGCACTCTCTCACGCATGCACTCTCTCACGCACGCACTCTCTCACGCACGCACTCTCTCAGGCACGCACGCACGCACACACTCTCTTACTCTCTCACGCACGCCCTCTCTCACTCTCTCACACACGCACTTACTCTCGCCACTCTCCCACGCATGCACTCTCACTCTCTCACTCACGCATGCACTCTCTCACTCTATCATGCAAGCAATCTCTCACGCACGCACTCTCTCACGCATGCACTCTCTCACGCATGCACTCTCTCAGGCATTGACGCACGCACACACTCTCTTACTCTCTCACCCACGCCCTCTCTCACTCTCTCACACACGCACTCTCTCACTCTCTCACGCACGCACTCTCTCACTCTCTCATGCACGCACTCTCTCACTCACGCACTCTCTCACTCTCACACACGCACTCTCTCACTCTCCAATGCACGCACTACCTCACTCTCTAGTGCACGCACTCTCTCACTCTCTCACACACGCACTCTCTCACTCTCTCACGCACATATGTACTCTCGCCACTCTCTCATGCATGCACTCTCACTCTCTCATGCACGCACTCTCTCACTCTCTCATGCACGCACTCTCTCACTCACGCACTCTCTCACTCTCACACACGCACTCTCTCACTCTCCAATGCACGCACTCTCTCACTCTCTAATGCACGCACTCTCTCACTCTCTCACGTACGCACACTCTCACTCTCTCACGTACGCACTCTCTCAATCTCTCACGCACACATGTACTCTCGTCACTCTCCCACGCATGCACTCTCACTCTCTCATGCACGCACTCTCTCACTCACGCACTCTCTCACTCTCACACACGCACTCTCTCACTCTCCAATGCAGGCACTCCCTCACTCTCTAGTGCACGCACTCTCTCACTCTCTCACGCACATATATACTCTCGCCACTCTCTCATGCATGCACTCTCACTCTCTCACGCACGCACTCTCTCACTCTCTCATGCACGCACTCTCTCACTCACGCACTCTCTCACTCTCACACACGCACTCTCTCACTCTCCAATGCACGCACTCTCTCACTCTCTAATGCACGCACTCTCTCACTCTCTCACGTACGCACACTCTCACTCTCTCACGTACGCACTCTCTCTCGCTCTCTCACTCACTCACGCACGCACTCTCTCACTCTCTCACGCACACACTCTCTCACTCACGCACACTCTCACTCTCTCACGCCTGCACGCATTTTCTCGCTCTCACACACGCACACTCTCACACACTTTCTCACTCGCTCACTCACGCATGTACTCTCGCCACTCTCTCAGGCACGTACCATCGCCACTCTCTCAGGCACGCCCTCTCTCACTCTCTCACGCACGCACACTCTCACTCTCTGACACACGCACACTCTCACTCTCTCACGTACGCACACTCTCACTCTCTGATGTACGCACTCTCTCACTCTCTCATGCACGCACTCTCTCACGCACGCACACTCCCACTCTCTCACGCACGTACTCTCGCACTCTCTCATGCACGCACTCACTCACTCTCACGCACACACACTCTCACACACTTTCTCACTCTCTCACTCACGCATGTACTCTCGCCACTCTCTCACGCACGTACTCTCGCCACGCTCTCATGCAGGTGCACTCTCTCACTCTCTCATGCACACACTCTCTCACTCACGCACTCTCACACTCTCTAAGGCACGCTCTCTCTCAATCTCTAACGCACGCACTCTCTCACGCACGCACACTCTCACTCTCCCACGCATGCACACTCTCACACACTTTCTCACTCTCTCACTCACGCACGCACTCTCTCACTCTCTCATGCAAGCAAACTCTCATGCAAGCAATCTCTCATGCACGCACTCTCTCACGCAAGCACTCTCTCAGGCACGCACGCACACACTCTCTTACTCTCTCACGCACACCCTCTCTCACTCTCTGACGCACACACTCTCTCACTCTTTCACGCACGCACTCTCTCATACTCTCACGCACGCACTCACACTCTCTTACGTACGTACACTCTCACTCTCTCACGTACGCACACTCTCACTCTCTCACGCACAAACTCTCTCACTCTCTCACGCACAAACTCACTCACTCTCTCATGCACGCACCCTCTCACTCTCACACACGCACTCGCTCACTCACGCACGCACTCTCTCATTCTCTCATGCACGCACTCTCTCACTCTCTAAGGCACGCACTCTCACTCTCTCACGCACGCACTCTTTCACACAGGCACTCTCTCACTCTCTCACGCAGGCACTCTCTCACGCTCTAACGCACGCACTCTCTCACTCTCTCACGCACGCACTCCCTCACTCACGCGCACTCTCACTCTCTCACACACGCACACTCTCACTCTCTCACGCATGCACACTCTCACACACTTTCTCACTCACGCACACTCTTGCCACTCTCTCAGGCACGTTCTCTTGCCACTCTCTCACGCACGCACTCTCTCACACACGCACTCCCTCACGCACGCAGTCTCTCAATCTCTCATGCACGCACTCTCACATTCACGCACGCACACTCTCACGCACTTTCTTACTCTCTCACACACGCACCCTCTCACGCACGCAGGCACTCTCGCACTCACAGACGCACGCACTCTCTCACTCTCTCACGTACGCACACTCTCACTCTCTCACGCACAAACTCTCTCACTCTCTCACGCACAAACTCACTCACTCTCTCATGCATGCACCCTCTCACTCTCACACACGCACTCGCTCACTCACGCACGCACTCTCTCATTCTCTCATGCACGCACTCTCTCACTCTCTAAGGCACGCACTCTCACTCTCTCACGCACGCACTCTTTCACACAGGCACTCTCTCACTCTCTCACGCAGGCACTCTCTCACGCTCTAACGCACGCACTCTCTCACTCTCTCACGCACGCACTCCCTCACTCACGCGCACTCTCACTCTCTCACACATGCACACTCTCACTCTCTCACGCATGCACACTCTCACACACTTTCTCACTCACGCACACTCTTGCCACTCTCTCAGGCACGTTCTCTTGCCACTCTCTCACGCACGCACTCTCTCACACACGCACTCCCTCACGCACGCAGTCTCTCAATCTCTCATGCACGCACTCTCACATTCACGCACGCACACTCTCACGCACTTTCTTACTCTTTCACACACGCACCCTCTCACGCACGCAGGCACTCTCGCACTCTCTGACGCACGCACTCTCTCACTCTCTCACGCCCGCCCTCTCTCACTCTCTCACGCACGCACTCTCTCACCCTCTCACACACGCACTCTCTCACACTCTCACGCACGCACTCTCACTTTCTTACGTACGCACACTCTCACTCACTCACGCAGGCACACTCTCACTCTCTCAAGCACAAACTCTCACTCACACACAAACACTCTCAGTCTCACGCACGCACTCTCTCACACTCACGCACGCACTCTCTCACTCTCTAAGGCATGCCCTCTCTCACTCTCTAACGCACGCACTCTCTCACTCTCCAATGCATGCACTCTCTCACGCATGCACACTCTCACTCTCTCACGCATGCACACTCTCACACACTTTCTCACTCTCTCACTCACGCACGCACTCTTTCACTCTCTCATGCAAGCACTCTCTCACGCACGCACTCCCTCACGCACGCACTCTCTCACGCAAGCACTCTCTCACGCAAGCACTCTCTCACGCAAGCACTCTCTCACGCAAGCACTCTCTCAGGCACGCAAACACGCACACACTCTCTTACTCTCTCAAGCACAAACTCTCTCACTCTCTCACGCACGCACTCTCTCACACGCTCACGCACGCACTCTCACTCTCTCACGCACGCACTCTCTCACTCTCACGCACGCACTCTCTCACTCTCACGCACGCACTCTCACTCTCTCACGCACGCACTCTCACTCTCTCATGCACGCACTCTCTCACTCTCACGCACGCACTCTCTCACTCTCTCACGCACGCACTCTCTCACTCACGCACACTCTCACTAGCGCACACTCTCACTCTCTCACGAACGCTCACTCTCACTCTCACACCCACACTCTCATACACTTTCTCACTCACGCATGTACTCTCGCCACTCTCTCAGGCAGGTACTCTTGCCACTCGCTCACGCACAAAATCTCGCCACTCTCTCACGCACACTATCTCTCACCCTCACGCATGCACTCTCTCACGCTCGCACACTCTCACTCTCTCACACATGCACACTCTCACACACTTTCTCACTCACACTTGTACTCTCGCCACTCTCTCAGGCACGTACTCTTGCCACTCTCTCATGCACAAATTCTCGCCACTCTCTCACGCACGTGCACTCTCTCACTCTCTCACGCACGCACCCTCACTCTCTCACGCATGCACGCACTCTCACTCACTCACGCACGTGCACTCTCTCACTCTCTCACGCACACACTCTCTTACTCTCTCACGCACACCCTCTCTCACTCTCTCACGCACGCACTCTCTCACTCTCTCACACATACATGTACTCTCGCCACTCTCCCACGCATGCACTCTCACTCTCTCACGCAAGCACTCTCTTACTCTCTCATGCATGCACTCTCTCACTCACGCACTCTCTCACTCTCACACATGCACTCTCTCACTCTCCAATGCACGCACTCCCTCACTCTCTAGTGCACGCACTCTCTCACTCTCTCACACACGCACTCTCTCACTCTCTCACGCACATATGTACTCTCGCCACTCTCTCACGCATGCACTCTCACTCTCTCACGCACGCACTCTCTCACTCTCTCATGCACGCACTCTCTCACTCACGCACTCTCACTCTCACACACGCACTCTCTCACTCTCCAATGCACGCACTCTCTCACTCTCTAATGCACGCAATCTCTCACTCTCTCAAGTACGCACACTCTCTCGCTCTCTCACTCACTCACGCACGCACTCTCTCACTCTCTCACGCACGCACTCTCTCACTCACGCACACTCTCACTCTCTCACGCATGCACGCACTCTCTCGCTCTCTCACACACGCACACTCTCACACACTTTCTCACTCTCTCACTTACGCATGTACTCTCGCCACTCTCTCAGGCACGTACCCTCGCCACTCTCTCACGCACGCACCCTCTCACACACGCACACTCTCACTTTCTCACGTACGCACACTCTTACTCTCTGACGTACGCACTCTCTCAATCTCTCATGCACGCACTCTCTCACGCACGCACACTCCCACTCTCTCACGCACGTACTCTCGCACTCTCTCATGCACGCACTCCCTCACTCTCACGCACACACACTCTCACACACTTTCTCACTCTCTCACTCACGCATGTACTCTCGCCACTCTCTCACGCACGCACTCTCGCCACACTCTCATGCAGGTGCACTCTCTCACTCTCTCATGCACGCACTCTCACATTCACGCACGCACACTCTCACGCACTTTCTTACTCTCTCACACACGCACCCTCTCATGCACGCAGGCACTCTCGCACTCTCTGACGCACGCACTCTCTCACTCTCTCACGCACGCACTCTCTCACGCAAGGACTCTGTCAGGCACGCACGCACGCACACACTCTCTTACTCTCTCACGCCCGCCCTCTCTCACTCTCTCATGCACGCACTCTCTCACTCTCTCACGCACGCACTCTCTCACACTCTCACTCTCTTACGTATGCACACTCTCACTCATTCACGCAGGCACACTCTCACTCTCTCAAGCACAAACTCTCACTCTCTCACACACAAACACTCTCAGTCTCATGCACGCACTCTCTCACTCTCACGCACGCACTCTCTCACTCGCTAAGGCATGCCCTCTCTCACTCTCTAACGCACGCACTCTCTCACTCTCTAATGCATGCACTCTCTCACGCACGCACACTCTCACTCTCTCACGCATGCACACTCTCACACATTTTCTCACTCTCTCACTCACGCACGCACTCTTTCACTCTCTCAAGCAAGCACTCTCTCACGCACGCACACTCTCACGCACGCACTCTCTCACGCAAGCACTCTCTCACGCAAGCACTCTCTCACGCAAGCACTCTCTCACGCAAGCACTCTCTCACGCAAGCACTCTCTCAGGCACGCACGCACGCACACACACTCTTAATCTCTCAAGCACAAATTCTCTCACTCTCTCACGCACGCACTCTCTCACACTCTCACGCACACACTCTCACTCTCTCATGCACGCACTCTCTCACTCACGCACTCACACACTCAATCACTTTCTCACTCTCTCACGCACACACTCTCTCACGCACACATGTACTCTCACCACTCTCTCAAGCATGCACTCTCACACGCACGCACTCTCTCACTCTCTCATGCACGCACTCTCTCACTCTCTCACACACGCACTCTCTCTCTCTCACACACGCACTCTCTCGCTCACCAATGCACGCACTCTCTCACTCTCTAACGGACGCACTCTCTCACTCTCTAACGCACGCAAACTCTCTCTAACGCACGCACTCTCACTCTCTCACGCACGCTCTCTCTCACTCTCACGAATGCACTCTCTCACTCTCTCACGCATGCAGTCTCTCACTCTCTCACTCTCTCACGCACGCACTCTCTCACTCTCACACACGCACACTCTCACTCTCCAATGCACGCACTCCCTCACTCTCCAGTGCACGCACTCTCTCACTCTCTCACACACGCACTCTCTCACTCTCTCATGCACGCACTCTCTCACTCACGCACTCTCTCACTCTCACACACGCACTCTCTCACTCTCCAATGCACGCACTCTCTCACTCTCTAATGCACGCACTCTCTCATTCTCTCACATACGCACACTCTCACTTTCTCACGTACGCACACTCTCTCGCTCTCTCACTCACTCACACGCACTCTCTCACTCTCTCACAGACGCACTCTCTCACTCACGCACACTCTCACTCTCTCACGCATGCACGCATACTCTCGCTCTCTCACACACGCACACTCTCACACACTTTCTCACTCTCTCACTCACGCATGTACTCTCGCCACTCTCTCAGGCACGTACCCTCGCCACTCCCTCATGCACGCACTCTCTCACTCTCTCACGCACGCACACTCTCACTCTCTCACGTACGCACACTCTCACTCTCTCACGTACGCACACTCCCACTCTCTCACGCACGCACTCTCACACTCTCTCATGCACGCACACTCTCACACACTTTCTCACTCTCTCACTCACGCATGTACTCTCGCCACTCTCTCAAGCACGCACTCTCGCCACTCTCTCACGCACGTACTATCGCCACGCTCTCATGCAGGTGCACTCTCTCACTCTTTCATGCGCACACTCTCTCACTCTCTCACGCACACACTCTCACACTCTCTAAAGCACGCTCTCTCTCAATCTCGAACGCACGCACTCTCTCACGCACGCACACTCTCACTCTCTCACGCATGCACACTCACACACTTTCTCACTCTCTCACTCACGCATGCACTCTCTCACTCTCTCATGCAAGCAATCTCTCACGCACGCACTCTCTCACGCATGCACTCTCTCACGCATGCACTCTCTCACGCACACACTCTCTCACGCAAGCACTCTCTCACGCAAGCACTCTCTCAGGCATGCACGCACGCACACACTCTCTTACTCTCTCACGCACGCCCTCTCTCACTCTATCACACACGCGCTCTCTCACTCTCTCACGCACGCACTCTCTCACTCTCTCACGCACGCACTCTCTCACTCTCTCACGCACACATGTACTCTCGCCACTCTCCCACGCATGCACTCTCACTCTCTCACGCACGCACTCTCTCACTCTCTCATGTACGCACTCTCTCACTCACGCACTCTCTCACTCTCACACACGCACTCTCTCACTCTCCAATGCAGGCACTCCCTAACTCTCTAGTGCACGCACTCTCTCACTCTCTCACACACGCACTCTCTCACTCTCTCACGCACATATGTACTCTCGCCACTCTCTCATGCATGCACTCTCACTCTCTCACGCACGCACTCTCTCACTCTCTCACTCACGCACTCTCTCACTCTCACACACGCACTCTCTCACTCTCCAATGCACGCACTCTCTCACTCTCCAATGCACGCACTCTCTCACTCTCTCAAGTACGCACACTCTCACTCTCTCACGTACGCACTCTCTCAATCTCTCACGCACACATGTACTCTCGTCACTCTCCCACGCATGCACTCTCACTCTCTCATGCACGCACTCTCTCACGCAATCTCTCACTCTCACATACGCACTCTCTCACTCTCCAATGCAGGCACTCCCTCACTCTCTAGTGCACGCACTCTCTCACTCTCTCACGCACATATGTACTCTCGCCACTCTCTCATGCATGCACTCTCACTCTCTCACGCACGCACTCTCTCACTCTCTAATGCACGCACTCTCTCACTCTCTCACGTACGCACACTCTCACTCTCTCACGTACGCACTCTCTCTCGCTCTCTCACTCACTCACGCACGCACTTTCTCACTCTCTCACGCACGCACTCTCTCACTCACGCACACTCTCACTCTCTCACGCATGCACGCACTCTCTCGCTCTCTCACACACGCACACTCTCACACACTTTCTCACTCTCTCACTCACGCATGTACTCTCGCCACTCTCTCAGGCACGTACCCTCGCCACTCTCTCAGGCACACACTCTCTCACTCTCTCACGCACGCACACTCTCACTCTCTCACGTACGCACACTCTCACTCTCTCACGTACGCACACTCTCACTCTCTCACGTACGCACACTCTCACTCTCTCACATACGCACACTCTCACTCTCTCATGTACGCACACTCTCTCGCTCTCTCACTCACTCACACACGCACTCTCTCACTCTCTCACACACGCACTCTCTCACTCACGCACACTCTCACCCTCTCACGCATGCACGCATACTCCCACTCTCTCACGCACGTACTCTCGCACTCTCTCGTGCACGCACTCCCTCACTCTTTCACGCACACACACTCTCACACACTTTCACACTCTCTCACTCACGCATGTACTCTCGCCACTCTCTCACGCACGTACTCTCGCCACGCTCTCATGCAGGTGCACTCTCACTCTCTCATGCACACACTCTCTCACTCTCTCACGCACGCACTCTCACACTCTCTAAGGCACGCTCTCTCTCAATCTCTAACGCACGCACTCTCTCATGCACGCACACTCTCACTCTCTCACGCATGCACACTCTCACACACTTTCTCACTCTCTCACTCACGCATGCACTCTCACTCTCTCATGCAAGCAATCTCTCACGCATGCACTCTCTCACGCATGCACTCTCTCACGCACGCACTCTCTCATGCACGCACTCTCTCACGCAAGCACTCTCTCAGGCAAGCACGCACGCACACACTCTCTTATTCTCTCACGCACACCCTCTCTCACTCTCTCACGCACGCACTCTCTCACTCTCTCATGCACGCACTCTCTCAAACTCTCACGCACACACTCTCACTCTCTTACGTACGCACACTCTCACTCTCTCACGTACGCACACTCTCACTCTCTCACGTACGCACTCTCTCAATCTCTCACGCACACATGTACTCTCGTCACTCTCCCACGCATGCACTCTCACTCTCTCATGCACGCACTCTCTCACTCACGCAATCTCTCACTCTCACACACGCACTCTCTCACTCTCCAATGCAGGCACTCCCTCACTCTCTAGTGCACGCACTCTCTCACTCTCTCACGCACATATGTACTCTCGCCACTCTCTCATGCATGCACTCTCACTCTCTCACGCACGCACTCTCTCACTCTCTCAAACACGCACTCTCTCACTCACACACGCACTCTCTCACTCTCCAATGCACGCACTCTCTCACTCTCTAATGCACGCACTCTCTCACTCTCTCACGTACGCACACTCTCACTCTCTCACGTACGCACTCTCTCTCGCTCTCTCACTCACTCACGCACGCACTCTCTCACTCTCTCACGCACGCACTCACTCACGCACACTCTCACTCTCTCACGCATGCACGCACTCTCTCGCTCTCTCACACACGCACACTCTCACACACTTTCTCACTCTCTCACTCACGCATGTACTCTCGCCACTCTCTCAGGCACGTACCCTCGCCACTCTCTCAGGCACGCACTCTCTCACTCTCTCACGCACGCACACTCTCACTCTCTCACGTACGCACACTCTCACTCTCTCACGTACGCACACTCTCACTCTCTCATGTACGCACACTCTCTCGCTCTCTCACTCACTCACACACGCACTCTCTCACACACGCACTCTCTCACTCACGCACACTCTCACCCTCTCACGCATGCACGCATACTCTCGCTCTCTCACACACGCACACTCTCACACACTTTCTCACTCTCTCACTCACGCATGTACTCTCGCCACTCTCTCAGGCACGTACCCTCGCCACTCCCTCACGCACGCACTCTCTCACTCTCTCACGCACGCACACTCTCACTCTCTCACGTACGCACACTCTCACTCTCTCACGTACGCACACTCTCACTCTCTGACGTACGCACTCTCTCACTCTCTCATGCACGCACTCTCTCACGCACGCACACTCCCACTCTCTCACGCACGCACTCTCACACTCTCTCACGCACGCACACTCTCACACACTTTCTCACTCTCTCACTCACGCATGTACTCTTGCCACTCTCTCACGCACGCACTCTCGCCACTCTCTCACGCACGTACTATCGCCACGCTCTCATGCAGGTGCACTCTCTCACTCTTTCATGCGCACACTCTCTCACTCTCTCACGCACGCACTCTCACACTCTCTAAAGCACGCTCTCTCTCAATCTCGAACGCACGCACTCTCTCACGCACGCACACTCTCACTCTCTCACACATGCACACTCACACACTTTCTCACTCTCTCACTCACGCATGCACTCTCTCACTCTCTCACGCAAGCAATCTCTCACGCACGCACTCTTTCACGCATGCACTCTCTCACACACGCCATCTCTCATGCACGCACTCTCTCACGCATGCACTCTCTCACGCATGCACTCTCTCACGCACACACTCTCTCACGCAAGCACTCTCTCAGGCATGCACGCACGCACACACTCTCTTACTCTCTCACGCACGCCCTCTCTCACTCTCTCACACACGCACTCTCTCACTCTCTCACGCACGCTCTCTCTCACTCTCTCACGCACGCACTCTCTCACTCTCTCACGCACACATGTACTCTCGCCACTCTCCCACGCATGCACTCTCACTCTCTCACGCACGCACTCTCTCACTCTCTCATGCACGCACTCTCTCACTCACGCACTCTCTCACTCTCACACACGCACTCTCTCACTCTCCAATGCAGGCACTCCCTAACTCTCTAGTGCACGCACTCTCTCACTCTCACACACGCACTCTCTCACTCTCTCACGCACATATGTACTCTCGCCACTCTCTCATGCATGCACTCTCACTCTCTCACGCACGCACTCTCTCACTCTCTCACTCACGCACTCTCTCACTCTCACACACGCACTCTCTCACTCTCCAATGCACGCACTCTCTCACTCTCCAATGCACGCACTCTCTCACTCTCTCACGTACGCACACTCTCACTCTCTCACGTACGCACTCTCTCAATCTCTCACGCACACATGTACTCTCGTCACTCTCCCACGCATGCACTCTCACTCTCTCATGCACGCACTCTCTCACTCACGCAATCTCTCACTCTCACACACGCACTCTCTCACTCTCCAATGCAGGCACTCCCTCACTCTCTAGTGCACGCACTCTCTCACTCTCTCATGCACATATGTACTCTCGCCACTCTCTCATGCATGCACTCTCACTCTCTCACGCACGCACTCTCTCACTCTCTCATGCACGCACTCTCTCACTCACGCACTCTCTCACTCTCACACACGCACTCTCTCACTCTCCAATGCAGGCACTCCCTAACTCTCTAGTGCACGCACTCTCTCACTCTCTCACACACGCACTCTCTCACTCTCTCACGCACATATGTACTCTCGCCACTCTCTCATGCATGCACTCTCACTCTCTCACGCACGCACTCTCTCACTCTCTCACTCACGCACTCTCTCACTCTCACACACGCACTCTCTCACTCTCCAATGCACGCACTCTCTCACTCTCCAATGCACGCACTCTCTCACTCTCTCACGTACGCACACTCTCACTCTCTCACGTACGCACTCTCTCAATCTCTCACGCACACATGTACTCTCGGCACTCTCCCACGCATGCACTCTCACTCTCTCATGCACGCACTCTCTCACTCACGCAATCTCTCACTCTCACACACGCACTCTCTCACTCTCCAATGCAGGCACTCCCTCACTCTCTAGTGCACGCACTCTCTCACTCTCTCACGCACATATGTACTCTCGCCACTCTCTCATGCATGCACTCTCACTCTCTCACGCACGCACTCTCTCACTCTCTCAAACACGCACTCTCTCACTCACGCACTCTCTCACTCACACACGCACTCTCTCACTCTCCAATGCACGCACTCTCTCACTCTCTAATGCACGCACTCTCTCACTCTCTCACGTACGCACACTCTCACTCTCTCACGTACGCACTCTCACACTCTCTCACGCACGCACACTCTCACACACTTTCTCACTCTCTCACTCACGCATGTACTCTTGCCACTCTCTCACGCACGCACTCGCCACTCTCACGCACGTACTATCGCCACGCTCTCATGCAGGTGCACTCTCTCACTCTTTCATGCGCACACTCTCTCACTCTCTCACGCATGCACTCTCACACTCTCTAAAGCACACTCTCTCTCAATCTCGAACACACGCACTCTCTCACGCACGCACACTCTCACTCTCTCACACATGCACACTCACACACTTTCTCACTCTCTCACTCACGCATGCACTCTCTCACTCTCTCATGCAAGCAATCTCTCACGCACGCACTCTTTCACGCATGCACTCTCTCACACACGCAAACTCTCATGCACGCACTCTCTCAGGCGTGCACGCACGCACACAGTCTCTTACTCTCTCACGCACGCCCTCTCTCATTCTCTCACACACGCACTCTCTCACTCTCTCACGCACGCACTCTCTCACACTCTCACGCACGCACTCTCTCACTCTCTCACGCACACATGTACTCTCGCCACTCTCCCACGCATGCACTCTCACTCTCTCACGCACGCACTCTCTCACTCTCTCATGCACGCACTCTCTCACTCACGCACTCTCTCACTCTCACACACGCACTCTCTCACTCTCCAATGCAGGCACTCCCTAACTCTCTAGTGCACGCACTCTCTCACTCTCTCACACACGCACTCTCTCACTCTCTCACGCACATATGTACTCTCGCCACTCTCTCATGCATGCACTCTCACTCTCTCACGCACGCACTCTCTCACTCTCTCACTCACGCACTCACTCACTCTCACACACGCACTCTCTCACTCTCCAATGCACGCACTCTCTCACTCTCCAATGCACGCACTCTCTCACTCTCTCACGTACACACACTCTCACTCTCTCACGTACGCACTCTCTCAATCTCTCACGCACACATGTACTCTCGTCACTCTCCCACGCATGCACTCTCACTCTCTCATGCACGCACTCTCTCACTCACGCAATCTCTCACTCTCACATACGCACTCTCTCACTCTCCAATGCAGGCACTCCCTCACTCTCTAGTGCACGCACTCTCTCACTCTCTCACGCACATATGTACTCTCGCCACTCTCTCATGCATGCACTCTCACTCTCTCACGCACGCACTCTCTCACTCTCTCAAACACGCACTCTCTCACTCACGCACTCTCTCACTCACACACGCACTCTCTCACTCTCCAATGCACGCACTCTCTCACTCTCTAATGCACGCACTCTCTCACTCTCTCACGTACGCACACTCTCACTCTCTCACGTACGCACTCTCTCTCGCTCTCTCACTCACTCACGCACGCACTTTCTCACTCTCTCACGCACGCACTCTCTCACTCACGCACACTCTCACTCTCTCACGCATGCACGCACTCTCTCGCTCTCTCACACACGCACACTCTCACACACTTTCTCACTCTCTCACTCACGCATGTACTCTCGCCACTCTCTCAGGCACGTACCCTCGCCACTCTCTCAGGCACACACTCTCTCACTCTCTCACGCACGCACACTCTCACTCTCTCACGTACGCACACTCTCACTCTCTCACATACGCACACTCTCACTCTCTCATGTACGCACACTCTCTCGCTCTCTCACTCACTCACACACGCACTCTCTCACTCTCTCACACACGCACTCTCTCACTCACGCACACTCTCACTCACGCACACTCTCACCCTCTCACGCATGCACGCATACTCCCACTCTCTCACGCACGTACTCTCGCACTCTCTCGTGCACGCACTCCCTCACTCTTTCACGCACACACACTCTCACACACTTTCACACTCTCTCACTCACGCATGTACTCTCGCCACTCTCTCACGCACGTACTCTCGCCACGCTCTCATGCAGGTGCACTCTCACTCTCTCATGCACACACTCTCTCACTCTCTCACGCATGCACTCTCACACTCTCTAAGGCACGCTCTCTCTCAATCTCTAACGCACGCACTCTCTCATGCACGCACACTCTCACTCTCTCACGCATGCACACTCTCACACACTTTCTCACTCTCTCACTCACGCACGCACTCTCACTCTCTCATGCAAGCAATCTCTCACGCATGCACTCTCTCACGCATGCACTCTCTCACGCACGCACTCTCTCATGCACGCACTCTCTCACGCAAGCACTCTCTCAGGCACGCACGCACGCACACACTCTCTTATTCTCTCACGCACACCCTCTCTCACTCTCTCACGCACGCACTCTCTCACTCTCTCATGCACGCACTCTCTCAAACTCTCACGTACGCACACTCTCACTCTCTCACGTACGCACACTCTCACTCTCTCACGTACGCACACTCTCACTCTCTCACGTACGCACTCTCTCAATCTCTCACGCACACATGTACTCTCGTCACTCTCCCACACATGCACTCTCACTCTCTCATGCACGCACTCTCTCACTCACGCAATCTCTCACTCTCACACACGCACTCTCTCACTCTCCAATGCAGGCACTCCCTCACTCTCTAGTGCACGCACTCTCTCACTCTCTCACGCACATATGTACTCTCGCCACTCTCTCATGCATGCACTCTCACTCTCTCACGCACGCACTCTCTCACTCTCTCAAACACGCACTCTCTCACTCACGCACTCTCTCACTCACACACGCACTCTCTCACTCTCCAATGCACGCACTCTCTCACTCTCTAATGCACGCACTCTCTCACTCTCTCACGCACGCACTCTCTCACTCTCTCACGCACGCACTCTCTCACTCACGCACTCTCTCACTCTCACACACGCACTCTCTCACTCTCCAATGCAGGCACTCCCTAACTCTCTAGTGCACGCACTCTCTCACTCTCTCACACACGCACTCTCTCACTCTCTCACGCACATATGTACTCTCGCCACTCTCTCATGCATGCACTCTCACTCTCTCACGCACGCACTCTCTCACTCTCTCACTCACGCACTCTCTCACTCTCACACACGCACTCTCTCACTCTCCAATGCACGCACTCTCTCACTCTCCAATGCACGCACTCTCTCACTCTCCAATGCACGCACTCTCTCACTCTCTCACGTACGCACACTCTCACTCTCTCACGTACGCACTCTCTCAATCTCTCACGCACACATGTACTCTCGGCACTCTCCCACGCATGCACTCTCACTCTCTCATGCACGCACTCTCTCACTCACGCAATCTCTCACTCTCACACACGCACTCTCTCACTCTCCAATGCAGGCACTCCCTCACTCTCTAGTGCACGCACTCTCTCACTCTCTCACGCACATATGTACTCTCGCCACTCTCTCATGCATGCACTCTCACTCTCTCACGCACGCACTCTCTCACTCTCTCAAACACGCACTCTCTCACTCACGCACTCTCTCACTCACACACGCACTCTCTCACTCTCCAATGCACGCACTCTCTCACTCTCTAATGCACGCACTCTCTCACTCTCTCACGTACACACACTCTCACTCTCTCACGTACACACACTCTCACTCTCTCACGTACACACACTCTCACTCTCTCACGTACGCACTCTCTCTCGCTCTCTCACTCACTCACGCACGCACTCTCTCACTCACGCACACTCTCACTCTCTCACGCATGCACGCACTCTCTCGCTCTCTCACACACGCACACTCTCACACACTTTCTCACTCTCTCACTCACGCATGTACTCTCGCCACTCTCTCAGGCACGTACCCTCGCCACTCTCTCAGGCACGCACTCTCTCACTCTCTCACGCACGCACACTCTCACTCTCTCACGTACGCACACTCTCACTCTCTCACGTACGCACACTCTCACTCTCTCACGTACGCACACTCTCACTCTCTCACGTACGCACACTCTCTCGCTCTCTCACTCACTCACACACGCACTCTCTCACTCTCTCACACACGCACTCTCTCACTCACGCACACTCTCACCCTCTCACGCATGCACGCATACTCTCGCTCTCTCACACACGCACACTCTCACACACTTTCTCACTCTCTCACTCACGCATGTACTCTCGCCACTCTCTCAGGCACGTACCCTCGCCACTCCCTCACGCACGCACTCTCTCACTCGCTCACGCACGCACACTCTCACCCTCTCACGTACGCACACTCTCACTCTCTCACGTACGCACACTCTCACTCTCTGACGTACGCACTCTCTCACTCTCTAATGCACGCACTCTCTCACTCTCTAATGCACGCACTCTCTCACTCTCTCACGTACGCACACTCTCACTCTCTCACGTACGCACTCTCTCTCGCTCTCTCACTCACTCACGCACGCACTCTCTCACTCACGCACACTCTCACTCTCTCACGCATGCACGCACTCTCTCGCTCTCTCACACACGCACACTCTCACACACTTTCTCACTCTCTCACTCACGCATGTACTCTCGCCACTCTCTCAGGCACGTACCCTCGCCACTCTCTCAGGCACGCACTCTCTCACTCTCTCACGCACGCACACTCTCACTCTCTCACGTACGCACACTCTCACTCTCTCACGTACGCACACTCTCACTCTCTCACGTACGCACACTCTCTCGCTCTCTCACTCACTCACACACGCACTCTCTCACTCTCTCACACACGCACTCTCTCACTCACGCACACTCTCACCCTCTCACGCATGCACGCATACTCTCGCTCTCTCACACACGCACACTCTCACACACTTTCTCACTCTCTCACTCACGCATGTACTCTCGCCACTCTCTCAGGCACGTACCCTCGCCACTCCCTCATGCACGCACTCTCTCACTCGCTCACGCACGCACACTCTCACCCTCTCACGTACGCACACTCTCACTCTCTGACGTACGCACTCTCTCACTCTCTCATGCACGCACTCTCTCACGCACGCACACTCCCACTCTCTCATGCACGCACTCTCACACTCTCTCACGCACGCACACTCTCACACACTTTCTCACTCTCTCACTCACGCATGTACTCTTGCCACTCTCTCACGCACGCACTCTCGCCACTCTCTCACGCACGTACTATCGCCACGCTCTCATGCAGGTGCACTCTCTCACTCTTTCATGCGCACACTCTCTCACTCTCTCACGCACGCACTCTCACACTCTCTAAAGCACACTCTCTCTCAATCTCGAACGCACGCACTCTCTCACGCACGCACACTCTCACTCTCTCACACATGCACACTCACACACTTTCTCACTCTCTCACTCACGCATGCACTCTCTCACTCTCTCATGCAAGCAATCTCTCACGCACGCACTCTTTCACGCATGCACTCTCTCACACACGCAATCTCTCATGCACGCACTCTCTCAGGCGTGCACGCACGCACACAGTCTCTTACTCTCTCACGCACGCCCTCTCTCATTCTCTCACACACGCACTCTCTCACTCTCTCACGCACGCACTCTCTCACTCTCTCACGCATGCACTCTCTCACTCTCTCACGCACACATGTACTCTCGCCACTCTCCCACGCATGCACTCTCACTCTCTCACGCACGCACTCTATCACTCTCTCATGCACGCACTCTCTCACTCACGCACTCTCTCACTCTCACACACGCACTCTCTCACTCTCCAATGCAGGCACTCCCTAACTCTCTAGTGCACGCACTCTCTCACTCTCTCACACACGCACTCTCTCACTCTCTCACGCACATATGTACTCTCGCCACTCTCTCATGCATGCACTCTCACTCTCTCACGCACGCACTCTCTCACTCTCTCACACACGCACTCTCTCACTCTCCAATGCACGCACTCTCTCACTCTCCAATGCACGCACTCTCTCACTCTCCAATGCACGCACTCTCTCACTCTCCAATGCACGCACTCTCTCACTCTCTCACGTACGCACACTCTCACTCTCTCACGTACGCACTCTCTCAATCTCTCACGCACACATGTACTCTCGTCACTCTCCCACGCATGCACTCTCACTCTCTCATGCACGCACTCTCTCACTCACGCAATCTCTCACTCTCACATACGCACTCTCTCACTCTCCAATGCAGGCGCTCCCTCACTCTCTAGTGCACGCACTCTCTCACTCTCTCACGCACATATGTACTCTCGCCACTCTCTCATGCATGCACTCTCACTCTTTCACGCACGCACTATCTCACTCTCTCAAACACGCACTCTCTCACTCACGCACTCTCTCACTCACACACGCACTCTCTCACTCTCCAATGCACGCACTCTCTCACTCTCTAATGCACGCACTCTCTCACGTACGCACACTCTCACTCTCTCACGTACGCACTCTCTCAATCTCTCACGCACACATGTACTCTCGTCACTCTCCCACGCATGCACTCTCACTCTCTCATGCACGCACTCTCTCACTCACGCAATCTCTCACTCTCACATACGCACTCTCTCACTCTCCAATGCAGGCGCTCCCTCACTCTCTAGTGCACGCACTCTCTCACTCTCTCACGCACATATGTACTCTCGCCACTCTCTCATGCATGCACTCTCACTCTCTCACGCACGCACTCTCTCACTCTCTCAAACACGCACTCTCTCACTCACGCACTCTCTCACTCACACACGCACTCTCTCACTCTCCAATGCACGCACTCTCTCACTCTCTAATGCACGCACTCTCTCACTCTCTCACGTACGCACACTCTCACTCTCTCACGTACGCACTCTCTCTCGCTCTCTCACTCACTCACGCACGCACTTTCTCACTCTCTCACGCACGCACTCTCTCACTCACGCACACTCTCACTCTCTCACGCATGCACGCACTCTCTCGCTCTCTGACACACGCACACTCTCACACACTTTCTCACTCTCTCACTCACGCATGTACTCTCGCCACTCTCTCAGGCACGTACCCTCGCCACTCTCTCAGGCACACACTCTCTCACTCTCTCACGCACGCACACTCTCACTCTCTCACGTACGCACACTCTCACTCTCTCACATACGCACACTCTCACTCTCTCATGTACGCACACTCTCTCGCTCTCTCACTCACTCACACACGCACTCTCTCACTCTCTCACACACGCACTCTCTCACTCACGCACACTCTCACCCTCTCACGCATGCACGCATACTCCCACTCTCTCACGCACGTACTCTCGCACTCTCTCGTGCACGCACTCCCTCACTCTTTCACGCACACACACTCTCACACACTTTCACACTCTCTCACTCACGCATGTACTCTCGCCACTCTCTCACGCACGTACTCTCGCCACGCTCTCATGCAGGTGCACTCTCACTCTCTCATGCACACACTCTCTCACTCTCTCACGCACGCACTCTCACACTCTCTAAGGCACGCTCTCTCTCAATCTCTAACGCACGCACTCTCTCATGCAAGCACACTCTCACTCTCTCACGCATGCACACTCTCACACACTTTCTCACTCTCTCACTCACGCACGCACTCTCACTCTCTCATGCAAGCAATCTCTCACGCATGCACTCTCTCACGCATGCACTCTCTCACGCACGCACTCTCTCATGCACGCACTCTCTCACGCAAGCACTCTCTCAGGCACGCACGCACGCACACACTCTCTTATTCTCTCACGCACACCCTCTCTCACTCTCTCACGCACGCACTCTCTCACTCTCTCATGCACGCACTCTCTCAAACTCTCACGCACACACTCTCACTCTCTTACGTATGCACACTCACTCTCTCGCGTACGCACACTCTCACTCTCTCACGTACGCACTCTCTCAATCTCTCACGCACACATGTACTCTCGTCACTCTCCCACGCATGCACTCTCACTCTCTCATGCACGCACTCTCTCACTCACGCAATCTCTCACTCTCACACACGCACTCTCTCACTCTCCAATGCAGGCACTCCCTCACTCTCTAGTGCACGCACTCTCTCACTCTCTCACGCACATATGTACTCTCGCCACTCTCTCATGCATGCACTCTCACTCTCTCACGCACGCACTCTCTCACTCTCTCAAACACGCACTCTCTCACTCACACACGCACTCTCTCACTCTCCAATGCACGCACTCTCTCACTCTCTAATGCACGCACTCTCTCACTCTCTCACGCACGCACTCTCTCACTCTCTCATGCACGCACTCTCTCACTCACGCACTCTCTCACTCTCACACACGCACTCTCTCACTCTCCAATGCAGGCACTCCCTAACTCTCTAGTGCACGCACTCTCTCACTCTCTCACACACGCACTCTCTCACTCTCTCACGCACATATGTACTCTTGCCACTCTCTCATGCATGCACTCTCACTCTCTCACGCACGCACTCTCTCACTCTCTCACTCACGCACTCTCTCACTCTCACACACGCACTCTCTCACTCTCCAATGCACGCACTCTCTCACTCTCCAATGCACGCACTCTCTCACTCTCTCACTCTCTCACGTACGCACACTCTCACTCTCTCACGTACGCACTCTCTCAATCTCTCACGCACACATGTACTCTCGGCACTCTCCCACGCATGCACTCTCACTCTCTCATGCACGCACTCTCTCACTCACGCAATCTCTCACTCTCACACACGCACTCTCTCACTCTCCAATGCAGGCGCTCCCTCACTCTCTAGTGCACGCACTCTCTCACTCTCTCACGCACATATGTACTCTCGCCACTCTCTCATGCATGCACTCTCACTCTCTCACGCACGCACTCTCTCACTCTCTCAAACACGCACTCTCTCACTCTCTCAAACACGCACTCTCTCACTCACGCACTCTCTCACTCACACACGCACTCTCTCACTCTCCAATGCACGCACTCTCGCACTCTCTAATGCACGCACTCTCTCACTCTCTAATGCACGCACTCTCTCACTCTCTCACGTACGCACACTCTCACTCTCTCACGTACGCACTCTCTCTCGCTCTCTCACTCACTCACGCACGCACTCTCTCACTCACGCACACTCTCACTCTCTCACGCATGCACGCACTCTCTCGCTCTCTCACACACGCACACTCTCACACACTTTCTCACTCTCTCACTCACGCATGTACTCTCGCCACTCTCTCAGGCACGTACCCTCGCCACTCTCTCAGGCACGCACTCTCTCACTCTCTCACGCACGCACACTCTCACTCTCTCACGTACGCACACTCTCACTCTCTCACGTACGCACACTCTCACTCTCTCACGTACGCACACTCTCTCGCTCTCTCACTCACTCACACACGCACTCTCTCACTCTCTCACACACGCACTCTCTCACTCACGCACACTCTCACCCTCTCACGCATGCACGCATACTCTCGCTCTCTCACACACGCACACTCTCACACACTTTCTCACTCTCTCACTCACGCATGTACTCTCGCCACTCTCTCAGGCACGTACCCTCGCCACTCCCTCACGCACGCACTCTCTCACTCGCTCACGCACGCACACGCTCACCCTCTCACGTACGCACACTCTCACTCTCTGACGTACGCACTCTCTCACTCTCTCATGCACGCACTCTCTCACGCACGCACACTCCCACTCTCTCATGCACGCACTCTCACACTCTCTCACGCACGCACACTCTCACACACTTTCTCACTCTCTCACTCACGCATGTACTCTTGCCACTCTCTCACGCACGCACTCTCGCCACTCTCTCACGCACGTACTATCGCCACGCTCTCATGCAGGTGCACTCTCTCACTCTTTCATGCGCACACTCTCTCACTCTCTCACGCACGCACTCTCACACTCTCTAAAGCACACTCTCTCTCAATCTCGAACGCACGCACTCTCTCACGCACGCACACTCTCACTCTCTCACACATGCACACTCACACACTTTCTCACTCTCTCACTCACGCATGCACTCTCTCACTCTCTCATGCAAGCAATCTCTCACGCACGCACTCTTTCACGCATGCACTCTCTCACACACGCAATCTCTCATGCACGCACTCTCTCAGGCGTGCACGCACGCACACAGTCTCTTACTCTCTCACGCACGCCCTCTCTCATTCTCTCACACACGCACTCTCTCACTCTCTCACGCACGCACTCTCTCACTCTCTCACGCACGCACTCTCTCACTCTCTCACGCACACATGTACTCTCGCCACTCTCCCACGCATGCACTCTCACTCTCTCACGCACGCACTCTCTCACTCTCTCATGCACGCACTCTCTCACTCACGCACTCTCTCACTCTCACACACGCACTCTCTCACTCTCCAATGCAGGCACTCCCTAACTCTCTAGTGCACGCACTCTCTCACTCTCTCACACACGCACTCTCTCACTCTCTCACGCACATATGTACTCTCGCCACTCTCTCATGCATGCACTCTCACTCTCTCACGCACGCACTCTCTCACTCTCTCACACACGCACTCTCTCACTCTCCAATGCACGCACTCTCTCACTCTCTCACGTACGCACACTCTCACTCTCTCACGTACGCACTCTCTCAATCTCTCACGCACACATGTACTCTCGTCACTCTCCCACGCATGCACTCTCACTCTCTCATGCACGCACTCTCTCACTCACGCAATCTCTCACTCTCACATACGCACTCTCTCACTCTCCAATGCAGGCACTCCCTCACTCTCTAGTGCACGCACTCTCTCACTCTCTCACGCACATATGTACTCTCGCCACTCTCTCATGCATGCACTCTCACTCTCTCACGCACGCACTCTCTCACTCTCTCAAACACGCACTCTCTCACTCACGCACTCTCTCACTCACACACGCACTCTCTCACTCTCCAATGCACGCACTCTCTCACTCTCTAATGCACGCACTCTCTCACTCTCTCACGTACGCACTCTCTCACTCTCTCACGTACGCACTCTCTCTCGCTCTCTCACTCACTCACGCACGCACTTTCTCACTCTCTCACGCACGCACTCTCTCACTCACGCACACTCTCACTCTCTCACGCATGCACGCACTCTCTCGCTCTCTCACACACGCACACTCTCACACACTTTCTCACTCTCTCACTCACGCATGTACTCTCGCCACTCTCTCAGGCACGTACCCTCGCCACTCTCTCAGGCACACACTCTCTCACTCTCTCACGCACGCACACTCTCACTCTCTCACGTACGCACACTCTCACTCTCTCACATACGCACACTCTCACTCTCTCATGTACGCACACTCTCTCGCTCTCTCACTCACTCACACACGCACTCTCTCACTCTCTCACACACGCACTCTCTCACTCACGCACACTCTCACCCTCTCACGCATGCACGCATACTCCCATTCTCTCACGCACGTACTCTCGCACTCTCTCGTGCATGCACTCCCTCACTCTTTCACGCACACACACTCTCACACACTTTCACACTCTCTCACTCACGCATGTACTCTCGCCACTCTCTCACGCACGTACTCTCGCACTCTCTAAGGCACGCTCTCTCTCAATCTCTAACGCACGCACTCTCTCATGCACGCACACTCTCACTCTCTCACGCATGCACACTCTCACACACTTTCTCACTCTCTCACTCACGCACGCACTCTCACTCTCTCATGCAAGCAATCTCTCACGCATGCACTCTCTCACGCATGCACTCTCTCACGCACGCACTCTCTCATGCACGCACTCTCTCACGCAAGCACTCTCTCAGGCACGCACGCACGCACACACTCTCTTATTCTCTCACGCACACCCTCTCTCACTCTCTCACGCACGCACTCTCTCACTCTCTCATGCACGCACTCTCTCAAACTCTCACGCACACACTCTCACTCTCTTACGTACGCACACTCTCACTCTCTCACGTACGCACACTCTCACTCTCTCACGTACGCACTCTCTCAATCTCTCACGCACACATGTACTCTCGTCACTCTCCCACGCATGCACTCTCACTCTCTCATGCACGCACTCTCTCACTCACGCAATCTCTCACTCTCACACACGCACTCTCTCACTCTCCAATGCAGGCACTCCCTCACTCTCTAGTGCACGCACTCTCTCACTCTCTCACGCACATATGTACTCTCGCCACTCTCTCATGCATGCACTCACTCTCTCACGCACGCACTCTCTCACTCTCTCAAACACGCACTCTCTCACTCACACACGCACTCTCTCACTCTCCAATGCACGCACTCTCTCACTCTCTAATGCACGCACTCTCTCACTCTCTCACGTACGCACACTCTCACTCTCTCACGTACGCACTCTCTCTCGCACTCTCACTCACTCACGCACGCACTCTCTCACTCTCTCACGCACGCACTCTCTCACTCACGCACACTCTCACTCTCTCACGCATGCACGCACTCTCTCGCTCTCTCACACACGCACACTCTCACACACTTTCTCACTCTCTCACTCACGCATGTACTCTCGCCACTCTCTCAGGCACGTACCCTCGCCACTCTCTCAGGCACACACTCTCTCACTCTCTCACGCACGCACACTCTCACTCTCTCACGTACGCACACTCTCACTCTCTCACGTACGCACACTCTCACTCTCTCATGTACACACACTCTCTCGCTCTCTCACTCACTCACACACGCACTCTCTCACTCTCTCACACACGCACTCTCTCACTCACGCACACTCTCACCCTCTCACGCAAGCACGCATACTCTCGCTCTCTCACACACGCACACTCTCACACACTTTCTCACTCTCTCACTCACGCATGTACTCTCGCCACTCTCTCAGGCACGTACCCTCGCCACTCCCTCACGCACGCACTCTCTCACTCTCTCACGCACGCACACTCTCACTCTCTCACGTACGCACACTCTCACTCTCTCACGTACGCACACTCTCACTCTCTGACGTACGCACTCTCTCACTCTCTCATGCACGCACTCTCTCACGCACGCACACTCCCACTCTCTCACGCACGCACTCTCACACTCTCTCACGCACGCACACTCTCACACACTTTCTCACTCTCTCACTCACGCATGTACTCTTGCCACTCTCTCACGCACGCACTCTCGCCACTCTCCAATGCACGCACTCTCTCACTCTCTAATGCACGCACTCTCTCACTCTCTCACGTACGCACACTCTCACTCTCTCACGTACGCACTCTCTCTCGCTCTCTCACTCACTCACGCATGCACACTCTCACTCTCTCATGCATGCACGCACTCTCTCGCTCTCTCACACACGCACACTCTCACACACTTTCTCACTCTCTCAGTCACGCATGTACTCTTGCCACTCTCTCAGGCACGTACCCTCGCCACTCTCTCAGGCACGCACTCTCTCACTCTCTCACGCACGCACACTCTCACTCTCTCACGTACGCACACTCTCACTCTCTCACGTACGCACACTCTCACTCTCTGACGTACGCACTCTCTCACTCTCTCATGCACGCACTCTCTCACACACGCACACTCCCACTCTCTCACGCACGTACTCTCGCACTCTCTCATGCACGCACTCCCTCACTCTCACGCACACACACTCTCACACACTTTCTCACTCTCTCACTCACGCATGTACTCTCGCCACTCTCTCACGCACGCACTCTCGCCACTCACTCACGCACGTACTCTCGCCACGCTCTCATGCATGCACACTCTCACACACTTTCTCACTCTCTCACGCACTCTCTCACTCTCTCATGCAAGCAATCTCTCATGCAAGCAATCTCTCACGCATGCGCTCTCTCACGCATGCACTCTCTCACGCACGCACTCTCTCGTGCAAGCACTCTCTCAGGCACGCACACACACACTCTCTTACTCTCTCACGCACACCCTCTCTCACTCTCTCACGCACGCACTCTCTCACTCTTTCACGCACGCACTCTCTCACACTCTCACGCACGCACTCTCACTCTCTCACGTACGCACACTCTCACTCTCTCACGTACGCACACTCTCACTCTCTCACGCACAAACTCTCTCACTCTCTCGCGCACAAACTCTCTCACTCTCATGCACGCACCCTCTCACTCTCACGCACGCACTCGCTCACTCACGCACGCACTCTCTCATTCTCTCATGCAGGCACTCTCTCACTCTCTAAGGCACGCACTCTCACTCTCTTACGCACGCATTCTCTCACACAGGCACTCTCTCACTCTCTCACGCAGGCACTCTCTCACGCTCTCACGCATGCACACTCTCACACACTTTCTCACTCACGCACACTCTCGCCACTCTCTCAGGCACGTTCTCTTGCCACTCTCTCACGCACGCACTCTCTCACACACGCACTCCCTCACGCACGCAGTCTCTCAATCTCTCATGCACGCACTCTCACATTCACGCACGCACACTCTCACGCACTTTCTTACTCTCTCACACACGCACCCTCTCACGCACGCAGGCACTCTCGCACTCTCTGACGCACGCACTCTCTCACTCTCTCACGCACGCACTCTCTCACGCAAGGACTCTCACAGGCACGCACGCACGCACACACTCTCTTATTCTCTCACGCCCGCCCTCTCTCGCTCTCCCACGCACGCACTCTCTCACCCTCTCACACACGCACTCTCTCACACTCTCACGCACGCACTCTCAATCTCTTACGTACACACACTCTCACTCACTCATGCAGGCACACTCTCACTCTCTCAAGCACAAACTCTCACTCTCTCACACACAAACAGTCTCAGTCTCACGCACGCTCTCTCTCACTCTCACGCACGCACTCTCTCACTCTCTAAGGCATGCCCTCTCTCACTCTCTAACGCACGCACTCTCTCACTCTCTAATGCATGCACTCTCTCACGCATGCACACTTTCACTCACTCACGCATGCACACTCTCACACACTTTCTCACTCTCTCACTCACGCACGCACTCTTTCACTCTCTCATGCAAGCACTCTCTCACGCACGCACTCCCTCACGCACGCACTCTCTCACGCAAGCACTCTCTCACGCAAGCACTCTCTCAGGCACGCACGCACGCACACACTCTCTTACTCTCTCAAGCACAAACTCTCTCACATCTCTCACGCACGCACTCTCTCACACTCTCACGCATGCACTCTCACTCTCTCACGCACGCACTCTCTCACTCTCACGCACGCACTCTCACTCTCTCACGCACGCACTCTCACTCTCTCATGCACGCACTCTCTCACTCACGCACTCTCTCACTCTCACACACGCACTCTCTCACTCTCTCACGCACGCACTCTCTCACTCACGCACACTCGCACTAGCGCACACTCTCACTCTCTCACGCACGCTCACTCTCACTCTCTCACACACACACTCTCATACACTTTCTCACTCACGCATGTACTCTCGCCACTCTCTCAGGCAGGTACTCTTGCCACTCTCTCATGCACAAAATCTCGCCACTCTCTCACACACACTATCACTCCCTAATGCACGCACTCTCTCACGCACGCACACTCTCACTCTGTCACGCACACACACTCTCACACACTTTCTCACTCTCTCACTCACGCATGTACTCTCGCCACTCTCACGCACTCACTCTCGCCACTCTCTCACACACGTACTCTCGCCACGCTCTCATGCAGGTGCACTCTCTCACTCTCTCATGCACACACTCTCTCACTCCCTCACGCACTCAGTCTCTCACTCTCTCATGCACGCACTCTCACATTCACGCACGCACACTCTCACGCACTTTCTTACTCTCTCACACACGCACCCTCTCATGCATGCAGGCACTCTCGCACTCTCTGACGCACGCACTCTCTCACTCTCTCACGCACGCACTCTCTCACGCAAGGACTCTGTCAGGCACGCACGCACGCACACACTCTCTTACTCTCTCACGCACACCCTCTCTCACTCTCTCACGCACGCACTCTCTCACGCTCTCAGGCACGCACTCTCACTCTCTTACGTACGCACACTCTCACTCACTCACGCACGCACACTCTCACTCTCTCAAGCACAAACTCTCACTCTCTCACACACAAACACTCTCAGTCTCACGCACGCACTCTCTCACTCTCACGCACGCACTCTCTCACTCTCTAAGGCACGCACTCTCTCACTCTCTAACGCACGCACTCTCTCACTCTCTAATGCATGCACTCTCTCACGCACGCACACTCTCACTCTCTCACGCATGCACACTCTCACACACTTTCTCACTCTCTCACTCAAGCTCGCACTCTTTCACTCTCTCATGCAAGCACTCTCACGCACGCACACTCTCACGCACGCATCTCTCACGCAAGCACTCTCTCATGCTCTCACGCACGTACTCTCTCACTCTCACGCACGCACTCTCTCACTCTCTCACGCACGCAGTCTCTCACTCTCTAAGCCACGCACTCTCTCACTCTCTCACGCACGCACTCTCTCACTCTCTCACGCACGCACTCTCTCACTCTCTCACGCACGCACTCTCTCACTCTCTCACGCACGCACTCTCTCACTCTCTCACACATGCACTCTCTCACTCTCTCATGCACGCACTCTCACTCTCTCATGCACGCACTCTCACTCTCTCATGCACGCACTCTCTCACTCTCTCACGCAGGCACTCTCTCACTCTATAACGCACGCACTCTCTCTCACGCAGGCACTCTCTCACTCACGCACACTCTCACTCACGCACACTCTCACTCTCTCACGCACGCACACTCTCACTCTCCCACGCATGCATACTCTCACACACTTTCTCACTCACGCATGTACTCTCGCCACTCTCTCAGGCACGTACTCTTGCCATTCTCTCACGCACGTACTCTCGCCACTCTCTCAGGCACATACACTCGCCACTCTCTCACGCACGCACTCTCTCACACACGCACTCTCTCACGCACACAGTCTCTCACTCTCTCATGCACGCACTCTCACATTCATGCATGCACACTCTCACGCACTTTTTTACTCTCTCACGCACGCATACTCTCACGCAGGCACACTCTCACTCTCTCACACACGCACACTCTCACACACTTTCTCACTCACACATGTACTCTCGCCACTCTCTCAGGCACGTACTCTTGCCACTCTCTCAAGCACAAACTCTCGCGACACTCTCATGCACGTGCACTCTCTCACTCTCTCACGCTGGCACTCTCTCTCTCACGCACGCGCTCTCACACACTCTCACGCACGTACTCTCACTCTCTCACGCACGCACACTCTCACTCTCTCACGCACAAACTCTCTCACTCTCTCACGCACAAACTCTCTCACTCTCTCACGCACAAACTCTCTCACTCTCTCACGCACAAACTCTCTCACTCTCTCACGCACAAACTCTCTCACTCTCTCACGCACAAACTCTCTCACTCTCTCACGCACAAACTCTCTCACTCTCACGCACGCACTCTCTCACTCTCACGCACGCACTCTCTCACACACTTTCTCACTCTCTCACTCACGCACGCACTCTCTCACTCTCTCATGCAAGCAATCTCTCACGCACGCACTCTCTCACGCACGCACTCTCTCACGCACGCACTCTCTCACGCACGCACTCTCTCACGCAAGGACTCTCTCAGGCATGCACGCAGGCACACACTCTCTTACTCTCTCACGGACGCCCTCTCTCACTCTCTCACGCACACACTCTCTCACTCTCTCACGCACGCTCTCTCTCACACTCTCACGAACGTGCACTCTCACTCTCTTACGTACGCACACTCTCACTCTCTCACGCACGCACACTCTCACTCTCTCAAGCACAAACTCTATCACTCTCTCACACACAAACACTCTCACTCTCACGCACGCACTCTCTCACTCTCACGCACGCACTCTCTCACTCTCTAATGCACGCACTCTCACTCTCTAATGCACGCACTCTCTCACGCACGCACACTCCCACTCCCTCACGCATGCACACTCTCAAACACATTCTCACTCTCTCACTCACGCAAGCACTCTCTCACTCTCTCATGCAAGCACTCTCTCACGCACGCACTCTCTCAAGCACGCACTCTCTCATGCACGCACTCTGTCACGCAAGCACTCTCTCATGCAAGCACTCTCTCAGGCACGCACGCACGCACACACTCTCTTACTTTCTCAAGCACAAACTCTCTCACTCTCTCACGCACGCACGCACTCTCTCACATTCTCACGCACGCACTCTCACTCTCTCACGTATGCACACTCTCACTCTCTCACATACGCACACTCTCACTCTCTCACACACGCACTGTCTCACTCTCACGCACGCACTCTCTCACTCTCTCACGCACGCACTCTCACTCTCTCACGCACGCACTCTCTCACTCTCTCACGCACGCACTCTCTCACTCTCTCACGCACGCACTCTCTCACTCTCTCACACACGCACTCTCTCACTCACGCACACTCTCACTAGCGCACACTCTCACTCTCTCACGCACGCTCACTCTCACTCTCTCACGCACGCACACTCTCACACACTATCTCACTCACGCATGTACTCTCGCCACTCTCTCAGGCACGTACTCTTGCCACTCTCTCACGCACGTACTCTCGCCACTCTCTCAGGCACATACTCTCGCCACTCTCTCACGCACGCACTTTCTCACACACGCACTCTCTCACGCACGCATTCTCTCACTATCTCATGCACGCACTCTCACATTCACGCACGCACACTCTCACGCACTTTATTACTCTCTCACGCATGCACTCTCTCACGCTCGCACACTCCCACTCTCTCACGCATGCACACTCCCACTCTCTCACGCATGCACACTCTCACACACTTTCTCACTCACGCACACTCTTGCCACTCTCTAGGCACGTTCTCTTGCCACTCTCCCACGTACGCACTCTCTCACGCACACCACTCTCTTACGCACGCACTCTCTCACTCTCTCATGCACGCACTCTCTCACGCATGCACTCTCTAACTCACGCACTCACACACTCAATCACTTTCTCACTCTCTCACGCACACACTCTCTCACTCTCTCACGCACGCAAACTCTCTCTAACGCACGCACTCTCTCACTCTCTCACGCACGCTCTCTCTCACTCTCTCACGAATGCACTCTCTCACTCTCTCATGCATGCACTCTCTCACTCTCTCACTCTCTCATGCACGCACTTTCTCACTCTCTCACGGACGCACACTCTCACACATGCACTGTTTCACTCAAGCACTCACTCACTCTATCACGCACGCACACTCTCACACTATCTCACTCTCTCACTCACGCATGTACTCTCGCCACTCTCTCATGCATGCACTCACCCACCCTCTCATGCAGGCACTCTCTCATGCACGCACTCTCTCACGCATGCACTCTCTCACTCATGCACTCACACACTCAATCACTTTCTCACTCTCTCACGCACGCACTCTCTCACGCACTCATGTACTCTCGCCACTCTCTCACGCATGCACTCTCACACTCTCTCACGCACGCACTCTCTCACTCTCTCATGCACGCACTCTCTCACTCACGCACTCTCTCACTCTCTCACAAACGCACTCTCTCACTCTCCAATGCATGTGCTCTCTCACTCTCTAATGCACGCACTCTCACTCTCTCACACACGCACTCTCTCACGCACACATGTACTCTCGCCACTCTCCCACGCATGCACTCTCACTCTCTCACGCACGCACTCTCTCACTCTCTCATGCACGCACTCTCTCAATCACGCACACTCTCACTCTCACACACGCACTCTCTCACTCTCTAATGCACGCACTCTCTCACTCTCTCACACATGCACTCTCTCACTCTCTCACACACATATGTACTCTCGCCACTCTCTCACGCATGCACTCTCACTCTCTCACGCACGCACTCTCTCACTCTCTCATGCACGCACTCTCTCACTCTCTCATGCACGCACTCTCTCACTCACGCACTCTCTCACACTCACACACGCACTCTCTCACTCTCCAATGCATGCACTCTCTCACTCTCTAATGCACGCACTCTCTCACTCTCTCACGTACGCACACTCTCTCGCTCTCTCATTCACTCATGCACGCACTCTCACTCTCTCACGCACACACTCTCTCACTCACACACACTCTCACTCTCTCATGCATGCACGCACTCTCTCACTCTCTCACACACGCACACTCTCACACACTTTCTCACTCTCTCACTCACGAATGTACTCTCGCCACTCTCTCAGGCACGTACCCTCGCCACTCTCTCACGCACGCACTCTCTCACTCTCTCACGCACGCACACTCTCACTCTCTCACGTACGCACACTCTCACTCTCTCACGTACGCACACTCTCACTCTCTGACGTACGCACTCTCTCACTCTCTCATGCACGCATTCTCTCACGCACGCACACTCCCACTCTCTCACGCACGCACTCTCGCACTCTCTCACGCACACACACTCTCACACACTTTCTCACTCTCTCACTCACGCATGTGCTCTCGCCACTCTCTCACGCACGCACTCTCGCCACTCTCTCACGCACGTACTCTCGCCACGCTCTCATGCAGGTGCACTCTCACACTCTCTCATGCACACACTCTCTCACTCTCTCACGCACGCACTCTCACACTCTCTAAAGCATGCTCTCTCTCAATCTCGAACGCACGCACTCTCTCACGCACGCACACTCTCACTCTCTCATGCATGCACGCACTCTCTCACTCTCTCACACACGCACACTCTCACACACTTTCTCACTCTCTCACTCACGCATGTACTCTCGCCCCTCTCTCAGGCACGTACCCTCGCCACTCTCTCACGCACGCACTCTCGCCACTCTCTCACGCACGTACTCTCGCCACGCTCTCATGCAGGTGCACTCTCTCACTCTCTCATGCACACACTCTCTCACTCTCTCATGCACGCACTCTCACACTGTCTAAAGCATGCTCTCTCTCAATCTCGAACGCATGCACTCTCTCACGCACGCACACTCTCACACACTTTCTCACTCTCTCACTCACGCACGCACTCTCTCACTCTCTCATGCGAGCAATCTCTCACGCACGCACTCTCTCATGCATGCACTCTCTCACACACGCACTCTTTCACGCAAGCGTTCTCTCAGGCATGCACGCACGCACACACTCTCTTACTCTCTCACGCACGCCCTCTCTCACTCCCTCACGCACGCACTCTCTCACTCACACATGTACTCTCGCCACTCTCCCACGCATGCACTCTCACTCTCTCACGCACGCACTCTCACTCTCTCATGCACGCACTCTCTCACTCACGCACTCTCTCACTCTCACACACGCACTCTCTCACTCTCCAATGCACGCACTCCCTCACTCTCTAGTGCACGCACTCCCTCACTCTCTCACGCACATATGTACTCTCGCCACTCTCTCACGCATGCACTCTCACTCTCTCACGCACGCACTCTCTCACTCTCTCATGCACGCACTCTCTCACTCACGCACTCTCTCACTCTCCAATGCACGCACTCTCTCACTCCCTAATGCATGCACTCTCTCACTCTCTCATGTACGCACACTCTCAGTCTCTCACGTACGCACACTCTCAGTCTCTCACGTACGCACACTCTCTCGCTCTCTCACTCACTCACGCACGCACTCTCTCACTCTCTCACTCACGCACACTCTCACTCTCTCAAGCATGCACGCACTCTCTCGCTCTCTCACACACGCACACTCACACACTTTCTCACTCTCTCACTCACGCATGTACTCTCGCCACTCTCTCACGCACGCACTCTCTCACTCTCTCACGCACGCACACTCTCACTCTCTCACGTACTCACACTCTCACTCTCTCACGTACGCACACTCTCACTCTCTGACGTACGCACTCTCTCACTCTCTCATGCACGCACTCTCTCACGCATGCACACTCCCACTCTCTCACGCACGTACTCTCACACTCTCTCATGCACGCACTCCCTCACTCTCTCATGCACACACACTCTCACACACTTTCTCACTCTCTCACTCACGCATGTACTCTCGCCACTCTCTCACGCACGCGCTCTCGCCACTCTCTCACGCACGTACTCTCGCCACGCTCTCATTCAGG
Source organism: Carcharodon carcharias (assembly GCF_017639515.1). Classification (NCBI taxonomy): domain Eukaryota; kingdom Metazoa; phylum Chordata; class Chondrichthyes; order Lamniformes; family Lamnidae; genus Carcharodon; species Carcharodon carcharias. The sequence goes on along the minus strand of NC_054487.1, from coordinate 43,306,526 downwards.
TGCACTCTCTCACTCTCTCATGCACACACTCTCTCACTCTCTCACGCACGCACTCTCACACTCTCTAAGGCACGCTCTCTCTCAATCTCTAACGCACGCACTCTCTCACGCACGCACTCTCTCACTCTCTCATGCAAGCAATCTCTCACGCACGCACTCTCTCACACATGCACTCTCTCATGCATGCACTCTCTCATGCACGCACTCTCTCACGCACGCACTCTCTCACGCACGCACTCTCTCACGCACGCACTCTCTCACGCACGCACTCTCTCACTCTCTCACGCACGCACTCTCTCAAACTCTCACGCACGCGCTCTCACTCTCTTACGTACGCACACTCTCACTCTCTCACGTACGCACACTCTCACTCTCTCACGCACAAACTCTCTCACTCTCTCACGCACAAACTCTCTCACTCTCTCACGCACGCACCCTCTCACTCTCACGCACGCACTCGCTCACTCACGCACGCACTCTCTCACACAGGCACTCTCTCACTCTCTCACGCAGGCACTCTCTCACTCTCTAACGCACGCACTCTCTCACTCTCTCACGCACGCACTCCCTCACTCACGCACACTCTCACTCTCTCACACACGCACACTCTCACTCTCTCACGCACGCACACTCTCACACACTTTCTCACTCACGCACACTCTCGCCACTCTCTCAGGCACGTTCTCTTGCCACTCTCTCACGCACGCACTCTCTCACACACGCACTCCCTCATGCACGCAGTCTCTCACTCTCTCATGCACGCACACTCACATTCACGCACGTACACTCTCACGCACTTTCTTACTCTCTCACACACGCACTCTCTCACGCACGCACTCTCTCACGCAAGCACTCTCTCAGGTACGCACGCACACACACATTCTCTTAATCTCTCACGCCCGCCCTCTCTCACTCTCTCACGCACACACTCTCTCACTCTCTCACGCACGCACTCTCTCACACTATCACGCACGCACTCTCACTCTCTTACGTACGCACACTCTCACTCACTCACGCACGCACTCTCTCACTCTCTCAGGCACAAACTCTCACTCTCTCACACACAAACACTCTCAGTCTCACGCACGCACTCTCTCACTCTCACGCACGCACTCTCTCACTCTCTAAGGCACGCACTCTCTCACTCTCTAACGCACGCACTCTCTCACTCTCTCACGCACGCACTCTCTCACTCTCTCACGCACTCTCTCACGCACGCACTCTCTCACTCTCTCACGCACGCACTCTCTCACTCTCTCACGCACGCACTCTCTCACTCTCTCACGCACGCACACTCTCACTCTCTCACGCACGCACACTCTCACTCTCTCACGCACGCACACTCTCACTCTCTCACGCATGCACACTCTCACTTTCTCACACACGCACACTCTCACTCTCTCACGTACGCACACTCTCACTCTCTCACGTACGCACACTCTCTGTCTCTCATGCACAAACTCTCTCAGTCTCACGCACGCACTCTCTCACTCTCTCACGCACGCACTCTCTCACGCACGCACACTCTCACTGTCTCAAAAATGCACACTCTCACACACTTTCTCACTCTCTCACTCACGCATGTACTCTTGCCTCTCTCTCAGGCACGTACTCTCGCCACTCTCTCACGCACGTACTCTCACCACTCTCTCACGCACGTACTCTCGCCACTCTCTCACGCACGCACTCTCTTAGGCATGCACTCTCTCACTCTCTCATGCACGCACTCTCTCACGCACGCACTCTCACTCTCTCACGCACGCACTCTCACTCTCTCACGCATGCACTCTCTCACTCTCTCACGCACGCACTCTCTCACTCTCTCACGCACTCTCTCACTCTCTCATGCACGCACACTCTCATGCATTTTCTCACTCTCTCACGCATGCACTCACTCTCTCACGCATGCACTCTCTCACTCTCTCACGCATGCACTCTCTCACTCTCTCACACCCGCACTCTCTCACTCTCTCACGCACGCACTCTCTCACTGTCTCACGCATGCACTCTCACGCATGCACTCTCTCACTCTCTCACGCATGCACTCTCTCACTCTCTCATGCACCCACTCTCTCACTCTCTCACGCACGCACTCTCTCACTCTCTCACACACGCACACTCTCACGCATTTTCTCACTCTCTCACGCACGCACTCTCACACTCCCTGCACACCCACTCTTTCACTCTGTCACACATGCACTTCCGCACTCTTTCACGCATGCACTCTCGCGTTCTCTCACGCACGCACTCCTGCACTCTCTGACGCACGCACTCTCGCACGGTCTCATGCACACACTCTCGCACTCTCTCACGCATGCGCTCCCACACTCTCTCACGCGCACTCTCTCGTACTCTCTTTCGCACCCACTCTCACACTGTCTCGCGCACGCACTCTTACACTCTGACGCACACACTCTTGCACTCTCTCAAACACGCAATCTCTCACGCACACACTCACACTCTCTCATGCACACACTATCATACACTCTCATGTATGCACTCTCACACTCATGCACACTCAGGCACACTCTCTCATGCATGCACTCTTGCAATCTCTCACGCATGCACTACCACACTCTCTAATGCATAGACACTCACACACAAGCATTCTCGCAATCTCTCATGCACACATTCTCTCATATACACATTCTCGCATTCTCTGAAGCACTCTCATACACACACACTTGAACTCTCTCGTGCATGCATTCTCATACTCTCATGCATGCATTCTTGCACTCTCAAGCACGCACTCTCTCATGCATGCACTCTCACATGCACTGTCTCATGTACACACTCTAGCGCTCCCTCATGCATGCATTCTTTCACTCTGATGTAGGCACTCGCACAGTCTCCTATGCAGGCACTCTTGCACTCTCTCACACACGCACTCTCTTGCACGCACTCTCTCACGCACGCACTCTCTCACACACGCACTCCCGCACTCTCTCACTCGCACGCACTCTCTCACACGCACGCACTCTCTCACTCTCTCACGCACGCACTCTCTCACTCTCACACGCACGCACTCTCTCACTCTCTCACGCACGCACTCTCTCACTCTCTCACGCACGCACTCTCTCACTCTCTCACGCACGCACTCTCTCACTCTCTCACGCACGCACTCTCTCACTCTCTCACGCACGCACTCTCTCACTCTCTCACGCACGCACGCACTCTCTCACTCTCTCACGCACGCACGCACTCTCTCACTCTCTCACGCACGCACGCACTCTCTCACGCACGCACTCTCTCACTCTCTCACGTACGTACTCTCTCACACTCTCACGCACGCACTCTCTCACTCTCTCATGCACGCACGCACTCTCTCACTCTCTCACGCACGCACTCTCTCACTCTCTCATGCACGCACGCACTCTCTCACTCTCTCACGCATGCACTCTCACTCTCATGCACTCTCTCACGCACGCACTCTCTCATGCACGCACTCTCTCACGCACGCATGTACGCTCGCCACTCTCTCACGCAAGCACTCTCGCACTCTCATGCACACACTCTCTCACTCTCTCACGCACGCACGCACTCTCTCACTCTCTCACGCACGCACGCACTCTCTCACTCACGCACTCTCTCACTCTCTCACGAACGTACTCTCTCACACTCTCACGCACGCACTCTCTCACTCTCTCATGCACGCACGCACTCTCTCACTCTCTCACGCACGCACTCTCTCACTCTCTCATGCACGCACGCACTCTCTCACTCTCTCACGCATGCACTCTCACTCTCATGCACTCTCTCACGCACGCACTCTCTCATGCACGCACTCTCTCACGCACGCATGTACGCTCGCCACTCTCTCACGCAAGCACTCTCGCACTCTCTCACGCACTCTCTCACGCACGCACTCTCTCACTCTCTCACGCACGCACTCTCTCACTCTCTCACGCACGCACACTCTCACTCTCTCACGCACGCACACTCTCACTCTCTCACGCACGCACACTCTCACTCTCTCACGCATGCACACTCTCACTTTCTCACACACGCACACTCTCACTCTCTCACGTACGCACACTCTCACTCTCTCACGTACGCACACTCTCTGTCTCTCATGCACAAACTCTCTCAGTCTCACGCACGCACTCTCTCACTCTCTCACGCACGCACTCTCTCACGCACGCACACTCTCACTGTCTCAAAAATGCACACTCTCACACACTTTCTCACTCTCTCACTCACGCATGTACTCTTGCCTCTCTCTCAGGCACGTACTCTCGCCACTCTCTCACGCACGTACTCTCACCACTCTCTCACGCACGTACTCTCGCCACTCTCTCACGCACGCACTCTCTTAGGCATGCACTCTCTCACTCTCTCATGCACGCACTCTCTCACGCACGCACTCTCACTCTCTCACGCACGCACTCTCACTCTCTCACGCATGCACTCTCTCACTCTCTCACGCACGCACTCTCTCACTCTCTCACGCACTCTCTCACTCTCTCATGCACGCACACTCTCATGCATTTTCTCACTCTCTCACGCATGCACTCACTCTCTCACGCATGCACTCTCTCACTCTCTCACGCATGCACTCTCTCACTCTCTCACACCCGCACTCTCTCACTCTCTCACGCACGCACTCTCTCACTGTCTCACGCATGCACTCTCACGCATGCACTCTCTCACTCTCTCACGCATGCACTCTCTCACTCTCTCATGCACCCACTCTCTCACTCTCTCACGCACGCACTCTCTCACTCTCTCACACACGCACACTCTCACGCATTTTCTCACTCTCTCACGCACGCACTCTCACACTCCCTGCACACCCACTCTTTCACTCTGTCACACATGCACTTCCGCACTCTTTCACGCATGCACTCTCGCGTTCTCTCACGCACGCACTCCTGCACTCTCTGACGCACGCACTCTCGCACGGTCTCATGCACACACTCTCGCACTCTCTCACGCATGCGCTCCCACACTCTCTCACGCGCACTCTCTCGTACTCTCTTTCGCACCCACTCTCACACTGTCTCGCGCACGCACTCTTACACTCTGACGCACACACTCTTGCACTCTCTCAAACACGCAATCTCTCACGCACACACTCACACTCTCTCATGCACACACTATCATACACTCTCATGTATGCACTCTCACACTCATGCACACTCAGGCACACTCTCTCATGCATGCACTCTTGCAATCTCTCACGCATGCACTACCACACTCTCTAATGCATAGACACTCACACACAAGCATTCTCGCAATCTCTCATGCACACATTCTCTCATATACACATTCTCGCATTCTCTGAAGCACTCTCATACACACACACTTGAACTCTCTCGTGCATGCATTCTCATACTCTCATGCATGCATTCTTGCACTCTCAAGCACGCACTCTCTCATGCATGCACTCTCACATGCACTGTCTCATGTACACACTCTAGCGCTCCCTCATGCATGCATTCTTTCACTCTGATGTAGGCACTCGCACAGTCTCCTATGCAGGCACTCTTGCACTCTCTCACACACGCACTCTCTTGCACGCACTCTCTCACGCACGCACTCTCTCACACACGCACTCCCGCACTCTCTCACACACGCACTCTCTCACTCTCTCACGCACGCACTCTCTCACTCTCTCACGCACGCACTCTCTCACTCTCTCACGCACGCACTCTCTCACTCTCTCACGCACGCACTCTCTCACTCTCTCACGCACGCACTCTCTCACTCTCTCACGCACGCACTCTCTCACTCTCTCACGCACGCACTCTCTCACTCTCTCACGCACGCACTCTCTCACTCTCTCACGCACGCACGCAATCTCTCACTCTCTCACGCACGCACGCACTCTCTCACTCTCTCACGCACGCACGCACTCTCTCACGCACGCACTCTCTCACTCTCTCACGTACGTACTCTCTCACACTCTCACGCACGCACTCTCTCACTCTCTCATGCACGCACGCACTCTCTCACTCTCTCACGCACGCACTCTCTCACTCTCTCATGCACGCACGCACTCTCTCACTCTCTCACGCATGCACTCTCACTCTCATGCACTCTCTCACGCACGCACTCTCTCATGCACGCACTCTCTCACGCACGCATGTACGCTCGCCACTCTCTCACGCAAGCACTCTCGCACTCTCATGCACACACTCTCTCACTCTCTCACGCACGCACGCACTCTCTCACTCTCTCACGCACGCACGCACTCTCTCACGCACGCACTCTCTCACTCTCTCACGTACGTACTCTCTCACACTCTCACGCACGCACTCTCTCACTCTCTCATGCACGCACGCACTCTCTCACTCTCTCACGCACGCACTCTCTCACTCTCTCATGCACGCACGCACTCTCTCACTCTCTCACGCATGCACTCTCACTCTCATGCACTCTCTCACGCACGCACTCTCTCATGCACGCACTCTCTCACGCACGCATGTACGCTCGCCACTCTCTCACGCAAGCACTCTCGCACTCTCATGCACACACTCTCGCACTCTCTCACGCATGCACTCTCGCACTCTCTCACGCACGCACTCTCTCACTCTCTCACGCACGCACTCTCGCACTCTCTCACGCACGCACTCTCTCACTCTCGCAGTCCCGCACCCTCTCATGCACACACTCTCACCCTCTCACATACGCACTCTCTCAAAGTCTCACGCACGCACTCTCACACTCTCTCAGGCACGCACTTTCTCACACATGCACTCTCTCACGCACACACTCTCTCCCGCACGCACTCTCTCACTCTCTCATGCACGCACTCGCTCACTCTCTCACGCATGCACTCGCTCACTCTCTCACGCACACAATCTCTCACGCACGCACTCTCTCACGCACGCAGTCCCTCACGCACGCACTCTCTCACGCAGTCTCTCCCGCATTCTCTCATGTACACACCCCCGCACTCTCTCCCGCATGCACTCTCTCACGCACACACTCTCTCACTCTCTCACGCACGCACTCGCTCACTCTCTCACGCACGCACTCGCTCACTCTCTCGTGCACGCACTCACTCACGCAGTCTCTCCCGCATTCTCTCACGTACGCACTCCCGCACTCTCTCACGCGCGCACTCCAGCACTCTCTCACGCACGCACTCTATCGCTCTCTCACGCACTCTCTCTCTCTCACGCACGCACTCTCTCATTCTCTCACGCACGCACTCTCTCGCTCTCTCACGCACGCACTCTCTCGCTCTCTCACGCACGCACTCTCTCGCTCTCTCACGCACGCACTCTCTCGCTCTCTCACGCACGCACTCTCTCGCTCTCTCACGCACGCACTCTCTCGCTCTCTCACGCACGCACTCTCTCGCTCTCTCACGCACGCACTCTCTCGCTCTCTCACGCACGCACTCTCTCGCTCTCTCATGCACGCACTCTCTCACTCTCTCACGCACGCACTCTCTCACTCTCTCACGCATGCACTCTCTCATTCTCTCACGCACGCACTCTCTCTCTCACGCACGCACACTCTCACGCATTTGCTCACTCTCACGCACGCACTCTCACACTCCCTGACGCACCCATTCTTTCACTCTGTCCCACATGCACTTCCGCACTCTTTCACGCATGCACTCTCGTGTTCTCTCACGCACGCACTCCTGCACTCTCTGACGCAAGCACTCTCGCACTCTCTCACCCACGCACTCTCGCACTCTCTCACGCATGCACTCCCACACTCTCTCACGCATGCACTCTCTCGTACTCTCTCTCGCACCCACTCTCACACTCTTGCGCACGCACTCTTACACTCTGACGCACACACTCTTGCACTCTCTCAAACACGCACTGTCTCACGCACACACTCACACTCTCTCGTGCACACCCTTCCATACACTCTCATGTATGCACTCTCACACTCTCTCATGCACACTCACGAACACTCTCTCACGCACGCACTCGCTCACTCTCTCACGCACGCACTCGCTCACGCAGTCTCTCCGGCATTCTCTCACGTACGCACTCCCGCACTCTCTCACGCACGCACTCCAGCACTCTCTCACGCATGCACTCTATCGCTCTCTCACGCACGCACTCTATCGCTCTCTCACGCACTCTCTCTCTCACGCACGCACTCTCTCACTCTCTCACGCACGCACTCTCTCGCTCTCTCACGCACGCACTCTCTCGCTCTCTCACGCACGCACTCTCTCGCTCTCTCACGCACGCACTCTCTCGCTCTCTCACGCACGCACTCTCTCGCTCTCTCACGCACGCACTCTATCGCTCTCTCACGCACGCACTCTCTCACTCTCTCACGCACGCACTCTCTCATTCTCTCACGCACGCACTCTCTCTCTCACGCACGCACACTCTCACGCATTTGCTCACTCTCACGCACGCACTCTCACACTCCCTGACGCACCCATTCTTTCACTCTGTCACACATGCACTTCCGCACTCTCTGACGCAAGCACTCTCGCACTCTCTCACCCACACACTCTCACACTCTCTCACGCATGCACTCCCACACTCTCTCACGCGCACTCTCTCGTACTCTCTCTCGCACCCACTCTCACACTCTTGCGCACGCACTCTTACACTCTGACGCACACACTCTTGCACTCTCTCAAACACGCACTGTCTCACGCAAACACTCACACTCTCTCATGCACACACTTCCATACACTCTCATGTATGCACTCTCACACTCTCTCATGCACCCTCACGAACACTCTCTCATGCATGCACTCTTGCAATCTCTCATGCACGCACTACCACACTCTCTAATGCATAGACTCTCACACACAAGCATTCTCGCAATCTCTCATGCACACATTCTCTCATATACACACTCTCGCATTCTCTGAAGCACTCTCATACACAAACACTTGAACTCTCTCGTTCATGCATTGTCATACTCTCATGCATGCATTCTTGCACTCTCAAGCACGCACTCTCTCATGCATGCACTCTCACCATATGTCACGCATGCACTCTCGCACTCTGTCAAGCGCACACTCTTGCACTCACGCATGCATTCTCACATGCACTGTCTCATGTACACACTCTTGCGCTCCCTCATACATGCATTCTTTCACTCTGATGCAGGCACTCTCACAGTCTCCTATGCAGGCACTCTTGCACTCTCTCACACACGCATTCTCTTGCACACACTCTCTCAAGCTCTTGCATGCACTCTCTCATGCATGTACTCTTTCAAGCCTGAACTCTCATGCATGCACTCTCATACTCTCTCAGGCATGCATTCTCTTCATTGAAATAGTTAAACCAGATGGATTTTGATAAACGTGTCCACATAGCAGCAAAGTCCTGACGGCAGCAACACCCTGGAGTAACAGGTTGTTCACATCAGAACTGAGGGGCTACTGTGCAGGTATATTACTTTAACATGCCAAGCATACACTTTTGCTCTCTCTCACACACTCTCTCATGCACACATTCTCTCATACATGCACCCTCTCACTCTCTCATGCACACATTCTTGCACTCTCTCACATACTCTTGCACTCTCTTACTCTCTCATGCACGTACTCTCTCATGTGTGCTTCCTCGCACTCTCATGCATGCACTCTTGCTCTCTCTCATGCACTGTCTCATGCACTGTCTCATGCACACATTCTCTCATGCATGCACTCTCTCACTCTCTCATGCACACACGCTTACATTCTCTTGTGCATGCATTCTCGCTCTCTCACGCATACACTCTCAGAGTCTCTCAAGCATTCTCTCATGCTTGCACTCTCACCATTTCTCACGCATGCACACTCTTACACACACACTCTCTCATACATACTTGTACTCCTGCATTCTCTCATGCAAACACTCTCACTCCCTCTCATGCACTCTCTCACGCACACACTCTTGCCCTCTCACACACTCACACACAGGCACATTCTTGCACTCTCTCATACAATCTTGCACTCTCACACTCTATCACTCACTCATGCACATATTCTCTCACGTATGCACTCTCTTATGCAACACTCTTTCACTCTCTCACACTCTCACACACACACCCTGGCACTCTCTTGTGCACATGTTTACTCTCTCACACACAGCTGGATTTCAGTGACTGAGACAGACAGCACAAGTCAGGAAATTTCCTGACTTGCCAGACCAACTTCAGTCAAAAGAATTGCCCTAAAATGCACAATTTTTGCTTCAGGGTGGTGGTAGGGATGTGGGGACCTGGGTGCATAGGTGCAGGATGGAAATGGGTCTATTGACTCTGGAAGCAGAGCATCAGAGGCCATGGGTGCTGAGGTGGGCTGGTTAGAAAGGCTGCCTGTGTTCTCTACAATTTTGTCCCAGTTGTGTTGGTAGATTTTAGGGCCTCTCATCCTCACCATTCACACTCATCCACCCCCTTTGGCCCCTCATGCCTCAGTGCCAACTCACGCCCCCAAACCACCCCTCCATGGTTCCTCATATGGTCCATGCTAATACAATGCCAACTCAGTCCTCTTCCACGCCCATTCACCAAGTATGGTCTGTGTACACAACCTGTGAGCCATATAATAACCATGGCAAATTGGAACTGCTAAGAGAAATAAAAATCCTACCCATTCATAACTGTTCTTTTCAAAAAAAGTTATTGTTATTACAATTCAGAAAACTGTCAATCACGCAGAGCATTAAAATATCAATAGCAGAAACTTCAAACATTTCAAACCTCTTAATCCTGTCCAAATAAACATTAAGACATTGACAACAGAGATCATAGAAAGAATGACTTATTACAACCACTTACAGATGTCAATCAAGCAAAGTCAAGATACACTTCAGCTGTCAAAACAGAAACCCCCCGCTGAGTTAATGTTTTTACAGGTCTGAGCTCACAGCCAAGCATGCATAATGAAAGACCATTGACCTGAAACGTTTACTCAGCTTTCCTCCACGCATGCGGCCCAACCTGCTGAGTACTTGCAGCATTTTCATGTTTTTATTTCACATTTCAACATCTGCACTATTTTATTTTTGGACACAAAGTAACTCTGCAGAGATCCAATGAACAATAAAAAAGGAAAAATTTGGAAAATGCCAAACAGAAGAGAAAAAACAGCACATCAATTTACAAGTAAATAGAATGGGAAGCAGCTCATAAGGAGCAGAAACACCTGCAAAGGCCACTGGGAATGATCTGTGTCCATGATAATATGGCTTACTGGTCCAATTTTGGTCCTCTCCACCGCACCCCCACGCTACCATCACTAGCGCAAAGCCAAATCCCCAAATTCAGGATATTAAAAGAGAGAACTAATGTTTTATTCTACAGGTCTAGTCGAACACCTGCAGTATCTCCCTTCCAGTCAGCCTTCCTGTACCAATTGCTAACCCAACAACTAACCTGGCGAACAAACACCTACCAGTCAGTGTGCGGGTCGTCAATAACCAAGAGGATCTTTGGTTTCCGTATGACAGGGGCGGTGGGTCCAGCAGGAGCTGCAGCTCCCGTTTGTTCCACTAGTCCTGCTGCTGCCGCTGTTGTCTGCTTGACGGCATTGGAGATGGAGCTGAGGATGGTGGAGCCTGTGGAGGGAGCTGGTGGCTGGCGGCGCTCAGTAGCCGGCGACACTGGTGAGCTGGTTGAACTCTCAGGACGCTGCAGGTCCATCATATAACCATTTGGTAAATTGGCCACAAAGCTGCTGTCTGAGAGGCGCCTCCGCAAGTAATTCATCTTCCTGAGGAACGCAGAGTTTTCTGAGGATCTGGGTTAGAGGCCAAGTGCACAATTAGTCTATGATGAAAAGCTGGCAGTTTCCAGACTCTGAAGTATCTTGATGACGGTTCTTGATTATAGTTAGTTGGATATAGAGAAGTTGTAGTTTAGGTAGAAGCAGGGACCTGAAGGTCCCTGAAGACAAATGACCAGCTGTCAGATTGGAATCTTCTCCGTGACACTCCCAAATGTCTATCCTGTGGAGAACAAGACATTTCACATCAATCAGTGAGACAGAATTTCCTTGCACTGACCAACCAGCCCAACAATACTTAAATGTTATTCAGTAATGTTGGCTGCAACTCTGATCAAATGACTGGCAAATGAGATGTCAAGGGGAAATGTGTCCAAATTGTAATCTTGCCAGATTTAATTAATTACGGTAAAGATTGCCAATGCCATAATTACATAAGGTGCACAACTAGGACTGCCATCATGGTGAACTGCTGACATCAAATATCCCATCATGAAGGTGCAGGGGTTAGGAAAGAAAAAATGAAGCACTTTTCTCCTTTTTTGTGTTCCCAGTGGTGGAGCTCTGGAACAAACTTCCATTGCCTGTCCACTTATCCAGGAAGCTAAGAGGTACAAGGTGTAAATATTAGAAGGAAAATAAATGAATATGGTAATCATTCATTCAGCAGAGGACTAGTTCTGCTCTTTATTCTTACAATATAAGACCAGAGTACTCACAGCTTGAAGCCTGTGCCACTCTGAGTTCATCTTGTATACCCACTAGAGCTGGGAGGTCGGTGGGAGAAGCAACAGAGGCCAGCTACTCCAGTATGCTCTGCTAGTTTCACTAACCAGCTTTGGAAAGCAACTGTCTGGCTGCTTATAAGACTGGGCTAGCTTATTCACTGTGGCATCAATGACTTCAGTGTCCAGGCCAGGACACAAAACATACCACTTGCATGTGGGCCCCATTTCAACTGGCCAGTAGGCTGGAATATCTCTTCTTCTGGTCTGCAAGTGGATCCCAAGGCGGGGCTGAAGGACGGTCCTGAATTTGAAGACCTCTGTCCCTGGCTTTGTCTCCTTTAATGCAGGGGAGACCACATATGAGTCATTTTAATACGATTCTGGCCTAATTTGTATGTCCTCCATGCACTGGCAGCCAATTCCTGACAGGAGGATTGTGCTAGGAGGCCTATAGGATGGTGTGGCTTCACCTATGCAGGGATCTATCTGCTTAATGTTCTTGGTGTGGTCATTTTCATGGCTCAAGCAGCTGTTCAGTGCAGGCCTTCTGGCAAGGCCCTTACGCTGAGGCTGTCAGGCAGAAACAGCAGTGTAGCTGCAGGCATGTGAGCTGGCCCTCCAACTACATCTGGAAACTGGAGCAACAAAGAGGAAAATCTAAACTAAATTATCCCATTACATTAACTAAAGCGGTCAACACCATTGTTGGATCACTTCATAAAACATTGGGCTGTATTTTACGTGCCCTCACCGTGTTTTCAGCAGGTGCGCACCCCACCACCTTCCTGCCCAACCCAAGCTCACCACCAAAATACAGGGGACTAGCAGGCACCAAAATCGGCAGCCCATCTGCCATATTTAAACAAATAATTAAGAGTAATACATTTCCCAGGCCATAATTTGGTTGGCATGGGCAGTCGTGCTGGGTTACATAGGCCTTGATCAAAGGGCGGGAAGCAAGGGGGGGGTAATATCTTTGGGGGTGCCCTTTGAAGATAGGGGGGGCAGCCTTGCTAACACAGTACTCCCCTTTCTTCCTACCTGCCTGCTCCATAAAACACACTTCTCCCACCAACCCATCCTCCCTAAACTGCTCAAACCCTCCCTGCCCAAAACCCTGGACCTACCTTCTTCTAGGGTCCATAGACCTTTTTCATAGGCCTGGAAGCGTCCACTAATGCTCTGTTGGTGCTGCTGCTACTGATGGAGTTGCCAGCCCATCATGTTATGGCTGCGGGGTAGGCCAGCATGGAGCGGGTCAGCTCCACACTGATTTTGCTTGCAGGTGAGGCGGGACAATCTGTAATGTTCTGCCCAATGTATTTGCCAAGGAAGGATCAGCATTTATCATTTTTAACACAACTTCCTTCAATGTAATCTTTTTTTTTGATTCCTGTAAAACCAGTTCAATATGTTGCTTATTTTGCTGTGTGGAATCTGTCCACAAAAAGTAAAACAGATAAGCACAGAGCTGTAAAAATTACAGGAGAGAAGGAGGCGATTCATCCTGAATCTGTAATCACGCTACCCCTTCAACAGGACATAATCCATTTCCTTCCCAATACCCTTCCTCTAATATCCTGAGCTACTCTTGAAACTTTCCACTTTTCCCACTTTCTATCTGAGGCACATCTGACATGTCGTCCTCAGGCAACCTTGACCCTGACCCCAGTGCCAACAGCACCTCGGATGAGGACGCTGAGGGCAGCAGTCAAGCGTTCATCCAGACCATCTACCAGTGCGACGACTCACACCTCGGTGGGGCCTAGATGTAGAACTGTCTCGGGATCACAATCTGGTGAGCACAGCACACAATCTGGTCCACGTCAGGCAGAGGCAGGGACATCCGACATCACCAGCACTCGACTGACAGCTAGAGGCAAGGAATCTGCTGAGTCTGGTTCAGATGATGAGCCTCTGGACTCAGTCCTCAATCAGCTGTTGGAGCTGCAAAGACAATCACAGGAACATCAGGAAAGGGTGTCTGGTGCACTCCTCAGATTGCAAGGGACAATGGAGGAGTCAGCCGGCCTTCAGTCTGAGGTGATAGCACCAGCATACTGACAAGATCAGCATTGGCAGGATGGCAGCATATAGACCTTGGCCCGGGACATCGGTCCTGCACTGCGGTGTGGGCTGAACTCCATCGCTGATGCCATAATTGGCCTTCAACAGTGTCAATGTGAGAGGGGTGTGGAGCAACTCGATCTCACTCCAGCTTCCCATTCTCCTCAAGGAGTCAGCCAGGGGTCATTGGGAACCTATAGGGAGGAGGACTAGCAGCTCAACACTCTGGGACCATCTACCCAGGTGACTTTGGAAATGCCTGGCTGATGCAAATCCCCTCTTCCTCGGTGAGGAGAGCGCAGCTGACCCACAGCAGGACACACAAACCCAGGGCCCTCCAGAGGACACTTGCCAAGGTCATCACAGACAGGGCATAGCAGTCAGCGGGCTGCCTCCACCTCTGTTGTGGATGGCTGGGGAGCACCTAGACATAGCGGCAGGGTTAGGAAGGTTAAGAAGATGTAGTTGCACAGCCTGGGAATGGGTGTTAATCACTTGTACACAATGTTCACTATTGTAAAAAAATCTCTCAATGATGTATCTTTGCCGAGGGCTCCTTGTTATGATGTGTAGTGTTAGTGTTACTCAGATGTGAACCTTGGTTCCTGCACAAGATAAAGGCAGGTGTCTTGGTCCAGAGCCTCTTCTCTGTGCAGTGTGTAACCTTCAGACCAAAGTGATAGTCTGCCTTCACATGCAATGAACAAATCAGTGATGCCTGTTCTGCAATGATGCTTGTCTTTGCTGCCAGAATGTCATAGGCAGACATCACAGAGTTCCAACATTCTCTCTGTGTGCTCTCAGCACCTTTGAGGGAGGGCTGGCCCTCCATCTCTTCAGCATCTGTGACAGTGACCCTGTGCTCCTGAAGGGGTCAGGTCCTGAAGGCTGACAAAGCTTCAGGTGCATTTACAGTTTTTTGGCTGTGTCTCCATGATATCACTGATCACAGAGTGCAAGTGAGCTGCTTTCAGCCAGACAGGAGTTAGACATTCACAGAGGCAATGTAAAGATCTATGGAGTGTCCTCACTGCATGTCATCATCATCTTCCTGGAACCTAGTGATTATTAGGGCCTCCATTGCATCTCCATGACATAAGCCTGAGCTCTGAGGGTGTGTGCGCTGTCATCAGAGACAAACGTTCACAGATGCAAGGTGAGGATGTCTGGACACTCCTCATTGCATCTTGTCATCATCCTCCATGAAGCTTGTGGCTATGAGGGCCTCCCAAGCGCACCTGTCTCGTCTGGCCAGTGCGATAGCTTCATCACGGGCATCCTCGCCTTCGAGAATCTCATCATCGTCATCCTCTTCAATGTCCTCCTCATCGGAGGAGACGTGCAGCTCCTCCTTCTCCTCCTCAGCCAGCTCCTCCCCCAATTGCTGCACAAGCTACAAAGATGCGCAACACCCTCCGGGGACTGTATCGCCGTGCCCCACCAGAACTGTCGAGGTATCAGAACCTCATTTTCAAGATGCCTATAGTTTGCTCCACCAAAGTCTAGGTTGCAGCATATGAGCCTCATTATACCGTCACTCTGTTGCAGTCTGAGGCTGCCGCAAGGGCGTCATTAGCCACATTCTCTGTGGGTAGCCCTTGTCCCTGAGGATCCAACCCTGCAGCCTCTCTGGACCCTGGAAGATGTCATGGATCTGAGACATGCTAAGGATGTAGGAGTCATGAACGCTCCCTGGGAATCATGTGCAGACCTGTAGGATATGCTTGTGGTGGTCGCAGACCAGCTGAACATTAATTGAGTGGAAGCCCGTGCAGTTGATATAGTTGCCATGGAGATCTAAGTGCCACACGAGTGTAGTCGATGGCATCCTGCACCTGTGTAAAACCAGAGATCTGTGCAAACCCCAACGGTCTTGCTTTCTGCTTTCCTAATCCCAGTCGAAATGCACAAAGTTCTGTGCCTTTGTGAAGATGGCATCCATGATCTCCTGGATACAATTGTGCATGGAGGTTTGCGAGATCCCACATAGGTTACCTGTGGAGCCCTGGCGTAAAAATTGAGTCCCCATGGCACCAAATCCTGCAGCAGCTGGAAGATGTGACCGACCAGTTCCCTAGATGTGCACAGTCTTCAGTGACACTGGTTCTCAGTCATCTGCAAGAATGACAAGTGCCGTCTATAGACCCT
The DNA here is from genome assembly GCF_017639515.1 of Carcharodon carcharias. Lineage (NCBI taxonomy): Eukaryota > Metazoa > Chordata > Chondrichthyes > Lamniformes > Lamnidae > Carcharodon > Carcharodon carcharias. The sequence goes on along the minus strand of NC_054487.1, from coordinate 43,289,927 downwards.
GGGTCTAGCGAGGTGCCTACAAGCAATGACTTGCTGTGGATCTTCAGCTACGTGTGCAGCAGGCCCTGCCACCCCCTCATCCTGAGGGAAGTGCACCTCCATTTGCCGAGCCAGGCGTGTCCACCGCCCTCTTCTTCTTCTTCTCTGGTCTCTGTAAGCCATGAAGCATACCGCTAAATCACCAGGCTCCATGATCTTGATGCTATCCTCCTGCAGGATCAAAGAGAGAGACACTTGGGTTAGCATATGTGTCCTGAGGACATCTCTTGGTTATGTCTCATGGTCTCCTTATCCGTGCAGGAGAGTGCTGGCCACCCCTTGGCTTCATCCCTTCATGGCTGCCAGAAACCCCACCCACCTCTGCCCCGCTCCACCCAACCGATTGGCAGCAGCTTTGCCCATTGGACTGAAGGCTGTGCTCTCAGCTCAGGCACAGGCGTTCTCCTAACCCAAAAGGGATCCAAACCTGAATAAAGACATTGCATGGGGCTCTGAGTGCCTCCATCAGTGACTGCACCATGGCGAGGGGATTATACAACTTGCCCAGTCAGCCAATTATTCTACTGCCCCCTAAAGTGCACATTAATTTGCAGTCTGAGCCTGAGAGGCAAAAAGTTCTGGAGCGTTGCTTGATTGGGCAGAAAGGTTTCAGAGGCTCGACTTCAAGCATGTCAATCGAGTGCCAGCTGAACGGTCTCAGGTGTGAAACAATGCCCATTTTTGCAAGCTTTTCCAAGTGCAAGGCTGGTTCCCTCACCACCCCTCCCCTCCCCTCCCCCTCACTCCCCCACCCCACCCCCGGCATATGCTTAGGTACTTCATTCAGTCATTGATACCTTGCCCCCTGTCCCACCCCTTGCCCTGGCACTGCACTGAAAGCCAGCCAGGAAAAAGCGGCTTGCCTGTGCCACCGCCACCACCACCACCACCAAATACGCAGTGTGTCTTCCCTGATGTCCTGCAGGTGATGCTTGTGAGCGCTGCATGAGATTATGTGCACTCGCTTCTGAGTTTTCCGTGAAGTTCAGTCATCAGGTGCACGCCTTTTAAAGGCAGTTGAGAAGCACACCGTTCTGAAGTCACGCCAGCTGGGCTGTAAATTTGATGTGGGGGGGAGGGTGATTCTGATGAGCAGGGCTTATCATGAGATTCTGAAGTATTGAAATTAGGTTCCTGGCGTGCAGCAGCAAACACAGCCCCCCCATTGATAGGTGGACCGAACGATCGCAAACTGGTTTCAAATCGATTTTTGGCCTTCTCACCATATTGTCCAATTGCGCCTGACGCCAATGGGACCAAATGATTCTGCCCAATGTCTGTGAACTGCTTTAAGTGACCCTGGGTGTGTGAAAGGCACTATATAAATGAAAGACCTTTCTTTCTTTGGCCTGATTTTTCTGTTACTGCCATGCTGAATTCAGCCATCCCAATTACATGGCTGAATGATTATGTAGTCAATAAATTTTATAGGCCAGCATCTTCCGGTTGGCAAGTAGGGGCAGGGCCTGCTCGTCGACGTGTAAAATGACGCGGGGATACGTCAGGAGTGCGTCCTGACGTCATTTAGATTTTCAAGTTCGGCGGGCGCATAGCCGATTCAATGGCCTATTAAGGCCATTAAAAAACTAATTAACACGATTGATGGACCTGCCCATCCTATCTTAAGGTTGGCGGGCAAGCCAGGAGCCCAGGCAGGCCTCAGAGAAAGCATGAAACCTCATCCACGGGCAGGATGTAGTTTCATGAGGGTATTTAAATTTTTATCAAATGCTTAAATAAAAGTTATGGACATGTCCCAACAATGTCACATGAGGGGACATGGCAGGGAATTTTTTTTATGACCTTTATTTCAACTTTTGAATCAGAGCCAAAATCCCTGAGGCAGCACTTTGCCTTGGGGAGACATGTGCGCTTTTTTTGCACGCATGCGCGAAAGAGCGCACTCCTGGCTGAGGGAATCTATCACCCCACCCCACCCACACAGGGAGCACATAGCGCTTCCTGGCGGACATCACACTAGGCGGGCCTTAATTGGCCCGTCTACCTAAAATGGCAGCACGCCCCCAACCAGAGGTACTGATCCCCCCTGCACCTGTTCCTGCACATCCCCCTGGATGGGGGGGATGTTGCCCATTGTCAATAATATTTATATTAAATGCAAAGCCCCAAGGAATTCATTAAATACTGCCAGACTGCATCATTAATTGATTTCCAACTTCATTTGCTCAAATCCATTATAAAAATAGAGGCACCTTAATTAAGAGCACCTTCAGCATTATTGAGCCTGATGCTGAACTCTTCATATTGATTCTACATGTATGGAAGATCGAGTGGGATTAAGCTACAAAGTGCACAACTGAGTCAGAGACCGGGACAGTAATCACACACCCAAATTAAAGGCCCTTTTTTGCTAAATTCTGGGGAGAACTAGAATTTTAGCATGTGGAACTGAAGCCTCATTTTATTTCCCTCAAGTTAAAGCAAGCAGGGTGAGACTCTGTATTAAAAAAAATAGAAATAATGCCTTCAAAGTGAAGGTTTTCATAGCAGAGAGTGATGTATATCATGTGGAAACCTATTAGCAGGAAAGATTTATTTGGTTGTTTCAGCCTGGAACAAGACAAAACATTTCAACAACAGCGAATGCAATAACTGCATAAATCTAGATGATCAGTAGCATCACAATGGATGGTATCCCCCAGTTATATCACTACTTTGTTCTGGTTTCTGTGTAACCTCTCCAACATAGTTCATGGGGATAAGCCTGGAAACATATCCTTTCTTGGATATCCTAAACCATTTTCAAACTGCTTTGCCTCATACAGTGATTGACGTAGAGACCATTGCACATAAAAAGTAAGGGACAACTTACCTCCCTCAGGGTCAAGAATGACATTCAGCAGCTACACAACACTTGGAGGGAGAGATATTGTTTAGCATAGTAACATCTTAAAACATGAAATCTTGCTATGTGATTCTTTGAATTGGTCACTGAGAAATTCACACATATCTCTTGTTATTGGTCTCAATGGGAATCATAACAATACCGCAACCTCTCCAAACTAAAACGTCACAATATCTCCATTATACCTCCATTTTTCCATTCTGACCAATTGCTTCACACAATTGATGTTATGGTCTTAGAAGCATAAGAATAATTTTGTTCTATGAAGGATTCAACCAACTTTGCCTCTATAACCTTCAATTCTATACCTAACATGGATATTTATTCAGTTCTTAATATAAAGGAATCGATCAACACATTATTAATTCATTTTCAATATCTTCAATATACCACATATGCACTACAAGCTTCTTAACTACAAACAAACAGCGGCAGATAATTTCCATCAGCCCAGTCACCATTTTTGATCTGCAATGGCTATCCTGTCTCTTCTGGTTTCTTATTATCCAATTATGTCTCCAAATCAATCCAATGGGTATTTCCACACAATGCATTCATAATTTTCAAAGGTGTACAAACATATTCTATATTCACCATTGCTATAACAGTTAGATTGGGGTCAGAATATGGGAATAAGAGGGTTAGCCATAGCTCAGTTGATAGCACCCTCACCTCAGTTTCGCAAAGTTGTGGGTTAAAGTCCCAATCCAGGGATTGAGCACAAAAATCTAGGCTGATACTCCAGTGCAGTACTGAAGAAATGTTACACTGTCGGAGGTACCGTCTTTCATATGAGATGTTAAATGAGGCCCTATCTGCCCTGTTCGAGTGAATGTAAAAGATCCCATGGCATTATTTTGAAGGAGAGTAGGGGAGTTATCCCTGCTGTCCTGGCCAATATTTAATCAACAGAACAGATTATCTGGTCTTTATCACATAGCTGTTTGTGGGAGTTTGCTGAGCGCAAATTGGCTGCTGCGTTTCCTACATTACAACAGTGACTACGTTTCAAAAGTACTTCATTGACTGTAAAGCGCTTTGAGATGTCTGATGGTCATGAAAGGCACTATATAAATGCACGTTCTTTTTTTCTTATGAGCAATTAGCTATTGCAAGAGTTAAATGTCCTGAGTTTTTTTTCTAAATTTCACTGTTTTTGGACTGTCCACTGACTTCTGCCAGGTGTAGTATCACAAGTAGCTTTGATGTTGCACAATCTATTTGTTGTTGCAAGAAGAGTGAGAAAAAGAACGGTGAGATGTAAAGCTGTCTAAATCACAGTCTCTCGTATCTCTATGGAAATGTGTGAACTTAAGTAAATTGTTGAATTCTCATCCCCATTTATTCTTGTTCAGAATTAAGCTTTGGTAATTAAATAAATCTTGTTAGGTTATAGTTTATTAATTTAGTTTTATTATTCCTTTAATAAAATTAGGAAAATAGGTAATGCTAATTCTAGATTTTATTTGCAGTTAGAACACTTATCATCTTCAAGGTCCTGGGTTTCTGAATACAGAAAAGGCTTTAGCAGATAAGGGAGGCCCAAGGCCTGTGCTTGAACATGATGTGCCTGTGATTGGATGGAATTTTCCACTGTTTTGGTTTCTGGAGTATATCCTAGGGGGCTGTGAGTCAATGATTCCCCTACATTTTCTTTGTTGTGCACAGCCTATTTATTTCAATGTGCACTAGCTCTAAAATTTTTATGAAGCCTCACACGTGCAGTATCTTAAAAGGAGCACCTTGTGAGTGGCCTGTGCATTATCTTTATGATTGCTGTGCAGCTATGCATGTGCACAGCTTAGCAGGAACATTGATTTGGGTCATCCTCACTGTAGAAAGGCCAAGGAGGACACCAGACAGGTGTACAACTGTAAGTGAGTAGGTTGTATGAAGAACGAACCATGCCTTCTACCAATGGGCTAAAGTGTTACAATCTCATTAGGGAGGGTGAAATGACTCCCCTATTCTACCACCTTAGAACTGGCTGTAAAAAGGTTTTTTTTTAATTTAGAGAATTTAGTGAACTGGCTATTTGCCAATATTGCAGGAGTCCTATTACTTATGCTTTCAGATTGTTTGCAGTGGTTGGTTACTTTGCAAATCTTGGCACAATATTTCCAAGAGAGAGAGAGACCAATCAGTTTTTGTAAACTGTTTCAGTACAACTGATGCCGCCCTGCTTGGTAACACAGTCAGTTAAAGTACCCTGCTGGCTGTATATTCCAGAGAAATTCAATTAGTTCATGTCTGTTGCAGTCATTGTTTTAGAAAGATAATTGCATTTTGACGTCTCATCTCAGGAACATTTTCAAGATTTCAGGATAGTGTAAAGCCAACAGGAAATGAGGTCTTTCATGCTCCCCGGGTGTCTTTTCTTTCCATCCCATTTGGTGGAATGCAAGCTGTATATTGTAGTCATCTGGCAGTCTCCATTGTTTTGAGAGGGTTTCAGGTTTACTTTTAAATCCAACCAGAAAAGAAAAAATTAGAAATTGTATCTTAAAAAAATACATCCTCATAATATAAAGTAATTCTCAATTGTTCCTCATAAGCTGCTGATTAAATATTGTAATGTATTAATTCTCACATGGTTAAATAATATCATAACTGCTATGAAAATTGAGTTATCTTTGAATTATTGAACAGTCTAAAGAAACTTGAAAATTTATCACAAAGATAATAGTCGAGTAGCCATAGTAATGTCACCACTTGAATATAAAACAATGTCCCTAGTAAGCAGCATGGGTACATCACCACACAGCAGCCTGAATGGTAACTCTCAGCCCTTGTTCTTATATAAATAACCGCACAAACTAATTTAATGGGGCCGCGCACAACAACTAAATCTTAAAGAGAACACTTTACATAAACCAGGCTGTGCATTGACTTCTGACGTGTTTACATGGTTTTTGCATTCACAAAGTGGAATGAGCACCCATTCTCTCTCCTCCTTCTCCTCTGTTATATTATTAAGTTAGAGAAATGCATGTTAAAACGAAGAAGCCCAACACTTAGTTTTTAGAATAAGACTTTTCCTGCCTTTTTGTTTCATTTTTCTGGTTGAGTTGATTGATGCAACAACACCTTCAATATATCACTAACTGAAGAGAAATGGTGGCCTCAGACGGTCATTTCACCTGCATTTGGATGATTAAAATCTTCATTGTCTGCTGGCTAGAAAGGTTACATTTGAACTGGAACTGAATGTGGACAGTTTCAATCCTGTTGGTTATTGGGCCAAGTCCACAATAAAGCAACACTACTAATAATCCATGAATTAAAGAGTAAACTACAAGACACTGCTGTGACCATCCCAGGAGAAAAATCATTGGGCAATGTATTTTTTTTAAAGTTCCATGAACACTTTTGTTTGCTATTTATCAAAATATTGGACTTGGAGAAATTGCTGTTTGACTTAATTGTCCAATTGGGTAATGAAGAGCCATTTTCTATTCACTATCTTTATGGTGTAGAACGGCGATGCCTGTTGTCAGATAATCAATGGTTAGAGCATTGGGCAGGGCAGTAGAGACAGGCACTCAGCTGATGAAATGTCTCAGAATATCTCCAACCAGAAATGGCAATCATATGTGCAATTATAGTTACCTTGTCAAGTTTTTAGGTGTAGCTTGAAATGACATCTACTGGGGATGTGATATATAAATATTTCATAAAGTTTGTGTGAGTGAATTACCAGGAAGAAAAAGCTATGCCATTTTCCTGAGACACACATCAACTTGTTTTCTAGGATTTTAATTGCCAAGTTTTCCAGACTGTGAAGCTGCTGATCACACTTACATTCACTGTAACGATGCACGAGAAGTTTGGGAATGTTTATACTTTATAGTTCACGCATCCTTCACTGCATTCCCTGAATAATCCCTTGTATACCATACACTGTGATAATACAGCCTATCAGTGTGAATGATGGCAGGTCCTTTCACAGGCTGTGCAATGAGCAGCAATTAATCAGCATGGAAAAAAAGATTTGTGTTCCTGTTAATAGAAGGTTGCTTTCCTGTCCATCTGTTTGACAGCCATGAGCACACACCGAGCTACTACTCGATATAAACTCCCCAGCTAATTGCTCATATTTCAAAATTGCATTGCCATCAACTAGATTTACCAGTGCTGCATCATTCCCACCCACAGTTTACCCCAGTCACAGTAAGTACTGAATCTTAACAGCTGAATGAGAAGTTGCACTTTATAATTGCAGTGACAAGCATCAGGATGAGCAGAGCGGGGAGGTTTCACAGAGGCTATCTAGAAGACAGCAGTCAGAATACTTGAGAGTTATCTAGAAGGTGTGGCTGGAGGGTGGTATGGGAGCGATGTTGGGGGTGGTACGATGAGAGAGCGATTTTCTATCAGATCAGTAAAGAATAAATTACAGATCAAATCCAAAAGGTCACCAAAGCCCAGACCAGGCTGTAAATTATTCATTTTATACCAATAGGGAGCAACATTCATGGGGGATGATTCTCTGGAAAAATTCCAACTTTCAGCTGTGATTTCTGTTTTATTAAATGAATGGACTAAAAATCATTGGCCAACCACCAGTGATTTCCCAAGGTGCATGTCTTATGAGTGCCATTTCCTGCTGGGCCATTAGACCAAAAAAATCAATTATTTTCATTGTCAGAATGTCTGAATCATTTGTAACTCTGAATCTGGACCCCAGCAGTCAGGGTCAAATCTGAGTCCCGATCAGAGCAGTATCCCAGCATTTACTTTTGCAGAATTGGCCAATTATTGGCCAGAGAACTTGCTCGTCATCCAATTAAAGACAACAAGCAGGCTCTTGGAGCTGCTTGGCCTAAATAGCCAAGTGGTTATGGTACTGGGTTTGTAACCCCCAGATCAAGAGTTCAAATCTCACAATGGCAAACTATGAAACAATGTAACTTCATCTGAAACAGATGGAAACAGGTTTACTCAAAAAGAGTATCAAGAGTTCAAATCTCACAAAGGCAAACTATGAACCAATATAACTTCATCTGAAACAGATGGAAACATGTTTAATCAAGAGTTCAAATCTCACAATGGCAAACTATGTAACTTCATCTGAAACAGATGGAAACGGGTTTTGCTTGGCTTAAATAGCCAAGTGGTTATGGTACTGGGTTTGTAACCCCAAGATCAAGAGTTCAAATCTCACAATGGCAAACTATGAAACAATGTAACTTCATCTGAAACAGATGGAAACAGGTTTACTCAAAAGAGTATCAAGAGTTCAAATCTCACAATGGCAAACTATGAAACAATGTAACTTCATCTGAATAGGAACAGATGGAAACGTGTTTGTACTCGAAAGAGTTACTGGGTTTGTAACCCCAAGATTGAGAGTTTAAATCTCATAATGGTAAACTATGAAATAATGTAACTTCATCTGAATAGGAACAGATGGAAACGTGTTTGTACTTGAAAGAGTTACAATAACTCAAGAGTTCAAATCTCACAATGGCAAACTATGAAACAATGTGACTTCATCTGAAACAGATGGAAACGGGTTTGTACTCAAAAGAGTTACAAACATCTCATGTGATGTGTTCCTGGAGCTGGAGGGCCAGTCAAAGGCACTCCAGTAATGACACCATCAGCAGCCTCACTGGCTGAGAGAGATAGAAAGGATGTCTCCAAGTGGAGGCACCCTCTGAAGAGAAGGTAAAGGAATGTAATTTTAAAAAGACCGCACCTGCCTGACTGTGATTGTGGAGGGGCAATCACTCTACTGGACATCCAGCAGCTGTGGCCCAATGGGCATGACAGGTGTGAGGGGGTGCCTAGCGGAATGAAACATAGCCTCCCACCGACCAGGAGACCAACTTGTTTAACTTGCTGTGTTTTGGCTGCTGTGTGAAAAATTCCAGTTGGTGCAGGATAGAGGCCTCAATAAATCCCTTAATTACCTCAGATGGCTACCCACCACATGTGAGCAGGTAGCCATTCCACCCCCACCTCAGTTCCCACCCCCATCAGCCTCCAAAAATCCTGCCCCTGTTTTCAAAGGATATTCCATTATAAAGTAGGGAAGATCCACAGAAGACCATTAATTTAAAAGGGTCACTAAAGGGGTAGGGAGAAAGGTTAAGATAAATTTATTTTTGCAGAGGGATGTTGTAACATGGAATGCTTTGTCATAGTGAACATTTGAGGCAGAGACCAGAGCATTAGCTAAAGGAAATTTGGATAATAAAGAGGAAGATACAGGACAAAGGGGAGACAACAGAGCTGTGGGTTGCTCTAACAAAGTTGACAGAAACATGCCAGGCTTGAATGACCTTCTTCTAAGCTATAAACCTCTATAGTTACATGGTTAAACAGTACAGAAAAATACTACCAAAATATTGAAAAGCAGCTGAAATATTTTAATATAGTTTTGAATCAAATTATCCTGATAATTCATTCATTTTACGCATTAAAAAATTCCCAATTATCTCATAATTTAAATTAAGGAACATGGGTAATATAAGAAAGTTGGAATTGAGCAATAAATTTGTACTGTGCATTGGAATTAAGGAATGTATACTGTACTTGTGGGGCAGGGAGAAGAGATTGACATTAAATATTTGAAGTTATAGGATATTAGGTTTAATTAAGAAGAAATAATCAGTTAATTAAATGTCAGCCAATACTGGCAACTCCTACCTCTCTTATATCAATTGATTTGACAGTGCACCCATAAGGCCACACAGCAGAACTCTTATCTAACTTTCCAACATTAGATGAATTGCTTCTAAGGTTTGTTCTTGGCTACTGGCTGGTGCTCTTTTATCTTGTGGAGCATATTGACTCTAATAAAGACATTTTTTCCACCTGGTCATCTGCAAAGTGGCACTTGTTAAAACTCATCATTGAAGGGTCTCCAAGCCAAGCTACTGAGAAATTCACACCAGTGGGACTTCTATTTGTCTGATATGGAAAATGAACTCTCCCCATAGATATACTTCCACTTGCACAAATCCAGTGAATTTAGGCACAAATTGGCAAGATCCAATACATGGGTACTGTTGTAGTTTAATTGGCTGGCAAAGTTTCTTTTTGATTGTCCAGTCATTCTAGTGCCTCCACCCATTAGGGTACTGGATTGCAGGGTTATATAAAACCAAATGCTGAATCTGTGTTGTAACACCCTCCCAACCTTTCCTGAGAATTAGTGCTTAAAACTGCTTCCAAATAAACAATTTAATTTGCTCCCTAACCTCGTATTACCTGGCTCAATTATTGTTTACGGGGCTTGCCACAGAGGTTTTGTTTAAAATTTCAATTTCCAGGGTAACACCTTGGAGCAACTCCAAAAGCTGGCAAAGTGGAAACATTCATGCCTTGGAGTCAGGAGGCCATGGGTTCAATCTCCATTCCAGGGACTTGAGCACATAATCCAAACTGACATTTCAATGCTGTGCAAAGGGAGCGGTGCACTGTTAGCGTTCTGCCTTTTGGATGACAAATTAAACCATCAGCCTCATCAAGTGGCTAAAAAAAAATCCCATAGCTCAAGTTGAATAAAAAAAGTTTGCAAATTCTCCCAATGTCCTGGCTTACATTTATCCTATGAACAACATAACTACAACAGGCTAACTACTCATTCATTTGTTTGCTGTTTGTCAGACTTTGCTGCGTGAATACTGACTGACTTCAGCCTTTGCCTGCATAACAAGTGACTGCACTTCAGACTAAGTCATTGACTGTGAAGCACTTCAATATACCCCGGGGATGTGAAAAGACACTTTTAAATGCACTTCTCTCTTACCCTCCCCTTTGGAGGATAGTTGCACAGCAAGTACTGGGACCCCCTGGTGAGCAGCAAAACACATCATAAATGCACCGCCTCTATCCTCCTGGCCACAGTATGGGTGTGTACCACACCTTCTCTCTACCAGCTACTTTAATATGATACTTGCTGCCATGCAAATTCTCTCTTTCTGGGAGGTGGACAGAAATAACACTTACTAATAGGTGTGGCACAGATACACATGTACATATTGTGTACTCCTCAGGCTATAAATAAAAAAATAAAGAAGCAACTAACTACCCTTCTAACATGGGTTCACCTTCTCTAGTTTAACCCTTCAAGCCTAAACTGGGCTGTGCGACACAGTGGGATTGAGAGCCTGCCCTTAGAATTTCATGCACTGTTGTAATATGCCTAAAGGGATAGCCGCATGACATCAGTAGGAGGGAAGTGTAGCATGTGACCCAGTCTTAGTTTCACTTTTTCTTTGAGCAAAGCACACACACACAGCTCTGATGTCTTCAAGCTTTACAGCTATGTATAACTGTTCTCATGTGCCTAGTCTTAATAAATGAACCACAACATGTTTATCCAATCCCTTATGAGTGATTGGTGCCTTGTATCATAACAATAACATGATATGGTGATCAGCAGTGGTAAAACAGCCTGGCAACTAGATTAAGTACAATTATGACATGGTGAACAGCCTTAGATCATGCTACATGGCATGAGGCAACCCTTGACATTTTGGTCAGGCTACAATGGAGTCGGAGCATCAGAGAGTGCTGAGAACGCAGCATGGTGACTACGAAGAAAAGCTTTCAAGACACAGTGCTGAGATAGTGCTCAAGTAAAGAGCTGGTAAGCTGACAGATCCCTCGTGGTGAAATTACAGCTCATAGCCTGTCAGTTCCATGAGTGGGACAGTGCATCGTGAGGACCAGCACTGGGTTAGCTCAATCAGGAAAGACAAGCGGTTGGGATGTGGGCCGGGTCAACAGCAAGCAAAACGATAGCGAGACAAACAAAAAAGGTCATAAAAATCGGGCCAGGGAAAGTCATAATTATAACGGACAGCTTTGGGAGTTGCTGAACAATAAATTGAATAAAAAGCAAAGACACCATTACTCGATCATGCGTTCCTGCCTCAACTCATCTTCATGTCCTTAAAAGTGGCTACAGTGACATTAATTCCCAGGTTCTGCAGAAGAGGGAAGGTCAAAGGGATATTTTCAGAATGCCCACAAAATTCCCTAATTTGAATTGGGATGTAGCTAACCTACTATCCGAATTCAAAATGTTTCAACAGCGTACAGAGCTATGATTTCTTGATTCAGGTGTGTCTGAACCAGACAAACAAGCCATAAAAATTTGCCTAGCAATTGGCATTGAAGGTCTACATAGGCTGAACGGATCATGATTAACAACAGAAGAGCTAAGGGATCCCCAAAAGATATGGATTACATTTTCAGAATCAGGTAAAACTTCTGTATTTGTCAACTACAGTTCATGTCATTCACCAACAGCCTACAGAATCCATAGACAACTTGGTCAGCAGATGTAGAGAAAAGGGTATGTACTGTGATTTTTTTTTCAAACAGAGAGCTAGCAGACTGAATTGTTGACTTGATGATCATATTCACTCCCATGGAAGCATTCCAGAAAGATCTGCTGGGCAAGCCCAAAATGTATAGCATCAAAGAGCCACTCAAGAATGGACGTAAGTACAAAGCGATCCTTGCAGGACGACAAAGTTTACACATCTTCAGTACAACCCCAATTGTTGATACACTTACTAGAACACCTAAACCTAGCAAGACATGTGGAAGGTGTGGCCTTCTGCATGCAACAAGGAAATGCCCAGCTTTTCATCAATTCTGCAATGCATGTGGCACACCAACCTATTGGTAGTGGCAGGGCAAAGGCTGATGCAGCTACCAAGGGCCATGCACTGATCCAAACAGATGGTACACAACGGGTACCTACAATTAATAAGAATGACCATCTAATTTCCCACCGGAAACATATAAGAGGTGATTGACAAGCAAGATAACTTGATAGTTAATTCAGACACACTTAGCAGATTGCCTAACCCAATGAAAACAGATGTTATATGCTTAGATCTACAAGTTGAACTTGAAGATGTTTCCAAATTGATCTGGTACATTTTGCACATCGCACATGCCAGCAGCTACAAGAAGAAACAGTGAATGATTCTGCATCACATAATCTGTAGAAAACCACCGCTGAAGGGTGGCCTGATTCAATGTGGCATGTCCATGAACATGTGAGACCATTTTGGCCATATCAGCATGAACTAGGCATCTCCTGGGAAGTCATTTTTAAAGACAGGCAGGTCACCTTACCGGAATCTTTGCGACCTGATATTCTTCAATAACTTCATCACTCACATAGGTATAGATCAGAAGAGAAAATTCATGAGAGAGACAGTCTATTGGCCACGTGAGAACAATGACATTGAAGACGTCATCAAGACGTGTAAGGCATGTCAAGAGCATATGTCAAGTCAGCATAAAGCACCATTAATTCCACATGAAATTTCTACCAATCCTTGGTCAAACATTGCATCCAACCTCTTTCATGTCCATGGCACTGACTTCACTGTCATTTCTGACTACTTTACCAAGTACTCCATTAATTGACAATTGCACAATATGTCAAGATAAACTGTTGCGCACATCAAATGCTATTTTCAGTTTATTTGGCGTGCATGGAGAGATCATTAGTGATAACAGTCCACAATTTATTGGTAAGCCATTTCAGGATATGTATGAGAAGTGGAGTATCGATCACAGTATTTCTTCTCCTCGTTACCCTAGATCTAATGGCCGAGCTGAATGAATGGTTCACAGGGTGAAATCCCTAATTCTCAAATGTAGACAGGCCAAGCAAGATCTACACATTGTAATGTTACATCTGAGAGCAACATCTTTAAGTGCAACTATTCTATCACTGGCAGAGCGCATGTTTAGCAAACCAGTGCGTACCAATTTACCCTTCTACTCTTTCAGCAACTCGAGAGCAACTTTTTAAACAACAGAAGAAGATGACCAACGTTTACTATGAAAATGAAGGTACAGAATTGTCATGTGTACATTTGGGGCAAGTTTACATCCAGGATCTTAAAGAAGGTGCGTGCAAACCAGTTGAGGTGACAAGAATTTTTTTTTTATTCGTTCTTGGGATATGGGCATCACTGGCTAGGCCAGCATTTATTGCCCATCCGTAATTGCTCTTATTCAAAAGGCATTTAAGAGTCAACCACATTGCTGTGGATCTAGAGTCACATGTAGACCAGGCCAGGTAGAGATGGAAGAGTTCCTTCCCTAAAGGACATTAATGAATCAGATGGATTTTTACAAAAATTGGCAATAGATTTGTGTCATCATCAGACTTTTAATTCCAGATTTCTATTAAATTCAAATTTCACCATCGGCCATGGTGGGATTCAAACCCATGTTCCCAGAACATTACCCTGGATCTCTGGAATACTAGTTCAGTGACAATACCACTATGCCACTGCCTCCCAACCTGGGTCCTATGAAATTGTTACATGCAATGGCACAATGGTGAGGCATAACTGAGGACAAATTAGATCCATTCGGGCTCCTCAATCACAGTACAGTCCTATTGCATCTAGGACAAGATCCCAAATGCAACCAGGAACAACATCCAAGACTGACAATCTCACAGGTCATTGAGCAATTAAAGAAACCTCCAGATAAGGTTACCATCACAAGATCTGGGTGTACCAACAGATTACCTCTATGCTTTAGAGACTCATAGATTCATCAATTCAATGTATCTATGTAAAGTTAACTAAACATGAACATGTACTATAAATAGTCATACTTTCCCCCCTTCCAAAGAAGTATCTTTAAAAAGAAAGGGGATGTTGTAATATGCCTTTAGGAGATATCAGCATGACATCACTAGAAGAGAAGTGTATCATGTGATCCACTATTAGTTTCACTTTTGTTTTGAGCAGAGCACTCACACAACTCTGATATCTTCAAGCTTTACACTTACGTAAAACTGTTCTCATGTACCTAACCTTAATAAATGAACCCAAATTGTTTACATAATCCCTTATGAGTGATTGGTGCCTTGTATCATTATAATAACACAATACAGCCAATATACCAATTATGATTTCATTATCCCAGAATGACGATTCCACCAATATTCAATAGCCAATGAAAACAATCTTTTGTGGGTAATCCCAAGATGTTTATCAATTTCAGCTAACTGACCCCTGGAATCTTCCTGCTTTTTCTAGGTACAGTAACTCACATCAGTAAATAGTGATGTTGATATCAAGAGTTCAGCTGTTATTACAAACCCACTTAGAAACCTGTGGCATGTGATTCTGGCATTATAGGACCGTTATAAGTCAGAAGCATCCGACCAAACCAAAATCAAATGTACCATTTTAGGACATTTGCACTCATCAGGGAGCAGAAATTCACCTCCCTGTTATCCTATCAGAATCAAGAAATTTTTATTCCCTCTGCAAGGCTTGACCTGAACCGCCTGCTGACAGAAAGTCACCAAAATAAATTTAAGTTGTCACCGACCATACTCTCAGCTGGCAATAGGGAATGAAACGGGAATAGCAAAGAACCGAATAAAATATAGTGTCTTCACCCCAGGTAACTCTCCTAGTGATCCAGCAGGCCTTGAGTAGCGGAGTCCTACAGACCAGCAAGTTCCAAGGTTTAATCCCTAGTCTAAACTGAATTTGTGATCTTGAGAATTTTAGAAACAACATAGTGGAGCTTAACTAACATACACAATTGAAATGATTAATAGATCTTATTTATCATGATTCAACTTTCTTATACTGTCAGATGGAATGATCCCTTCAAGCTTTTTTGTTGGATAATGCCAGCTGCCTTACATGGTATAAACAAAAATACTTCAAAGGGACAAAAATCATTATTATTTGCAACCATTTATTTTCTAAGACATTGGTGATTCTCTGTTCAAAAAATATTCCATAACAATTGGAACAAGCAAATAGACCCGAAAAATTTGCTTTCATTTGGAAATCTTGATAACCCAGCAAAGTTGAACTAGCAAGGAGCTCTGAAAATTAGTTATATACTATGTGGCCACAAATGCACTGTAGCAGACTGTCACTGAGACTACTGATTTCAGGGTCTGTAGTTTTGAAAGATGATCCTTGACTGCATTACAATGGCACCTTATTTGCTGTAAATCTCAGCATTCCTGTCACATAGGATTGAGATACTGAGAGTATTCTGGGACTAAGGGATGCATTAAATGGTACCAGCAGCTTTGAAAGGGTCATGTGTCACTTTAAAACTGTCCTGCTCCTGTAGATGGGGAGAAATTGCTGTAGAAAGTGTCCCGGGACATCACTGCAGGAGTTCCTCAGGGCAGTGTCCTAGGCCCAACCATCTTCAGCTGCTTCATCAATGACCTTCCCTCCATCATAAGATCAAAGTGGAGATGTCCATTAATGATTATGGACTGCAGCGGTTCAAGAAGGCTGTTCACCACCACCTTCTCAAAGGCAACTTGGGATGGGCAATAAATGCTGGCCCAGCCAGTGAAGCCCACATCCCATGATGCTTGTGGGAGCTAGCGGAGATGGAGAATTCACAGCACTCTGGCAACTGCCCATATTCTTTTCAAATATACCGTCATGTCTATATTTTAGCAGGGCACTATGACATGCTGTTGTGGCAATGTATTTTGCCTATGGTTCACTAAATATAGTAATAACACCATCTACAAGGCACAAGTCAGGAGTGTGATGGAATACTCTCCACTTGCCTTGATGACTGCAGCTCCAACAATACTCAAGAAGCTTGGCACCATTCAGGACAAAGTAGCCCGCTTGATTGGCACCCCATCCACCAACTTCAATATTCACTCCCTCCACCACCAGCACACAGAGGCAGCAGTGTGTATCATCTACAAGATACACTGCAGCAACTCACCAAGGCTCCTTCACCAGCACCTTCCAAACCCGCTACCTCTGCTACCTAGGACAAGGGGAACCGGTGCATGGGAACACCACCACCTGGAAGTTTCCCTCCAAGTCACACACCATCCTGACTTGGAATTATATTGCCATTCCTTCATTATCACTGGGTCAAGATCCTGGAACTCCCTTCCTAACAGCACTGTGGGTGTTCCTACATCACATCAACTGCAGCAGTTCAAGAAGGCAAGTAGGGATGAATAATAAATACTGGTCTAGCCAGCAACACCCACGTTGCATGAACGAATAAAAATAAAGCACAATTGGCCATTTAATGAAACAACTTTAATGGTATGTTGGAGGAGATCCTCTAGAAAAAGACAGAGATCATCCATCAAGACTGTAAATTGTCTCTGCACAGAATCCAGGAAAAATCACCGAACACAACGTGAAACCATCCAACATTTCTAACTACAGGATCTGTATATATATATATATATATATATATATATACATGTATGTATATATATGTGTGTGTGTATGTGTAAGAGAGAGAGAGATTGTGTGTGTGAGAGAGTGTGCGTCTGAGAGAGAGTGTGTGTGTGAGAGAGTGTGTGTGTGTGTGTGTGAGAGGGAGAGTGTGTGTGTGTGAGAGAGAGAGACTGTGTGTGTGAGAGAGAGACTGTGTGAGAGAGAGTGTGTGTGTGAGAGAGAGGGTGTGTTTGAGAGAGAGGGTATGTGTGGGTGAGAAAGGGTGTGTGTCTGTGTGTGCGTGTGAGAGAGTGTGAGAGATAGAGCGTGTGTGTGAAAGAGAGTGTGTGTGTGAGAGAGAAAGAAAGTGTGTGACAGTCTGTATGTGTTTGTGACAGGGAGTGTGTGAGTGTGAGAGAGAGAGGGTGTGTGTGAGAGAGAGTGTGTGTGTGAGAGATAGAGGGTGTGTGTGTGTGAGAGTGTGTGTGTGTGCATGTGAGAGAGTGTGAGAGAGGGTGTGTGTGAGAGTGAGAGAGGGTGTGAGAGAGTGTGTGTGAGAGAGAGAGCGTGTGTGTGTGTGAGAGAGAAAGAAAGTGTGTGACTGTATGTGTTTGTGACCGGGAGTGTGTGTGTGTGTGTGAGAGAGATAGAGGGTGTGTGCATGAGAGAATCTGTGTGTGTAAGAGAGAGAAAGTATGTCTGAGGGAGAGAGGGTGTGTGTGTGTGAGAGAGAGTGTGAGAGAGAAAGAGAGAGTGTGTGTGAGAGAGGGAAAGGGTGAGTGTGTGTATGTGTGTATGAGAGTGAATGTGTGAAACACAGAAACATAGAAACTAGGAGCAGGAGTAGGCCATTCAGCCCTTCGAGTCTGCTCCGCCATTCATTGTGATCATGGCTATTCATCCAACTCAATAGCCTGCTCCCGCTTTCTCGCCATATACTTTGATCCCTTTCGCCCCAAGAGTTATATCCAACTCCTTGAAAACATACAATGTTTTGGCCTCAACTACTTTCTATGGTAGCGAATTCCACAGGTTCACCACTCTCTGGGTGAAGAAATTTCTCCTCATCTCAGTCCTAAATGGTCTACCCCAGACTGTGACCCCTGGTTCTGAACTCCCCCACCATCGGGAACATTCTTCCTGCATAAACACTGTCTAGTCCTGTTAGAATTTTATTGGTTTCTATAAGATTCCTCCCCTCATTCTTCTGAACTCCAGCAAATATAATCCTCATTGACTCAATCTCTCCTCATATGTCAGTCCCGCCATCCCAGGAATCAGTCTGGTAAACCTTCGCTGCACTCCCTCTATAGCAAGAACATCCTTCCTCAGATAAGGAGACCAAAACTGCACACAATATTCCAGGTGTGGTCTCAACAAGGCCCTGCACAATTACAGCAAGACATCCCTGTTCCTGTACTTGAATCCTCTCGCTATGAAGGCCAACATACAATTTGCCTTCTTTACCGCCTGCTGAACCTGCATGCTTACCTTCAGCGACTGGTGTACAAGGACACCCAGGTTTCATTGCACATTCCCCTCTCTCAATTTATAGCCATTCAGATGATAATCTGCCTTCCTGTTTTTGATACCAAAGTGGATAACCTCACATTTATCCACATTATACTGCATCTGCCATGCATTTGCCCACTCACTCAACATGTCCAAATCACACTGAAGCATCCTCCTCATAGCTCATCCTCCCACTTAGCTTTGTGTCATCTGCAAATTTGGAGATAATGATTTAGATGAGGGAACTAAATGTAATATATATTGTGAATAACTGGGGTCCCAGCACCAATCCCTGCAGTCACTACCTGCCATTCAGAAAAAGACCTGTTTATTCCTACTCTTTGCTTCCTGTCTGCCAACCAGTTTTCCATCCATCTCAATACACTGCCCCCAATCCCATGCGCTTTAATTTTACATGCCAATCTCTGATGTGGGACTTTGTCGAAAGCCTTCTGAAAGTCCAAATAAACCGCATCCACTGGCTCCCCCTCATCAACTCTACTAGCTACACCCTCGAAAAATTCCAGTAGATTTGTCAAGCATGATTTGCCTTTCGTAAATCTATGCTGACGCTGTCCGATTCTGCCACTGTATTCCAAGTGCTCAGCTATTAAATCTTTTATAATGGATTCTAGAACTTTCCCCACTACCGACGTCAGGCTGACTGGTCTATAATTCCCTGTTTTCTCTCTACCTCCCTTTTTAAATAGTGGGATTACATTAGCTACACTCCAATCTGTCGGAACTGTTTCAGAGTCTATAGACCCTCGGAAGATGACCACCAATGCATCCACTATTTCTAGGGCCAATCCTTAAGTACTCTGGGATGTACATTATCAGGCCCTGGGGATTTATTGGCCTTCAAGCCCATCAATTTCCCCAACACCATTTCTTTACTAAAACTGATTTCTTTCAGTTCCTCCCTCTCACTAAACCCTGTGTTCCCTAACATTTCTGGTATGTTATTTGTGTCCTCCTTTGTGAAGACAGAACCAAAGTATGTATTTAGTTGGTCAGCCATTTCTTTGTTCCCCATTATAAATTCCCCTGTTTCTGACTGTAAGGGACCTACATTTGTCTTCATCAATCTTTTTCTCTTCACATACCTATAGAAACTTTTACAGTCAGTTTTTACGTTCCCCACAAGCTTACTTTCGTACTCTATTTTCCCCTTCTTAATCAATCCCTTGGTCCTCCTTTGCTGAATTCTAAACTGCTCCTAATCCTCAGGCCACCTGAGTTTTTTTCTGGCCAATTTGTATGCCTCTTCCTTGCATCTAATACTATCTCTAATTTCTCTTGTAAGCCATGGTTTGGCCACCTTTCCTGTTTTATTTGTGTGAGAGTGTGTGTATGTGTGTGGGAGAGAGAGAGGGTGTGTGAGAGAGAGGGTGTGTGTGTGTGTATGTGTATGTGTGAGAGTCTGTGTGTGTGAGTGAGAGAGTGTCTCTTGGGTGCATGTGTGAGTTGAATGTAAAGTGTAAAGGGAACATTTGCATTTTTAAATAAACCAGACTCGCTTGAATTTAAAAGAGAGGGGATGAAGTGTTTCACCTAGCCAGGAGAAGTTAAAAAAAAGTGGGCAGAATTTCATCCATGGGCAGGCTCAGTAGGGGTAGGCGGGAGCGGTCAGGAAGCTGACTGCCGCCCATGATCAGCACCAGGCCACAATTTCATTCTGGCGGCCAATTAAGACCCTCCCAGCATGAAACGCGAGCGGCAGCGCCCAGCACTGCCTGTGCGGGTGGCCAGGAGGAGGGAGGGAGTGCAAGCTGGGCGAGTGTGACCATTGCACATGTGCGCAAGTGAACACTTCATAATCTCCCTGAGGAGCTTTGCACAGAGCAGCCTGAGGGAGATGAAGAGATATGAAAAAAATAATTTAAAAAAATAATGATACATGTCCCCGCCTGTGGTTCTGTCACATGACCATGGACATGTTTTTAATGAAAAATTAAAGTTTGAATTTTATTTTTACTTGCTTTTGAAAACCTCATCCCGCCCATGGATGAGGTTTCCAAAACCCTTTTCGCCTGCTCATCAATCGTAAGGTTGGACGGGCAGTGAAAAGTTGCTTTCAATTAACTTTTTAATGGCCTTAATAGGCCTTTTAATTGTCAGCGGGCCTACGCCAGAGTCAGCAGCGTGCCCACCGACTGAAATATCGCACGAATGCGCGATGACATCAGGGTGCTTGCCTGACGTCATCATACATCATCTTATGCTCGGATGGGTTGGGAGCGGGCCTGCCCACCAAGGGAAATATTTTACCCAGTGTGTTTATTTTTCCCAAAGATTACTGGTAAAATTGGTGCCAGGATAGACTTTTTTATTATTAGAGAGGTATAGTCCAAAGACATACGGCAGGATTTTTCCTATGGCAGGTGGGCGTGGAGCCGATCGCTGCCCACGATCGGCTCCATGTCGCCATTTTACGTGGACGGGCCAATTAAGGCCTGCCCAACATAATATGTGGCAGGTAGCGCTCAGCGCTACCTGTGCGGGCGGGAGGAGGAGGGAAGAGTGGGGGCCAGCGCTCTTTCACATGTGCGTGCGAAAGCGCAGCAATCTCCGAGGCACGGAGCTGCCTCAGGGAGATTGAATAAATATTAAAATAATGAAAGAATTGACTTAAAAATGTATTTAAAAATGTCCCTCCATGTGTCACATGTGTGGGAAGGGGGACATGTTTTTATATTTGTGGAAATTAATTAATTTATTAAAGGTTTCAGGAAACCTCATCCTGCTCATGGATGAGGGTTTTTTGAAAAACGCAAAGGTTGCTTGGGCTTTCGGTCTGCCCTCCCGCCAGCCTTAAGGTTGAGGGGTAGCGTTCTCAAGTGGCTCAATTGGTTTCTTAATGTCCTTAAAAGGCCGTTCACATTTCGGCGGGTGCACAGCTGACTCCGACGCTCACCCACTGAATGAAATATCATGATGGCGGACAATGACGTTGGGACACACGCCCAACATCATCGCGCGTCATTTTACGCATCTGCGTGTCAGACCCACCCCCACACGCTGACCGGAAACTTCTACCCATAGTGAAACAATGGGAATTTGCATTCAAAGGGGAAAATATGTATAAAGGAATGAAGGCTGTGTGTAATTACAAGCTTTCTAAGATGTAACATAAATGTGAAAAGCCTCCAGGATCTAAACCTCAAGCTGCTGTCTACAAAGAACTGAAGCTGAGAAAAACTCACTTTGAATTCGGCTGGTCAGGGTACCGTGGGTTACTTTGCCTGGGTCTTTTAAAATCTGAGCCTTACTGTTGCCTTAATGAAAGTGTAACTGGGAGTTAGATTAACAAGCGATTCAGAAGTTATCATAGGAGAACTTTATAGATCTATATATGTGCTTCAAATAATTTCTTCCATTAATAAAGGTTTAATTTAGGGCAGAATTTTTCCGTCAGCGAGCTGGGCACAGGGCCCTCTTGCCAATGCAAAAATGACCCTGGATAATGTTGAGGGAACCCCCGACGTCATCCCATCCCATTTAAATATTCAGGAAGGCGGGCGGACAGCACGATCAGCTGTGCGCCCGCCGACCTGTCATGGGCCAATTGAGGCCATTGACAGGATAATTAAGCCAATTAAAGGCCCTGCCCGTCCAACCTTAAGACTGGTGGGCAGGCCAGGAGCCCCAGCAGGCTTCTGATAATACGTGAAACCGCAGGATGAGGTTTCATGTCTGTTTTAAAAAAGTGTAATAAAGTTTTTGTGATATTTATTGACATGTCCCATCTCGTGTGACATTGTCACATGAGGGGGACATGTTAATAATTTTTTTATTTTTCTATTTTTGACATTTGAAACACTGTCAGTGATCTCTCTGAGGCAGCACTTAGTCTCAGGGAGATGTGCGCTCTTTCACGTGCATGCGTGAAAGAGCGCACTCTGGCAGTTGGGGAATTCCCCCTGGCCCACACAGGAAGCGCATAGTGCTTCCCATCGGGCGGCCAGCCCACTTAAAATGGCAGTAGGGCCCATTTCAGCGGCAGCGATCAGCTGCCCACCTGCCGCCGAGCTGGTGGGGCCCGCCCGCCCATCAAGGGCAAAATTCTGCCCATAGAATCATAGAGGTCTACAGCACAGAAAAAGACCCTTCAGCCCATCAAGTCTGTGCCAGTCAAACAAATACCTAACTATTCTAATCCCATTTTCCAGTACTAGTCCCATAGCCTTGTATGCCATGGCATCGCAAGTGCTCATCCAAATATTTCTTAAATGTTATGAGGGTTTCTGCCTCTTCCAGCTTTTCAGGCAGTGAGTTCCAGATTCTCACCACCCTCTGGGTGAAAAAATTCTTCCTCACATCCCCTCTAAATCTCCTGCCCCTTACCTTAAATCCATGCCCCCTGGTTATTGATCCCCCCACCAAGGGGGAAAGTTCCTTCCTGTCTCCTCTATCTATGCCCCTCATAATTTTATACACCTAAATTATAGTTTTCTTTCAAACAAGCTGAGAATTTGCACTAAAAACCAGGATTTGAACCTGGAATCACTCACACCCTAAGCAAGAATCATACCCCTAGACCAATGAACCAGCCACAGGAAACAACATCAAAGAGCTCATCCGAGATTTGAACCGAGGTCCGCTCACACATTTGTAGATGGAAACACCCAAAGCAAGAATCATATCCCTAGACCAATGAGCCACGTTTATTTTTGTAAGAAACCTTTAAGACTGGGTGGTCTACTACTGAATTCAAAGCCCGCATCTCAAAATACATGCAAATTGAAAGTCATTGTGGCAGCTGCTTCAAGTTTCCCTCTGGGATTTGAGCAGCTCAGCATTTACCATTAGCTATGCCATAACAATACTCAATTTAAAAGACTCAGTGTCTACTCATCAAGCAAAAATTGAGCAGTTTACATGTCTTTTCCATTGCCACAGAAGAAAGAATATTTGTAAATCCAAATGTAGCCTTTATACATTCAGTGCATCAAATAAAGGCACAACTTTTTATCATTTC
The DNA here is from genome assembly GCF_017639515.1 of Carcharodon carcharias. NCBI lineage: Eukaryota > Metazoa > Chordata > Chondrichthyes > Lamniformes > Lamnidae > Carcharodon > Carcharodon carcharias. The sequence continues at coordinate 43,266,343 of NC_054487.1, read as the reverse complement.
CACCCTAAGCTTATCTTGTGACACAATATTTATACATTGACTAAAACAATTCAACACAACCATCCTTCATCATGCATCTTTGGAAAATATTATTATTTATTCAACACCGTGATGAATAGACTGTTTCCTAACAACCCTGCATTCTCAAATCACATTTCCAACTTTGACTCCCTAAGTCACTGGATAATTTATTCCTAAATTGTCTCACAGTGCAGCTTGGACAGCATGGTTATAAGAATGAGTGAATGAAGTATTGATGTATTTAGCTACTGACTGTTATAGTAATAAATCCACTGGTGTACAACAAGCCATTGTTATACATCACCAAGGGAATATAATCCACAATCCTTTTGGCTCCATAAGTAATAGAGCATTCAAATTATAAAAAAAAATTCAATACAGTCCACACTATAACATTTGCAGTTCACTCAGTTTTGTTGCTTTTGTTCTGGCCTTTAAATATATTATGTAATTTCATATGCACCAAATAGCTGGAGTTAGCCATGGAGTTCATTCATCAGGTTGAGTTACATTCCAGTTGAGTTACATTTAGCCCCCAACTTGGGAAATATGCTACTGAAAACAAAATAATTAATAAAATAAAAGAAAATTGTCTTATAAAATGAGTATAACTTTATTCCAGTTCCACACACAAAAATGTACCTTTCACATAAAAGGAAAATCTCAAGGCATTTCACAGTGTTAATTGAAACATTAGGACGAGTGCCCAAAAGTTGACAGAAGAGGTGGGTTTTAAAGGAATAGAAGGAAGTAGAGGTGTTTGAGGAGGACAACAGTCCTCTCCAGTTCAAGGTTTTTCTGAATAAGGAAATAAATCCTCCATCACTAAAATGTTCAAAGTTCTTATTATTGAGTTCATTAGTAAGTAAGCAATAAAATTCTAGACCTTCAGATCAGGTTGGCCCTGAAAATCTGCAGCCTTCAGGTGTAGCCTTGCCATAACTTGGTTAAGAAGTTGCTGGAAGAGCCATAAATAGGTCAGGACTCGGTTATGCCAGGCTCCAGCTGACAGAACTGGCTGCATGTCAGGCAGTTTATTCACTGGAGATAACACAACCCCAAATCCAAACATTCCTCTAACGACTTGTTTGTCATTTCAGTTTGCCATGAGAGGAAACAAAGGGTGACTCATTCTAAAATAACACAGGAGCTCAGTTGCACTGGGTTAGCTGTGCTGAACTGCATAACTACCAAACACCTACATGCTGCCAATACAGTGAGAGCCTAATGGCATTATTTTGAGCTTTGTTTCTCTGCAGGATTTCTCTGCAGGACAGGCCGTCATTTTCCTGATAAGGTTCACAATGTGGTCACAGTCCTAAACACCGTCCTGAACCCTTCTGCATAATCTGTCATTACTGCACCAGAAAAGAGACATCACCACTGAATACACAAGTAACAGAATATTCTAGGACTAGCCTGTCATCAGCTAGCTCTGTGGTTTCTCACTTCAAACTTGCTGATTTAGGCCCAGGTTTTCACTACAATGGAGAGGCTCTCTACCATGGCAAAAATAGCGGAAATGGCTGAAAATCTTAAGTTCTGCCCCCAAACACGGCATTTCCTATTTTCATGGGGACAAGATTGGAGTCGCGCTGGGGTTCACACATACATAGTTTATTGAAGCAGCTGGAGATGTAAATCAGCAGCTATCTCCACTGAAGTGGGATTTTGATGGGCCAAGAGTGTGAAACGCACCGTGTGCAAATTACACCAGGTAAGAGCTAGTCTGAACTTAGTGGGTTCATTTGGATAGCCTGAGTACATTTTTGGAGAGAAAACTCATTGGAACTTTCAAAGCTCATTAGAACTGTCAAAAGGTTTAACTCTGCTTGGCTTTAAATTTTTAAGAAGTGTGGAGTTTAAGAAGAAATCAGTGCACGAAAGTTCACTCTGTTGACCTAGGCCTGCAGGTCATCATTATAGGATTTGTGCTGCATGACTGATTTTACAACCTAACATTATCACAACCTGTTAAGTTTGCACTTTGATTGGTAGCTCCAAGTGGTTACAGGATATAAATGTTTGTTTTCATAAGAGATTAGCTGAAGCAGCTTCAATGTATTGAATGTTTTTTTCAAAACAGTGAGGGTAATTTTTTAAAATAATGACACCATCAACAGACACTTTATTTTATGTCAGCATGGCTCCTGAGTTTTGCCCACGGTGAATACTAGGTGAGTTGGTATGGAGGGGGTAAGGGCCATGGGGATGAGTGAGGGGCATGGGTTGGCACAGGGGGAAATGAGGGGCCATGGATGGTAGGTAGAGGGACATAGGGTGGCAGATGATGGCATAGGGTTATAGGGGAAATAGGGGTGGGTAGACAGATATAGGGTGGCACAGGGGTTTTGAGGGACCATTGGGTGTAGGTGGGGAGCCTGAGGTGGTGTGGGGGTATGAGGAGCCATGGGGGTTGGGTGCGGGGCATGAGGTGCCGCAGATGGGTCATGGGGAGTGTGAGGGGGTTGAGGAGGGTGAGGGTTGGAGAGCTGTTTTTTCTTTTGTTCCTTTTTTAAATAAATTCAATAAAGTGCCTGGGCACTGAGGCAGGCATCCAAGCCAGCTCACCTCCACACTCCCTCCGGGGGGCAGCAGGCCCGACTTCTAATCCAACACTCCCCTCCTCCCCCCAGGAATGAAAATTCCAACTTCTGGGCCATTTTCCTGGGTAGGGCTGTCAGAGTTAGGGAATGTCTCATCTCTGCGCTGTCAACCCAGGAGCTAAAATCTGGGCCTGGGAGTTAATGCATTTTGGTATGAAATTTAAAAACATCGTCTATACCTAAGAAAATAAGGAACATAATGGGGTAGGTGAGCAAAGGGACCTTGAGATACAGGTGAAAAAATCATTAAGAACAGCATCACAAGTCAGCAACACATCTCAAAATTCTAACAAAGGACAGGGATTTACTTCTAGGGGTATAGAATTCATAAGTAATGAAGTAACTTGTATAGGACCCCCTGGCCAGGCTCTAGTGTGTACATTTCTGTTCTCTAACTATAAAAAGGACATAGAGGCACTGGAAAAATGTAAAAAAAAAGCATTTACAAAGATCACTCCAGAACTGAGAGATTAAAACTATTAGGAAAGATTGAAAAGGTTGGGGCTTTATTCTTTAGAAAAGAGAAGTGACATGATAGAGGTCTTAACCATTATGAATGGATTGAACAGGGTAAATGTGGAGAGAATGTTTCCACTTGCAGAGATTTCAAAATGAGGGACCATTAAGTCAAGATAGTTTCTAATAAATCAATAGGCAAATAAGGAGGAATTGTGGTTAAAAAGCTGAACTTGCTAACATAGGAAATGGTTGAGGCAAAGATCTTAGATGTTTTTAAAGGAAACTAGACAAGTACATAAGAAAAAAGTAAATAGATGCGCTGAAAGGTTGAGACGAGGGTAAATCGACTGGAAAGAGACTCATGTGAAGTATAAACACCAGTACAGACTAGTTGGGCCCAACGGCTTGTTTCTGGATTAATATATTCTATGTAACAGTACCTCTTTTAAGGAAAGGATGAAAAAGTTAAACACCCAAATCATAAGAAACAAAAGAAACTTATCAAGTTAAATAGGAATATTATGTTCAATATTGATATTGCACTCCAGTCTCTGTGGTGTCCACCAATCCTGAAAGACCTCAAGAGTACCAGTGGGCACCATAAGTTTCTTCTCCAGGGACAGTCAGGTGTGGATATGACCACAGAAGAGAGGCATGCAGCCAGAGTGAACATCCCACTGGCCACATGTGGACGCATCACCTTGGCCAAGCCCAGGAGCAGATCCACAAGGTGGTAATCTAGTCCCTGCCAGCCTCCAATCCCCTACCTCGCCTGGTGGCCAAAGTGCATTAGGAGCATGGATCTGGGATCTTCTCGTGTTTAATTGCACAATTTGCAATTGTAATATAGGTCAACAGTTGCATATCAGGAAGCTCATAAATGCTGCAGTAAATGGCAGGCCTTGTGACCCTTAGGTGAAGAACTATAAAAGCTCAGAACAAATATAGTTGTCCAGAGTGAGACTCGAGCATGAAAGCTTACCTGTCCATAATCAGTTTTGTCCGGAATCATTTTAAACAACTTAGACTGTTGTTGCCTGCATCTCAGCATTTCTATTATGTTTCAAAACTGGTTTAGCTCACTTTAAAAAGTAACTTTCAGTATCTGAACATTACCATTTTCACATTGATGTCACAAGAGGATGTAAAGAAAAGGGCCACCAATTAAATGCAGGAGGGCCCCCCTCAGTTAAATCAAAATTCATTGTGAGCAGCTACTAAGGGTACCCAGAAAATTATTTGGAGCACATGGAAGGAGGTGGTAGAACCCCGAGTGTCACAACAGTGATTCCCCCTCCCCAACTCCTTATGGACCACGGATGAGTGCAGTAAAATTTAAATGAGCTGACCAGGGGAGGCAAGGAGAATATTCAATAGGCTCTGAAAAAGACAAAACACTGCAGATTCTCCTTTCTTTGCACTTGCAATCCTATTTGCTGATTGTTTCTAGATTGTTCTGTTTCAGGCTTTTTAAAAAGGACATAAAGCAATGACAAAATCAAAATACCACTCTGAAGAAGAGGCATACGGACTCAAAATGTGAACTCTGTTTTTCTCTCCACAGATGCTATTAGACCCGCTGAGTTTTTCCAGCATTTTCTGATTTTGATAAAGCAATGACAAATTGGTCTCAATTGCAGAAACCTAATATGCATTAGCTTTTTAGTGCAGCCTTTTACAGAAATTTGAAATGCTGCTTTCAGCAGGTCATAAACTATAAAAGCCAGATCTGCCTGTTTACTCAAGAAGACAACTGGCAGCAAAAGTGTTGACAAAAACCTTCAGCCTCTGTTGCTCAGGGAGACAGACTTTTAAAGGTTGATCACTATAAAATCAGTCAAGTAGCAGCAAGCTGCAATGGGAAATCCTGGCTAATGAACCAAGTTTTATGCCTGTAATTCTCGCTCAAAGCAACAATCAAACAGCAGAAGTTTCAATCAAACTGGCACAGGCACTTGTACCTCGTAAATGCTAAGTCAGTGTTCTTTACACTATTTTTTTCTCTCTGCAAGGCAAATTGATGTGAGTGAAAAGTGATAGGCCAAAGGACCGTTTTCTGAAGTATATAATGAGAGGTCCCACAGGTACTGGGCAGTCATGGTGCCTCATCTGTGACATGTCAAAGTCACTGGCATCAGCACACTGCAAGGGGAGGTTAAAAAAAACTCCATTTCTCTCCATGGCAACAATCCACCCCAAGACTGCACCTGAGGAGGGACATGCTGGGGCATTCAACCTTCAGGCTTTCCATCCTACAGGCAGTCTGTGAATACAAGGGAAGAGGATGATGTGGGTAGATGGAGAAGGCAGGAAATCAAAGAGGAGGGCATTAGCAAGCAGAGATGCCCCAGCGTGAGGCGAAGGGGCCTATTTGCTGAATCCATCATCAGTTAGGCAAGCCTTCAGGATAGTCCAGCTGTCAACAGGAATTAAAGATTAATCTCTTGGACACTGCTCTGAGCAACATGGGTGAAAAATCATAGTAGTGTTAAAAAATTGTGTGCTTATTAAAAATTTCCTTTGAACACTCTTGTTAATTAGTTAAAATATTAAAGCTGGGAAAAAGTCTGATGAATGGGTGGAAAGCATGGAGGTAAACGGTCATGTGGTGAAACCTCCAGGAGTTGGCAATGGCCGTATACCTCTTCCTATTCCTCACAGGTTCCTTCTGCACTTTAACTATTGCTTCATTTCCCATCTCTCTATGTTGCGAGCCAGTTTAAAAGCAGTTATGGAGAATTGCTTGTTTGAAAAAAATGTATTTATGTCCAATATATATTTATAGTGTGTTTATAGGCCTTCTAGTCCATGATAATACCCTTGTTATGGTTCACAAGGAAATACTGACAATATTAGCATACTGCATGGATTGTCTGAACTTTTGTAGTTCACCTGTTACTTTGCTGCTCAGCAATGCTACTTTATATAGTGAGCATTGCCACCTGTGTCTTCCATTTTACAGTTCACTTTTTTTGAGCACTGCTGATATTACCGTGTCCATATTACTTCATTTGTATGCATAGATGGGGCAAGTTGAGGCTGTTCTCCTTAGAGGAGGAGTTTGAGAGGCAATTTGGCAGAGGTGTTCAAAATCATGAGGAGTCTGGACAGAATAGATAGGGAGAAACTGTTCCCATTGGCAGAAGGATCGAGAATCAGATGGCACAGATTGAACGTGAATGGCGAAAGCACCACTCGTGAACTGAGGAAAAACTTATTTATGCAGTGAATGGTTATAGCATCTGAAATGCACTGCCTGAGAGTGTGGCAGATTCAATTATAGGTTTCGAAAGGGAACTGGATAATTAACTGAAGAGAAAAAAATTGCAATGTTATAAGAAAAAGCTGGGAAAGTGGGGCCAGCTGAATTGCTCTTACAGAGGGCCAGCATGAACATGACAAATGGCCTCTGTGCTGTAACTATTCTATGAATACATCGCTGCTTGTTGAATGAAAGTGTTTTTGAATATTGTTTGTTCAATTAAGTTTAATTGCCGATTGTTGAATGAAAGATGAATTGTTTATTTTTTAAATTACATTAATTTGTCTGACCATCTCCTTGTCTTCTCCACTGAATAAGTCATGGTTGCCGGAATGACAAAGGCTAATGTAATGACTCCTTCTCTGATACTCAGAATTTACCAGCCAGATCCTTTGTTGAGCATCATGAACAATTTGCTTATTTAGCGAATAAAGCCTCTTTCCATTGATGATTATAACAGCATGCTCCTGTGGTGCTTTTAGACTCAGGTGAGCTCCATCGGTAGGCAGTTGCCCCCGGGAAAGTCAGAAACGTTGTGGAAGTTTGTGGTCCTGCTCCGCTAGGAGGCATGTCACATTTGTCAGTCTGATGTCCTGCTGAACAGAGCACCTGTCACCTATAGGCTGTAGGCCCTCACAGCTACAGGCTGACGTCGTAAAGAGCTCCAGTAGATGACTGGATTGAACCAGAGTCACAGTAATTGAGGGCATGGTCACCTAACACCTTACGAGATGTAAACCACAGCCACTTCTCTTCCTGCAGCATTTTGTACAGATAACTAAAGATTTTCTGGTGAAGCACCGTCTACTCTCACGCAGTTCCTCAAACAACTCTGGACAGCAATACTCCAGATCTCAGTAGCAAAAGCTAAAAGAAATTGTGAAAGTAATTCAAACTGAAGAGAAGAAGCTGCATAGCTTGAATGGGCTGAGAATCATTCCAGGGCCATAAATTCTCTTCCTACCAGGTGGCAAAGCCTAAGTTCACATTTTCTCAGCTTCACTGGATAGGCAGCACTAACCAACATCAATCCTGGAAATTTGCAATTGTGGCCATTTTACCTAAAGGCTGAGCTTGAGAATGAGTTTTGTGGGATTTTGGTGAGCGGTGCAAAAGTCCCAGGAAATTACAGCATACTTGGTATCATAATTTCTTCATCTTTTGCACCAACAAAAAAGCCTTAAGACACAAATACACTATTGCTTTAGATTAATACAACACAGTATTTGGCCCATCTTGCCTGTCCTGGCTTTTTGGTAGAGCTGTCCAAATAGTCCCACTCCCCTGCTCTTTTCCCACAGCCCTGACACTATTTTTCTCCTTCAAGTATTTATCCAATTATTTTTTGAATCTTACTATTGCTTCCAACAAGCTTATTTTTGTTGGGCTGGAAACACAATGATTGAGAAAATTCTCTTTTACAGATTGCAGGAATTCATCACCCTACTTTCCCTTGTCCCAGTCAATATTAAGATAATTAAAGTTCCCCCATTTCACTACCTTGTAGTTCTTGCTCCTTTCTGTAATTTGCCTTCCAATTTGCTCCTCTATCTCTGTCCCTCTACTTACAGGCCTAGAGCAGGGATTCTCAACCAGGGGTTCAAAAGAAATTTCCTAGGCATCACCAAAAATTAGATTCTAGCTGACCCCGCCCTCCACCCATCTCCACCTCTTATCACTGACTGACAGCAACATCCTTTGTTCTTCCTCTTTTGGTTTCTCCCATTTTACTCAGGGTCACCACAATGCTGCTTGATCAGCCTTCTCCATCCCTTCCTGTCAGCTACCCATTCCTCTTCTAATCCCGCTACACTTAATTCTCTCACCGTCGTGTCTTTCCATCTAGTCTTCCTCCTCTCCTTCACCCTGGCAGTCCCATCTCTATCACTCACTGCACCACATTTCCTCTTTCTGTCTCTGCAACATATGGCCATACCATTCAAATCTTTTCTCAGCTACTTTCTTCGACGCTTCCACAATCATCACTAATCCCCTAATGTGCTGGCTGCAGATCTTGTCCTTTCTGGTTGCTCCACACATCCACCTCAGCATTCACATTTGATTAGTGTTCCCCTCTTCTTGATGTTGCCCAAGTTTCTGCTCTATACAACAAGGCTGGTCTCACAACTGTCTTGTAGATTCTGCCTTTCAGTAATACTTTCCTATCATAACACTCCAGCTATGCCCTTTGTGCCCTTACTTATAGTGGGAGGACAGAACTTTGGGAAATCAGCTTAATGCAGCCAAGAAAGATTGAGGGTGAAGAGAGTAGAGCCTATCAGAATTCAAGAATGTCTCAGTGTGCTACAGCACATAGAGTAGCTCACATAACCTGAGCCCCAATTTGCCTGCAGTGCAGTTGCAACACATCTGTAGACATGCATGAGTGGATGGAACCTCTCACCGTAGGCTGAGAAAGGTGAGAAACCAGTGCAGCCAATCTGCATCAAATATGATAACCCAGACATAGATGTACAGGATGAAATACTGATCCCGATCTGGGTACTGTCTTTCACATGAGAGATTGGCCAAAATTTTGCCCTCGCCAGGTGAGTTCAGCAGGAATGGGCAGGTGCAGTCGGGAAGCTGACTGCCACCCGCGATCAGCTCCGCACAGCGATTTCACACAGACATCTGCGTGGATCATGAGTGGTAGCGCTGAGCGCTGCCTGTGTGGGCAAGGGGAGGAGGGAAAGTGGGCCTGGCACGCAGTTCATGCATGTGGGCGAAAGAGCGCTTCAATCTCCCTGAGACATGGAGCTGCCTCAGGGAGATTGAAGCACTTTTTAAAAAAAAATTAATAAAGACTATAAAAAACTTAATGAAAAATGTCCTTTATGAAACTGTGTCACATGAGGTGGGTCATGTTTTTAATTTCAAAATAAAGTTTTTATTTAATTTGTATTAGCTTTAGGAAACCTCATCCCGCTCGTGGATGAGGCTTCCTAAAAAATTTAAAGGCCACTTGGCGTAAGTTTCAAGTTAATGAGCTCATTAATGGCCTTAATAGGCCTTTCAATCATTGGTGGGTGCGCAGCCAATTCTGACTGTGTGCCCGCCGAACGAAATATGCAACGATATCAGGATGCGCATCTTATTATGCTCGTGCATGTCAGGTGCGCGCCCGCATGCCAAACATAAAATTCTGGCCATTAAATCAAGGTCTCTTGTGCCTTATGAAGTGGAGTAAAAGATCCCATGTCACTATTTCAAAAAAAAGCAGGGGAGTTATCCCCAGTGTCATGGTCAATATTATCCATCAATCAACGGTCATTATCGTATTACAGTTTGTAGGAGCTTGCTGTGCACAAATTGTCTGCCATGTTTTCTACATTACAACAGTGACCACATTTCAATAGTAATTCATTGGCCTTAAAGTGCTTTGAGATGTCATGTGGTCACAGAAGGCACTATATAAATGCAAATGTTTCCTTGCAGCTAAGAGCTAAGCACATAGGAACCATTGCAGAGTCTGGCACAAGCAACAAAAGACAAAAAACGGACGAATTAATCTGCCTTTAACGTGCCTAACAGAATGAATTCAAATCAATCCAGCTGCTAGAAATACTGATAGCAGGGGTGGGGGGGGTGGGGGGGGTGCGGGCGGTGGTTGGATTAAGGGATCACTGTCAGGCTGACTTTTGACATCAGCCTAAAAGTTCTATGCCTTTGTATCACTTTTATCTTCTGTTAATATTAAAACAATTTCAATACAATAGCTATTGAAAAGTAGACTGATTAAATATTGAAATATTTCTTCAATTGATTGGAGGAGCAGCTGAATTTGTTTTTTTGCTACAAAGTTGGTTGCCATCTTCGTATATCGTGTCTGAGCCTCCTGTATGAGCCAACTTTCTGTTGGTTGCAACCTTATCAAAGATGAAAAACTTCATGTGTGAATCTTGAAACCTTTTTTCTAACTTTTAAAACATTATATTGCATAATTGTTAACATTTTTGTCAACATCTCTGCTTATGTCGAGTTCTGAACAGGTTTGGTAACATGCAATTCTTTCTGTGATATGCTAGTTATCATTTTATGATGAAAGCTGGGGCAAATTCCTCGGAACATTTACCCACCATGTTACAAGCTCAGAAATTTCCTGGCTGCAATACACCAGAATTTCTCGCAGTCCACTCATTGAATTGGGACTAACAAGTCTGATTAACTGATTTAGTGCTAATAAAACGGCCCTTGACCTATGATAATTACAAGATGAGATAGGCCATTCGGCCCAGCTTTATTCAACCGTCCAAGTTTCACATTAAGTAAGTAAAACAAAAATAATAAACATATGTTTAATTGTATTTTTATAATTCTTATACAGAGAAAATACTTGTGTTGCTTAACAGGGGATCTGGGGTATTTTTATAACACAGGAAAGAAGCCTCAGAAGCAAAAAGTTTATAAACCCCTGGCCTATACTATACACACATACTATGCATGGGAAGGTGATGGCGCAGTGATATTGTCACTGGATTTGTGACCCAGGGTAATGCTCTGGGGACTTGGGTTTGAATCCCACCATGGCAGTTGGTGGAATTTAAATTCAATAAAAATCTGGAATTAAAAGGCTAATGATGACCATGACATGATTGTTGTAAAAACCCTTCTGGTTAACTAATGCCTTTTTAGGGAATTAATGATGGCCTAGCCAGCAACGCCCACATCCCATGAATGAATTAAAAAAAAACACCCAGTAGCATAGCAGCTTCTCGATTGTTACTTATTTCTAAACAAATAGATTCTTGCTTTGACTCCTCAACTACTTCATTGCTCCCCAGTGCTATAATAGTTTCGTTGATCAATACTGCCATTCCCTCCCTCTTTTTTCCCCTTCACTAAAGTTTATTAAGTTCCCAATCCTACCCTTTTTAAGCCAGGTCTGTTATTGCCACTATGTCATGGTCTCGTGTAATGTCCAACAGCAGCTTATTTACTAAGCCACATGCACTCCAACCCCATTTTAGTCTGCCTTATGTTTGCCTCTTGTCTGATTCCTCCTATTTCTGAACTACACTCTAGTGCTTTTGTCTTTCCCAGTCCTCTTAGCACCTTGTTTCTCCTCTCTAATGTTTCATCCAGGTTCCCATCCCTTGTCAAATTATTTGAAACTCCTTCCACAGCACTAATCTTCCCACAAGGATACTGGTGCCAGCTCAGTTTGCAGTATAATCCATCCACTTGGACAGGCCACTCCAGCCACAGAACTAATCCCAAAGCTTCAAGCTGTTAGGAAATTCCTGTCCGATGTATAAAATTCAGGAATGGAGGAATCACTCTTTCCTCTCTCTATTTTATGCCTGTTAATTGTGTGCATGAAAAAATTGTATATCTTTTAAGAAAATTGCAAGTGTTTCGGTTGCTTATCTCCTCTCAACCTTCTTTTCCCAAAAAATAAGTTTTGCTCAGAATCTCTCATAAATGAGAGCACCAAGTCCTGCTCCATCCGTGCAACTCTGCTCTGCACCAGCTCCAACATATCAGGCATTCTGAAGGTAAATTTGCACAGAATATTACTAACGTAAACTATTCAACTTTGGGATCATAACTTGTACACTAATAGATAATTATTGATTACTCAAACTAACTGGATGCAGTGCTTCACCCCATTTATCTAGGATGGTATCAAACAGAATACATCCTGAAAACGAAACAAAAGCTTTTTTTTTGTTTGAGTTTAAAATCTACATCACCATCTCAGAAATCATAAACCTGAATTTTAAAAAGCTGTTCAGACAAGCGGATGCTTTTGGTTGTTCAGGGTGTAAGTTTGCACCCTATCCACTGCCATCTGTTTGTTCCTTGTTTATCAGTGCTGTAATCAGTGAAAAGGTCAAACTCGCAGTGCTCCAAACTGTCTTAATCTGTTCTGTTACAATGCACAGCAGGGTATCAAACATATTTTGTAGCCACTCCTCTTTAAGAAGAACTAAACCACGCTGAAAAAATTATAATCTCATTTCCTTGCTCACAAATTACGTTTTGGATAATATTTCACTATATGACGATTCTTTGTGGTTATGAGTTCTGCAGCACTTGTTTCCACACTGCTTTTTTAAAACCATATGGAAAAATATATATAATACAAATTGTAAATGCAGATTTCATTTTTACAAGTGAATAATGAACATTTCAATCCCTCCAGGACCTATGATCAAGGGAAAATCAAAAAATGCACGTCAGTTAGCATCTGTAAAGGGAACATGCAGGTAATGGCAAAAGCCTTTTCTTAAAGATACTGAGCTATCTGCTGTACATTCGCTGTTTATTTTCTGATTTTTATATTTGCTGTTTTTCCAATTTTTGTTGTTATCTTCCTGCAAAAGATCAGCTCACTTCATCCCCTTCCTTTGTTGTTTTGGCTTCTTTTGGTGACTCTGCTGTCTGGTCTCTAACAGGTTGGTTGACATTCTTGTGTCATTAAAATGGGTTCAAGTGTTAAAGAAAGAAGAAATCGCTTGTCTTTATAAAGCATCTTTACATCCAAACGTGCATTACATCCAAATGAAGTTTCTTGAATTGTAGTCCTTGTTGTAAGATAGGAAAATGTGGCAGCCAAATTATGAACAACAAGGTCCCCAGTTGAGGTTAATAAGCACATTTTTTAAGGGTCAATTATGGACAACAAGCTTCTTTTTTTCAGGTAGTGCAATGGGATCATACACACCAACCTAGAAAACTAACAAGGGTTGTCCAACAGCTTTAAAACATACATACATACAGCAGAAGTAGGCCAATCAGCCCCTCGAGCCTGCTCCACCATTCAATAAGATCATGGCTGATCTGATTAAGGCCTTAACTCCACATTCCGCCTAACACCAATAACCTTTGAATAGCTGTCCCAGCTCCCAAAAAGTTGAATGCTCAAGAACAGGCCTTACATGCAAAAGCAAGTAGTTGCACATAATAAGTTAAACATTAATGTATATATAATTTTCCTTCACTTGTATTGGAGCAAAAAAATAAGTACATGAAACACTGAAAGGACAAATCCAAATGTTAAAGAGGGTATAAAATTGATGGAGCATTTCTTGAGGATTTAAGATAATGTCCTGTAAAATATTCAGTTAGGTTTTCTTTCAGTATTTTTGTTCTTCAGTCTATCTCCCTGTGACCTATTTTCCTCCTTTAATCTTGCTGCTATGCATCCTCCCACTCCTTATCGATTCTATCCCTCCTCTGATCATCCATTCTGGCCTCTCTCTGGTCGCTATCTACCATATTCTCTTCTCTTCCTGCTCCTCCTACTCAGGTCTGGTTGCTAAAGTACCAGTCAGGCTCCCATTTATTCTATCCCAACCTAGCACTAATGGCTGTGATTGCTTTCTTTATAAATGGTCTTCAGGAATCCTTGTGTGAGTTCCCACCTACAACATACAGAGACAATCATCCTGGCCATTAGTGTTGAGGCAGGAGCCTGCCTGTGCATATGCCACCAGACTTGAGACTGGCAGAAGATGGCAACTTAATTGCACTGACCAAGCTCTCGCTGGCTGTCAGCTTCAAGCACTAAAGGTTGGCATTTATTAAATTTTGATTAAAAGCAGACGTTCTCTGTGCTTTTTGATATGAGAAAAATATATCCCTCAAGTATTATTACATTTGTCAAATAAAGGAAAAAGCACCACAATACATTTACACCTCAGCTTCACTTTTCTCCCCCAGAGCTTCACTGCCTCATCTAACAACTCCAGCTCAGGCAGATTTAAATGTTCTCAGTGAACAGCTCCCTATTCAAAATGCTGGTAGGCGGCTGGAATTCCCCTAACCCAGCAACAGTGTGAAATCTTGGAATTCTTTTACCAGCAAGACTGATGGGGTTGGCAGAAACACAGTGTGTAATCTTTTATCTGCATTAATAGCACTAATTACATGTTCTGCCATCAAACCTGCCCAGGAAGGAACTGCAACCTCAAAGCACAGGGAATATCGATTCAGAATGCTCTGACTGAGTTCATTTCCCCATACGCACTGCTTACTTGTTTTGAATTATTTTAAAAAGACAATGTTGTTATGGTAACTTGTCTTGCAAGATGCACCAGCGCTCAAATAAAACTGAGCAGCTGAAGATATTGCAAAGCCAACAACACCCACTGTTACAAGTGTGTTTGATCCCTCCCTGCACCTTATTTTTTTCTCTCCTCCTTAAAATGCAGTGATTTATGCTAGGACAGTGTTCTAGGGGCCCAAGCTTTGCAAATCTAGTGAGTGTTGAGACACTTTAACAATGGAGTGAGGATAACAGCCTGATCCTGTCCTCATCTGATGCCCACACAAGTGCAGTTATCAACGTGAGTCACTGGATAGCAGCCAAAAGTAGGATCATCCTCCACTCTCATCCCGGGCTGACAAGATGAATTGTAAAATTCTCCTATTGATGTCTCAACTGAGATTAACTAATTCAACAAAGCCTTCAGGTTAAATTCATAATTGCATGCAAGTCACCCTCTTTGCTGCACTATCCAGAGGAAAAGCAGCAATGAGGCCCACCTGAAAATAATTAGCTGTAGATAGATAGCTAATTAGCCATAGCCTACAAAGGACCATAGGCTTGGCCTAAATAGCCAAGTGGTTATGGTACTGGGTTTGTAACCCCAAGATCAAGAGTTCAAATCTCACAATGGCAAACTATGAAACAATGTAACTTCATCTGAAACAGATGGAAACAGGTTTACTCAAAAGAGTATCAAGAGTTCAAATCTCACAATGGCAAACTATGAAACAATGTAACTTCATCTGAATAGGAACAGATGGAAAATGTGTTTGTATTCGAAAGAGTTACATGGATAAAAACTAAATCAAGAGTTCAAATCTCACAATGGCAAACTATGAAACAATGTAACTTCATCTGACACAGATGGAAACGGGTTTGTACTCGAAAGAGTTATAAAGGACCATAGGCTTGGCCTAAATGGCCAAGTGGTTATGGTACTGGGTTTGTAACCCCAAGATCAAGAGTTCAAATCTCACAATGGCAAACTATGAAACAATGTAACTTCATCTGAAACAGATGGAAATGTCTTGGTACTCGAAAGAGTTACTACCACAAACAGAGCTTGGCCTAAATAGCCAAGTGGTTATGGTACTAGGCTTGTAACCCCAAGATCAAGAGTTCAAATCTCACAATGGCAAACAATGAAACAATGTAACTTCATCTGAAACAGATGGAAACGTCTTTGTACTCGAAAGAGTTATAAGGGACCATAGGCATTTTCTTTATTAGCAAGAGACAATTGGTTATATAGTTTGAGGGGCACCACTCCACATCAAGCATGGGGCAAACAAGGCAGAAGATCCCAAGATTACCTCAGTAGGAACAGGAATTGAACCCAGGTTGTTGGTATTATTCTGAATCACACACTAACCAACTAGACAACTGAGCTAACCTGCCCCAATAAACCATATGTAGTGGCAATCTTGGGTGCAGCACATAACCCAAGACAACATGGGATGAAAGCATCCAATGGTGCACAAGAAAGGAACATCAGAAATCCGCCTATTACACAGTGGTGAATCTGCCCTCATATCCTCCACTACACAACTAGCCAAGGTTCAAAGAGATCCACTAAACAACTTGCTGATTCTGTACTTCCAGCATTGTCCAGGTATAATTTGCCTGACTCGCTGATTTTATACTGAAGAAAGAATCCTCTGAATTTGTCCATATCTGATCCAGCTTCTCCATGGAATGTGATCTCTGCCCAATTAAAACCTTTGACCATTTTAAAGGTATAGTGTGAGCTGATCATAACAGTTTCAACACAACCCCCCACCCCCACCCCCCGCCCTCCATCACTAATAGGTATCAACACCATATTCCTGCTGAGGATACTAAGAATGATGAGACATACTGGGTGATACAGTTACCAGTCTATTCCCTATTACAGCAGTGAAGCCAAAAACAGGTTGTGCCTGACTGCCCACAGCAACAGCTGTTTTGCTGTGAAACCTCACTTCTTGCACCAGGATAAGCACAACTTATAGCCACCTGTCACCAAATGTGTGAGAATGTTTTCATTTCTACTTGGTGTACTGTACAGTAAAAGTTTTCCAAGTGCTTCCTGGCAGTGTGTCTGGGAAAATTGTGGGGGTGCTTCATACTGTGCACGCACATACTGAAAATTACCCCCTATATGAAAAGGAATCAACAATGAAGCACGTGTGTAGTGTCAGAAATGTACAGTATTCATTATACTGGAATCAACAAAGCACCTGGGCTTCTGATGAGCTTTGATTTCTTCAGAATTGGACTCACTCATGGTCTGTCACTATACTGAAAAGTCCATCGCAATGGTACCATGGGAACATGCTAATGGTTGCTCTTATCCCAAGGGAAGGTAGGAAAGCATGTACTATTATCAGGTCTTTCTCTTGGTGGCCAACCGAGGGACACCATTTCTAGTGACTTGGAAACAGGATTCCTGCCAGATCTCTGTGCAGTTAAGTGGTGGCCCAGTAAGATTAGAGAAAATACATGTTGAATAACAATGGAGTGTATGTGTCTGAATAAAAGTAGAAGAAATTGGATGCTAAATCTTTTTGTGCTGTCTCCTTCTGTATGGGACTGGCAATGTGAAGTTAACATAAATAAGATTAATTTTTTCAAATTATTTTGCCAGGATTAGAATTTGATGTCCAATAACCTTTCCCTCATCTCACTGTAATAACAAACACACTCTTTATCAACCTGAAGTACTGTAACAGGTTGGAATACATGTGGCAAGACATGTACTATCAGCTGAACAAAGACAATATCCAAACCGGAAACAATAAAGAATTCCTTCAAATCATTTGCTTTTTGTGTAATCCTCATGAAGTGTACACATTTCAAAAATAGAAAATTCTTAAAAATAAATATTTTGGAGGGGAGCATAACCCATTCAGGGGATGCTGCTCTCCTCACTCCACCTGCCTGTCTTAATTGCCTGAAGATGCTGTCTGCAGGGCAATATTGCCGCATCTCGTTAATCCCCATCAAGCTGTCGTGTTCAGTCTTGTATAGATTACAATGCTTGTAAATGGCAAGGAGACAGAAACACTGCAACCCCTCACCACCACACTCACCCCACCCGCCCCACCACCCGCCCATCCACACACACACAAGCACATTGCTCGCTCTCTCTTTAAATGTGGCTCTGACATTAAACATTTAGTAGAATAAACAGGCTCGTGGAACCCATCACCAGTAAAACAATCATATCTTCTTTCCACCCCCCTCACCCCCTAAATCATTTCAGAAATCAGACCGCTTCCTGACACAGCACTGCATCTCTAATAACAAACAGGGTTAATCTCCTTCAGCCAGTTTAACTGTTAACAGTTCTCTTACACATACATGCAAATAAATAAATCCATATCAAAGAAGAAACCCATTAAAATCAAACAATCTAGTGAAAACTCATTGCATACTGTGCAGTGCAATAAATTAAATTACAGGGCACAACATGCTTCATATAACTTCTTAAATTCTTAATTCATGTACAGTAAGGTTAAAACAATTCCAAGGCAAATAATTTGTTTGATATGCTGCAGCAGCATACACAGTAATTTAGAAATCAAAGAAACCCCCGGCTCATGATCTGTGATGCTGAGAGACTGTCTCATATTTCTCTACATTGTCTTCATACCTCACCTCCTCTGCACTACAGTAGTGTCCCTGTGCCGTTCTATGAAATGAAAAGGATTATGTGCTGGGACCCTCCTCCCATGCACCTCTCTCTACGAGCTCTTACTCTTTCTCTTCCCCAACCCCAGTGCAAACTGGGAGCCTGCAGAGTGACTTCATTTCTTCCCCTCCCTTTCAGCCTATTGGCCAATTGCAACATGCACTGAATTAAATTATGCTTCCATCCCTGCAGTCACATTATGTGCTAGACAAACATGTATTATTCAGAAAGACAACCTGGGCCATTTGCTTGGGTCTCACTAGCAATCATTTAACGACTGAAAGCAAAACATGAAAGCATTATCTTCTCCCTTGCTGCCCAGTAATGTGACCTGGCACCTGCAGCTGGGCTCATGTCCTTTGGGAAAGTCAAATTTACTATCATTTCCTACTGCAATAATAATTGTTTATTACAAAAAAGGTCACAGATTTAGTACTGACTTCTTCATTTTAAATTTTTCCTGTTCTCTTCTTTATCCCAGTGACTCACCTCCCTCCATCTGCCTCCTTTCACCCAACATTTTTCTATTTGGAAATTATAACCTGCGGCACAGTATAGATGGGCTGTATTTTGCCTAATTCTTCAATAATGTTAGTTTCAGTCCTTTTATGACCATTTTAAAAACTCCCCTCTGCATTTTGCTATAGCATGACATTTGGTACGACAGAATCCTTTGTTGTTCCAACTTCTCCAATGATCAATTTATATCTTCTCATATTTGTATTTTTCCACTGCCGCTAAGTCCTTTAGCCTCCCCCAGATTTACTCATTACGCATCATTCTGCCTAAAAACATTGGCTACATTTCAAAACAATTCATTGCATCTGAAGCACTTTCTGATGTAAGGGCATTATGTAAATACAAGTTCTTTCCTTACTGTCACCAGTTCACATGCCCCAAATTCAAATTTTTACTCTCTCAGAATAATACCACCAATATTTACAACTTCTACCGTCATCATATTGTACATTCCAATGGTGCCAGTTAATATTACCTATTACTCATAACTATTATTGCCATCATTTCATACTATTTACAGTCCTACCATTGTCAGCCAGTCAGCAGACATGTTACTTCTGAATAAGAAGGAAGTGAGTTCAAATCCCACTACAAATTTGAGCATAAACAAGGTTGACATCTTAGTGTAGAATTGAGAGAATGCAGCATTTCAGACAAAACACCAAGCCAAAGACCAATATACTACTCAGCTGAATGTAAAATATTCCATGGCACTATCTGAAGAAAATCAGGGACGTTCTCCTGGTGATCTGGCCAACGCCATTTAAACAGATTAACTTGTCATTTATCTTAATACTGCTTCTGGGGCATTTTTTCATGCAAACTCTGAGCACAGTGCTGGGAGTATCTGCTAAATGGAGTAGCTTGCTATACAGAGTGGCAACAGAAACTTTGTGAGAGTGGGAACTCGTTTGAGAGGGAGAAGAAGCTGTTAAATGCTTTAAGACAAGAGTCAATATTAAATGTATAAATAATCAGAGTGAAAAAGAGGTTTTTTAAGCAAAGGGATCACAAGAGCCATTGCCTCCAATTTCTGTGCCATGTGGGAAATCCAGGATGTTTCATGTTATGATATGGCAGGTGGTATTTGCCAGGCTGACCAAATCCACAAGGGAAACTTGGCCACGCTATCACAATGATTTTGCAATTTGTATTTATTACGAGAAGGTTTGTGCATTCAATTCAGAAGTAACAAATCTGCTAACACCTTTAAAGAGTTTAAAAATTAAATTGAACATTTATTAGCAAAAGAAAAGAATTAAAACAGGTACACAAGATTACAGTTACACAGTTAATAAATATGATAACAAATCCCAAATTTTCTACTCCCCACTACACACCCTTTTTAAGGCAACAGACCAAAAATAGATTTTAAATGTAGGGATTTTAAATCCAGTAAGGTTACCACAGCACCCACTCGACAGTGGAATTTCAAAGGCTTTTTAACACAACTTTTGTTACTGGAACAGCAGCCTTCTGCAAAGCAGCTAGAGGCTGCTTCCCCGAGGCTGTTTCACACTGTTTATCTTTTAGATTTTTGATACAACCTTCTACCCTTCTTTAAATATATTTCTTCCTCTTTAATCTGTAAATCCCATTGTTTCCATATGTCTTTGGAATTTGCTTTTCTCATATTATAAAAATCTTTCATGTCGTCAATATGGCCTTTTCCTTTTAGGAAAAATAAACATAATAACCTTGCCCTATTTATCCTGTCAGTTGTAAAACTTTATCATGTTTCTTTGAAAATCAAACACCTCTCCACTTATCTTAAAATGCAAATTTCATTCTCACCCAATCTACTGACTTTACCCTAGCTCACTCATTCACATTTCAAATACCCTTTTTACACCTAGCTCTTTTGATAATTTCAACCTTGCAGTCTTTCTGACTCGAATTCAAGCAAGTGAAGGCACTTTTGCATATACTATTATTCAGGACACATGATGTCACGAAACTACCATATTTTTCATAATATTATTGTGGGGTATTGTAAAGTAGGCCTATGTTAAGTGTGTGTAGATTGCTCTGTCTATGTGGCTGATTTAATTGAATTAGAGTCAGAAAGACTACAAGGTTGAAATTATCAAAAGAGCTAGGTGTAAAAAGGGTATTTGAAACGTGAATGAGTAAGCTAGGGTAAAGTCAGTCGATTGGGTGAGAATGAAATTTGCATTTTAAGATAAGTGGAGAGGTGTTTGATTTTCAAAAAAACATGATAAAGAAACCCTGATCTTGAATTCAAGCAATTGAAGGCACTTCTTGCATATACTATTATTCAGGACACATGATGTCACGAAACTACCATATTTTTCATAATATTATTGTGGGGTATTGTAAAGTAGGCCTATGTTAAGTGTGTGTAGATTGCTCTGTCTATGTGGCTGATATAATTGAATTAGAGATCAGGGTTTCTGTGCAGTTGGAATGGTTGAGTCAGAGACACTCACCACATTTAAAAATTACTTCAAAACAGTATGAACTTGATGTGTCATAGCCAGACATAACAAAACTGGGAAAGTGGGATTAGACTGAAAACTCTTTTTGGCTGACACTGACACAATGAACCCAATTACCTATTTCGGTGTTATAAATTTTCAATGTACCCAAATTATCTCCTCTTTGGAGGCCTCCCATTGTTCATTTATTGTTTTGCCTGCCAATCTTTGATTCCAATACATCTGGGCTAGATCTCTTTTAAACTCACAGAAATTAACCTTCCTCCATTTGAATATTCGCACATCTGGTTTTCATTTGATAGAATGTAGATAAGGAAGAGGAGGGGTTCCAAGGATAGATCTCTGGCAGGGGGTTGCGGCTTCCAGAGGTGGTAATGCAGGAGATGGAAGAAAAGCTTGGAGATGCACTGTATACATTTAGAAAGTAGGAATGGAAACCAGCAAGCAGAGTACCATACAGCTGCATGATGGAGGAGAGGCATTGGAGATGAATGGCATGGTCAGCCATGTTGAGCATTGCAAAAAGATGGATAATGTGCAATAGTCATAGCTACAGAGAACATCATTCCTGACATGGGTTAAGGCAATTTCATTATTGTGAAAATGGCAGAAGCTGGAGTGGATGGATTGACACTTACCAACATCATTAATTCATCTTTTCTACATTCACTACTGCCAATTTGTATTCCCATATTTGTAGCTCTTATTGTCACAAAGTCACACTACCTGCTTTTAATTTCTACCTTCAAAAATTCACACTACCCACACTTGGCTTTCTGAGCCATCTGCTCTGAAAGCTGGCTTTAATGCCCCTAATTTCTGAATTGTGATAAACTTTCACCATGGCAGTCACATTAACTGGTTCAACTTAGTTTAATTTTAAACCAAATTGATAAATTTATGATCACAGGTATGATCCACCATGTCAGCGCAATATCACATAGCATCAATTCATCTATCTCAATTTCTAAACATGGGAACATAGCTTGTAGGTTGTGCTACCATGACAACACCACACCTCGCAGAATCTACAGATGACGGATTTGTAAAGTCAATGATTTTAACACTAAATTATTCAAAGCCATGATGCTTCAACAATATGGAGTGTGACTGACTCACCATTTATTACCGTCAAACAGCTCAAGGCTCATAAAGGACAAGGGCAATGGTCAGAAGCTGTTTGGCAAATTTGTTCCCATGCTGGTCTTTGGTGAACGTCATACTATATTCGCCACGGTGTAAGCTAAGTGAAGTTTTCACTTAATTATATATTTATGTAGTTTTTTTTATACAGGCAATTAATAAAATCTCAATTACGTCACCAGAGCAATGCCTTTTAATATTGAACATCTCCAAGCCGATTTGGATTTTCTGTCCCTTTTCACTGCACAATAAATCTGCAAAATCTTAGTGGCTGAACTTCACAGTCACATTCAACGATATCAGTATCATTGCCCTCACTAGTTTCTAATTAGTTTAATCCTAAACGCCCTTCAATTAGTTATGAGCGATTAGCTAATTCTATAACATTTTAATATGCTTACTTGAACCAGGTATATTTGTGCTTTTTTATGCTCCAGCGCATTATTCCTTCATCTTCTGATTCAGCAAAACCACTTGGTCATTTCATTTTTCTCACCTTTTACTCTTGATTCCTGTCAGTTGAAAATAATTCCAATTCTTGTTTATATTTCAAGCCATCAGCTTAATCCTTTGCCTGATCTGTCTTGTTCAAGTTCCACTTGTCCAAAAGTTTTTCTGACTTTGCCTCCTTCATCTTCAACAAACACAAATCAGGCCTATTTTACCTACAGGCAAAGAATTAGCAGACAGCAGGCAGAGCATATACAAACATACACTATACGTTTTAGGAGCAGGAGCAGACCATTCAGCCCTTTAAGCCTGCTTGGCAATTTCATAAGATCATGGATGATCTGACTGTGGCCTCAACTCCACTAACTCCACTTTCTTGTCTACCACCTATACCCTTTCATTCACTTGTCAACCAAGAATCTATCTACTCAGCCTTAAGAATATTCAGTGGCTCTGCCTGCACTGCTCTCTGGGGAAGAGAATTACACAGACCAATGACCCTCTGAGAGAAAAAAAATTCCTATCTTAATTGGGAGATACCTTTTTTAAAATTTGTGTCCCCTCGTTCTAGTCTCGCCGAAAGGGGAAACATCCACCCTATCAACTCGCCTCAGGATCTTCTATGTTTGGGGAGGCAATGGCATAGTGGTATTGTTGCTGGACTAGAGTCCCAGGGCTGGGGACCTGGGTTCAAATCCTGCCGAGGCAGATGGTGGAATTCGAATTCAATAGGAACCAGGAATTAAAAGTCTAATGATGACCATGAAACCATTGTTGATTGTTGTAAAAACCCATCTAGTTCACTAATGCCCCTTTAGGGAAGGAAATCTGGCATCCTTACCTGGTCTGGCCTACATGTGACTCCAGACCCACACCAATGTGGTTGACTCTTACATTCAGTTGTAACATAGCTGCTACAAAGTCACAAAAAAGGAATGAAACATGACTGACCATCCCGGCATCAACCTAGGCACAGGAATTGACAACAGCCAACTCAGTCCTGTTGACCCTCACTAACATCTGGGGAGCTAGCCAAAATTGGGAGAGCTGTCTCACAGACTAGTCAAGTAACAGCCTGACATAATCATCCTCACAGAATCATACCTTACAAATAATGTCCCAGGCATCACCATCACCATCCTTGGATACGTCCTGACCCAGCAGAGGTGGCGGCACAGTGGTATGCAGGGAGTTGCCCTGGGAGTCCTCAACATCGACTCTAGACCCCATGAAGTCAGGTCAAACATGGGCAAGGAAACCTCCACATACCATCCTCCCTCAGCTGATGAATCAGTGTTCCTCCATGTTGAACATAACTTGGAGGAAGCACTGAGGATGGCGAGGGGGCAGAATGTACTCTGGGTGGGGGACTTCATCACCAAATCGGCTCAGTAGCACCACTACTGACCGAGCTGGCTGAGCCCTAAATGACATAGCTGCTAGACTGGGTCTGCAGCAGGTGGTGAGGGATACAACAAGAGGGAAAAACATACAAAGTCACAAAAAAGGAATGAAACGGGACGGACCATCCCGGCATTGACATAGGCACAGGAAATGACAACAGCCAACTTATCCTCACCAACCTGCCTGCCGCAGATGCATCTGTCCATGACAGCATCAGTAGGAGTGATCACCACACAGTCATTGTGGAGATGAAGTCCTGCCTTCACATTGAGGATATCCTCCATCGTGTTGTGTAGCACTACCAGCATGCTAAATGGTGCAGATTAGAACAGATCTAGCAACTCAAGACTGGGCATCTGTGAGACACTGTGGGCCATCAGCAGCAGCAGAACACAATCTGTAACCTCATGGCCTGGCATTTCCCCACTCTACCATTATCATCAAGCCAGGGGATAAACCCTGGTTCAATGAAGAGTGCAGGAAGGCATGCCAGGAGCAGCACCAGGCATACCTAAAAATGAGGTGTCAGCCTGGTGAAGCTATAACACAGAACTACTTGCGTGCCAAACAGCATTATCAGCAAGTGATAGACAGAGCTAAGAGATCCCACAAACAATGGATCAGATCTAAGCTCTGCAGTACTGCCACATCCAGTCGTGAATGGTGGTGGATAATTAAACAACTCACTGGAGGAGGAGGCTCCACAAATGTTCCCATCCTCACTGATGCCAGTTTGGGTTCCGCCAGGGCCACTCAGCTCCTGACCTCATTCTTCGTTCACACATGGACAAAAGAGATGAAATCCTGAGGTGAGGTAAGAGTGACTGCCTTTGACATCAAGGCAGCATTTGATCGAGTGTGGCATCAAGGAGCCCTAGCAAAACTGGAGTCAATGGGAATCAGGGAAAACTCTCCACTGGTTGGAGTCATACCTAGCACAAAGGAAGATGGTTGTGGTTGTTGGAGGTCAATCATCTCAGCTCCAGGACAGGAGATCCTCAGGGTAGTGTTCTAGGCCCAAACGTTTCAGCTGCTTCATCAATGACCTTCCTTATATCATAAGGTCTGAAGTGGGGATGTTCACTGATGATTATACAATGTTCAGCACCATTTGCGACTCCTCAGATACTAAAGCAATCCATGTCCAAATGCAGCAAGACCTGGACAATATCCAGGTTTGGGCTGACAAGTGGCAAGTAACATTCGTGCCACACAAGTGTCAGGCAATGACCATCTCCAACAAGCGAGAATCCAACCATTGCCCCTTGCTGTTCAATGGCATTACCATCACTGAATCCCCCACTATCAACATCCTGGGGGTTACCATTGACTAGAAACTGAACTGGACTAGCCATATAAACACTATGGCTACAAGAGCAGGCCAGAGGCTAGGAATCATGTCACAGATCACCTTCTGATTCGCCAAAGCCTGTGCACCATCAACAAGGCACAAGTCAGAAATGTGATGGAATACACCCCACTTGCCTGGATGATTGCAGCTCCTACAACATTAAAGAAGCTGGACACTGTCCAGGAGAAAGCAGTACGCTTGATTGGCACCATATCTACAAACATTCACTGCCTCCACCACTAATGCACTGTAGCAGCAGTGTGTACCATCTATAAGATGCACTGCAGGGATTCACCAAGGCTCCTTTGACAGCACCTTCCAAACCCACAACCACTACCACCTAGAAGGACAAGGGCTGCAGATAGATGGGAACACCACCACCTGGGTGTTCCCCTCCAAGCCACTCATCATCCTGACTTAGAAGTATTTCGTCGTTCCTTCACTATCGCTGGGTCAAAATCCTAGAACTCCCTTCCTAACAACACTGTGGGTGTACCTACAACACATGGACTGCAACGGTTCAAGAAGGCAGCTCACCACTATCTTCTCAAGGGCAACTAGGGATGGACAATAAATGCTGGCCTAGCCAGCGAAGCCCACATCCCATGAATGAATAAAAAAAAATCACCTCTCATATTTCAAAACACTAATGGATACAGACCTGTCCCCAGAAGGTAACCCCTTCATCCTAGGAATCAGTTGAGTGAACCTTCTTTGAACTGCTTCTAATGCAATTATATCCTTTCTCAGGTGCATAGTACTCCAGATGTGGTCTCACCAACCCCCTGTACAACTGTAGCAAAACTTCGCTACTTTTATATTCCATTCTCCTTACAATAAACAACAACATTCCATTTTTCTTCCTAATCATTTGCTGTACCTGCATCCTAACTTTTTGTGTTTCATGTATCAGGACACCCAGATCCCTTTGTACCACAGAGTTTTGCCATCTTTCTCCATTTAAATAATATGCTGCTTTTTTATTCTTCCTGCCAAAGTGGACAAGTTCACATTTTCTCACATCATACTCCAGCTGCCAATTTTTGATTACCCACTTAACCTTCCTATATCCCTCTGTAGACTCTATGTCTTCCTCACAATTTACTTTGCCACCTATCTTTGTGCCATTAGCAAATACATTCAGTCCCATCATCCAAGTTGTTGATAAAGATTGTAAATAATTGAGGCCCCAACATTGATCCCTGTGGTTCTCCACTAGTTACAGCTTGCCAACTGAAAAATGACCCATTTATCCCTACTGTCTGCTTCCAGTTAGCCAACCAATCTTCTAACCATGATATGTTTCCCCTTAAACCATAAACTCCTATTTTGTGCAGTCACCTCTGATGTGGCACCAAGTACACCAAATCTACAGGTTCTCCTTTATAAGAAACTAAGAACTAGGAGCAGGAGTAGGCAATTCAGCCCCTCAAGCCTACCCCGCCATCCAGATTACTTGTTACTGCCTCAAAGGACTCCAGTTAGTCAAACATGATTTCCCTTTCACAAAACCACGTTGACTCTGTCTGATTGCATTAAGATTTTCTAAGCGTCCTACTACAAGCTCCTTAATAACAGGTTTTTGCATTTTCCCTTTGACAGATGTTAGGCTGACTGGCCTGTAGTTACCTGCTTTCTGTCTCCTTCCTTTCTTGAACAGAGAAGTTACGTTAGCTATTTTCCAGAATCCAGACAATTTTGGAAAATTTATACCAATGCTTTTACAATATCTGTAGCCGCTTCTATTAGGACCCTAGAATGAAGTCCATCGGGACCCGGGGACTTGTCAACCTTTAGTTCTAATAGTTTTCTCAGTACTCTTTCCCTGGTGATTGTGGGTGGAGTTTCACAGCCCCCTTGCAGTAGGGACGGGTGTGGAAAACAGAGCGAGCCGTTCAAGAGTCCATTGACTTTGGCAGGGTTGAAAAAATCCTACCGGGGGGAGGGTCTGTAAAATTCCACCCTGCAATTTTTTAAGTTCCTCCGTCCCTTTCACCTCTTGATTTATAAGTATACCTGGGATGTTGATTGTATCTTCTACAGTGAAAACAGACACAAAATATCTGTTCAACACTTCCGCCATTTCCTTATTTCCGATTATTAATTCCCCAGACTCACTTCCTAGAGGACCCACTGTTACTTTAGTTACTCTTTTCCTTTTTAAATATTTGCAGAAACTCTTACTCTTATTATATTCCTAGCTGGCTTTCTCTCTTATTTTAATTTCTTCCCCCTTTTTTAGTAATTTTTTGCTGCTTTTTAAATTCTGTCCAAAATTCAGACCTACCACTGACCTTCAAAGAATTGCATGCCTTTTCTTTCAATTTGATACTATCTTTAACATCCTTAGTTAGCCACAGATGGTACATTCGTTTCCTAGGATTTTTCTTTCTCACTGGAATGTATCTATGCTGTCCACCACTTTATCTAGTGTAAGATCCAAACTATTTTGAGTTCCAAATCTAATTTATGTGCCTCCGATCTACAAGCACTATGTGGGCACCTCTCTGCAGCTTGCCAGTTGAGGGAAGGTAGGAAATCGGCTGCTTTACAGGCTGCAACAACTGACAGGCAGAGCCGGGGAAGGAGGAAGGAGGTCCTGGAGGATGCCTTGGATGAGTCAGCAGCAGTCCAGAGCTTTTTTGTGGCCCCACAAATCCTGGGTTATTTCTAAGCCTCCAATGATCCCTTTACAGATTCTGGTTTGGCCACTCACCATCAGCTACGAATGGAGAGATCTAAACCCCAATCATTGAGCCTGAACTTCCTTGGAGTGGAAATCCGTCAGCAGGTTGCTACTCTGTGCCCAATTATTTACGTTAATTTTTTTTCCCAGCCTGTCCAGGGAGTGCAGCGCTTCCCCAGGGCCCACATCGAAGTGAAGGAGGCCATGCCCCTTTTAACGGCACCAGCTGCCATAAACCAGCTATGTTTAAAGTCCCATTGAAATTTAAAAGTCCTTGACAGGCCGGGGAGAAGTTAAGTGTCCAAAGTAAGTGGATAGAATTTGGGGGGCTGGGGGCGATCTGTGGTCAAGGAGTGGAATCAGAGGCTGTGGGGAGATCAGATGTCGGGGTGGGCTGGGTTGGGTCAAGTCAGACCAAGCCTGGGGAGCGTAGTGGTCAGGTCTCAGGGATGTCAGCGGGGGCAGGGTTGGGTCGAGCCGGGCCAAGCTTGCGGGGTATAGTGGTCAGGGGAAGGGTGTTGGGCCTCAGGAGAGGGGAGGGTCCGGGCCTACGGGGGATGGGGGGGTGCAAGGTTGTCTAGCCTTGGGCCTCAGGGAAGGGGAGTTGGGCCTGTGGGTGAGGGTGGGGCAGGGTGTCAGACCTCAGGGCCAGGCCTGCGGGCTGTTGGGAGGAGAGGGTGGGGGGCTCCTGTCAGGGGCGTAGTCAGAGGGTGACAGGAGACCCTTGGGGGGTCGGGGGTGTGGTAGTAATCCTGTGGGTGGGGAGAAGGCTGTCCCCTGGAGGGTTGGGGGGTGAGAGGAAACCTGTGGGCAGGGGGCCAGTCTGGGTCTATACAATAGTTACCCAGAAACTAGAAGTGGTTTTCATTCTTCTAACTTTTTCCGGGTGACTAACCCAGTCAGAACCATCCAATGTTTGCAATTTTAATTGCATTTTTGGATGGTTCCCGTTGCAGGGCAATTGCCCAGAGGAAGTTCGCAATTCTGGGGGGGATTCTTCCAGTACCTCTATGGGGTACCTCCCTAATTCAACACTGCGGAGCTCGTAAGTTAAGGCCCACAATTTCTGAACACAGCTCATCTGTAGTTTGGGTGTGATCTGTAATCCTCTGAAATCGCCTCAATATTTAAACCTGACTGGGAACCAAAGCATAAAGGATCACTTGGGTTGAAAATGATTCAGTGCAGAATGAGTGCAGACACAACCTTGCGATTATTCTCAAATGGATCTGCTCAGTCAGTTGATTCATCGTGAACTTGTAATGTTTCCAAGAACATTTTCATAAACAACCTGCTGCAGATTATCAGTCTGCTGCAGCAGAGTTTTATTGCATGAGCATGACCTCTCTTGACCTTGCCACAGCCTCTAAATTGCTTGTCTGACATCCAGTACCGGAAAGGTAGAAATTTTCTCCAACTGAACTTTGGGAAGATCAAAGACATTAGCTGGGATTTTCCTTAAAATGCATAAAATCTGTTAGCAGGCAGGAAAAATGGCCTTCCCCCGCCAACTGCAACGGCAGCATTTTGCGGCGAATTGTCTGCATCGCAGCTGATTAATTATTCATCCACGGGGAACACACTGTTCCGCTGGCAGGTGAAAGCCGATTCACCCGCCCCACTGTGACCTGAGTGCTCCATAACTCCATGCACCATATTTAAATAACACCCTTGCACAGCACTCGCACTTGCTGCAGCAACACCAGTGAAGACATAGCTCCCAAAGACAGAAAGTCTGCTGCGTCCAAATTTAGTGACGCCTCATTGGAGAGCCTGTTCAACACAGTCAAGGCCGGCCACAATGTCCTCTAACCCCACTCTGGCCACAGGCCTTCCACCAAAGTGACCAATTCAGCTTGGGAGACAGTTGAAACTATGGTCAGTGCAAACGCCCTACAGAAGAGGTCAGTCACCCAGTGGAGAAAGAGGGTGAGCTATCTCATCCGTTGCACCAAGCTAAGTCAACCAATCTCACTCTCAATTCACATGCTCTCAAGCCCAACACACGTTCACAAGGACCTCACTCGCTGTCACCTCAAGGGACATCACCACCCATTCTCACACGCCCCCACATCTCCATCTGGCCTCATCTCCTCTGGAGTTTGGATTCTAATCCTGTCCAGGGCTCCACTCACCAACCACACATGCCAGGCATCCTTATCATCTGCCTTCCCATGCATCTTGCTCACATTCTCTTCATCTGTCTTCATGCAGGACAAGTTGGCTCACAATAAGAAGGAGAGATCCCACAACCAGGGTGGAGTTCCCAAGATCAAGGTTTTCACGGACATTGAGAACAGAGCCATAGAGCTGGCCGCAGAGGACAAAGACTGTGTTTACGCTGACGGCATGGTCAGTGGTACACACCCAAGTGAGGATCCTACACTAGAACATCCATCAGACAACCATACTGTGAGTGATTCCTTCTGTTTCAGAGTCACCTGCCATACACTAATTCTCTTTCCTTTCTTTTGTAGGCACCTCTGGGAAGCTGCCAAGGGCATCCATGAGCCAACCAATCCCAAAGTGATGAGGAACCTGAGGACAGCACTTTTGAAGACCTGTCACAGCGCCCACCCACGCACTCCACCAGCTCAGAGACACACACCTCAGTGGGACCTAGCTCTAGAGTAGCCTTGGATCTCAATCTGGTGAACACAGCACACCATCTGCTCCACAGCAGATGGAGGCAGGGTCATCAGAGGTCACCGACACTCGGAGGACTGCTGGACACCACAATTCTGCTGCGTCTGAGTCCGATGATGAGGCCCCAAACTTGATTCTAAACCAGTTGCTGGAGCTACAAAGACAAGCTTGGGAAAATCAGGAAGGGATATCAGCTGCACCCATCAGATTGCAATGCACAATAGAGGAGTCTGTACGCCTTCAGTCTGAGGTGATAGCATCGGCATGCCAATGGACTAGGGTCAACACTGGCAGGCTGACAACTGCCATGGAGAGATTGGTCCAGGATAACAGTCCTGCCCTGTTGCAGGAGCTGCACTCCATTACTGTAGCCATTGGCGACATCCATCAGTGTCAATGCAAAGGCTGTGGGGCACCATGATCTCACTCCAGCTGCCCCTTCTCCTCAAGGATTCAGCCAGGGGCCCTCAGGCACCGATAGGGAGTAGCTCAACACCCCGGGGCCATCCACCCATGTGACTCCAGGAGTGTCCAGTCCATCCAAATCCTCTCTTCCTGTGACCCATCAGCTCCAGCTCCACAGGCCGAGGAGGGTGCATCTGCCCCATAGCAGATCACCTGAAGCAGGCCGGGGCCCACAAGGTCATGGCACTCCAGAGGATGCCCACCAAGGTCATCACAAACAACAGGATGTAGCAGTCAGCAGGCTGCCTTCCTCTCCACTGTGGATGTCAGGGAAGCACCAAGATGAAGTAGCAGGGTAAGGAATGTGAAGATGTAGTTGCACAACATTGACAAGAGTGTTAACTACATGCATATAATGTTCACAAATGTAAATAGACTTGCAATCATTTCATATCTCCTCTTGTTTATGCCTCTTTCTTATGATGAGCTGTGTTTCTGTCAATCACGTGTGACACTTTGGCTCCTCCACCCACTTATGGCAACAGTTTCTATCCTGGGCCTCTCTCCTGTGCAGTGTGCTATCATCTCACTACAGTGAGTGGCCCATTTCAACATAATGCTCCATATCAGTAATGCCTGCTCCTTCAAGTTCAGTGTGCTTATGGAACAAACCTCATTCTCATTCCTCGTAGGGTCCCGTCATATGCATTCTTGGCACTGAGCGATTGAGGCAGGGGTGTGCCCCTATCTCATCTGCATTCTTGACAAGTGGAGATATAGTGTTTATGTAGAGATGTGTTAAGGCATGGAGAAGGCTCATGTGCCATCCAACTCCATGTGCCCACTGTATCTCGACAGTGTTATAATGAAATGAGACTATACTAAGAGCTATTGTGTGCTGCCTCAGTTAAACAGGTTTCTGACATTCCCAGTGTCAATCTGCTGAACTCAGCAAAAACTGGGACAACCTTGCCACCTCAAGGTGATGAAGCAATGACACATTTGTGTCCAGACGCTGAGATGTTCAACCTTAAGTGTTTCTCACCCTGTAATTGTGACTATTGCAGGGAGAAGGGTCTGGTCACAGAGTTGGCAGACAGCATTGTGCATCCTAGCGCCTTGACTCTCCAAGAGGTTACTGATGCTACTTCCACATGGTGACTTCAGGAGGGCTGTTTTGCCTTTAGGCATGCTGTGGTATCACATTTTGTTGTTTCAGACAAGGTGGAGGGGAGCAATGGAATAGGAGCGAGTATGTGATGAAGCAGAACAGTGCTCCTCATTAGCAATGGCGTATGCTCTTGAGGACTTCATGTTCTTTGATCATGTTGGGCTTTGCTAGGGCCAGGGCTAGCCATGAGGGCACACTGGTTGTATGTAAGAGGAGGCATCTCACTATCAGGCAGCCAAGTGTCTGACCTTGTCATGCTCAGGTGCTCCGCCTCCACAGTAGGGTTAGGAGAAATGCAGCTCAGGGTCCCTAACTTTAACTGCCGGATGTCACTGTCATTTCGGGGAATGTATTACAGCCAACTGAGTCATCTCTAAGTGCAGTTACAGCAGTGGTAGGTATTTCATCAACCGCCTTGTCCCAAGTGTTATGTTTCTGTGTCACCATCGATGTAAAACTTGGCTGCGTTGGTTCTGATGGATCTAACTGAAGAGCTTTGCCAGATTGAAGGCAATGCAGCCTATAGGCTACTGAGGATCATGCAAGTGCCCCTGCAGCTTGTTGGGTGCTATTGCGACTGGGATGCTGGATGGACGTATGAAGAGGCAAAACTTTGTGATGCCTGACGCCGGAACGCCCTCCTCCAGGTAGCACCTCATCTCAGCATGGGCACATGCCCTTGATGCTTTCTCATCCTTCAGAGAATCAGGGCTACGATAGCCCTGATTCTGTGAGCACTCTATGCAATGATGCACTATCAGCTGGAAGCTCATGGGTGAAATTAGAAGAGTAGCTACACTGGTGATCATGCTGGCCCATGATGGATGAGACTTGTCCAGGAGGATCCTCAGTGCATCTTATCATCCTCCTCCTGAAATCTGCTGGCAACAAGGGCCTCATGAGCATGTCTGCCTCATCTAGCTCATGCAATGGCCTCTTCGTCTGCATCCTCGGCTTCCAAGACCTCATCACCATCATCCCTTTCAAGGTCTTCCTCAATGGAGATTCGTGGCTCCTCCATCTTGTCATCTGCCATGTCCTCCCCCCTTTGCAACACCAGGTTGTGTAGCACACAGCAAGACACAATGATGCATGAGATCCTCTGAGGAGTGTACTCCAGATATGTCCATGCATCAGAATTGCATCTTCAGCATCCCTATGGTGTGTTCCACCAATGTCTGCGTTGCAGCATGAACCTTGTTATACCCTCTCCCTGCAAGAGTCTGAGGCCAAGCTTTTAGACATGACACCTATATTTCCTTACATGGCTCAGTCTCAAAATTTTGTTTGATAATACACTTGTGAAGTGCCATAGGATGCTTCAGTATGTTAAAGGTGCTATATAAATACGAGTTAAATACAGCTTGCTGTTACTATTGTAGCTATGAATCTGCGCAGAAGTAAAACTTTCAGCGTTCTATACAAACCCTTCACCCACCTCCCCCACCCACCCCAATCATGATTAGATTTTTACTGCAAATTAAGATTTTTTGTAATTATATTGCTTATCAATTTTTCATTGTGTACAAGAGTAAAGTGTAAGTACTAAGATTGAGTCAATAAAATTCTTCTAAAATTGGCCTGATCGATAAAGAGATGCAATAGACATCGCTGGCAAGATTGAGGTATCATATGAAGCCACAAGTGCCAATCCACAAATAAAATAAAATTGGCAAATTGCTGAGGGTTGGTTGGCGCTTTGCCAATTCTATTAATGTCACTGGACTAGTAATCCAGAGGCCCAGGCTAACACTCTGGGGTCTTGGGTTCAGATCCCATCAAGGCAGCTGGTGGAATTTAAATTCAATTAATAAAACCTGGAATTGAAAGCTAGTAATATCTGTAACAGTGACCATGAAACTATCATTGATAGTCGTAAAAACCTTATTTGGTTCACTAATGTCCTTTAGGGAAAGAAACCCGCCATCTTTACCCAGTCTGGCCTACATGTGATTCCAGGCCCACACAGCAATGTGGTTGAGTCTTAACTGCCTTCTGCAATAACCTAGCAAGCCACTCAGTTCAAGGGCAGTTAGGAATGGGTAACAAATGCTGGCCTTGCCAGTGATGCCCATATCCCATGAAAGAATAAAGAAACAAAAGCTTGGACTGAACCGGCATGACTGTTGGACCATATTGGAGTTCTGGTAGTGCTTTTCCACTTATACAGGAACTAAAAGTCTGAATTATGAATGGTTTCCACAGTAACGCACGTAAATACATGTTTGAGTGAGACTGCAAGATTTTGATTTCAAAAAACAGAATGTGGTTCAGGACATTTTGAATTTTCAGTAATCAGGAATAACCCCACCTCCATAGAATATGCCTATATCCAGATGAAGTGGATTATAACAGTGGTAACTATAGCTTTAAGGAATGTAGTGATTGTAGCTTTAAGATTTATTGTACTGTGTTCTATCACATGACAGTGTGAATGAATCAGCCTGAAAGGCAAGGAACCGGGTGGAGTTTGTGTCTAGCTGTGGATCTTGATATAAGCACGTAACTGCTGCTGAAGCCCTGTAAATAAAGTTCACTGTTTTTAATGAGAAAATTCTCTGGAAAACAAGTCAATAACAATTGGCAACGAGGATAAACTGGTTTCACGCTGTCCCTCTCCCAGTGAATATGAGTATCTTTTTTTAAACAGAGGAAAGGGCAAATATACTCACCACTTTTTGGCATGATCGACCCCTTCGACTAATCCACAGAGGATTGGAGTCAATATATAGAATGCCTCGGTTTGTTTTTCTAAGCAAACGAAATAATGGTGGAGGATAAAAGGAAAGCAATTCTCCTAAGTGCCTGTGGGGATAAAACTTTTAATTTAATTGGTAGTTTCATGGTCCTGTACGCTCCCAATTCGAAGCCCTTCAGCAAATTGGCAGACCTCGTAAAGCACCATTTTCAACCTTATGCCTTGAGAGAGAAGGTTGACGCCGAATGAAACTGTTTAGGGAAGCTGGGCGTTATTCAGCTGGTTCAATTTTAAGAATGGGCAGCACCCGTACTCCCTGTTTTGAAACCAGATCAGACCATCCTGTATCTGTGGGGATTAAAAGTTAATAGTAAACAAGGCTGCCAAGTTGGGCAAGTACCCTGTTCCCAGGATCAAGGATCTGTGTACCAAATTAGCATGAGGGTGAACTTGCACTAGAATATGAGTCACGCATATCAGCAGCTAGAAATGGATGATGCATCCAGAAGATTTGTAACCATAAACACACATAAAGGGTTGTATCAATGCACATGCCTGCCTTTCGGTGTTTCTTCGGCCTGCGCAATTTTCCAGAGGATGATGCAGGACATCCTAATAACTGGTAACAGAAACAGAACACTTGGCTGACCTGGAAGAAATCTTAAAATGATTCTTGGAAGCAGAGGTGCACTTGAAAAAGGAAAAGTATATCTTTCAGACAAGTGAAGTCATCCACTTGGGCCACCTGGTGGATGCCCAAGGGTTACACCTGGTAGAAGAAAAAATCAAAGCTATTAAGGAGACACGTTCATCTACAAATGTCTCAGAGCTCAGATCGTTCTTGGGTATGGTAAATTACTATGGTCAACTCCTACCTATCAATGCTCCTAGCCCATCTACACTCATTAAAGAAAAAACAATGTTGGTCTTGGAAGTCACCTCAAGAAGAAGCCCTCACAAAAATTAAACAGCTCTTGCATGCTTCAAACTTGTTAGTACACTACAACCCAACAAAAGAATTGGTACGAACTTACAATGCTGCCCCCTATGGCATGGGAGTGGTACTACCTCAAAATTATGTAGGTCCAATTCTCGGCACCATGTCTCTAATAATTGATGTACATTCCAAATGGCTAGACACATACGAAGTTAGATGGCCAACATCAGGTGCAACTATAGAAAGATTATGTCAAGTTTTTCTGTACATGGATTGCCAGAAATCATTGACTCAGACAACAGTACTGCATTTACTCATGCTGAATTTCAAAGATTCGTGAGCCTAAATGGTATGAAACATGTAAAGACAGCACTGTACCATCTTTTGTCTAACGATTGGCCGAGAGAGCAGTATAAACCTTTAAAGTTGAGATGAAAAAATTATCAGGATGATCATTGGAGACTAAACTTTCACGTTTCCTGTTTCACTATAGAACGATTCCCCACACTACTACAGGTTCAACACATTCAGAGTTACTTATGAAATGGCACCTTCGTATGAGATTAATCCTGGTACTTGGCAATGTGGAGGGGAAGGTGGTGAACAGTCAAGGGAATCAAAAATTAACCCATGATTTGCATATGAGAGAGCGAGAACTTACTGTCGGTGAAACAGTATTTGTATGAAACTTTGGTGGTGGTTACCTGGTGTAATAGTTTCTATGACCAGACCATTGTCGTAGCATGTAGAAGTGGAGGGCCAGATCACCTGAAAACACATGGATCATTTGAGAAGAAGGGAGATACCCCAACAAACCAATATTCCATCTGTAACCATTATAGAACATGCGCTCCCCATTCTGACTGATCAACCAAGAATATACATACCAGATATCTCTGACGGAGTGGATAGCACTGACCTGCCTGTGCCTAAGGGGGTACCTGATGTTGCTGTGGTTCCAGAAAATGAAGATTCAATAAGAGATTCAATAAGTTGTGGGGCTATGAAGTTCCACCCAAATCAAGAAACTACCTAGGAGACCAAATTTATAATTTCATGATAAAAGCAAAATACTGCAGATGCTGGAAATCTGAAACAAAACAGAAAATGCTGAAAAAACTCAGCAGGTCCAACAGCATCTGTGGAGAGAAAAAAAAGTTAACATTTCAAGTCCTTATGACTCTTCTTCAGGCCTAAAGAGAAGTAAAAATGTAATGAAATTTATACTGTATAAAAGGAGTGGAGCAGGTGAAGCTGGATAGAAAACCATTGATAGGTGGAGGCAAAGGAGAGATTGCCAGAGATGTCATGGACAAAAAGGTGTTAATGATGGTGAAATGGCTAAAGGAGATGCTGATGGTGGCATTAAGATCAGAGAGCAGAATGTGATAATAGCAGGGCAAGAGTAAGCACTCTGGAAAGTGGATATCCACTTATATTAATTTTAATTTTTATAATTTTTTTTTCATTTTTATTCATTGTTTTATCCACACCTTTTACCCTATTTTCAATCTATTTTCCCACCATCGTCCTCTCCCTTCACCCCACCTCCACAAGGACCATCTGTCACTTGTTCATGTTGTTCTTTCCAAAGTGCTTACCCTAGTCCAGCCATTATCACATTCTACTTTCTGATATTAATGCCACCATCAGCACCTCCCTTTAGCTATTTCACTATCACTAACACCCCTTTGTCCTTTTGTCCATGACATCTCTGGCAAACTCTCCTTTGCCTCCACCTATCACTGGCCTTCTATCCAGCTTCACCTGCTAAACTCCCCTTAAACAGTATAAATTTCATCACATTTTTATTTCTTTTTAGTCCTGAAGAAGAGCCAAAAGGACTTGAAACGTTAACTCTATTTTTTTTCTCTCCACAGATGCTATTAGACCTGCTGAGTTTTTCCAGCATTTTCTACTTTTGTTATAATTTCATAACCTGTGTATATATTTGTAATGTCATGAATGTAGTTGTTCTTGTAAATACAAATTGTAGAAAAAAAATTAAAGAGGCAGGAATATAGTAACTGTAGCTTTAAAAAACGTAGTAACTGTAGTTTTAAGACTTTTTGTACTGTGTAGCATCACGTGACAGTGTGAATGAATCAGCCTGAAGTGCAGCGAACCTTAGGGGTGGAGTTTGCGTCTAGTTGTGGATCTTGATGGAAGCATGTAATTGCTGCTGGGGACCTGTACATAACGTTCACTGTTTCTTATGAGAAACCTGTCTGGAAAATCAATCAACAATAACGCTAGCCCCAGTGGGGACTACCTTAAATCGGGAGCACTCCCTTAACAATCATCCTCATTTGAGTTCAAAGCAGCCACCTCACAGACAGTTTAGGTCTGAGAAAGTGAACTACATCTCCCCCAAGCAAGATATCTATCAAGAGATATTACCTTCTTCCGAAAAACCTGTTAAATAATTTGTCAGCCAATTTATAGTTACCCGGATATTATAAGGGTCCGGGGCTCTCTCTTCAAAAAATGACATCTTCCCACTTTCAGAAAATACAAGAGAGGTGAATTCTTAAACTTCATACAGAAAACTACAGGAGACGTTATACTTTACTAACTTATTTACAAATTTATTAAAGAACAACTTTACATGCAATACACTTTAAAGTGGATAAGTACATTGCAATGTTAATGACTATAAAAATATTTTAAGAAAACATAGTCTTAGTTCTAACAGAGAATTGTGAAAAAGACTTTAAAATACAATTCCAGACAGGTATAAGAGTTAAACAGTTAAAATTAGTTACAGATATCCATCAAATATTCAAAGTAATGTGTTACCTTAAATCCCCGAGTGGCTCAGTTGATGGGCAATTGGACACAAAAGCCGTCTGCTTTAAGATATCCAACCCCTTGACAGCAGGAGAAATATTGGAAGGTTCTCAATGCCTTTCTGCACTATAGCTGATTTTCTGAAGGGAAACGAGTGCTGATGCTCATCTAAAACTAGGTTACATCTTCTTTAGCAGCTATGGGTGCTGTCTCCTTGATGAAATTCCTCCTTTATTGGCCGTTAAAAGTCACTATTATTTAATTGTTAAAATAATTTTATTGTATCAGCGCTGTGAGCTGATGTCTGGTCAACATGTATCTATATGTTCCAATATCCTTCCTGATTTCTTCCAATTGCTTCTATTTCTTTATAAAGCAATTTTAAACTCTTAATAGAAAAATAGAGATTTTTAAAAGTTGTTTTTTGTTCTCCAGCTTGGATAGAGCTGCATTCCTGTAATATTTAATTTCGTATCGAGTGTCTGATCATGTCCAATTCTGATTCACTAAGCTAAGTTTTAGGGATGTCTTCTTAATAATGGGAATAGTACCAGGCTGTGCCATCATTGATCTTCCCTAAATTTCCTTTGCTAATGAATAAGGCAATTAAGCTTTTCTCTAGTTCCCAAAAAAGGAAGAGGCCCAGTGATACCTAGTGGATGGTGAGGACGAGGTAACGTCTGTTTCTAGTTTGAAGCAGAGCTGTAAGGCTAGTGCTGCCCGTGTATACTTTTGAGGGCTTCTGGGTAAAAATGAAAATCCATGAATCTGTGTCCATTTTCTAAATTCTAAAATATAATGTCCGAAATATATATGAATTCTACCTACTTTTGTGCATTTCTTTCACACAGACTTCTGTTTCATACATCATGTAATGTCACAGTTTTAAAATCACACATCCAGTGGGACCAAACAGGATATCTTACAGAAGCTCACTGTTAATGAGATACTACATGTAGCCTATTACGTGCTATTCCAGCACTGAGGAGCATAGTAATCTTATTTTCTCTTTCTCTGTCTCTACCTCAGTCTGTTTTTCTTTCTCTCTATTCATGGCATACTGCAGTAGGATTTTAACCCTTTTAAAGGTTTAGTGGCAAATAAATTACTTTTTGTCTTGGTTATATTCTGTAATTCCAGTTGAAATACACAGGGTTAACATTAGTCCCTGTAACAGAGATGTAATATTGGTTCTTGTAACACGTAGAGGGGTAATATTAGTTCCAATTGTCTATTTCTGCAAACTACAGGAATAAACATCCCACTCTGACTTGCTTAAGGCATGTAGCCTGCTTTGGTTTATGTCCAACAAAAGGTAATTTTGATTGTCAATGTTGATTGAATGATTGATGTTGATCTGTTGAATAGAGTCTTTAATAATCTGACCAGACAGTATTAATTGTTGGCCATCACAGGTAACTCAAAGTACTTTACTCAGATCAATGAAACAAGCTATCTCATTCAATTCCATATAGTCAGGGTGATTTCCATCGTGGATAAATGAGATAGCTCAGAAAAAATATCTTTTTTTTTCAATACACTAGGGGAGTGGAGAAGTGTGTAATTACTACAACATATACAGGATATCAGATGCGTTCAATATCAAATGTGTTGTTCGTTCATAGCTTGAGCCTCCATCCCATTGCTTATATATTCAATCTGTCTGCCAAAAAGGAGTTACACATTTCTGCACACAAACTGGAGTTCAGTGGCAAGGGTTTGTTCGCGTCCTTGTGTCCCTCTGTTGTTTACCTAAATTGAACAGGTTAAGACCCACTCTGTCTCAGTTAGGATACAAGGTCCTCCAGTGGGAGTGCTTGGTGAGGCTGAACTAGAGCAGAATATCTACAGTACAACCCAAAGGCTTAACAAGGAAACAAAGCGTGTGCTATTAGATCACATTTTCAGAGAGGAAGTAATTTTCACACTGTGATATTGGTTTCTAAATATCCTGGAATTTTACAAATAATAATATTTAATATCTATTTTAGATATTTCTGAAAACTGCAAGTTATGTTTACATGGCACAATTCCTACGATAGATCAAGTTTAAGACTTCTCACTATACAATAAAATTAAACAATTATTTGGTACAAAACACATTATCATTTACATGCATGCATCATAACACAGAAAACAGAGCACATGTGGCAGAACATTCCAGAAACTGAAAATACTGAACTTGGAAAATTGTTTCAGGTCAGTTAGTATACAGCATGTTTTTACCTTTGTGTTTTGTGTGAGGGGTTAAATACCCTTTTTACCCTTCTCAGTTCTCTTGGTCTCCTCAGGGCACACACAATACAGAACTGAGTGGACAGGTCAGCAACCTGTTTCAGAACCTCAAACCAGCATAGAAATGACTCAGGAATAACCTACAATCATTGTATATCACTAAGAGACTCCTTTATCAGCAATACTGGCTGAGTCCAGTAATTCACATGCATGGGACATTGGAGATCCGTCCACTTTAAACATTTCAATCTTTGGCCATTGGGTTCACCCTAGGAGTGCGACTTTTGGTGTGGTGACCAACCAATCCAACATGCAGATGACCCCATCCTTCCAGACGAGGCATAGGGCTTTGGACATGAGTGCACTCCACTGATCTATCACTGACAGAGCCCAGCTGATTAGTTTCATTCTATGTATCTTGTCATATATCCAAAATATCAGCAAGTTCTGATGAACTCACAGAGCAAATTCACATCTTTAAAAATAAAAGCCAACAATTTCTCCCAAAACTTACCTGTTAATTGATTAGTTAAGGGCCTCAATTGAGGCAAAGGCAGGGGAGCTGGTCTAAGCCTCACCCATCCCACTGTAAAATTGCTGAGAGTTTGGGGCAGGCAAGAGCCCAGTGGGAAGGCCATCTGAAGAATTTTACAGCCAGCCCCTGCCTACAAACCTGCCAGCAGAGGAACAGAAAATTCTGCCCCAAGAGTTCAGTGCTGGTCAGAAGATCATGGTGCGAAATCATCGAGGTGATAGGATGTGTTTGAAGTTGTTGCAAGGACACTAGGTACATTCACATAACCAGTGAAGATTGGAGAGAGATTCTGTCAGTCTCATCTAGATAATTTGTTTGAAAGAGGAAATCTACTGAAAGGAAAGAATGATAAGCCTCCAGTAGTCTAAATTCCTCCTACAGTCCAAAGTGAAAGTCACAAAGAAACTGAAAGTTTGCCATTATCACAGAATCCACCAGCACAGCAAAGTGAGCAAGGGTCTTTGATTAAGACTAATCAATTAATAAATGTCACAGTCCCAACCATTAAGTGTAGTCGGTTGTCAAAGTCAAAGCTCAGAGTTGCCACTGTTAGAGAAGTTGAGAGAATCAGAGTCATGGTGATGGAAATGGAAGATGCCCAGACAGAAAGAGAAAGAAGGTAGACAGATTGCTTGAAAGTATGTAGAAAGAAAGAAGAAAAATATTGTTCATTTCATTATTTCTTGTCAACTGATGTTTTTGTGAAATACTTACTAGCATTAAGGAAACACAATGACCTGAATTTTCAGCAAGATGAAAGGGCTCCATGCCTTAGCCAAAAATGACACCAGAGATCTGATTCCAGAAATCCTGCCCCCAAGCATGGCACCCACGGGGGCGGGTTGTACCTTGAACATCCATGGTTCATGGAGGCAGCTGCATATGTAAACGATCCAAACAGATGTGATTTTCATTACTGGGATTCCCAAATCATGACTCTTGGGCATTAGGCCTTTGAGGAAAAGGTCTAAAGTTGCTGGAGTTATTTGGAGAGATAAGGCACCCCTTTTGGAGAGGTAAGGTACCCTGTGTGGAGAGGTAAGATGCTCCTTATGGAGAGGTCAGGTACACCTTTTGGAGAGGTGAAGGGTCTTTTGGGAGAGGTCAGGTATTCCTTTGGATTTGTTAAGGGTAGAAATAAATGCGTGTAAAAAAAAATGGATGAACTTAGTGGAACTGGCTAGTCATTTAAATCACCAGGCCCTTTAAATTTTTGAGAAAAAAACCCAGCCTACAGTTGAAACAAATTGGTGTTTGCTATTTCACTGTTCCTTGGCATAAAAACTAGTGCTGACTGACTGCTTCCAAACCCTATCATTTGGGCCTGCAAGTCCATAGTTCGATTGACAGCTCCAAGTGATTATAAAGAGATTAGCTGTCTTTGATGTGGGGCTATAAATACAAATTTATGTTTTTATATGAGATTAAGTACTAAAGGGATTTAAGTGTTATCAATGTGTGTTTTTTTTAACATAGTGAAGTCTGCAATAGACACTTAGAACTTTATTTTATTTTATCTCACCATGGCTCCTGAGGTGTGCCCATGTGGATACTGGGTGAGTTAGTATGGAAGGTGTAAGGGCAAAAGGTAGCTTATGGGTTTGCATGAGTTGGCACTAAACTGAGATAGGGGCTAGAAAGGGCTATGTGGTTGAGTGGGGGGGGGGAAGGTTATCATGGAGGGTATGAGGGGCCAAGGGTGGTGGGTAGGGGAGCATAGGTTGGCATAGGGTTTTAAGGGGCTATGGGGTGGGTGAGGGGCACGAGGTGGCACAAATTGGCATGGATGGGGTATAGGGAGTGTGTGGGGGGTGTGGTGTGGTGAGGGCTACAGTGCTGTTTTTTGTTATTTTCTTTTTATTGTATCTGGGATGAAGTCCCAAAGCACCAAGGTGGGCCTATTCAACCAGCTGCCTCAGCACCCAGCAGCCCTTGTGGCTGCGCCCGAACTGTTTCCAGGGCTGATGGCCCCGACTTCTGTGAACACCCACCCCCCTGCCCCCTAAATGAAAATCTGAAAACTCACCACTTTTCGGAATTGTGGAGTTGGAAATTTTCCTGAATCCATGCTCCCAACTTGGGAACAGAAATGTGGTCCAATGTTTTGGTTATTTACATCTATATTACTCAGGTAGTATCGGTCATATATGTATTTTGGTTGTGATTACAGTAAAACTAAATATGCAACCAAAACTGTTAAAGTCTCTAGTGTTGTTGATGGTGCTTTCATCATGTTGTATCCTGGGAAATTATGTAGATGTACCATTTCACATTTAAATGTATAGGTTGTTTTTAAAGTTGCGAGGGAGTGTAGTATATTGTAGAGGTGCCTTTGCACTGCCCTCTCTGCTTCTGTTGGAGAGGTGTAAATTAAACCAGTTCAATAATGACTGCTCACAATGAATCCACATGGTGAGCTTTTTCTCAGCGCAGTACACAACAGCTAGACTCCTCCATTGAATTTTAGAAGCAAAAATTATCTAATCCAGAAAATAACACAATGTCAATTGAATGTCAATTGCAGTACAGAGAAAAACAAAACATAAAGAGTTTTAAAAGAAATTCAAGACTTCCCGTCAAGTAAAGAGTGGAAGTCAGCTAACACCATAACCACAGTGAGAGTTTCTTTAACTCAAGAATATAATCTGCAACAGTCTCACTTGGCAACTGCTTCCTCTGATGGAATACAACTCTCAGTGCAATTTCATTCTTAGTCATACCACAATATGAGCCAAGGATGTCTTTAATATCAGCATATTCCTTAATATTGTGGTCTCACAGGTTACACGGGTTAGACACTACATCAAAAGTATTTGGCCCCTTCATAGTGAGGAAAACATTTACTTTTTGTCATATCCTATTTAATTCACTTTCAGCTAAATGTGTAACCTTTAATCATAATTACACCAGTCCTCTTTGTTAGGGCTGACTTCCCCCACTGGCCTCACATATATCTTCAGTTCTATTTCTTTCAATGACATACTGTGTTGACTCACTGAACTGTACCTGAACATAATGTGCACACCACTCAGACTTCCCAGAGTCAACTTTAGGAGTTCCAAAAAATGGGTCACAATGTTCTTCAGTCTTTAATTTTTCAAATGAAATGTAAAAATAATTTCAACCCAGCCCCATCTTTCTCTTGCAGTGAGAAAATACTTACCATGTGAATTCACTGTAACAAGCCATTATTGCACTATCTTTATTTACGCCTCCCTAACAGAAACAGAGAGGACAGCAGAGATGTAGCTTTACAAGGTACTTCACTGGACATTTCAATTCATTGTTTTTATTAAAGATTGCCAAAGTTTTGCCATGATCTCATTTTTAAAAATCGCAAGACTATTGAAAAGACTGACCAGCCAGTCATAGGCTGGAATTAAATGTTCTAAACTCCATTGACTTTGGCGGGAACATAAAATCCAACTGGCGTAAAATTCTACCCATAGTTCAGATGACAGCCCATCAGTTTGCCCAATGTATGCATGTCAATGCAAACAGCACAC
This sequence comes from Carcharodon carcharias, assembly GCF_017639515.1. Classification (NCBI taxonomy): domain Eukaryota; kingdom Metazoa; phylum Chordata; class Chondrichthyes; order Lamniformes; family Lamnidae; genus Carcharodon; species Carcharodon carcharias. The sequence goes on along the minus strand of NC_054487.1, from coordinate 43,221,391 downwards.
TGAAAATTTATACACCAGCCCTGTTGCCAGAGCCAAACTGTAGCTGTGGATTTTAATTTGAAGCCTTCTCGCTGAGATTCTTGTTCAGATAACATGACAATGTTGACTAGATTGACTGATTTGTACAAAGGTGTTTTGAAGTGGCCAAGTTTATTTCTCCTATTTTGTCTTTAAAAAATCTGGCTGAGTCATAGTAGTGTGTGAAATTTTGGAATCCCACTATAAAGAAGATATTTCAGCCAGGATAAAGATGCAACATCAATTCGGCAACTTGATCTCACGGAAGAGATGATGATAGTTATAGAGCTAAATGTTACCAAGTCGGGCAGGCTGGGCGGGAGTAGGCAGGGGCAGGCGCGGAGCCGATCACCACCTGCGATTGGCTGCGCACCACCATGTTACGTGGGCTGGCCAATTAAGGAAGTGTTACATGAGCTGGGACATGTTTGTGCGTGTAGCAAAATTTATTAAATTATTTTATAAAATCTTCAGGAAACCTCATCCGGCCCGTGAGAAATGCAAAAGCTGTTTGTGTGTAGCAAAATTTATTAAATTATTTTATAAAATCTTCAGGAAACCTCATCCTGCCTGTGAGAAATGCAGAAGCTGTTTGCGTGTAGCAAAATTTATTAAATTATTTTATAAAATCTTCAGGAAACCTCATCCTTCCCGTGAGAAATGCAAAAGCTGTTTGCGTGTAGCAAAATTTATTAAATTATTTTATAAAATCTTCAGGAAACCTCATCCTGTCCGTGAGAAACGCAAAAGCTGCTTGGGCTCTTCACCTGCCCACCAACCTTAAGGTTGGACGGGCAGCATTGTTAATAAATGTAATGACATTTTTTAATGGCCTTACTAGGCCTTTGACAGTTCAGCGGGTGTGCAGCCGCCTCCAGCACGCGCCCACCGAAGGCAATATCAGAATGACGCGCAATGATGTTGGGACGCACGCCCAACGTCATCTCGCCTCATTTTGCACGACGGTGTGTTGGGCCCGCCCCCACATGCCAACGGCAAAATTATGGCCATAATGAAAGATGTGAAAAATTAGGTATTCATTAGAGCAGAGTAGTTAAAAAATGATCTATAGAAGTGCTCAAATTTTTAAAATGGTTTGTGAAGGTTAATACCACAAAATTATTTCCACTGGTCAGTAAACCATTATAAAGAATGTCTGAATTTAGGATTAGCAGTAGAACTTTAAAAAAGGGTCGAGATTGTTTTTCATGTAAGGAATTATTAAAACATAAAATGCATTACCACAAGTGGCTATTGAAGGTAAGACTATCGCAACATTTAAGGGGGAGTTAAATAAAGTTTAAAAATGTATGGGGAAAGAGCAGGGAAATCAGATTAGAGTGGGCCCAATATTGCTACAGACATGATAGGCAAAATAGGCTTGACAATCATGCAGGATTGTCTTGGAGTCTATGTGAATTCTCCATAAAAGTCTCCAGGAAGATTCATCTCCTGGCCACGATGTAAGCAGTCTTGGAGAAAAATCATAGGGGCATTAAAAAAGCTTTCTCTCCCATTTTCTTTGGTTAATTTCATTCATTGGTTATAAAAATATCAAAGAGAGGAAAAAATATATTTGACTGAATGGGATGATTAGAGGTCAAAGGTCTTGTGATGATATCTCCTGGAATACATACAACCAGGGTTGACAACATTGAGGTTAACAGCCTTCTTCAACTATAAAAAGCCACAACTGTTTAAAATATCCTATATTACAGGCTATGGTGAAGAACATATTACATCTTCAGGTTCATAGGTCATCAAAACCTCCATTAATACCTTCAAATTATAACAAGATTACGTGACAATTCAGTGGAATGATGTTCTTCCTTTATTGTGATAGTTTTGTCTTCACAACCTATTGCAAGATTATAAAACCAACCAGCTGACCACCTGCTGCCCTACAATGACTCATCTGGGTCCCTATTCTTTCCATGTTGCCACAGTCCGTACCATCCCCCCCCACCCCCACCAAACCTAACCAGCCTCCTTTTTCCTAGTTGGTTTAGGTGCAGCTTATCTCTCCTGTACATATTTTGTTTCTCAGATATTTTTGTTACCAGATATTTATGAAAGGATCATTATTGTTCCCATACCATGATGCCATCCACTCATTTACATTCTCAGTTTTTTGGTAAATTCCCTGCCTATCTCCCAGTTTGGGCACACACCAAAAACATTACTTTGTATCCCTACTTTCACTCAAGTTTTCACTCAATCCTTGTACCCCTACATTAGATCTCACCGCATTATTAACTTCCTGCATGGATAACGACAGGTCACTTCCTCCTTACTACTAACCTCTCCTCAATATGCATTTCTCTAGCTTGGCAGACAGCTCACCAGCTTATAGGAATTTGAACCATAGAGGTTCACAACAGAGGAGCCTATTCAGCCCATTTTTATCCATGACACCTCTTTGTGAGGGCAATCCAAAGCTAGCTCCGATACCTGGCTTCTTCATCATAGTCTTGTGTCTTTCCGAGCTTCAAACCACATGAACAGCAGCAGCTCATGAAGGCAATTCACCACCACCTTCTCAAGGGCAATTAAGGGTGGGCAATAAAACGCAGGCCTAGCCAGCGATGCCCATACCCATGAAAGAATAAAAAAAATCTGCCTTAAAAAGTGCATTGGTTCTACCTCAACCATTCCCTGTAGCAAAGCATTTCATACTCTATAACTCTCTGCATAAAGAATTGCAATTTAACACCTTTCTCTTCCTTCTCCTACAAATAATTTCAAATTGATGATCCCTACTTCCAAAAAAGTATGTAGCCTTTATGTATTCAAGTATCAAAGCCTCTCATGATTTTAAAAACCTCTATTAAATCCCATCTCTATCTTCTCTGTTCTAGTGGAAATAATTATGTTAAGTTGCTGTCAGAATACAAGGGCTTAACAACATCTTTGTGAATCTATAATGAATGCCCTCTATAGTTTTAATATTCTTTTTGTAATGGGACATCCAATATTGCACACAGTTCTCCAAAGTTCTTTATGATAGTTTAATGACCAGTGGAAATAATTTTGTGCTATTAACCTTTACAAACCATTAGTGGCCTAATCAATCTTCTGTGTAAATTCACCATTACTTCTTTAATCCTGTACTCTTGTGCCCCATTCATAAAACCTACATTTCTACTGGAAATTTAGTTGCTTCAATTACCTGCAATTACACTTTCAGAAAGCTATGTAATTGAACTTTCAGGTCTTTCTGATCCCCACAGCCTTCAAAAGTTTCCAACTCTGAATTGTTGCAGATCTCCACCTCTGTCTCACTTAAGCAGTTTGGTAGCTTGTAATGTACACAAATTAATTTCACTCTTCTTTCCTAACCTTGCCCTATAGATGCCGTCTTAATGTAACCATGGCCCTGACCCTCCCCAGGAGATCCTTGTGTTCTAGCACCATGCTAGAATCCATCAGTAAACTGTCCTTCTTCTCCTCTCTGCCTCGTATAACCAGGAATATTAAGCATCTAATTTTGTTTAAAGTTAAGTCCATGACAGCTACTAAATTATGTTCCTCCATAATTAGTCATATTTAAAATTCTCCCATTTTGTTTTGAATGATTGTGTATTCACAGATGTAGCACTCAATGCTAACTTCAATTTTCTGGCACATTGATTTTTGTTCATTTTCTTGGCTCTCATTTACTTTTGTGACTTATTGCTCTTCTACAATAGTGTTTTTATTTCTTATTGATCCATAGCCTGTTTCATTTTCTTTCTCCTTATTATTTTTATTATTAAGTTCAGCCAAGCCTTCTGTTTCTATCCCAAAAGTTTATCAATCCCTCAAACATCCTATCATCCTTACCATATTGATTTAAATTCTCCCCCACTGCTTTCTGTATCTGCTCTGCAAAGACCTTGGTGCTACTTTAGCTCAAGTACAGGCTGTTCCTTTGTATATTCTTTTCTTAGAATCGTATAATGATACAGCACAGAGGAGGCCATTCGACCCGCTGAGCCTGTGCCAGCTTTTGGTAGAACTACCCAATTAGTCACACTCTCCTGCTCTTTCCCCATAACCCTGTAATTTGTTTCCTTTTAAGTTTTCTCTTTTGAATGTTAGCACTGAATCTGCCTCCACCACTCTTTCAGGCAGTGCATGTGCATGCCAGATCATAACAAGTCACTGCATAAAAGAACATTTCCTCAATTTGCATCTGATTCTTTCATCAGTCACCTTAAATCTGTGTCTTCTGGTTACCAACCATTTTTTCTTCTTTGGTACTCAATCAAACCCATTCATGATTTTGAACGTCTCTATCAAATCTCTTTTTAACCTTCTCTGCTGTAAGGCGAACAACACCTCGCTTCTCCATGGAGAGCAACTTGCAGGTACTAGCGTTCCCACATGTTTGCTGCCTTTCTCCTTGTAGGTGGTAGAGATCATGGGTTAGGAAGGTCAAAGGGGCCTTGTTGAGTTGCTGCAACGCATCTTGTAGATAGTACATACTGCTGCCACTGTGTGTCGTTCGGGGAGTGACTGAATGCTTAACTTGGCGGATGGGGTGCCGATCAAGCAGTCTGCTTTATTCTGAATGGTGTCAAGCTTCTTGAGTATTGTTGGAGCTGCACTCATCCAGGCAAGTGGAGAATATTTCATTATAATCCTGACTTGTGCCTTTTAAATGGTAAACAGGTTTTGGGGAGTCAGGATTTGAGTTACATGCCCCAGAATTCCCAGCCTCTGATCTGCTGTTTTAGCCACATATTTAAATGGCCGGTCTAGTTCAGTTTCTGGTCAATGGTAACCCCAGGATGTTGACAGTGGGGGATTCAGCAATGGTGATGCTGTTGAATGTCAAGAGGAGATGGTTGGATACTCTCATGTTTGAGATGGTCATTGCCTGGCACTTGTATAGTGCAAATGTTAAGTGCTTCTTGTCACCTAAGCCTGAATGTTGTTCAGGTCTTGCTGCATATGGACACGGACTGTTTCAGCATCTGAGGTGTTGTGAATGATACTGAACATTTTGCAATCATCAGCAAGCATTCCCACTTCTGGCCTTATGAAGGAGGGAAGGTTACAGATGAAGCAGCTTGAGCTGGTTGGGCCTAAGACACTACCCTTAGGAATTCCTGTAGTGATATCCTGGGACTGAGATGATTGGCCTCCAACAACCACGACCATCTTGCTTTGTGCTAGGTATGACTCCAATGAGCGAGGGTTTTTCCTTGAATCCCATTGACTTCAATTTTGCCAGGTCTCCTTGATGCCACACTTGGTCAAATGGTGCCTTGATGTCAAGGGCTGGTCTAGGAGATGGTAGACCCTCAACTCCCCTCTTGGGTTTAGGTCTTTTGTGCATGTTTGGATCAAGGCTGTAATGATGTCAAGAAGCAAGTGGCCCTGGTGCAACTCAAACTGAGCTTCATTGAGAAGGTTATTGCTGTGTAAGTGTCACTTGATAGCACTGTCAACAACACCTTCCATCTCTTTGCTGATGATCGAGAATAGTCTGAATGGGTGGTAATTGGCCTGAAACAAAGGCAAAAGCAGCTGAGCTAGCTGTCAAGGGACTTTTTGTCGCAGAGGTTTTTTTGGACAGTAAGAGAGAGAGAGAGAGAGAGAGACAGCGAGAGCGGTTTCTCTGAGAGAAAAAAGGCAGCAGCTAGTGTGATCAGCAGAGAGAAATGTGCAGCTTTTCTACCAGGCAGAACGCAGGAGGGAACATGGTCTCTGGTTGAAGAGATGCACCCTTGGAAATCTAAAGACTCCAAGGGCAGAATTTTACGCTGATCGGGCAGGTGTGCGCCCAACCTGATCAGACGTGAAATCGTGTGAGATGATGTCGGGCGTGCATTCCAGAGTCATCCCACGTCCGCACGATATTTCGGTTGACAAACATGCGCAGGTGACAGAACTGCGCCCGCCATCAATTAAGAGCCGGTTAGGGCCATTAAAAAGGCAACTGACCAAGACTTTACGTTGCCTGTGTGATTTCGTGCTCATCACATGGGCAAAACGGGCAGGCGGGCAGCCCACTTATTGCAAAACCTCATCCAAGGACAGGATTAAAAGAGTCAGCAACATTCACAGTGTGAGTAGTGAGCACTTTGGAGATAGTTCGCTGCTGGTTGCTTATTGGTACTTGGCAGCATCATCTCTATTTGGGGCTTCATTGTTCGCATTTCCAGGCTTCATTTCAGGACTCATTGGTGTCTCCAAGGCCCCCGGAGGATTCAGACTGTGCGGACCTTCCAAGTATCACACAGCCGTCTGATACCCTGGCAATGGGAATTGTGGTCTACGCTGGAGGCACCTCCTCTGTGGAGGAAGAAAGGGGCAGAAGGGAGAGAAGGCAAGATGTCCCAGTGCAGCTTCCAGGGGAGCGACATGTGGGAGGAGAGGTGCAGGCGCAAAGGGTACAGGGCCAACAGAGAATCCAAGATGGAAGGGGCCGCAGAAGACACCACTATCCTGCTGCCAGAGTTTACAGGCGGCGATGCAGCTACTTCAACATGTCCAAGGTACAATGCCAAAGGAGACTCCGCCTCTCCAGGGAAACTGTGACCTCCATTTGTCAGATGATTGAGCCTGAGATCCAATTATGTTCCTGGAGCTGCCTCTCCATGAAAGTCACCACTCTCTCAATGGAGGAGGCAGTGTGCTCGGCCTTGAGGGTCAGCACAGTGCTTATGCTCTGCATGGACTCCTCCACAACGGAGACCATGGCACGCAGACCTTCATGGATCTCTGCCAGACCCTCCCGCACATCCGGCTGGACGTTCAGCATCTGCTGCATAATGGACGACTCCAGAGGCTCATCGTCTGCCTTCGACCCAGCATCGTCCTGGTCTCCAGCATTCCTCCGACTGCTGTGCCCTGGCTACTCTATGCCTCTGCCTGCACCTCAAGTGAGTGTGAAGTGCCCTCATCAATATGCACCAACAATGTAGACAATGAACTATTGCCCACCGAGGTGCTGGATCTGCACTGGTGCCTGGTTCAGAGTGTGAGTGTGACGCAGGTGCAGGTGAAACCCGGCGGCCCTCTGGCATTAGGAGTGGCCCTTCGGGTCCTGTGATTGAATGCATGCTGGCAAATCTCAGGGAGAACAATGACATGTCAGTTAAAGTCATCACACTGTCACTGTCCATGCCAGGCACCCTGGTGAAACAATGGAGATCTGCATCACAATGCCATTGTGTTTCAATGATCAATGGGGGCTCCAGGTTTGAGGCTTCCATCAGTGAAGAGACTGCACTAGAATGGTTGCACAATCTGAAACTCTCATCTCTGTGCACTGCGTTCTTACCTTCATCTGGCACCCTCGCTTCTCCATGCCCGGTTGCATGTGCAGCATGCCGGCTCTCCAGCTCAAGGACATTCTGCTCAAACCTGGTCAGCAGCAGCAGTTTGGGCAAGTCTCCACCTGCCCCTGACCTCTCCAATTGATTATGGTTTGTATTCTCCTGAAAGGACAGAGGAGCATTGATTAGTCCACTCTCTACCTGCAGCGCTATTGCAGCCTGGTCAACCCCACCTGAGCAACACCTCACAGGCACATCTCGAGCCACAAGGCACTCAGCCCAAGCAGCCAGGGTTCACCTCCTTGGCCAGATCTGCCGTCATTGACAGCTGGCACTCACTCTAACACCCTTGAGCTCTATGAGGGGGACAGCCTGCTCTTAACACTTCTGCACACTGATCCATGCCAACATGGTACTCACCCTTCGTGAATGCAGCAGGTCATTCATTGAACCTCTTGCGCACTGCACCCATGTGCGCAGCACATTGTCCTGGCTGCTGATCTGCACTGCCACTTCCTCCCAGGCTTTCTTTGTCAGGTGTGGTGGCCTCCTCCTTCCATCCCCTGGTACAAGACTGTCCCTCCTGGCAGTCACCTCCCCTGCGGGCATGACGAGGCACTTGTCCGAAAAGCAGGGGACCGAGTGCCCACCCAACCTGTCCTCCCGCCTGGCATCTCCAGCCGCCACCACGGCCACAGATACTGTCTCTGCAACACAGACTGTATGCTCCTTCACTGGCAGCCTTCATGGGGCTGTGTGTGCTATTTTTAAACTGCCCGCCGTGTCGCCATTGGAACCGGCGCATGACACGTCCCCTCCCGTGCCCGGCCCTTCCCGACCATTGGGAAACTGCGTTTCACTCTGGGCGGGCCTTAATTGGCCAGCCAGCATAAAATTGCAGTCGTGGGCCAATCACAGGCGGCAGTCTGTTTCCTGGCCGATCCCAGGCCTGCCGATCGCACCCAGCCCGCTGACCTGAAAATTCAGGCTCTAAAGATTTGTTCTTGAATGGCTGGGAGGAAGGAAGCAGCAGGAATAGGACTTCAGAGTAGGTAGTCGGTTTGGGAATTGCCTGGGAACTGAGAGAAGTGCCTTTCACCAATCACGCTACGTTATGACTCAGAGAGATATGAAACCATTGGAAGCTGGGAGTGACTGTGTTCTGTGTCCTTTAATGATTGTAATCCTGTTGAGAGCGGATTGGAAAATATATATATGTCAGTGGGGTTATCAGTCATGTTAAGACAGAAAAATGGGTTATCGTTTCTGTAGTTGAGGGGACTAGTTGCCTACTAAGCAATGTTTAATAGTGATGATGCTTTTAGTTTGTCACAGTAAAAGTCTTAAAAGTTGAAATCTTGTAGTGCAATTCCTTTAAGGCGGTCACTGAGAATTCAAATATCTAAGTTATCAGTCTCTGCGTGGAACGTAACAGAATACTTTATAAAGCTATAGTATAATTTCCTTTCTTTTGTATTCTATGTAATATATAATACTCTGTATCAATAAAGCCAAGAACTCTATAAGCTTTTCTTCATCGCCTTTTCAACATGCCTTGCTACGTTCAAAGATTTGTGTTCATACACCCAGCCCTCCCAGTTGTGTTCCTGCAATCTCTTTAAAATTGCACTATTTAGTCAATAATGTCTCTCCTCACTCTTCCCACCAAAATGTATCGCTTCACAGTTTTCTGCATTAAATTTCATATGTTGTATGTTTGCCCATTTCGTGTTCCAGAAATTGCTTTGATGCCCCAAGAATGTGATTGACCCACTCTGACACAATCTATCTTTCTCTCTTTAATTTGTCTGTAGTACAGCACAGGAAGTAATTCAGAAATTACCGCCCTTGATTTTCAATCTAATGCATAGCTATTACTTTCCTATTCTTGTTGTGCACTTGCCTCTCATCCTCTTGCCTAGTCTCTTTGCCCATGGTGTTACAACATTGCGCAGGACCATCCTTTGTGTTGCTGTCATTATCTGCCTCACATAGAATCGTAAAGCACAAGAGAAGGTCACTTGGCTCATTGTACCTGTGCTGGCTCTCTGAAAGAGAAACCAATTAGTCTCATTCTCTCGTCCTTTACAGCACAGTTCCAATAACTCAGGGAATCCCTGCATTAGTGAGGTCCTGTCTCTCTCTGTGCCTTACAATGGTCAGCTACTACTCTATTTCTACATTATTCTTGCACTGTCTACCGCTGTCTCTTGGATGACGACATTCTGGAGAGTATGATCCAGAAGCTTCTCTAATGATGCAGAACATGCTTAATAGCTACCCCAGAAAAAGAAAAAAATCTTGCATTTATATAGTGCCTTTCATAACCGCTGCATGTTTTAAAATGCTTTACGTTAAATGATGTACATTTGAAGTGTAGTAACCATTTAATATAGGAAACAAGACAGCTAATTTGTACTTGGTAAACTCTCACAAATGGCAATGACCAGATAACTCCCCTGCTCTTCTTCAAAATAGTGCATGGGATCTTTTATGTCCACCTGAGAGGGCAGAAGGGCCCTTGGTTAAATGTCTCATCAAAAGGCAGCACCTCCGACAGTACAGCACGCCCTCAGTACTGCATTGGAGTGGCGGCCTTGATGTTTGAGCTCAAATCCCAGAATGGGCTGATTTGAATCCAGGACATTCTAGTTCCGGGATAAGAGTGCTGCCAATTGAGCCACAGCTGACACGGAGAGATTCATAAATTCAATTTTCTGACAAAGTTCAAATGCATTGCTGCAGTGTACACTGAGAATCCAAACGATTCACACATCAAGCCCAAATGCAGCACAAGTGTTTCCTGTGTTGCCATCCAATGGATTTTAAAAATACTTTTAGTGTAAGCCTGAAATCTCACTAGCACCGAACACAAGCACCTTTTAGAGGCAAAGTCCAATTGCACTTGAAAGCTGATTGAGGTTAAACTCTAAACTCCAGAAGCCTCTCTCAGCCTGAGATTCAGCAGTTGCCACTCAGTTTAAATTTAGTCTGTCTCAATTTACACAATAGCCCAACTACCACAAGAAAAAAACTGCCAATCAGAGAAGAGCTAGTCACACCTTGTGGTACCAAACTAATTGTGTATTGCCAAAACAAATCAGCTCACATTTCACAGCAAATGGACATCTATAAACACCTAGGGTGCTGAATATTTAAAATGAAAGTTACATTCAAAACAGGGTAAAACTAATAAATTAAAATTTTGGTACTTGTATCCCAAGTATTCCCACTGAGGCCGAAATCCATACTTACGTGGCCTCCCTCATTCTTCATTAGCTTTCTCAGAATTACCCTTATAACATACACAATTATCCACTTTTCTCAGCAAAGAATCACCTTCAACTATAATTTCTCTGAACTGCAAATAGTGTTTTGTCCAACTTGTTCTCTCTGTTTTCTAGCTGTTTTATCGTTTGGGAGCTTAATCTGCTCTATAACAGAACACAGTGTCTGGTGTGTGCTCATTCATATAATCTATTGGGTAGTTTCACAGGATTCCCTACCTTTCTTGCTTCTTTTGCTAATTTTCCAGTGATATCCCATTGACTTGACTTCCCTCAGCACTCGTCACCATATCATGAAGCAACTGTTCCCAACTGTCCTGCTTTAAAACTCCAATCCCTAAAGGTTGGGGTTGAATCTCTTGGGGTTGAATGCTAACCTGATTGCGTCACTGTCCTTCATGATTAACAGTTTTTACATCTCTTCATCCATCTACTGTATCTGGTTCCTTATGAACATCCCACACAACTCAAGATTTCCACTTTAGTTATATTTTCCTTGTTTTTTGGCCTCAACATAGACTCTGGACCCCATGAAGCTTCATGGGCATCAGGTCAGACATGGGCAAGGCAGCCCTACTGCTGATTACCACGTACCATTCCTCCCCAGCATCCCTCAGCTATTGAGTCAGCACTCCTCCATGTTGAACACTACTTGGAGCAAGCACTGAGGGTGGCAAGGGCACAGAATGTACTCTGGGCAGGGGGCTTCAATGTCCATCACCAAGAATGGCTCGGTAGCACCACTACAGACTAAGCTGGCTGAGTTCTAAAGGACATAGCCGCTAGACTGGGTCTGCAGTAGTTGGTGAGGGAACCAACAAGAGGGAAAAACATACTTGACCTCATCCTCACCAATCTGCCTGCCTGCATCTATCCATGACAGTATTGGTAGGAGTGGCCATCACACTGTCCTTGCGGAGACGAAGTCCTGTCTTCACATTGACGATAGCCTCCATTATGTTGTGTGGTTGTGTGGCACTGCCAGCGTGCTAAATGGGATAGATTTTGAACAGATCCAACAACTCGAGACTGGGCATCCATAAGGTCCTGTGGGCCTTCAGCAGCAGAACTCAACCACAATCTATAACCTCATGGCCCAGCATAACCCCCTCTACCATGGTTCAATGAACAGTGCAGGAGAGCATGCCAGGACCAGCACCAGGCATACCTAACAACCTGGTGAAGCTATAACACAGGACTGCTTGTGTGCCAAATAGCATCAGCAGCATGCGATAGACAGAGCTAAGTGATCCCACAACCAACGGATCAGATCTAAGCTCTGCAGTCCTGCCACATCCAGTCATGAATGGTGGTGGACAATTAAACAACTCACTGGAGGGGGAGAATCCACAAATATCCCCATCCTCAATGATGGGGGTGTCCAGAACATCAGTACAAAGGATAAGGCTGAAGCATTTGCAACAAGTGTTGAGTAGATGATCCATCTCGGCCTCCTTTGGAGGTTCCCAGCAACACAGGCCAATTTTCAGCCAATTTGATTCAATGCACATGATATCAAGAAACGGCTGAAGGCACTTGTCACGAAACTACAGTATTTTTCAGAATATTATTGTACGCTTATGCGTGTAAGTGTGGATAGTTCTGTCTGTTTGATTGATTTAATTAGAGTCAGATAGACTGCATGGTTGAAATTATCAAAAAAGTTAGGTGTAAAACAGACTTTTGAAACGGAGATGGACAAGCTAGATGAGGGTTCCACAAGTAAGATATGTAGGAAATTTGCATTTTAAAATAAGTGGAAAGGTGCTTGGGTTTCAAAAGGATGGTAGCATGTTTACAACTAACAAGTAGACAAGGTTATTTTGTTTATTTTTCCCAAAAGGAAGGAGGCTATATTGACAACATGAAAGATTTTTATATTATGGGGAAAATTTCCAAAGACCTGCAGAAAAATGGAATTTACAGATTAAAGAGAGAGAAAGCGTATATAAAGAGGGGCGGAAGGGTATATAAGGTGTGTGGCCGTGTGATATGGAAAGGTACACCATGGGAAGCAGTCCTTGGGGAAAAGCCTCCAGCTACTTTAGTAGACGTCTGCTGTGTACAATAACTAAAGCTGTGTTAAAAGCCTTTGGAATTCCATTGTCGAATGGGTGCTGTGGTAACCTTGCTGGATTGATTTTATAATTTCAAATCTATTTTGGACTGTTGCCTTAAAGGGGTATGTGGTTGGAAGTCTGTTTGATTAAGAATTTTGGGAGCTGTTAAGACTAAATAACCATGTGTATATAATAATGTGTATTTTTTTTTTTCTTTCATTAATAAGTATTACAACTTAATTTTAAAATCTCTAAATGTATTAGTGGACTCAATTCTTCTGAATTCAGTGCATATGCCTTCTCGTAATAAATACAAATTGCAAAACCATTGTGGTAACTGTGTGGGGATTTGGTCCATCTGGCACATATCACCTGCCACATCATTACACACTGGACACTGCAAAGGCTCTGGGCCCTGACTATATTCCAGCTTGTGCTCCACAACTTGCCGCACCACTAGCCAGGTTGTTCCAGTACAGCTACAATATCGGCATCTACCCGGCTATGTGGAAAATTGCCCAGTTATGTTCTGTATACAAATAGCAGTATAAATCCAACCCAACCATTTACCGCCCTTTCAGTCTACTCTCGATCATCAGTAAAGTAATGGAAGGGAGTCATCAACAGTGCCATCAAACGGCACTTGCTTAGCAATAACCTGCTCACTGATGCTGAGTTTGGGTTCTGCCAGGGTCACTCAGCTTCTGACCTCATTGCAGCCTTGGTTCAAACATGGACAAAAGAGCTGAACTCTATAGGTGGGGTGAGAGTGACTTCCCTTGATGTTAAGGCAGCGTTAGACCAAGTGCAGCATCAAGGAGTCCTAGCAAAACTGGAGTCAATGGGAATCAAGGGAAAACTCTCTACTGATTAGAGTCAAACCTAGCACAAAGGAAGATGATTTTGGTTGTTGGAGGTCAACCATCTCAGTTCCAGGACATCACTGCAGGAGTTCCTCAGGGAAGTGTCCTCGGCCCAACCATCTTCAGCTGCTTCATCAATGATCTCCCTTCCATCGTAAGGTCAGAAGTGGGGATGTTCGCTGATGATTGCACAATGTTCAGCACTATTCGTGACTCTTCAAGTACTGAAGCAGTCCATCTCCAAATGCAGGAAGACCTGGACAACATCCAGGCTTGGGCTGACAAATGGCAACTAACATTCGTGCCACACAAGTGCCAGGCAATGACCATCTCCAACAAGAGAGAATCTAACTATCACCCCCTTACATTCAGTGGTATTACCATCATTGAATCCCCCACTATCAACATCCTGGGATATACCATTGATTAGAAACTGATCTGGACAAGCCACATAAATAGTGTGGCTACAAGAGCAGGTCAGATGCTAGAAATCCTCTGGTGAGTGACTCAGCTCCTGACTCCCCAAAGCCTGTCCACCATCTACATGGCACAAGTCAGGAGTGTGATGGAATACTCTCCACTTGCCTGGATGACTGCAGCTCCAACAACACTCAAGAAGCTCAACACCATCCAGGACAAAGCCACCCGCTTGATTGAAACCCCACCCACAAGCATTCACTCCCACCACCACTGGCAGCAGTGTGCACCATCTACATGATGAACTGCAGGAACTCACTAAGCCTCCTTAGACAGCACCTTCCAAACCCATGACCGCTACCATCTAGAAGGACAAGGGCAGCAGATGCATGGGAACACCACCACCTGGAAGTTTCCCTCCGAGCCACGCACCGTCCTGACTTGGAAATATATTTCCATTCCTTCACTGCCGCTGGGTCGAAATCTTGGAACTCCCTCCCTAATAGAACTATGCATGTACCTACACCATACAGACTGCAGTTATTTAAGAAGGCAGCTCACCACCACCTTCTCAAGGCAATTAGGGATGGGCAATAAATGCTGGCCTCGCCAGCAACTCCCACATCCTATGAATAAATTAAAAATTTTTTGAAGGTGTGTAATATTAAAACCCTTGTAACTGTCACCAGGTCTCTCAGTATCAAATTCACTTGTAACAGCTGCTAACTTAATTCTATTCAGTCAAACTAGCAGTTCCAATGAAATTTTAATGTACTGTCACAGCATATTGTGCAAATGGGATGGGTCACTACATTTACTTTCTTCAAAACAATAGATGAACTAAAGAATGTGTCATCTTTCTAATAAAATACACAAGCTCAGTTATCAACAGGAAAGGCATATGATTATGTTGCAATAACTGGGTCCTCCAAGTTAGCCATTTTACAATTACATTAAAAAAAGCGTCCAAGGTTTGTGTTCCATCCAAAATTATTGTGCAAATTTGGGATTTTTAAAAAAAATTCTTATTTCTTCAATATTTTCTTTCCTCATTAGGTTCCTGTATTGCTCCTCTTGTGAAACAGTAGTTAAGTAGCCCATTCCAATGCCATTGTCTCTCCCTTAAAATAAAGGAAAAATGCATGACACCTTCTCCTGGTAGCAGTATGGAGAAATCACAGCAGGGAAATAGCCACGAGGCTGATCCTTAGGTCAGAGGGCTGGGTTATGAGGAAGCATGGGAGAAATTTGGAATTTTTCTGCTTTGAAAGGTGGAAAATGAGAGGTGTCCTGAGGTACTTTAGAGAGTAAACAGTGTGGAACTGGTGAATCCAGAACGCTATTGATAGAATTCAACTTTCCTCTTTATACTTTAAATCACGTTTAGTGTGTGAAGGACCCGGTTTTGGAAAAATTTGAAGGACATTGAATTTTGAACATTCTTCCTCCTGAGTTATTTTTATAAGTTTGCAAGATTAATTCAGGGCTGTGAATATGCCATTCTTCAAGAAACCACAGGTCAAAACAGATGTCCAGCAGGAACACCTGGAGAGGGAAGAGATGCTTTGTATATCTAAGTTAACAAAGAACTGATGTCGCCAGACTAAAGACTCTTGCTGATTAGTTAAAAATATCTGCCCTAAGAGAAGTATTCTCTCAACATCTTAGTCTTTGAAAAACCCCCAGAGTGAGTGTGTGTGTGCCTTAGAAGCTGCAAGAAAAAGACTCTCTCTCCTTCCCTCTGTCTGCCCCATCTTTGTGTTAAACCTTCTTCAGGAACATTTCATCAGGATAACTCATCTGCTTTATTTTGAAAGTCTGAAAAGTTGTGGTAAGTAAGAGTCATCAAGGGCAGTTTCATTAACAAATCTATCTGAAAAAACTTCCAGACTCATTGTGACCAGAATTCTGTCAGAGCAACAGCATTGAAATCGCTTTGAATTTTATCCTTTTAAAAGAAACTTTTCCATGCTCCAGCCTCTGCAGGGGACAGTGTTCTGTCCTGTTCTCTGTTTGTGTGAGAGTATATAGGGTTCAAATATCTGTGTTTTTTTCAAAAGGGGAAAATTGTCACAATTCTAAACTACAACTTGCATGTTAACCAGTTTATTAACTTGTTTCTAAAAATAAGTTTATTTCATAACAAATCAATTTTTTTTGTGTTTACTGAAAATGCTGGGAATAATAATTGGCCCGTTTTGTGGGTGAATTAAATATTTAAACTATTGCTATGATTTGTGGAGAAGTGGGACTGGAATTAACTGCAGACTCCTCCCATCTTGGTCCATGACAAGTAACAGTTTCCATAAGCAAACCTTTGTCTCCAAGGAGAATGAACTTGAACTCATGTGATTTAATGGGATATTGTGTCACAGATATAACACTTATCCTATTTACATGATTTTAAGTAGAGACCAGGAGTTGCCCACAACACAGTGGCTATGCCAAAAGGTAGTGAATAGGTAGTGTTAGACTATAATGTTCAGACTAAACTTTGATGCGTATGCCCAGTATTGTGTATAAGATACAGGAACAAACCAGGCAGCAGTAACTTGTTCCCTGGGAACTGATACTTATAAAGTTCATCTGGGTGAAGGCTCTGCCATTTGCATCACATTTACTCCATACAATACCATATGTCATCAGGATCTTTCAGTCAATCTCTTGTCATCAAATCTAGTGGAAGCTGTAAACTCAACAGATAACAGAACTAAAGTCACAATTATGGATTTATTTTTGTTGCTTGTTTTCTGGTTTTATACTGTTTTCTTTCTACAGTCCCTCAGAGAATAATGTCTTATTTATTAATTATCCCCCAATTGATACATTGCAATTCCTTTTTTAAAAACTTTAAATTTATCTTGCTGTTTTCCTATTTTAAAAATCATATAAAATTATTGAGCAAATCTTTTATCATTAGTTGAAATTTGGGGTTAACTTCAAGTTACCAATGTGAATTTTGAAATGGCCTCTGTTCTTTATTTTATGAAAACAGTATCCTTTTAAGGTTTCCATACACATTCTCTGAGGTCTTCAGCTGCTCAATGTTATGTGTGAGCAGGTCTGCATGGCTGGTGTTCTGATTTATCCATCGTCCTTGTGCATAAAATGCTTATGGGCAGTCATGTTGTGTTAACATCAAGCACTCACAAGTCATATCTAACTTGTCAGATGAAGTGTAAACAAAGAAGGCCTATCATGTTCTTGAATGCACCATAGGAATACTGCAACATTGGTTTCTGTCACTGGTCACAATTTGGGTCTTTTGTGGATGAGGAGAATCCAATTATCAGGTATCAGGTCTCTATGACAGTGACAATATCCTCATAGAGCCATAAGATGATAGAGCGCAGAAGGAGACTGTTCAGCCCTGTTCATGCCTGAGCCTGATGCACTATAGTTAATATTACATTCACTCTGGCAAGCTGTTTCAGTGCCAGTCAGTGGTGAGGTGTGTCTTTACAGGATACATTTAGATAGCCTAGTCTCTGTCCTTGTGCCTCTAGTGCGAATTTGTCTATGTACATTGGAATAGCAGAGAGGAAAAAAAACTACCAGCGCATGCATTTATACGTTGCTTTATTATCTTCACACACTGAATTATTGCTATTTATTCATCTGTTATCTGTTGAGTTTATTGATTTTTATAAGCAAAAGAAAGTGGATCACGCCACGGTAATCGTGAACAGGAGAGGTGAACCGCAATTAAATAATGATCTTCTGCACTGTCACAGTAAACAACATTAAAAGGTTGCAGTTCTGAATACAAAACATGTTGCCTGTAAAATGAACCCATTAAAATATTGATTAGCAGCTACATTATGCATTAGAGATGCACAGCTCTCCAATATCATGTCAACATCTCCTTTCACCTATTTACAAGATCACATTGTCCATTCGTTCCAGATCTGTAGGAGTGTTTGAGTATCTGATAGAGTACAGAGGGAAATTAATTCATTAAGTACAAAGATGTAGTCCATAAATCCCAATGATTAACTGTAGCCAAGCAGTCAAGGTTACTAACTTGTGTCTATCTAAACAGGATTGGGCATTTGTCACTTCACATGACACCCCCTTCCCCCCAAGCTGCTAGAGCCTGTAATATTGCCTTATGAAGCTGAAAAAAGGCAGACTGCCATTTTCCATTTAGCAGGTGACAGCAGAAAAAGGGCTTGGTCCATGTTTTTGAATACATGGCTCCGGACCTATACTGTTTTCTACTGAAACTTCTGTGCCAACGCCTACAAGACAAGAGTCTATCCCATTGTGGAAATCATCACAAATGGAAATGTGGATTATCCAGCATCCGTCTTTAACCTGCTGACTCTGTGAAAGTAAATTGGACTTTGATTCTGGATTCTGGACTTCCATGAAACAATAATTCTTACCTTCTCTGTGGTCTTTGCCCTGTACCTCTTTCCTCTCCTTATCCCTTTTTTATTGTATGAATGTACCGGGGGTACATAACGACACCCCCTCCTGTGTTTTGTGCGTGTAAGATAAACTAACCCTTTTAGTTCATCCTCTCTCAAGTTTGCTGTGGGGTTATTAATAGAAAATTGGATCACACCAAAATTGAGGAGTTGAGAAAATAAAGGGGGAAATCAAAAATCAAAAACACCTTTCTGTTTACGGACAGGTGGAGAGAGGAGAAATCAGGGCAGTTTAAATAAAACCCCCTCCTGTCTGTAACAGTTTGAAGGGTAAATGCCAATCTTAGCTGATTGGGCTTTATCACCCTTATCCATTTAGTAGCTTCATTTATTTCTACATAAGTGGAAATAAGTGGTCATAGTGAAAGATAGGGATCTGAAGCTCAACCCTAGGTCAAACAGAATGGCAAGATTTTGCATTATGTGGTTCAGCTGGAGTGAACATATAACGTACTCCTTACAGATAATCACATGTTCAGAAAGATACACAAAAACAAATCCAAATGTACAAACCAGGGTAGACACATAGCCTGCATACCAACACACACATGCACATTTAAATATACACTTATGCATACATTAACACAAACAAGGAAAAACACAAACCCATTCATATATGCTCACAAGCTCTACCACAAACACGCTGCTCATTTGACAGTTTTGCTAAAGGATTTCTGTCCTATTTACTCTGCTGTTCAACCTTTAACCACTCCACAAGGAAGATTTAATCAACTTCAAAGAGACAAAACAGTGACATTCCGTGTAACAGTTGCACTTTTTTGGGGGGTGGATGGGCAGAGGGGCTTAATTAGAAAGTTCTACTCCACAGAGAGAAGCAGGAAAAAAGACCAATTACATCTGTCATCCAGAATGTATAGCTCTTCAGCTAAATAAAGTAGTAGTGGTGGCACCATACATGCTTGCACATGTGGGTGGGTGGATTCTTTTAAAATTAAAAAAATTCCATCCTTATAAATGAGGTTAAAAAAGGTCAGAAAGAGTTCCCACATTGTAGGATTTAGCCAAGTTAATTTCTCCTCCTCATCATGACTAAATTTAAAAAAACTGTGTGTGCTAGGTCAAAACAAGTAATAAAGGGACTTTAAAGAGCTAGTCTGTGATATTCCACTGCCAATGTGTTTATGCTATGAAACAGGGGAATTTCTGTATTTTATCTCACAGTGAAATAGCAAGAGGCAAAAATGGAAGTGGTCATTCCTTACCTAGTTTATCAGTGAAAGCTGAGACCTGAAATGTCACATCATGGTTGATTGATCTAGAAATTAATTAGTGTTTTATTCTAGATGTTTTTTTTTTATATGATCAAAGTACGAGTGGATACGAGAGCTGGAAGATGAGTGACCACCTACCCCACTTTGGTGCAAGTAATTAGACATTTGGCAGTTCTGATTTTAGAGTTTTTGCACTGCATAAGCCTGGAAAGGCTTGTCCAAAAGGCTTCAATTGCACCTAGAGGTCTGAACTCCACAGCTGGCCTGGAAATTGTTGACTGTCACATACAGAATGGTGGAAGTCTACAAACAGCTTTTGTTTATCACCGAACTATAATACATTCCATGAAGGGAATTTAACCCTTTACAGGTTGTTATTTATTAAGTATTGTAATTTTTAAAAATTGTAATATTAAATACTGTACTTTGTTTTAAAGAGTGGTAAGAATGTTGAACTCACTCCTACAGCAAGTAGTTGAGGCAACTAGCACAAATGCATTTAAGGGAACACTAGATAAACATATGAGCGAGAAAGGAATAAAAGGATATGCTGATAGGATGAAATTGACTAGGGTAGGAAGCTATTGTGGAGTGTAATCACCAGTATGGAATAGTTGAGCTGAAAACTATGTAATTCTATGTATTATCATGTAATATGTGGCCTCAATACCTTGCTGCATCTTTGCAATATTTAATCTATTAATTTTAGGCTTGTATACAGTTGGCATGGTGGGAGCATGATTGACATTCCATATGAGATCCAGTGATTGATACTGTAATGATACCAATAAACTTGAGCACACAATCTCAGATGTGCCACATACAAGAGCTCAAATTTTGGATGATAGGAGATATGTTAGTTTGTTTGCAGAAACCATACATTTGCCACAAGACAGAAATAATGGGGAAAAAAGCAAACAATTCAGATATCAAAGTTAATTCTCCCCAAAGAAAACCAAATTGCTTTGTAATCACAGCTCGTTTTGTGGACAAGGCAAATTTTAAAAATTCGCTTGACATAGAATGGAATTTATATCTGAAAGTTCCCTTCAGGTAAGGAATATAACAGGGTGTGTAACACATCATTTTTACAGTTATAGAAACATTACTGTGACCAGCCTGCACATTAAATACACAGTGTCTCAGATTAGAGAATTTCCATCCAGGCATTTTATTTAGACTACCTGGGAGATGTTACATCCTGTCAGTCCTCCTCATTGTCAGACCATCAATACAACTCCTAGCTGATTTCAATTCTGTACATTAACTTCACAAGAGTCTACAACTTGACAGTTCACCCCAGTGCATTTTTTAATAAAGTCATTAAACCTCTTAAGATCATTAAGAATAGTGCAAAAAGGAAGTTCTATCAGTTCAAGTTGGTAATTGAACTGGCAAAAACTGAAACTGTGGATAATGAACCAAGAGGAAAATGGGTCTTTCACCAGTCTTTCTGCACAAAGTTGTTCAAAATATTTCATTCTTCCTCAATATCATCCTTTATTTTCACATCTATATGTTTGTAGAAACTCCAAGCCTTCAGGTTGCAGTTTTTCAACACGGTCCCAAGCTGGCTCCCAGGACCTACCTCATAAGTGTCTGGAAAATCAATCCCCTGTTCTCGTTCGTACATAGCATGCATAGTTTGTTCCCATTTTACAGGAGATACCAACTGTTTCACTAACAGTTGCTGAATGTGTTTACTGTTCATGTATTTTTTGGCATTCACGTTGGAGTAGACAGATATCAGTGGTTTCTCAATGTTGATTCTCTTCAAGATTTCATGGAGTGGCTGAGTTGCTGATGCCATAAGGCTAGTGTGGAAAGCACCACTGACTGGCAGCAGTTTAGCCCGCAGAAAGTGAAACTTTCGGGAATTCTGCTGCAAATATTTAAGAGCCTGTGTCGAAAAGAAAATATTTTTTGAGTCTCATCACTGCAGGGTGCTTTCAGAATATATTTATCATTAACATACAAAATGTTGATTATTTCAAAGATTAATATTAATGTAAGTCGGTAAGTCACCTGGCCTGGATGAAGTATTCTAGGTTGCTGAAAGTAGCAAAGTTAGGAATAGCAGAACCAATGGTCCCAATCTTTCAATCCTCTTCGGATATGGTGTGGTGCCAAAGGACTGGAGGATTGCTATTGTTAAATCACTATTCGAGAAAAGGATGAGGGATAAACCAAGAATTACGGGACAGTCAGCCAAACATTGGTGGTGGGAAGTCATTAGAAATTATCAGGGACAAGATAAACTTCCATTTGGAAAGACACGGTTTAACAAGTATAAGCCTGGATTTGTTAAAGGCAAAAAGTGTCCGACTAACTCGATTGAACTCTTTGATGAAATAACAGAAGATTGATCAGAATCATGCAGTAGATGTTGTATATGTGAACTTTTCAAGGTATTCCACAATGTGCCACATGATTGTTAAGAAGATGGAAGCCTACGGATTAAGGGGAAAGTGGTGGGTATGAATTGGTTCAGGAAACATAGGGTAGAGGTGCCTGGTTGTTTTTTAGACTTGGAGATGGTTTACAGTTGTGTTTCCCAAGGGTTAGTTTTGGGACCATTAGTCTTTTCAATTTATATAAAGAACATAAGCTTGGATGTGAGGAGCAATATTATAAAGTTTGCAAATGATATGAAACTTGGCAACGCAGTAAAGCGTGGTGAGGATAGACTTCCGGATGGTGAAATGGGCAGGAGCATAACAAGGAGAATTCAATAAATGACACTATTTTAAAAAGTGCAGATGAGATGAGTGACCTTGATGTCCATATACACAAGTCCTTAAAGGTGGCAGGGGAAGTTACTAAGGTTAAAAAAGCATATGGGTTACTTGGGTTTACAAACAGAGGAATAGAACACAAAAGCAAAAAGATCATGCTAGAACTTTCTAAACCAGTGGTTGGCTTTAGCTGGAGTACTGTGGACAATCCAAGGCACCACAGTTCAAATGAAAAGGCCTTAGATAGGATGCAGCAAAGATTTATCAAGGATGAGGTACTTCAGTTGTGAGGAGAGGTCGGAAAAGTTAGGAGAACACAGATAAAGTTAAGAGGTGACCTAACATAGGCTTTCATAATGACACTTTTTGATGGGGTAAACAGAGAAAAACTATGATCTCCGGTGACTGGACCAAAGCCAGAGGTCATAGATTCAAAATCATTGTGAAAAGATCTAAAGGGGAGATAAGGAGAAATGTTTAGACCGAGGGAGAGGTCAGGGTCTGGAATGCTGTATCTGAAAAGATGGGGGAAGCGGATTTTATAAATAATTTCAAAAGGAAGTTGGACAGGTGCTTGAGGATGATGAACTTGCAAGACAATGGAAGCAGGGATGTAGGACCCAGCATGACTGCTCTTTCAAAGAGACAGCACAGGCACATTGGCTGAATGGCCTCCTCCTATGCAGTATATTTTTATAATTCTAAGCACCCACCAACACCTGTACTGACACACTTTTAGGCACAGCATTTAAATGCAATGAGGTCTTCGTCTCAAACTAGTAAATAAACGTATGAAATTGTGGAGGAAAAACATGGAGGAAGAGCGGAAATGGGCATCACAGCCAAGCACTGTCTTTTCTTCACCTAAGTGCACTTTCCACTGGCGTTACTAGACAGCCATCAGACGCAGGAGCTGAGGCTAATTGTCCTCTTTCTCTCATCATGGCCAAGATCAGCTAACTCAGCACTGGTCACAGATTTAACATGGGAGTTTTCAGCTCTGCATGACTTGCCTGTTTGTACTGCTTCTAATAAACTTAATAAAGATTACATTAAACATATAATTAAACTCTATTGAGTGTTGTGAGTGAACAATGAAACTGAACAGTTCAGATGAAGAGTAGTAGCATCAGAAACGGAACTATTGATTTTGATTCTGAAGATATCTGGTCATCCTGGTAAAATGCAGGATGGATTATTCTACATTTAGAAACGGAGGTATGAAGCGGTAAAGTCAGAGAGGTCACGGATTGGGCTGGATTTTATGCTCCCCTGCCAGCAGGTTTGAAGGCAAGGTGACTCCTAAAATCCAGTGGGAGGCCTTCCCATCGCCTACCTGGCTGCCCCCGGCCTGTCTGAAACTTCTAACAATCTAATACAGCTCTTGCTCAAACACATTTCATACTGAAAAAACATACTCATTCAAAGAAGCTATTCAAAAAAAGTTAAATTCCCTCTGCCATCAGAGCTGACTTCATTTGACAAATTCCCTGGGTTTCTTTGCAATATGGCAGATGGCCTAATTGGACATAAAGGAGGAACGTGCATTTCTCTGGCACGTGTCACGGCCTCTGGACATCCCACAGCAGTCAATGAGGGACTTTCCGAGTGCAGCTACTGTTGCTGCTCTGTCAGGCTGAGTGCAAACAGGACGCCGTGCTCAGAATGGATAAGTTGTGTGACCTAGGTTTTGCAGCCTGTTGGTCAATACAAATTGTGACGTACGAAAGCTGAGATTTTGCCCTTCCCTACCCCAGCATTCCCAAGATGTACCATAAATAGAGCTGGAGGCCAGGAAAAGGGAAAGAATAGAAACCCCCAGAGAGGGATGGATTCATCTTCTAGGATTCCTATTTTAATGTTAGCTTATAATGTTGGCTCCCAGTTTAACAACACCTCCGTTTCAAATTTCTCAAAGTTTTCAAATATCCCCCCTTTCCTTACCACTCCACCCCTTAAACCCCTCCCTATCTTTATAACCTCCTCCAGGCCCTATAACCCCTCCCTATCTCTGTAATCTCTTTAGCACCTACAACTCTTCCCGATCTCTGAAGTCTCCTCCAGCCCCTTTAATATCCTTTTAAAACTGTCAAACTATCTATCCAGTCCCCTGCTGAGGTGAGTGCTTTGTATCTTTTGAAAATCAGCCAAGCATTCACAATGACCCCAACTGTCAAAACAAACTCTTCCAAATGGAAATAATTAAGTATTAAAATGGCAAAAGCAGATATCTTTCCTTAAAACTACACCAGATGGCCTGTCAATTACTGCTGTCCAGGAGCAGATTTTTTTTTAAGTTTAAAGGGCCTTTAAATCACTTCAAATCATAACAGTAGAGTTCCCAAGCAATGTTTTCTTCAGTTTTGAATGCATAATAGCATTTTTCCCATTGGGAAAAATACTCTATAACATATCTCAACACCTATACAATATTGATCAATGTAATGGTCAACATATTCTTTGCAGACATAGCCTTATACTCAATCACTGCGGTAAAAACACACGTAACTTACTATATAGTATCCAACTATCATAACTGAAAGAACAAATATATTTTATATTTCAAAGCCTGTCAATGAAAGAACTCGAGGTGACTTTTTTTTGGTTCCCCACTTGGGACTGGAGTTTCCCTATGGTTCATGACTCCTCTAAGTGGCCATAAACCATGTATTCTCATGGATAGGGGCCAACTCCACAAAAATTGCGAGGGGGTTTTAAACTTTCCACTCTTGCAATTGAGATGTGCTGCATGCAGACTGGCATCCTTATCCCACGCCAGCAAGATTTATCAGAAGCAGGAATAGGGGCAGGAATCGCAGAATCGGGTTCCACCTGCCATTCAGAAAGAGGTCCTGAGATATCCCGACTGCACAAAAATCCAGGTTCCCCTTTGAACAACACTTGGCAAGAACAAAACATTTTTAACCCTTTTTGATTTTGCCAAGTGTTTTTTGATGCAGTATCTTTTTATGGTCATCAGATGGCAACATTGCATCAAGGTAGAGATTTATATGGTTTTGTTTTTACAAAGAATGAACCTTTGACTAACTTCATTTTTGCATTTCATTTGAGGGTATGAAATCATTTTGCTCCCATGTCCCTGGACAGATTGCACTGATTTTTTAAAAGAAATATTTGTCCTTGGGAGGTGGCATCACTGGCAAGGCCCATCCCCAATTGAGAAGGTGGCGGTGACCCATCTCCTTGAACTGCTTCAGTCCATGTGGTGGGCACTTACCCACTGTAGGTACACCCAGTAATTTTTTCTATGGCAGTTTAATATAACTGAGTGCCTTGCTAGGCCACTTCAGAGGGCAGTTAAGAGGCAACCACATTGCTATAGATTTGGAGTCACATGTAGGCCAAACCATTTAAGAATGGCAGATTTCCTTCCCTAAAGGAAGGGCATTCGTGAACCAAATGGGTTTTTATGACAATTATTATTAATTAATTGAATTTTAAATTCTCCCAGCTGCTGTGATGGGCTTTGAACTCATGTCTCCGAAGCATTATTTAGGGCATCTGGATTGCTAGTCCAGTAAAATTTCCACTATGCTACTGTCTCCCTGACTGGGACAGCAAACCTCTGTCATTGTTCCTCTGCCCTTGGCCAGATTAGCAAAACTGGTCCCACACCATTCAAGTACAGTAACTTATAAATGTTCCTGACAGCAAAGATTGGGCTATCATAATCAAGAAAAGCAAACTAGTTAATTTGGGAAGTTAAATTAGCATTGAACATTGTAAAAGTTATTTTTGAAAGACATACTTGTAGGCTCCTCATTGAAATAAATGGGCACCATCGTCATGCTGTGAAAATTACTGCTCAAGCCACTTAATGTCTCTGCAATTCATTCAATGCGGCATTGTGCTTAAATGCAGTTTTTCACTGTGAATCAAAGATTTAAAATGTTCAACATGTTTTTCTTAAATGGTTATCAAGTAATGTGTTGAAATAATTATAAAATTGCATAATCACATGATAATGTGATGCTTCTTTGGTTCAAACACAATCTTCAAGTACTGCTTGGTCCTCACTTTGTTTGACCTTAAATCCACAGTGGCATTGGAGGAGAAAGAGCAATTTAGGGCTCCGAGTCAATACTGAATCAGTTTAACTTACATGGGATTCCTCTAGAAGAATAAATATCCCACCTTTCTGAAGCTCACCTGTAAATGTCCGGCAATCACACGCCCATTGGGAAAAAGGTAGTTAGCCACTTCACACACAGGATCCTCTAGTCCCAATGACTTGCAATGTTCTTGAGCTTCCAGGCAGGCATACTTGAATCTGGATTCTGCTCGTCCCACAACAGATAACATGCCGCTGGGAATGGATTCCGATGCCTCCTGCATAGCTTCTGCCCGCACTTTCACTGCACAGAGAGCTGTTGTGGAAAACAAGACTAGTGAATACAGTTTTACCTTTGTAATAATACACTTCGATTTCAAGGGAGTTTGGCTGATTTCACAAATACACTTAATCAATCTTGGGCACAGAACCGTCTTTGTAGGGTGGGTCTAAACGCATCAGGGATCATAGAAGAGAATTGGTGCTTTCAGAGCAAATATTAAAAGGAATGGCAAAAAAATATAAAAATGAAAGTCAGGACCTCAAATATAATACATATAAAAAGGGAGGTTAGAAAGGTTAAAAGGGTGTGCCTTTTAAGAAAAAACATGAAGGGTAATAAATACCATCATTTAATTTTAAAATAGTGTCACAGACAGAAAATATGTCCTCTCTCATTGCCTGTAATTAGTATGTTTTGTATGGAAAGGGGTGTACCTTTCTTACCTTTGGAGTCTGTATTGTAATTAGATAATCAGCAGCAAGGTTTCATGAGTTTAAAAATAAAGGTTATTTATTCTCACACACTTAGCCCGAATTAACGTCAACACCACACACACACATACACAAACACGCTCACAGATTAAATACAGATAATGGTGGTGCACTTTTACAGGTTACAGATAATTCAGTCTCCAAATTCCTGGTCTCCCGCGTGGCAGGCCTGTGGTTTCTTGATGATTTAAAATTGAAGTGAGGGTCTTGTAAAACAAAGGGTTCACAGCAGATTTTGAGATTCCTTGTAGTCAAATATTTAGGAGGTTAGTTTTCAGGTGAACTTTGAAACGGGAACAGTTTAACTACTTTGGCTATTAGATGGCTTGCAGCTAGTCGCAGAGACTGGTTCTCAAACTGGGTAACTGATGGGTGTGTTGGGCCCTGGGTAATAAAGGTTCAGTCCTGAAAACAGTTTTGATCACAGGACTGTTGAATTAACACTTCTGAGGCCCACCAGTCTAGTTTGCATGAGGGAGGCCATTGTGATGCAATGGAAAGTTAATAGTGGCCATTGAGATTTGATCTTCCCTTTTGTTCAGGATGAAACATGGGGACAGGTAGTCTGGAAACTCCACAGTGTTTAGATGTTGGCCCATCTCCTCAGTGTAACTTCCACAGATGGCTGTGGAATATATGTCCATATTTAATTAGGTATTCGTCAGAGACTTGATACTCTCTGTGATCCAGATGCCAAAAATCACATGATTTGTGGCAGCCAACTTAATAGCTTCTTTGTGCCCAATGGAAGATATTAAATAAATCATTATCAGTTCTTAAAGGAGGTGAACCATCAGAAGTGGGTGTAAAACAAGTAGCGAAGGCTATTATGTAGAGAACTAATCATATTGAAGCTACTCAAACTGAATGTAGACAAATCACATAGAGATAATAGTTTATGTCCAAAGATTCTGATGTTCCTAGGCAAAAAATAGTGTAAGATCTAACAATTATATTCCAAAATTCTAATCTTGCATCAACATCTCAGGACACCACAAAGAATTTCAGAGCAGCAAAGGGCCCGGTGAAGTGTAGTTACTGTTGCAATGTCGGAAAATGCAAGAGCCAATTTCTGCACAAAAAAGTCCTCCAAACAGCAATGACATAAATGATGAATTAAGATGTCGCTGGAGGGATAAATATTGGCTAAAACACTGGCAGATCTCAGACACTGCAGCACTCTCTCAGTACTGCACTAGAGTGGAGGCTTTGATTTTGATGCTGGAGTGAGATTCGAACCCACAACCTTGACTCAGAAATGAGAGCGCTACCAACTGCTCCCTGGCTAACACATAATCACAGGGTAATTCAGTTGTTTGTAAACTACTAGAGCCTATAACACAGAATGAAATTGCTCACAATTTGGAGAAAAAAGAGCTGATCAGAACTAGTTAGTACAGATTTCTGAAAAAAAGGTTGGGCTCGACCAATCATAGAAATCTTTGAAGAAATGAGAGTTGATAAACAAAATGCAATGGCTGTGGTCCAAATTAATTTTCAAAAACTTTGATAAGGCACTATATAAAAGATGAAGGCAAGGATCAGGCATGTAGAATCCTCATCCCCATCCCCATCCCTCCCTAACTTTGTTCTGTCCTATCAAGGTACTTTCTTTCCTGACAGTTTCAAGGCCTGTTGAAGAGTTCATACTTGAAACTTTAACCTGCCTTTTCTCTGTGCAGTTGCCGATGGGCCTGGTATGTACTTTCAACTTTTCCATTTTCGTGCACTTCCAATGCTTGCTGTATTAAATCATATTTACAAAACATACTTAAAAGGATCTTGTGGGAGGTCCTCTCTTCAGTCACTCACCTGTATTTTGACTTTCTGAACCAAGGAAGGACCACTCCTGAACGTTGTAAATGGGAACCACCAGCTTCGGCATGACATCGGGAATGGGAAGCAGGTGCTAAGGAACGCAAGCTCCAACAACTCATTGATACCAACGCCCATCCAGGACCCTCCACCCTTTCCCATCCTTCTGACCCCAACCCATCTTCTAATCCAAGCTCTTGCAGTGTATTCAGCATACCCCCTGATCTTTCCCTCTCTGATGCTGAACGTTTGGTGCTCAGCAAAAGACTCAGTTTCATACCCTTACATCCTCACCTCAATGAGTTTCGGGCTCGGCATGATGCTAAACTCTTCTTCTGCCGGCTTCATCTCTGAGCTCACTTCATTGGGCAGGAATTCACCCCCCGTTCAACCGATCCTTTCACCCACCTCCAGTTTTCTCCCTCCACCTGGACCCCTCCCTCTGGCCTCTTACCAACCCTTGATCCTTTTCATTGAGAACTGTCGGCGTGACATCAGCCACCTCCATTTCTCTGCTCCTCTCACCCACTCTAGCCTGTCTCTTTCTGAACTTGCTGCACTTCGCTCTCTTAGGTCCAACCCTGACTTTATCAAACCTGCTGACAAGGGTGGTTGGTACTGTTGTTGTCTGGCACACTGACCTCTATCTCGCAGAGGCTGAGCACCAACTCTCAGATACTTCCTCCTACCTCCCGCTGGACCATGACCCTACCACCAAACATCAAGTTATTGTTTCTACAACTGTCACTGACCTCACCTTCTCTGGAGATCTTCCCTCCACAGCTTCCAACCTCAGTCTCCCAACCTCAGACGGCCTGCTTCTACCTCCTTCCCAAAATCCCCAAACAGGACTGTTCCGGTAGACCAATTGTGTCAGCTGTTCCTGCCCCACGGAACTCATTTCTTCCTATGTTGACTCTGTTCTCTCTCCCCTTGTCCAGTCTCTTCCCACCTACATCCGCAATTCCTCCGATGCCCTACATCATATCAACAATTTTCAGTTCCCTGGTCCCAATTGCCTCATTTTAATCATGGATGTCCAATCCCTCTACAACTCCATCCCCCACCAGGATGGTCTGAGGGCTCTCCGCTTCTTCCTTGAACAGAGGCCTGAACAATTCCCATCCACCACCACTCTCCTTTGTCTGGTTGAACTTGTTCTCTCACTGAACAATTTCTCTTTAAACTTGTCTCACTTTCTCTAAATAAAAGGGTGGTTATGGGTACCTGCATGGGCCCCAGGTATGCTTGTCTCTTTATGGGGTATGTGGAACATTCCTTGTTCCAATCTTGCTCAGGCCGCCTCCCACAGCTCTTTTTTGGGTACATTGATGACTGTTTCTGTGCCGCTTCATGCTCTCGACTGGACCTGGAAAAATTAATCAATTTTGCTTCCAATTTCTGCCCCTCCATCACTTTCACATGGTCCATCTCCGACACTTCCCTCCCCTTCCTTGAACCCTCTGTTTCCATTTCTGGTGATAGATTGTCCACCAATATTAATTACAAGCCCACTGACTCCCACAGCTACCTCGACTACAGCTCCTCACACCCTGCTTCCTGTAAGGACTCCATCCCATTCTCTCAGTTCCTTTGCCTCCGTTGCATCTGTTCTGATAATGTCACTTTCCAAACCAGAGCTACTGACATGTCTTCCTTAACCGAGGTTTCCCACGCACGGTGGTTGACAGGGCCCTCAACAGTGTCTGACTCATCTCCTGCACCTCTGCCCTCACACCTTCCTCTCCCTCCCAGAACCATGATAGGGTCCCCCTTGTCCTCACTTTTCAACCCACCAGCCTCTGCATTCAAAGGATCATCCTCCAACATTTCCGCCAACTCCAGCATGATGCCACCACCAAACACATCTTCCCTTCACCCCCCTCCAACATCGGCATTCCATAGGGACCGTTCCCTTGGGTCCCCTGGTTCACTCCTTCAACACCCCCTACACCTCAAATCCCTCCCATGGCACCTTTTTATGCAATTGCAGAAGGTGCAACACCAGCCCCTCTATTTCCCCCCTCCTCACCGTCCTAGGGCCTAAATACTCCTTTCAAGTGAAGCAGTGCTTCAATTGCATTTCTCTCAATTTGGTCCACTGCATTCGCTGCTCCCAATGTGGTCTCCTCTACATTGGAGAGACCAAACGCAGACTGGGTGACTGCTTTGCAGAACACCTTCAGTCTGTCCACAAGAATGACCCAGACCTTCCTGTCGCTTGCCATTTCAACACACCACCCTGCTCTCAAGCCCATATGTCCGTCCTTGGCCTGCTGCAATGTTCCAGTGAAGCTCAACTCAAGCTGAAGGCTTGATTAGGCACTTTATAGCCTTCTGGACTTAACATTGAGTTCAACAACTTCAGATCATGAACTCTCTCCTCCATCCTCACCCATTTTTGATCCCCTTTTTTCAATATTCATTTTTATTTATTAATTTTTATTTTTTTCCACTTATTTTTATTATTTCTAAAAAAATTTATTTCCATTTTTATTCATTGGTTTATCCCCACCTTTTAACCTATTTTTCAATCCTTTTTCCCAACACCATCCCCTCCCCCCACCACATCCCCACTAGGGTCATCTGTCACTTGCTCATTCTGCTTTCTACTCTTAATGTCATCATCAGCACCTCCTTTGGCCAGTATCACCACATTTAACACCCCTTTGACCTTTTATTTATGACATCTTTTGCAATCCGTCCTTTGCCTCCACCTATCGCTGGCCTTCTATCCAGCTTCACCTGTCCCACCCCCCCGTTAAACAGTATATATTTCACCACATTTCTACTTCTCTTTCACTCTGAAGAACAGTCATACAGACTCGAAATGTTAACTGTTTCTCTCTCCACAGATGTTATCAGACCTGCTGAGTTTTTCAAGCATTTTTGTTGTTGTTGTAAATGGGAGTCTCATTACAGGTAATGCGGCACTATGATAGTTTTCATTCTATCTTTCTTAGCCTCACCTTCAGCAAAGTCTATTGCTCCTGCAAAGACCAGGGCAGCAAACTCTCCCACACTGAATCCTGCAGCTCCAACACACTTCTCGATGGCCTATAGACACATCAAGACAATTGAATTACTTAGCAATGTTAAAAACATTAATCCACAATAGATGGTGCAGTGTCAGCTAGATATCTACACAGTCCCAAGTCCAAAATTAACTGCTAATTCCATTATATTGCAAATTAGGATGACAATCAGCGTCATCAGTAAGAGTTAACAAGTATCTGCTTTATATAGGGCACAAATAATAAATGGTAAATTATCAGCAAAACAAAAGGAAATAAACTCAAACTACTGCTAATATTTTAATGCCCTCCAGTGTCCACCAGACATGGAAGGCCTCAAGCATAATTAACCAAACTCCCCACTCCACCCACCGGCCCCACAGTCAGAAATCAATCCAAACTCACATGCACTTGTTTAAGTAGCACTGAGTCAATGACCCAGGATTAATCTCCACTTCTGTGCTTGGTTAGCAATCTCAGCAAAGGTTGCAATAGAAATATTACAACTGGCATTAGTGGCTCAGACTAAGGGGGAAATAATGAGCTCGAGCTCATGCTCCTGATTGATCTCCTGTAATCTTTGCTGAAAAGTATACATGAGGCAATGAGTGTGGGTTGGTCAGGTTTAGCTCTGATATTCATCACAATTGAAAAGGTTGGGTAGTACTCATAATCTAGACTCATACATAAAGAACAGCCACTTAAGCAAAATACTTAAGGAACATGTGGGGTTATACCAGTGGCATTTTTACAGCTTCTACAGTCACCTGTGCACATATTCAGACCAGCATAGGCAAATACAAAGTGTGAAACATTTCCTAATCAAGGGAGGAAGGAAAAACCCCACAATCTTGCATCTTGTGCATGTAATATGTCTGCTCAGGACCTGAATCTTATTATATTACTGTACAACTACAACAACTTTTATTTATATAGTACGTTTAATGTAGCAAAACATCCTGAAAAATGTTCCCTCTGAGGTGTGTAAATGTGCGGCTGCACAACAATCTGGAATGCACAGCATGCTGAAATAAACAGGCTGCAGACAACAGTGAACTCAAGTGAGGGACAAGGTTGAGCAGCAAATACAAACTGCAGAAGTACGAGAAAGCATAGGGAAGAGTGCAGTGATTGGGGAAGAGCAAGCGTGAGACAGAGGGAACCTCTAACTGGAGCAGCAGTGAGCGTGAGACAGAGGAAATCTGTGATTGGAGGAGCAGTGAGCATGGGAGAGAGGGAATCTGTGATTGGAGGAGCAGTGAGCATGGGAGAGAGGGAATCTGTGATTGGAGGAATACAGAGCCTGAGCATGGGTGGAGGTGCTGTGTCCAGAAGTGAGCAACATGCAACCAAAAGGGTTCAAGTGAGGAGCCAGAAAATGCTTCAGAGCCCTGGGAAAGACTGAGCTGCAGAACCCTCCAAATTCATCATCCAAGGCCCTTGGGAAAGGAGGAGATCCTGGAAAATTTCCTGGTAGCCTGTCAACCTACAAGGGTGGGCTTAAGCTGAATGAAAGAAATGGGGTCCGAGGAGTGTCTGGTTGCCAGCTCTAGTTTAGATCGCGATTTGAGAGTGCTCCCCATTCATCAGCTCTCAAAATCCCAGGACTCAAGCTGGAGCCAAATGGCCAAAAAAATCCACAGCAGCTAAAGGTGATAAACCCAGTAGGCATGGCCCATCTCATCCAATTAGACACACACAACCTGGGAGGAAGTTGATCAATGGGTTTAGCCTCAATGAGCACCTAATGCTTTCTGATGGGCAGGTTTAGGATGTAGTTTGGATTACTGATTATTTGTATGGAGCAAGGCTAATGAAAACTATTGAATACACCACATATACCAGCTGGAAACTATAACTGTCTAGGTTAATGGGTAAGAGACCAGATTATGAGAGTTTCATTTCACTATTTGGTGGATTGAAAGGATTTTTAAGGTGGCTTTTGCTCTGAACCTGGATTTTCAACTTTGGGCATCCTCCCAGCTCCTTTCAGTGAGCATTGGTCCTTTAGAGTGTAAGACTGGGGAATTAATAATGGGAAACGAGGAAATGGCGGAGATTTTCAACAAGTATTTTATATCCATCTTCACAGCGGAAGATACAAAGAGCATCCGAAAAATAGTAGAAAATCAAGAGACAAAAGGGAGAAAGGAACTTAAAATAATCACTATCACTACAGAATAAGTAATAGGAAAACTAATGGGACTAAAGACTGCCAAGTCCCCTGGACCTGATGACCTACATCCTAGGGTTTTAAAGGAAGAGCTGCAGAGATAGAGAATGCATTGGTTGTAATCTTCCAAAATTCCCTAGATCTGGAAAGGTCCCAGCAGATTGGAAAATAACTAATGTAACACATCTGTCCAAGAAAAGAGGGAGGCAGAAAGAAGAAAACTATAGGCCAGTTAGTCAACAGTAATAGGGGATTCTATAGTCAGGGGAACAGATATGCACTACTGTGACCATCAACGTGACTCCAGGATGTCACTGGGAAAATACTAGAATCTGTTATTAAAGAGGTAGTAACAGGACATTTAGAAAATCAATATTATTAGGCAGAGTCAACATGGTTTGTGAAAGGGAAGCTGCATTTGACAAATTTATTAGAGTTCTTTGAGAATGTAACTATCAGGATGGATAAACAGAAACCAGTAGACGTAGTGTATTTGGATTTCCAAAAGACATTTTATAAGGTGCCATATAAAATGTTACTACACGAGATGAGCACACGAGCAGGGGAGAGACCTCATCCTGAGTGAGCCACAGCCAGAGTGATTGTGGGTATTGGCAAATTGGTGGACAGTGGCAATTTGGTGCAGAGGGGAAGTGGTGCTCTTTGCATTGTTTCTTTGCTATCCAACTTCTTAAATCTTCAGAGAGTGGTCTAACCCTGCTGCAGCAGTTGAGGCTACAAGGGAGAGAAATGACTGGAAAGTAGTGGGTAAGGTCGAGTAAGTATTTACAACTTTTATCGCTTACAGTTTAAAGTCTTTTTGTGGTTTATAGTTTGCATATTCTGTAGTAACGAGGATCAGGAGAGAAGGTCCCTAGAGTAATTGATTTAAAAGGTTTAATTTAAAGAGATAAATCATGACAGGAGAGCTCAAAGCCGTGGTGTGCTCCTGTGTTCCATGTGGGAAGCCGGGAACATTTCCAGTGCCCGGGACCAGCATATATGCAGGAAGTGTGTCCAGCTGCAGCTCCTGGAAGCTCGGGTTTCAGAACTGGAACGGTGGCTGGGGACACTGTGGAGCATCCGCGAGTCTGAGAGCATCATGGATAGCACTTTTAGAGAGGTGGTCACACCGCAGCTGAAGGAACTTGAGGAAGGAAGGGAATAGGTAACCACTAGACAGTCCAAGGGAAACAGGCAGGTAGTTCAGGAGTCCCCTGGGGTCCCGCTCGCAAATCGGTATTCCATTTTGGAGGCTGATGAGGGCAGTGGTTCCTCCAGGGAGTGCGGACAGAGCCAAGCTTCTGGCACCACAAGCAGCCTGTCTCTACAAGAGGGGAGGAAAAGCAATACTAATAGGGGATTCTATAGTCAGGGGAACAGATAGGCACTACTGAGGCCATCAACGTGACTCCAGGATGGTGTGTTGCCTCCCTGGTGCCAGGGTCCGGGATGTCAATGAATGGCTGCAGGGCATCCTGAAGGGAGAGAATGATAAGGCCATGAATGAGAGGTCATGGTACATGTTGGTACCAATGACATAGGTAGAAAGAGGGATGAGGTCTTGCATCAAGAATTCAGGGAGTTAGGCAGTAGACTAAAAAGCAGGACCTCTCGGGTTGTAATCTCTGGATTACTCTCGGTGCCACGTGTTAGCAAGCACAGAAGTAGGAGAATAGCGCAGATAAATATGTGGCTTAAGAGTTGGTACAGGCGGAGGGTTTTAGATTCCTGAATCACTGGGACCGTTTCAGGGGAAGGTGGGACGGTCTACATCTGAGCCACAGTGGGACTAACATCCTTGCAGGTGGGTTTGCTGGTGCTGTTGGGAGGAGTTTAAACTAATTGGCAGGAGGTGGGGACACAGAATATTAGCAGAATAGGGACACATCATAATACAGTAAAACAATCAAGTCAGAGGGAGTACAGCTGCAATAAGTTTCAAGGGAGTAGGGCAAGGCTGGATGGTCTCTACTTTAATGCCAGGAGTATTACAGGTAAAACGGATGAGTTATGGGTGAGGATTGACACGTGGAATTGTGATACAGTAGCCATCACTGAGACGTGGTTGAGGGAGGGGCAGGATTGGCAGCTCAACATTTCGGGATATAGAATCTTCAGGAGAGACGGGGGGGGGGACAGTAAAAGAGGAAGAGATATTGCATTATTAGTTAAGGAGTCAGTTACTGCAGTAACGAAAGATGATATCTTGGAGGGAGCATTGAATGAAGCTTTGGGGTAGAGTTTAGGAATGAAAAAGGGGCAGCCACATTGTTAGGTGTTTATTATAGGCCCCCAGATAGTCAGCGGGAAATTGAGGAGCAAATATGTGCATAATTTGTGGAGGTGTGTAAAAACAATAACAATAGGGTAATTATATTAGGTGATTTCAACTTTCCCAACATTAATTGGGATAGACATAATGTTAAGGGCTTGGATGGAGTGGATTTCTTGAAAGGTGTACAGGAGAACTTTTTAGGTCAATATGTAGACGGTCCAACAAGGGACGGCACATTGCTGGACCTAATTCTGGGGAATGAAGCCGGGCAGGTGACTGAGGTGGTGGTGGGGGAGCATTTTAGTGACAGCGGCCACAATATGGTACAATTTAAGCTTGCTATGGACAAAGAAATAGACAAGTTGCAAAAAAATGTTTTGGATTGGGGGAGAGCTGATTTTAGTAAAATAAAGCAGGATCTGGCCATTGTAGACTTGGAACAGCTAGTTGTGGGAAAATCTACAGAAGAGCAGTGGAGGGTGTTCAAAAAGGAAATGGGGAGGGTACAGGCTCAACATGTTCCCTCTAGGGTGATAGGAAGGAGTAACAAGCCCAGAGAACTATGGATGACCAGAGATATTCAGGATACGATGAGAAGGAAAAGAGAGGCTTTTAGCAGATACAAGGGGAACAAATTAGCGGAGGCATTAGTGGAGTACAAAAAGTGCAGGGCAGAGCTTAAGTAAGCTCTGGCTGGCAAAAGTAGGGAAAATCCCAAGATATTCTATAAGTATATCAATGGGAAAAGGATAACCAGGGAAAGAGTAGGGCCCATAAGGGACCAAGGGGGCAATCTATGGGTGGAGCCAGAGGACATCGCTAGAATGTTGAACGAATACTTCCTCTTTGGCCATGGGGGAGGTGCCAGAGGACTGGAGAACAGCTAATGTGGTTCCGCGATTTAAGAAGGGTTATAGAGATAAGCCAGGGAACTGCAGACCAGTGAGTCTCACATCAGTGGTAGTGAAACCATTGGAGAAAATTCTGAAGGAGAGAATCTATCTCCACTTGGAGAGGCATGGTTTGATCAGGGATAGTCAGCATGGCTTTGTTAGAGGGAGGTCATGCCTAACAATTTTGATTGAATTTTTTGAGGTGACCAGGTGTGTTGATGAGGGTAGTGCAGTTGATGTAGTTTATATGGATTTCAGCAAAGCCTCTGGCAAGATCCTACATGGGAGACTTATAAAGAAGGCAAATGCACATGTGATACAGGATAATTTGATAAGGTGGATTCAAAATTGGCTTAGTTGTAGGAGGCAGAGGGTGATGACAAAAGGATGCTTTAGTGACTGGAAGCCAGTGTTCAGTGTACCACAGGGATCTGTGCTGGGTCCCCTATTATTCATCATTTATATAAACAACATAGATGACTATGTAGGGGTAGTATTAGTAAGTTTGCGGATGACACAAAGATTGGCCAGGTGGTTAACAGTGAGTTTGAGTGTCTTGGGCTACAGGAAGATATAGACGGGATGGTCAAATGGGATGTGAGAGAAAGCTTTTTTATCCAGAGGGTGGTGACGGTCTGGAATGCGCAGCCTGGGAAGGTGGTGGAGGTGAAGTGTTTCTCACGTATTGGTGCAGACTCAATGGGCTGAAGGGCCTGTTCTGCACTGTGAGATTCTGTGAAGACAAGAGCTTATAGTGTTGGGAGTGATATGTTAGCATGGATAGAGCATTGACTAACTAACGAGGAACAGAGAGTCGGGAAAAATGGGTCATTTTCAGTTGAGTGCCACAAAGATCAATGCTGGGGCCTCAACTGTTTACAATCTATATTAATGACTTAGAGGAAGGGACTGACTGTATTGTAGCCAAATTTGCTGATGCTAAGAAGATAGGTAGGAAGGCAAGTTGTGAGGAGGATACAACGAGTCTGCAAATGGATATGGATAGGTTAAGTAAGTGGGAAAAAATTGGCAGATGGATTACGATGTGAGAAAAAGTGAGGTTAATCACTTTGGCAGGAAGAATGGGAAGCAAGACATTATTTAAATGGAGAGACCACAGAATGTTGCAATATAGAGGGATATGGGTGTCCTTGTACATGAATCACAAAACAGTGGCAAGTACAGCAAGTAATTAGGAAGGCAAATGGAATGTTGGGCTTTGTTGCAAGCGGGATGGGGTATCAAAGCAGGGGAGTCTTGCTACAACTATACAGGACATTGGTGAGTCGGCATCTGGAGTACTGTGTACAGTTTGGATACCTTACTTAAGGAGGGCTATACTTGCATTGGAAGCAGTTCAGAGAAGGTTCACTCGGCTGAGTCCTGGGATGAGAGGTTTGTCTCATGAGAAAAGGTTGAGCAGGATGGGCCGATACTCATGGAGTTTAGAAGAATAAAAGGTGATCTTATTGAAACATATAGGATTCTGTGGGGCTTGACAGCATAGCTGCTGAGAGGATATTTCCCCATGTGGGAGAATCTAGAATTATGGAGCACAGTTTAAAAATAAGGGGTCGCCCATTTAAGACGGAGGTGAGGTGGTCTTCCTTTTTGCAGAAGGTTGTTAGCGATCAGTGGAGGCTGGGTCATTGAACAGATTTTTGATCAACGAGGGAGTCAAGGGTTTTGGGAGACCCGTGAGAAAGTGCAGTTAAGGCCAGAATCAGATGAGTCATAATCTTATCGAATGGTGAAACAGGCTGGAAGGGGCTTACTCCTGCTCCCATTTCTCATGTTCCTTTCACATTCATCCACTCTCCTGAAAGGGTGAGCACTTGTGTCAGGAAAGAGGAGCTAACAGTCCAAGTGTGGGATGTGAAGAAAGAGAGAATGGGACATGTGTAAGGGGAGAGAGGGGTAATGGGACATGTGTAAGGAGAGAGGGAGAGAATGGAACGTGCGCGAGGAGAGAGAATGGAACGTGCGCGAGGAGAGAGAATGGAACGTGCGCGAGGAAAGAGAATGGAACGTGCGCGAGGAGAGAGAATGGAACGTGCGCGAGGAGAGAGAATGGAACGTACGCGAGGAGAGAGAATGGAACGTGCGTGAGGAGAGAGAATGGAATGTGCACGAAGAGAGAGAGAATGAAACATGAGAGGAGAAGTACAATTGGACTACCGAGTGCAGAGTGAGAATGGGATGAGGCAGATTGGGCATGTGAGAGTAGAAATGTAGTGGGACCTGTTAGAAGAGAGGTGGATTGGCACCAATGAGAGGTGGAGGTGGAATGGGACCTTTGAGGAGACAGAGAATTGTACCAGTCAGTGACAGGAGAATGATATTCACTTTAAGGTGGCGTGTGTGCGTCCACACAGTAATCTGAAATGTATCACTCATCGACATTAAGGAGCATCTAAAGCAAGAGAAAGCGTAGAGAGGCAGAGAGGCTTTGGGAGGGAATTCAAAGCTTAAGGTCTTGGTGAACCAATTGAAACTAAGTAAGCAAGAGGTCAGAATTGGAGGAACAAAATATCAAAATGTAGGATATTATAGAGATAGGGAGGGGTAAGGCCGAGAGGGATTTGAAAAAGGTGGAGAGTTTTGAAGTGGAGGCTTTGTTGGACCAGGACACAGTGTAAGTCAATGAGAATAGAGGTGACGAGCAAACAGGGCTTGGTGAGAGTTAGGGTATGAGCAACAGAGTTTTAGATGGGCTCAAGTTTACAAGGGTGCATGGCGGCAGTCCAGTTAGGAGAGCAATGGAATAATTAAGTCTGGAGGGAACAAAGGCATGGGTGAAGGTTTCAGCAGCATAGTGAGATCAGTGCAAAGACAGACGGGTGTTACAGAGGTTGAAGCAGGCAACTTTGGTGATGGAATAGGTCGGAAATTTGGCTCCGGGTCAAGTAGATCACCAAAATTGCAAACGATCTAATTCAGCTTCAGATAGTGGACAGGGAGAAGGATGAAGTTGATTGTTAGGGAATAGAATTTGTGGTGGGGACTGAAGACAATGCCTTCAGTCTTCCTAATCCTTAATTGGTGGCTATTTCTTCTCATCTGATACTTGAAGTCAGGAAAACAACTTGACAGATCAGACAGTGAATGGGTTGAGAGAGGTAGTGGCGAGCTCATCCACTATAACATCATTATTTTTCTTAATTCATACATAGGAGATGAGTGTCACTGGCAAGGCTAGCATTTTTGTTCCAATTGTCCTGGAGAAGGCCTTTGTGAACTGTTGCAGTATATGCAGTGTAGGTATTGCCAGAGTGTTGTTATGAAGGTAGCTCCAGGAATCTGGCCCAGTGACAGTAAAGGAATGTTAATATGGTTCCAAGTCAGGATGGTGTGTGGCTTGGAGAGAAATGTGCAGGCGGTGGTGTTCCCATGCACCTGCTGCCCTTGTCCTTTGAGGTATAAAAGGTCATTAGCTTGGAAGGAGTTTTCAAAGAAGGCTTGGTGAGTTGCTACTGCTTCTTGTGAATTGTACACACTGCTGCCACTAGGCATCGATAGTGGAGAGAGTAAATGTTTGTGGTGTGCCGATCAAGTGGGCAGCCAGTTTTGTCCTGAATGGTTCAGTTTCTTGAGTGTTGTTGGCACTGCAATCATTCAGGCAAGTGGGGAGTATTTCATCACACTCCTGACTTGTGCCTTATAGATGGTGGACAGGCTTTGGGGAGCCAGGAGGTGAGTTACTCACTGTTAAATTCCCAGCCTCTGACCTGCTCTTTTAGCCACAGTATTTATATGGCTGGTCCAGTTTAGTTTCTGGTCAATGGTAACCCTCCTGCAAATGTTACACCGAGAATAGAGCTACTACATCTGTGTGAAAACCATTTTCTCTGAATTTTAAATGGAAATAGAGGGTGTTATTGGTTTATTTGAAATGTTTGGTTTCTTGAAATATGCAAGGAATAGTTTACTGCAAAAACAGAACTGAAAAATACTAACACAGGGTGTACTTACCTCGGGGTTTTCATGCTGAAGCCTTTCCACTGCAGCTAAGGACATGACAAAAACTGCCGGCTGACAATGAAGAGTTTTATTTAACTCTTCCTGCGGCCCATTCACACATAGAGACAGCAGGTCATACCCCAGAATCTCCTCGGCCGCCGCGAATATTTCCCTGGCATTGGGATATTTCTGGAGCCCTTTGCCCATTCCCACAAACTGGCTGCCCTGGCCGGGGAACAGGAGCAGTGAACTCTGCCGGGGCCGCCTCCTGCTCGGCTCTTTAACCTGGGGAGCTTCACTAGTCTGCTGCCCGCTGTCTGCTAACAATTCGGCGATGTCGAGGGACGGGCTGGAGGGTGTCTGTGGACAGGAGGTGGAGCGCTGTTTGGAGTGAGTGGGCTTTCGAGACGGGGTCTCTAGCCAGTGTCTCAGTCTGCAGCCAAACACAGCCAGTCTCATGGTTGCAGGGACTCCCTGCCCTCGGAGAACCTCAACCTCAGCCTCTGCGGGGGGGGGGGGGGGGGGGGGGGGCGGAGAGAGTGAACAAGCAGCAGCTGTGGGAGGCGAGGACAACCTTCCTGCAGACCCTTCCGTTGCACTCAGTCCTCAGACAGTCAGATCCCAATAACACATCTGTTCACAAACACCTTTCTGTCTCCAACCACAGCGTCACACTCCTGAGCACAGAGGAAAGCAAGGTCGCTGCAACTCAGTTCCTAGGCTTAAACACAGATTGCAAAAGACAACGCCGCTCCTCTGCAGCAAATTATCTCTGATAGCACAAATCCAGCTGAATATTAAGCCTGCTAAAATCCCAGACCGCTTTCATTTTCAGTCTTAGTTATTT
Source organism: Carcharodon carcharias (assembly GCF_017639515.1). Classification (NCBI taxonomy): domain Eukaryota; kingdom Metazoa; phylum Chordata; class Chondrichthyes; order Lamniformes; family Lamnidae; genus Carcharodon; species Carcharodon carcharias. The sequence goes on along the minus strand of NC_054487.1, from coordinate 43,179,252 downwards.
TAACTCCACTCACTGCTTCCTACCAAAAGCATTACACACTTCTCTGCATTAAATTTAATCTCCCATGAGTCCACCCATTCCACCAGCCTGTCTATGTCCTCCTGAAGTTTATCACTATACTCTCTGTTATGTAGCACTTTATCAAATGCCTTTGGGAAGTATACATACACCACATTACCCTCATCAACCCTTTCTGTTACATTATCTAAAAACTCTAGCAATTTGGTTAACACAATTTGCCCTTAACAAATCCATTCTGACTTTCCTTAATTAATCCACATTTGTCCACTTGACTGTTAATTTCATCCCAGATTACCGTTTCTTAAAGCTTTCCCGCCACAGAGGTTACATTGTAGTTGCTTATCCTTACACCCTTTTTAAACATGGGTGTGACATTTGCAATCTTCTAGTCCTTTGGCACCAAACCTATATGTAAGGATGATTGGAAGGTTATGGTCAGTGCCTCTGCAATTTTCAACCTTACATCTCTCAACATCCTCGGATGCACTTCATCCGCTGCTGGTTACTTATCAACTTTGAAATATAGCCAGCCTTTCTAATACATCCTCTTTATCAATTTTAACTCATCCAGTATCTCAACCACCACCTCCCTCACTATCACTTTGGGGACATCTACTTTTTTGGTAAAGACAGATGTGAGGTACTCATATGGCACCTCTGCTATGCCCTCTGCCACCATGCGTAAATTAGCTTTTTAGTCCCCAGTCAGCCCCAACCCTTCTTTTACCTTGATATGTTTTTTTCTTGAGATGTGAGTGTCTCTGGCTAGGCCAGTATTTATTGCCCATTTTTAATTGCCCTTGAGAAGGTGATGGTGAGCTGAATTCTTGAACTGCTGCAGTCCATGTGGTGTCAGTACACTCACATTTATTATAGTGGTTTGATACAACTGAGTGTTTGCTACACTATCTCAAAGGGCAGTTAATAGTCGACCATATTGCTGTGGATCTGGAGTCAAGTGTAAGCCAGACCAGGTAAGGATGGCAGATTTCCTCTCCTGAAGGGCATTAGTGAACCAGATGGATGTTTACAAAAATCAAATAGTTTCATGGTCAATTTTAATAGTTTATTAATTAATTGAATTTTAAACACTGAGTGGTGGGATTTGAAATCATATCTCCAGAGTATTAGCCCAGCCTCTAGATTACTGGTCCAGTAACATTATCATTAATTATCACTATACTCTACCCCTGCCCCCACTTTCCATATGCCTAGGGAAAACCTTTTGATTCAATTTTGTTTGCTTTCAGTCTCTTCTCATACCTCTCATTGCTTCTCTTATTTCTTTTATCACTGCCAATCTTTGATTCCAATTTACCTGGACCAGATCCATTCTCACCTCACTGAAGTTGGTCCTTTCCTAATTAATTAATTTTATTCTACATTGTTCCTTATCCTTTTCCATAGCTAACCTAAAACTTGTGATCCAATGATCAAAATTCTCTCAAAGTTCCCTGACACTTGGTCCATTTGACCCTAATCATTTCCCAGATCCAGAAATGCCTCCTTCCTCATTGATCTAGAAAATTCTCTTGAATACAGTTCAAAAATTCTTCTTCCTCTCTCTACCTTTTACACGATTACTATCCCAGTTTATTTTTGGATAATTAAAGTCCCCCAAAACAACTACTGTATAGTTTTTGCACCTCTCTGCCATTTCCTTTCAAATTTGCTCCTTTATATCTTTCCCATTAGTTTATTGAAGAACAGAATAGACCCAGTAAAGTATTGATACTCCTACTGTATAACCAAATAGACATGTCTTTGCCTTTTTCAGATGTTGATCAAGGTACTAACCATTTTCTTTTTATTACTAATCATTTTTTAATGTTTCATCAGATTCAACAAAAAGAGAAACGAAATAAGAACAGGTTCTTGAATGCTTTCACTTTCTCCTTTCCTCCGAGGAATATAGTTTGGCTTTGTCACTGAGAACAAGGTTAATGGTAACACGCTGTGTCGTCACTTCCAGAGGAAGTGGGCCCTGGAAACCTCTCCATTTGCAATATGGGAGAAACAGCGAGGGGCAGCCAGAGAGCTGGGCTCATGGTGATTGACGGCTGGCGGGGCGGGGCCGGGGTCATGGTGATTGACGGCTGGCGGGGGGAATCATTGAGGAGAGGAGGGGGCGGGGCCATTGAGGAGAGGAGGGGGCGGGGCCATTGAGGAGAGGAGGGGGCGGGGCCATTGCGGCGAGGAGGGGGCGGGGCCATAGTGATTGACGGATGGAGCGGCGGGGCTATGGTGATTGACTGATGGCGAGGGCGGGGTGATTGGCAGCTGGGTGTTCAGTTCAGCTGGGCTCATGGTGATTGTCGGGGGCGGGGACGTGGTGATTGATGGCTGAAGGGGCGGGGCCATGGTAATTCTGATTGACAGCTGCACGGAGGCAGGGACTTAGTACGAGCGAAGAGCCAAAAATTCGAATTGCAGGGAATGGAAGAAGGTCAAAGCAGCAGGGTGTAGAACAGGAAGGTGAAAAGGTGTCCTGGTGAAGAGTCATACGGACTCGAGTTTTTCCAGGTATTTTTGTTTTTGTTTATGTGAAAAGGAATAGTGTTTTACATCTCCGGTAACAGCACTGATACTGAAAACTGCATTAAGCTCTTTATTCATTTTGTTGAACCACACATCAGTATTTTAAGTCAGTTTATGTTTAAATCAGTTTATCCAGTTTACAAATTTTAAGGCAGTTTATGTAAGTAGACCACTGAGAGTTTCTCACAGTGTGCAACAATAGGTTAAAATGTCCCCTGATTCGCACTCTTGTCTAAAAGTTCAGTTAATTATGTACGTTGTTGAAGTTACATAACTGCTCAGAGTGAAGTGTGATTGGTCAACATGGGCTGGTCCTATTTTGTAACATATTTGTTTTAGTTCCGGCTATTCACTTACGTAAGAAATACCTCACCCACACTATCTGAATCGTAGCCACTTCAACCTATAGTATGGGGGGGGGAGTACTTACGTGTTTGGGAATATTTCTGTGTCTTGGTAGAATAAATCAGAAATCATTGTTATAACATTGTGAATTATAACCTAAATCTGCAGTTGTGTGCCTTCCAGTACAATATTCCACAATTTTGAACACCTGTCCTGGAAGTGAGTCACCTTCCCAAACTCCTGGAAGAAATTTAAAAACTATTCCGGACAGATTTTTAATATGTTTCCATGTCTTACTATTGCTTACTTCTTCACTTTACTGGATTCCCCCAGTTACACCCAGCCCTATCATTAGAAATAACTTACTCACTATTATATAATCTGACTTTAGTAATTTTAAAGATCTGAATCAGATCCTCCCTATGTCTGCACACACATGGAGAATAAACACCAGCACAGACTTGTTGAGCTGATGGCCTGTTTCTGCACTCTAAAATTTCCACCAGTATCTTACCAGTGAACACAAACCCAAGACATGAAGCCGACCTCCATTGCTTGTTGCACTTACATTGAGCATTTGCCTTCCATCAGGGACAGCAAGGGGCAAAGCAGGCTCTCGGTGTAGACAAGAGCCCCACTTCACAGTAACTCAAGTTATATAATTAACTGAAAATTCATAAAATTGTGATGTATGACATTGCATGATTTTCATCTGCATGATCTATGACTGGACTGCACCAGTTGTGTGACTTAACTCAGGGGTGCATTTGAGTAACAGATTTCAGAAGGAAATGGCACTGTGTATACTGTGAGGATGAATACAAATCATGCTTCATGTCCCTCTGATGAAATCACAGACATTGAAGCCTGCATTATTAGCTATTTATGCAAAGACTGCAGCTTAATTGAAAACATAACATCCAATTACCGATATAAAAATATAGAGATAAAAACAAAATAACTGCGGATGCTGGAAATCCAAAACAAAAACAAAAACAGAATTACCTGGAAAAACTCAGCAGGTCTGGCAGCATCGGCGGAGAAGAAAAGAGTTGACGTTTCGAGTCCTCATGACCCTTCGACATGTCAGGGTCATGAGGACTCGAAATGTCAACTCTTTTCTTCTCCGCCGATGCTGCCAGACCTGCTGAGTTTTTCCAGGTAATTTTGTTTTTGTTTTTGTTATCCAATTACCGATGTTGGTTTTCAATTTAAGAAACTATAATGTATGTAGAAAAGTGACCTGGTCCAGAAGGAATGCATCCTAAGTTGTTGAAGGAAGTAATGGTGGAAATAGCTGAATCTTTGGCCACAATCTTCCAAACTCCCTCAGAGGACTGAAGATTTGCAAATGTTACACCCGTGTTCAAAAAAGACGTGTGGGATAAACAGGCCGGTTAGCCTAACTTTGACAGTGGGAAATTTTTGGAGACATTAATGTGGAGCAAAAATAATTGGCACATTAAAAAAAGAGTTAAAAAGTGAAAATCAGCACAAATTTGTTAAAAGCAAATCATGTGTAACTAAGACGATTGTTTTTTGCAGAAGCAACGTAGAGGGGTGATCAGAGTAATGCTGTGTATATGAGTTTTCAAAAGGTGGTTGATAATTATCGCATAATAAACTTGTTCAAAGAAGTGAATAGGATTAATTGGGCTGTTACTGCATGATACAAAAAACAATAGCAGTTATTTTTCAGACTGGAGAGAAGTATTCAGCGGTGTCCCCCAGATGTCAGTGTTGAGTTTACTGTTCTTTTTGATATATATTAATGACCTGGACTTGGGTATTCAAGGCTTGATTTCAAAATTGCAGATGACGCAAAACTTGGAAATACAGTAAATAGGTTAAGAGAACAGACAGGCTCATGAAAAGAGTAGATACAAGATGAACTTTTGTGCAGAGAAGTGTGAAAGTGATTCCTTTGGGTATGAAAACTAAGGAGATGCAATATAAAATTGGTTTAATTTTAAAGGGTGTGCAGGAATGGGATGCAAGGGTTTATATGTACATAAATCTTAAGGTGGAAGGGTGAGTTGAGAAAGCTGTTAAAAAGGCACAAATATAGGCACAATCTACAAAAGCAAGAAAGTTATGTTAATCCCTTATAAAACACTGGTTTTAAGGTTGAATTATTTTGACCAATTCTATGTACCAGACTTTAGAAGGGAGAGGGTGCAGAAGAGATTTACTAAAATAGTACCTGGAATGAAATATCTCAGTTATGCGGAGAGACTGGAGAATTATTGTTGCCAGAGTGAATTATGATGTTCTGGAATACACTGCTTGAAAGGGTGGAGAAAGCAGATTCAAGAGGAACTTTCAAAATGGAATTGGATAAATATTTGAAGTGGGAAAAAAATGCAGGGCCATGGGTGAAGAGCTGGGAGTGGCATTAATTGAATAGCCCTTTCAAAGAGCTTGCACAGGCATGACAGACCAAATGGCGGCCTCCTGTGCTATACCATTCTCTGAAAAGTTTCAATTAAAGATGTGCACATTACTTTTGCACTTAGATAAACTTTTTTTTTTGCAAAAATATATTTTATTCATAAATCTTCAACAACATTTCAAACCATTTCAAAATCACCATCACAAAAATACATTCAGGTTCAACTTTTACAACATGAATCACAAGGTACAAATAATGAATATTACAATCATTGGCAGGCTTAAAATGTTCACCTAATTCACATTAATTCAGTTATATTATAACTGAAAATTGTGCAATTTATGAAGTTACATAACTGTCTTCAGAGTGATGAGATTGATCAACATGAGCTGCACATTTTCTGTTTTGTAACATATGATAGTTTTATTGCAACTTCTGCTGTTCACTTAGTTGAAGCAATTAATTCAAAATACTATTTAACTGATTCAGCATGATTGGTTTAGCTAGATATATCCTTTATCCTTCTCTATCCTTTTGTACTGATATGTGTGTGGCCAGGGACACTTAAATACAGCATTGAAAGATCATCGCTTTTGCCAGAGAGTAGGGATCTATAGCTTAAGAGGCTAATTGGCCAATCCCTGGCCTCTCAATATCAGATTAGTGTGAACATTTCACATTATAAATTATATCAGTTTCTAGAAGTGACAAAAACACTTAAAAACAGTTTTGAGTCCTATTCAGAATAAATACATGTATCACTCATACTGCTGCAGATTACTATTATAGCTGTATTTCCTAAAGTAAAGACTGTTTATTTCCTTTGCTTGACAGTATTCTTCTCGTGTGAAGACTTCGGCACTTTGCTAAACGTCAGTTCCACACATTCCCCATATTTCCCACAAGGATCAGTGCTCAGTACATGGTAGTTCACATTCTATATAAATGATTTGGATGTGGGGACCAATTGTGATATTTATAAGTCTGTTCCTCTAATACCCAGCAATGATAGCTGGAATTTTCTGTGCCCACCAGCATCAGGCGTGTTTGGTGGCGTGAGCGGACAATATGGCGAGAAGGCCAAAAATCGGTTTCGTGACATCGTAAAACCAGTTTGCAACCATCCGCTCAGCCCACCAATGGCAGTCTGTGTTCCCCAACATTGGACATCAGGAACCTCATTGTAGTACGTCAGCATATCATTATAAGGCCAGCTTGCCAGACTCATGCCCTCCCCACTGGATCATCCGCCATGGCAGGAAAATATGCTGACGTGTTTCACAACAGCATATAGAAGGCGTAGACTTGGTGCATTGCACTTTGCTCAGGACTTTGTTTGCTTACCTTGCTTTGGTCAGTACTCGCAATCATCAGCGCCAGGCTTCACAGACAGCAGCACATCACTTTTAGGGGGGATCACCGGCAGGTCTCTACCTACCAGATCAGCCATATGTGAGTGGCTTTTCAATGGCTGCAGGGCTTGGTCTTGCTTGGTAAAAGGGGAGAAGTGGCCTCAGGCAAAGGAAGAGGCTGCAGGACAAGAGCTGTACTGGGAAAGGAGAGTATTCCAGGGTCTGTGTGGGGGCACATATTGATCTGTGCAAGTGGCCTCAAGCTGGTGAGGGCTGAGGAGGCAGTCTCCAGAAGAGATGAGGCCAGATGGACATGTGAGGGTGTGTGTGTGTGTGTGAGAATGGGTGGTGATGTCCCTTGAGCTGGCAGCGAGTGAGATGCCAGTGAATGTGATGGGCTCGAATGTGAGAGTTTCGAGTGATGAGATGGTTGCCATACCCTGGCTGCACGGATGAGATCATTCATCCTCTTTCTGCATTGGGTGGCCAACCTCTTCTGTGCAGCATTGGCACTGATCATCACTGCCATCACCTACCAAGCTGGAGTGATAATGTAGCTGCCCCTCTTGTGGCCAGAGCAGGGATAGAGGACATCACAGCGGGCCTCCACGGTGTCCAAAAGGTGCTCAAGGGCTGCAGTCTTCTTGCCTTTCGGGGCCACGTCTTCTTTGCTGCAGGACTGAGCTAGAAGCACTGAGCGCCGCTGTACTTTAAATGTAGTGCCTGGCGTGATAAAGCGGTGTGCTAGGTGAATTGGAGCCCGCCCACCATCGAAATGGTGTGTATCCTGGGAATGCATAATTAACACGCCGGGTTTGGGATGATATGGTTGAAAAGCAGCCATTGAGGTCAGGGGATAAAACGTCATTTTATCTGCCTGCTACCGTACTTAGAGCAACTCTGGGACAATTCTACCCGACTTCTCTTCCTGCTATCTCTGAAGGTCCTGCAAGGAGTTTCCTTGACTTCCTCTTCCTCATCTATGTGCTGCCTCTTGGCTACATCATCTGAAAACATGGGGTGAGGTTCCACTTAACACTGACAAAACCCAACTCTATTTCGCTACGCCCTCTGTCGACCCCTCCAGTGACCCTGTTTTATCAGGCTTGTAGTTTTGGATGAGCCAGTTTTCTCTAGTTAAGCATTATGAAGACAGGAACCATCAGATTCAGCTTCCATCATAAAGTCCCTACCCTCACCACAGATTCCACTTCTCTCCCTAACTGCTGTCTGTGTTTGAACTAGGTGTCCTATTTCACCAAGTTCAGCTTCTGACGCCATCACCTGTCCATCTCACAGACCACTTACTCCTTCAATAACATCAACCAACTCATTCTCTGGTTCACTCCATATGAAATCCTCATCCATGCTTTTGTCACCTTGATACTCAACTGCTCCAATGCAAGCATTCTACCTTCCATCCTTCATAAACCTCAATTCATCCAAAACACTGCTGCCCATCCACACCAAGTGCCACTCATTCATCACCCGGTTCTTGACTTATAGTGGCCTCTGGTTCTCCAATGCCCATATTTGCATTTAAATCGCTTCGCAGCCTCACCCCTCCCTACCCTGTAAGCTCTTCCAGCTCTACAATCCAATAAGAACTCTTGCATTCCCCCAACTCTGGCCTCTTGTGCAACCCTTCCTTTGCCCTTCTGTTGGCAGCCATGCCTTCAATGTGGGTTACTAGGAAACCTGAAATATTTTTCCAAAATCCTGGACCTCCCTCCCTAACAGCACTGTGGGTGTACCTACACCACATGGACTGCAGCAGTTGAAGAAGGCAGCTCACCACCAACTTCTCAAGGGCAACTAGGGATGGGCAATAAATGCTGGCCCAGCCATCGAAGCCCATGTCCCATGAATGAATAAAAAAAATTCCCTTAAGCCAAGCATTAAGCTTCCACTTTTGAGATCAGCCAATTGAACACAGAACATAGATCAAAGTTGGTGTCTTCCTTGTATGTGTGGCTAAATTCCACACAGGTGGCACATTTATTAATAAGGCCACTAGGAAGCACCCTTTAAACTGTTTTAACATGGATGGTTAGATTATTATTGTGGACCCTTTGTGATGTGCACCTAAGTTAGATAATGGTATTGGATACTGGAAACATATTTGTAGTAGCAGCAACATTGATTTAACACTTGTGACCTATTCAGTGATAGTTTAGTATAAATGGAAGAAAATAAAATGTTAATGCTTTTTCAAAGTAATAACAATTAGAGAAAATATTCAGTTCGCTGAGAAACTGACCTTTAGCTGGTCCTTTTTGAAACAAATATTAAAATGGAACATGGTTACATTGTTACAGAATATATTCATGAAGTTCTGAACCCTGTGGAAGGTGCCATTAGATGTGTGCTCAGTAATAACCTTGAATTCAAATTCTTCATTTAAGCATCATTCCAGTTGCTTATTTGGAAAGATAAGGAAAGCACGTACCAACAATCAGATTATTCCATTAAGAATAGAAGACTGCAAAATATCAGCAAGATAATTTTGATTAAATATTAATGTTAATTTATCTAACCTTTAATCTTGCCGATTTGTCTGCCAAGGGCATCACCTGTGAACATGATTTATTTTGTAAAATAAAAAAAGTAATTTAGTCCAAGATTGAAGATCCACTTCATGAATATATTTTGTAACCATATTCCATTTTAATATTTGAAACAATAGAACACATTTGTAAAGAAAAAAACTAATTTAGTCCAAGATTTGAGGACTTTCTTTAAAACATTTAAAGTCATTAGATATGTTTGTCTCATTTAGATTAGCAAGATGCCATCAACTTGGGTATGCGCGTTTGGTTTCACTGTATTGCCAAATGCGGGAGCAATTTCTGCTTATATAACCCAGAAAGAAATTCCTGGCTGGTATGCAACTCTCAAAAAGCCATCTTGGTGTCCACCCAACTGGGTGTTTGGTCCTGTTTGGACAACATTATACACGGGCATGGGGTAGGTAACTATTCAATTGTGTAATGTATTTACTGTTACTTTCAATACGCATTTATAAAATAAGTTCAATTAAAAATTGAAAAGTTTCTCCTATTGCCTGTTCCTAAATATGCTGCATCTGATGTTCATTAATGATGATTGAGTTGAAACTTATATTTCTTATTTTAGTATGAAAAGGTATGGTGTGTGTTTGTGCTTTCCTTGTTTATGCTGATTTATCCCTGCTTTAAGTGTATACATATTCTAATGAGGTTGTAAGGATACTTGCGTGTAACTTTACATTGGCGAAATGGGCGTGCCATCTGGGGCCTAATTTACTCTCATTGAAGAAATCCAGACCATTAACGTTAAACAATGAACCCTTTGGAACAGCTCAGAGTCAACTTCACAAGATTGCGTTCTTGTTGATAAACCCTGGCCACAACCTCTCATGTTATGCATTTCATACATGCACAAACAAGCTAAGGAACATTATGAAACAGTCCAAACATGTGATTCTTCTTCCCAATCTAATCATTAATTTGTTAAAACAACTCAATGGTGACACTCTTGCCTCTTGAATCAGAAAGGTATGGGTTCAAGCCCCTATCAGAGACTTAAGCAGATAGTCTGGGCTGATTATGTTTGAAATCTCAACTCTTGTCATCTTTTGTATGAGTTTTCCTACTCAGGACAGTGTAAAAGATCCTAAAGGACAATTTCAAAGAAGAGCAGGGGAATACTCCTGGTTTTCTTGCCAATATTTATCCCTCAATGAACACCTAAAACCAGATTATCTGGTCATTTTTACATTGCTGTTTGTGGGGCTTTGTTCTGTGCGAAGTGGCTCTAGCATATTTCTATAGTGCCTTTAAAATAATAAAACATCCCAAGGAAGTTCACAGGAGTGCTATCAAACAAAATTTGACACTGAGCCACAGGGCAGATGACCCAAAAAAAAGTCAAAGAGGTAGGTTTTAAGGAGTGTCTTAAACAGAGGAGGAAAATGTAGAAAGAAGTGAAGAGGTTTAGGAAGGAAATCTCAGAGTTTAGGGCAAAGACTGCTGAAGGCCCTGCTGCTGATGGCATAGTGATTAAAGCCAGAATTGCAGAGTGCAGGTATCTTGGAGTGTTGTAGGGGCTGGAGGAGGTTAGAGATAGAGAGGGGTGAAGCCATGGAAAGGTGTTTAAAAAAAAAAGAGAATTTTTAAATTTCCTTGCTGAACAACATTTCAAAAGGACTTCACTGGCTGTGAAATGCTTTGGGATATCCTGAGGTTGTCAAAAGCCCTATAAAAATTCTAATTTTTACTTCTTTTTCCTTTCTTCCTGGAAACTCCTTTCTTTTTCAAACAACGATGATCCTGTACCATTTCCCAGATTACTTAATCATACGAGTGTACTTTTCAATTCTCAACCAGGTTGGCAAATAGAATTTTTTTAGAGAAGCAAAATTTATGGCACATGGAGATAAGGAAATGCTAAAATTGCTTAGATCACTTGCTTCACAGCATTTAATTGCAGCCTACGTTATGTGCAATTCTGGGGCCCAAATCCTCTTATTACTGGGAACGGAAGAATATGTGGATGCAAATAAGCACCTAGGAAGGGATGTATTTTTTTCCATCCTGCTATGTAGAAGGACTAATCCATTAGCAATTGTACAATTATATACTTGAAGGATACTTTCATTTCAAATTTTAACACTAAACATGTTCCCTGAGGAGCAACTAAAGTAATTACTGTAGCATACTAGCTGTAAAATTACCAATATATATATACTCATGAAATTGTTTTGATGAATTCTTAGCTTATTACTGATTCTTGCATAGGTTTGCACTTAAACCCTACAAGCTCTGTAATTGTATTAGTTTCAACATTGGATATACGCATGTGAAGTCCTTGAACATTTTTCATTTCTATTGTACAATTGATGAGTATTCATTGAAAGGAAATAGGAACAGGAGTAGGCCATTCAGCCCTTTGAGCCTGCTCTGCCATTCAGTAAGATCGTAGCTGATCTGACTGTGGTCTCAGCTCCACTTTCCTGTCTCTTCCACTCCCCACCCCCATAACCCTTGACTCCCTTGTCTTATCAAAAATCTATCCAAATCAGTTTGAATAAATTAAACGACCCAGCCTCCATTTTTTTCTGGAGAAGAGAATTCCACAGTCTAATAACTTTCAGAGAGAAAAAAAAATCTCCCGATCTCCATCTTAAAAGGGTCACCTCTTATTTTTAAATTGTGTCCCCTAGTTCTAGTCTTCTGCACAACAGGAAACATCTTCCTGATATCTATCCTGAGAAGTCCCCTCAGGATCTTATATATTTCAGTAAGATCACCTCTCATTCTTCTAAACTCCAATGGGTAAATGCCCCAACCTATACACCTTTGATCCTAGGAATGTGTCAAGTGAAGCTTCTATGAACTGCATCTGATGCAACTGTATCTTTTTTCAAATAAGGAGACCAAAACTGTACACATTACTCCAGATGTGGTCTTACCAATGCCCTGTACAGCTGCACTGAAACTTGCCTACTTTCATATTCCATTCCCTTTGCAACAAACACCAACATCCCATTTACCTTCCTAATCACTTGCTGTACTTGCATACTAACTTTTGTGAATCATGTATCAGGGCAACCAACTCTCTCTGTACCACCGAGTTCTGCAATCTCTCTCCATTTAAAATATATACTGCTTTTCAGTTCTTCCAACTGAAACGGACAAGTTCATGTTTTCCCGTAAATTAGGATAGAATTGATGAATGGAGGGAAATACTTTTGGACATCTGCTTATTGTGGCAGTTTTTCTCTCATTTCTCATCCATCTGCCAAATATTTGCCCACTCGCTTAACCAATCTAAATCCCTTTACAGACTCCTTACCGTCTCTTGACAACTTACTTTCCTACCTATCTTGGTGTTCTCGGAAAATTTAGATACCATACTTCCTGTCATCCAAGTCATTGATATAGAGCATGAACAGTTGAGGCCCCAGCACTGATCCCTGTGGCACTCCACAGTTATGTTTTGCCAACCCAAGAAAGATCTCTACTCTCTGCTTCCTGTTAACTAACTAGTCTTTTATCCATGCTAAGTATTCTGCTATAAAGTTTTTAATAATGGATTCTAGAAATTTCTCAATGTCAGATGTTAGGCTAACTGGCCTGTAGTTTCCTGCTTTCTGTCTCCCTCCTTTCTTGAATAAAGGTGTTACTTTTGCTGTTTTCCAATCTGCTGGAACCCTTCCTGAATCTAAGGAATTTTGGAAGATTCTAACCAATGCCTCTACTATCTCTGCAGCCACTTCTTGTAAGACTCTAGGATACAGGCCATAAGACCCTGGGAACTTATCAGCCTTTAGGTCTAATAGTTTTCCCAGCATCTTTTCTCTGGTCATGCTGATTGTTTTAAGTTCCTCCTTCCCTTTCTCCTTTTGATTTCAAGTATCTTTGGAACATTTTCTAAGTCTTCGACAGTGAAGACAGACACAAAATACCTGTTCAACACTTCTGTCATCTCCTTGTTTCCCATTATTAATTCCCCAGAGGACACTCAATTTCATTACTTTTTTCTTTTTAATTACTTGTAAAAGCTCTTACTATTTGTTTTTATATTTCTATCTTGCTTTTCTCGTACACTAATTTCTCCCTCTTTGTTATTTTTTAGTTATTCTTTGCTGGTTCTTAAAATCTGTCATCTTCTGATCTACTACTAATCTTCGACAATTGTACAGTATCCTTCAATTTGATATTATCTTTAACTTCCTTATTTAGTCACGGATGATGCATCCTTCTCAAAGAGAGTTTCTTTCTTACTGGGATAAATCTTTGCTGAAAGTTATTAAATATCTCCTTAAAGATCCGCCACAGCATCTCTACTATTTTGCCTTTTAACCTGGTTTCCCTGTTCACTTTAGCCAGTTCTACCTTCATACTTTTATTTAGGTTTAAAACATTAGTCTTAAACCCATACTTCTCACCTTCAAACTGTAAAATTCTATTATGTTATGATCACTGTCATCTAGAGACTCCTTCACTCCAATAATGTGTTTTATTGCACATTTCAGAATAGCCTGCTCCCTGGTACTGCTCTAAGAAATTGTCCTGAATACATTCTGTATATGCCATGCTGTGGTGTTTATAGTAGCAAAACCAATGGCTAATTGATATACAGGATGTGTAAATGTTCTTGATTGAATTACTCAATTGTTATTAGTCTCCTTATATTGGACAATAAATATGTGAATTCACAATTTATCATAATGTTAATCTTGATTCGACAGTGGGTCAGCATAAACAGGATAACAATAAGGTACTACCCTACCATTGATATGGCAGTTAAATGACATAAACTAATGTAACTCCTACTCCCTTGGCTCAGACTTCAAGGTGCATATATCCATCCTTTTGAAGGCTATTCCACCAAATTGGATACAAGGAGCCCTGATTGAAAGTAGAATGATTCAATCACAGGGCCTTTTACCTTTGTGCAAAGAAAAATGATAACGAATACCTGACAACCCAGTCAAATTGATGCACAATAAGAATGCTGTTTGGCAGACCTATCTGATGGAATCTCCTCTTCTTCCCTCCACCCCCCTCACTTCTGCAGTTTATAACTCGGTTGTCCAGTGGCAGGTAGTGTGGTACGTTGTGTTGTAAATGAGCAATTGACAGCCGAATTGTTGAAAGTCATTCATGATTCTGATCATTATCAAGTGTCACCATTCGTGTTTTGGACTAATTTTATTGTATTCTGTTTTTCTCAGCTATGGCTCTTACCTGGTGTGGAAGGAATTAGGTGGATTCTCTGATAAAGCATTGATCCCGCTTGGTTTATATGGAATCCAACTTGTTCTAAACTGGGCATGGCCTCCTATTTTCTTTGGGGCACACAAAATGGGATTGGTATGTATACAGATGCTGAGAGGAAAAAGTGAATGCTTGGTGAGGACTGTAATATATTCAACTCATTCACCATTTTTCCTCGTTAGGATTCTTCCTTTTTCTGAAGGAATTGACTTCCTAACAGGGTAACTCCATGATCACTTTTCATGCACCAGTACCTTGCTTAGATCTTTATTTATTGAAGAGCTTTGGCAGTATTGGTAGGATATTTGACTGCAGGGAGCATCATAGTTAAGCCCAAACTTATTCTCCATTTTCCATCTCTAGCCAGGGATACTGAAAGCAGCTGTAGCACCCCCTACTACAACTCCAATATTAGTTAACTCAGCAGAGATTAGAGAAGCTTCCTAGTCTGTATGACTCACCTACCACTAGATAAATTCTGAGCCACTCCTCCCATATTTTATTTACTAAGAAGCTAGCATTGAAGTCTTGCATCCTCACACCTCTGCCCCTATCAAGGGTAGCTTGCAAGTTGTCACCATTATTTTCTTGTTATAGGCTATTAAGGTTAAGGGTATTCTCTTATGTTGTATCATTTTAATCATAAATTAGAATTGTCAAATTGTCATAGACCTTGTTTTCTCCCCAGCCCACCAAATCCAACAAAAATAAAAATCAAAGCAGTTCACCTAAACTCAGCTAGTTGTCAGACAGGGACTTGCATGGATAACTGTGGGTATGAAGTTATGTTATGTAGCCTATTCAAATAAGTACCTGTATCACTGTTACTGGCCTTCAGCTTTTCAACCATGCAAGAGAGATGGAAAGTATATGGATAAATGGAGAATCTTGGTTCAAGCTGCATAAATTACTGTTCCTCCAACACCCAGCACATGTAATATTAAAAAACTGTTTTCACAAAGGTTTACTTCAGAGTTGAAAAAGTGTTTGTCTCCTACGAGGTAAGAGGATGTGTACTGATCAAAAAAAACACCTTGACACACTGTAAGAATATTTCACTGACAGTCTAAAAATAGAGCAAATGTACATAAATAACACAGGCCAGTTTATCTGCTGCTAAAAAAAACTGTTTTCAAATCCACTTGTGTCGCTGATATTTTCCATAGCTACTTGGAATGGATGGGATAGCTGCCTGGTTGATATCGTACATTGGAGATAGTGGCATAGCTTAGTGGAACTTGAGAGCAGACAAAATACTTCAGTGGAACAGCATGTGGTATTTATGAATTGTTTGGTCTAGTTGTGTTGTGTCATCCCATGTAATTTTGCATCTGGAACAAAGTTACAGGAAATAATTTGACCTTCAAGCAAAGCATTGTATTGTTGCAGGCTTTTCTTGAGCATTTCATTGTTATTGCAGGCTTTTGCTGAGTTACTCTGCATTTATGGCACGGCAGCAGCTACAACTGTGATTTGGTATCCCATCAACAGGACAGCTACTTATCTAATGGTTCCTTACATGGCTTGGTTGACCTTGGCTTCTGCTCTCAACTATCGCATTTGGAGGGACAACAAGGATAAGGAAGATTAGAGCAGTTCATTTCTGTGGAACATCTGGAATTCAGCCTGCTTAATAGCTTTGGCAAATGGAAGGATTAACTTTGTACTCCTGTTTCTTAAACGTAGAGGATTTAAAATCCTAATTAAAACCTGTGGCTTATACCCTTTTCTCGTTTGTTTTGGTGTGTATTTATAGCATTTTCCAGGAAGAAAATCATCAAATGAACTGCAGTAAAAACAGAAACTGCAACATCTAGGGAGGCTTCAAACTTTAATGAGTTCTCAAAACTTTGGGCTGGATTTAATGTAGGCCATCATGGTGGGCTAGGCCTACTTAATTGTGGGAGAAGCCCTGCTTCAGTCTCCTAGCAGCAGCAAAACCTCCTCTGATTAAGTCGGTGGAAGGGGCTGAAATGAGAATGCCGGCCACAAGCAGCAGCATTTTAATTAGGCTCATTAATGAGCCAATTGGCACCCGTTATCCCCAAGCCCACCACAATTTGGTGCTGGCCGCCCAGCAAACCCTGTTGGGAATGCCAGTAGTGTCCCAGGGGTCCTTCATTGTCAGGCACTCTGTCCCCAATCGAGAGACCCGGTATCGAGTTGTGGGGGACCCTATAGCCAAGCCCTACTCTTGCCTCTGATCCCCTTTCTCCTCCCCCCTTTCATGACCCCCATCCCACCTTCACTCACCTTTGGTCTGGGATACCATGATGATTCTGAGCCTCTGGCGGGTGTAAATTATGATTTACTTAACTGAGTTTGTTTGCAGAAACTAATAGTTTCAACTGACACATTCCAACACTAAATGACATATTTGGGCTTTTAAGTGGTTGCACTCAATAGAGGTCTTGGCTGACTAGCTTTCTGACTTAATGTTGCAGCAAAGGGTAAAGGCTTTGTACACATGGAACCAGTTGTCCCACTGGTCTATACCTGGTATAGCGAAGGTTGAATATGCTGCAGCAACAATGTATCGTAGAACAGTCTCACACCAATTTATGTTGGCATCTCTTGAGTAACATTTTGGCTTTCTGAATAGCTTGTCTTTCAATATTTTGTTTGAAATGTTATTTAATAACGTTTGTTTAGTTTGTGGGTGGACAACGTTTAGTTTCTAAAAGGTTCAGGTACTTTTCTATGGATGCCATTGTGCCAAGGCTGAATCAGTCCTTAATTAACAGCAGCATAACAGTCTCTGCACTCCAAATGTAATTCATTGTGTGTACTGCATCAGCATCAGAATGTTTCAATGGCACAATAAGATTAAATGGAACAGCCATTGAATTGTAAATCCATATGGAACTAAAAACTGATTTTCCTTTAGGCAAAGAGTAGAGCTGGAGATTTGTTAGAACTGCTCTCATTGCTTTCCACATCACTCTGATTGAGATCAGATCTTTGAATACAGATCATGTATCAGAATTAGCTTTAATAGCTCAACACCACAACTTACTTTTAACAGCACCTTAATATAGTAAAAACATCACAAGACACTTCACTGGAGCAATATCCAATAAAGCCACTTGAGATATTAGACTGTGGCAGGGCTTTTGAGTGTAGACAATATAAAATAGTTTATAACAACATACGGGAATTAAGGTTAACAGAGGTGAATGTTTCATATAAACAAATTATGGAAAATGCCATACTTAGGAAAAACTGATTTATCTAACACCCCCTATATATTTGTGTAAAAGTTGACCCTGTAACCTTTGGCCTAAAAACCATAATTTTTCATCTACCTCGTGTAAAAGACAACCCTAGTTTTTCAGGGATCAAACTGCATTGTGATTATTAATTACTTACTGGTAATTAGTATGGTTCATTAATTTAAAGGCACAAACAGGAACTTTTAGATTTTCCTTCTGCCAATTCTACTGGCAATCTCCCAGCCAATGAACAAGACTAATGTGTACTACGTGATCTATGATGGTGCCTCCAAGAAAGAATAAGTACGTAGTTCAATTTAAAATGAAAGTTGTAGCATTCGTTGAGAAGACTAATAATTGCATAATAGACGAGGAAAATCCATATGATGATGAAATACAACCTGGCTATTGGGAATGAATTGTTCAATAATTCAAATAGCAATTAGAATGAGCTTGAAGGATTTCAATGTGAAGTGTTATAATTAGTTAACTGCATATATTTGTAATGTGTTGGATGAAATGTATATAATTTGAAATGTTAGGAAATAATGTTAGCTAATTAATATTATTTAGTTCTTTTTACTTTATTCCATTGCAATGGCCTTTTTTTGATTTTCATTTAGGCCCCAAGCAAGCACGCATATCAACCCTTCAAAAATATCACCCATGTAAAACTCAAGCCCTTGATTTTTTGTCTAACATTGCTCTCAAAAATGTAGCTTTTACATTAGTATCTATGGTAGTACCACTTGCAGCCAGGGAGAAGTTTTGAATCAAATTCAACAGCAAAGTATTGGAGCAATGACTTGGAGCACAGAATTGATATCAAAAATCCATATTGAAGACATTTGCACTTTTTTCCCAAATTGCATTAGTGTTAGATGAAGGATGTTCTTATAAGTTACTCCTTAGAATAATAGGGTTCACAGCATTACAAGTCAATATTCAAATTAATAAGCATATGACTATTACTGACAATAATTAAACATACACATAGCAACATGTAGGCAAAACCCTGCAAGTACACCAGAGAATTCACACACATTAACAACTGAGCTTGTGGATTTTCAAGACTGTTCATGCCGCATAGAATTCTGAGATATCTCCTGCAGCACCCATTCTTTTATACCCTTTGTTTCAACACTACCTTATCTTCCATCATGTCCCTTACCAACAACTTCAGTTTTACACATCCTGATTGATCTAGCAATCAAACCTTTAGGCTGAAGACAGTTACAGAAATTCATGAACTATCAAAGACCTTCTAACCTCATTTGTAAGGCTGTTACTTTCCATCAGCCAGGTTGTATCCCTTTGACAGATGTAACCTTCCAAGGTTGCCTTCACATACAGCCCTTCATGTCTGATCAATATAATCCTTTCCTACTACCTGCATTTCACTGTCATAAAAATGTCATAAATCACTTGTGTCCCTTTGAAACTGAAAGACAAATAACATAAGATGCCATGTTGTTCAGGCACATCCTTGGGCCTCCAAACTCTGAAGGGCTTGTTACCAGTTAGTCACAAGACTAGTTTATTTCAAAGTGACAAACTGCTAGTGAGATCAGCTACAACTGAAAAGTTACTGGATATGGTTAACATAAAGAAATTAAAGAGATATCAATTGCTGTACCATATGACTAACTATTTCCTAAAATATTATCTGCTAGAGTTGCAACCAAAGATAGTTAACGGAGTTCTATATCACCATAATACAATAATACGTTCATAACTCAAAATTCGGTTGCTTACAAGTTAGCCAGTAAGACAGCTGCTTCTAACCAAATGGTTGAGTTCCGAATTCAGGGCACTCTGTCATTCCAATCTACTAACTACAGTTTAAATTGATTGCCTTCTGACCTTGCCTATGTTGCATGGCAGCTGTGCACCCCAACTCTAACAGGAGAGTGAAAAAAAACAAAATTTTCACTGCTTGGCGACTCACCCAAATGATTATAGGTCAGAATTAACTACAGTCAATTCCATACAATAATAGCCAGCGCACGGACACCATAATGAGGAACTCTGGTCTGATCCCACCTCACCTGATGATTGGCTGGAATCGTCCCAAATTTGCATTAAGTGTAGTAGTGGGTGGGAAAAGGACATTTTACCCACTGGCCGCAATGGCAGGTTTTTGCACTGTATCAGTCTAATCCCACATTATTGATCATGCATTCCTGGGAAACATGCCAGGTTGCCGGCGGGGCTTGCTCTGATTCGCCAGCCCCGCTGTCACCTCAGGCTTTCAGTAAATGAGGTGCTATATTTAAAGGCTGCACCTGCAAAGAGTTAACACTCTTCACGGGATAGGAAGCTGCTGCGAACTGTTGGCTGCCAAAGGGCGGAAACATGCTGCCCCCAGATTTAGCAACACCTCCCTTGAGCACATACTGGACGCAGTGGAGATCTGTCACAATGTCCTTTACCCCCCGGCCTGAGTGAAGACCAGCAAGCAAGGTCACCGGTCCAGCATGGGAGGCGGTGGCAACAGTGGTCAGTGCCAACGCCCTGCAAAAGAGGTCAGCCACGCAGTGCAGAAAGTGGATGAATGGTCTTACGTGTTCTGCCAGGGTAAGTCACTCTCCTCATCGCTCTCAGCTCACACACTCACAAACCTATCGCACATCCACAGGGATCTCACACCTTAAGGGACAGCAGCGCTAACTCTCACAAAGACCCTCACATCTCCATCAGACTCATATCCTCTGGAGCTCGCATCTCATCCCATCCATGGCTCCACTCACCACACAAACATTCCACTCAGTGCCATGTGTCCTGCTCACACACACTCCGCCTGTTTTCATGTAGGAGAAGCTGGCTCACAGCAGCTGGGAGAGGTTCCAGATTGGGGGTGGAGTTGGCCCACATTAGGTCCCTCGCTCACTTGGAGAAGTGTGCCATCGTGCTGACTGATGAGGACGTGAACCATGCCTGCAGTGATGATGAGGTCAGTGACAAACACCCACGTGAGGATCCTGCACCACTTCATCCCCCTCTCAACGCAACTCTAAGTGCTCTCTCTCCTGCTTTTAACTGTGCTGCCATGCACTAATTATCACTACTTTAGTTCACAGGGAGCTCTGCCAAGCGACTGACACCCTTAGCCAGCCAGTCCCTCAGCTCCATCCAGGCACACACCCTCTGACTCCCATGCCACTATATTGATGTCCTCCAACAGCTTCTGCTGACTCTCCACTGAGCTGAAGGCCAAATCCAGAGGCTTGTCATCTGACTCAGACCTGAAAGATGCCTCTTCCCTCTGCGGCTGGGAGCTCGGCTAAACCTGCCTTCTTCTGCTGCAGACATGTGTCCTCACCCGCAGCCAAGAGGACACCTTCTCCGTTGAAGAGCTGGAAATAAGCATCCTGGAAGACCTGTCACAGTGCTTCCCACATCCTGCACCAGCGCAGAGACACACACCTCAGTGGGAACCTAGATCTCGAGCAGGCTCAGGTTCACAATCAGGTGGTTACCACATGGACACATGTCAGATGACAAGCCTCTGGATTTGGCCTTCAGCTCAGCGGAGAGTCAGCAGAAGCTGTTGGAGGACATCAACATAGTGGCATGGGAGTCAGAGGGGTGTGTCTGCCTGCTCTCTAATGAAGTGGTGTCTACATTTGCACATATGGAGGTCTCCATGGGAAGGATGGCGGGCACCATGGAGACCCTGGTCCAGCAGAACGCCAAGATGTGCGCAGATCTGCACTCCATCACAGTAACCATGGGTGAGTTCCATGGGTGAGAGGAAATTGGGGCACCTTGTGTCCCTCCAGGTACTCCTTCCCTTCAAGGAGTCAAACCGGGGTCCTCAGGAACCCAAAGGGAGAAGGAGCGACAGTTGGACACCTGGACACCCTTCAGGAATTGCAGAGACTGTCCTCTCCCTCCAAATCCCCTTTGCCAGTGACCCCGTCAACCTTGCGCTCTGTCATCGCAGAGGGAGCAGTTGGCCCACTGGAGGACAGCCAAAGCAAATCAGACACCCCAAGGCCTTAGCTCTCCAGAGGACCCACGCTGAAGTCATCAGAGGCAACAGGGCCAAAGATTGCACCTGCTGTCTCCACCCCTCCTGTGGATGTCAGGGCAGCACCTAGAAGAAGTGGTAGGCTTAGAAGTGTTAAGAATTTCTGATCCCAAGTGGTTGCACAGGTGAACACATTTTGCCATTTCAAAATCTGAAAATTTATTCACTTTTACTGAATAATGTGTAATGTTGTCATTCAGCTTCATATACCGGCTTCAGAAGTCCTCCCCCTGCATCCCCCCACCACTAGCAGTTCAGCTGCATGCAGCCAGAATAGGAGTGATTTCAGAGGGAGAAATATGTGTGAATGGCAGGGCCTCTCGGAGCCTTGTGCGTGCACTCTCCCATGCATGAGGATCCTTCCTCCGTCACACTCATCTCAATGTCCCGAGCATTTTCAATGCTGCCTGCTGGGGTACTCTTTCAGTTGTCCATCTGAGCTGACCTGCATCTCCACCCACCCACTGATCACACTCCCATGCAGTACCTGTGCCCATCCAACATGAGGCTCCGCTTACTTACAATTTTGACAGCCATGGTAGTCATTAAGTTTCTGATCAGCTCCCCCATTCTTTCCCCTCCCCCAGCCACCCATGTCCTTTCCCCCAACTCTGTTGCCCGCCCTCCAGCATCACTTTCCACCTCCCCCCAATACCTACCAGCCAGAGCTCTTGTCTTTCCGGGATGTCCAGATGAATGAGCACATTCCCTAGCTCCTTGAGAATCCCACCCCCATCCACATTGACTTCCCTGACCTCCACCTTCCCACACCAGGGTCCGTGGCTGCCTCCGGGTCCCCACCAACAACCCTCGCCATCCCTTCTACCATTATCACTGCACCCTCACCCTCCCGGCTAACTCTGCCCTCCCTCATTCTCACCATTCCTCCTACCACGCCCACCCTCATTTAACTCCCCAGGAGGCAGTCATTGACTCTGCAGAACCCTCCCTTGCACATTCACCTGAACATCCCGCTCCTTACTCCTTCCTCCACCCTTACTCCTTACTCCCCCGGACTCCTTCTCTCCCCTCTGAACACCTTCAACATTGACCTTCCACCTTCCATGAGCTGCTTTGCAGTGGAGCCACGTCCATGAGAATCCACCCGGCATGCGATGTACATGTCCCTCTAGAGGTCCGGTTGCTGTAGCGCTCCAGCATCTTTTGCTCCTCAGATGTCCAAGATGTGAGCAACACCTGGCGGTAAGCCCTGACTTCTGCATGTCATACTTGCACATTTTCCAGTCGATATGGATGGTAAATTTAACATGGGGGGCTGATTCCGGTGAGCAGGAATTGTAATGAAATGCAGTTGTATTAAAATGGAGTTCCCGTCATGCAGCGGTGGGAAAGGTGGCCCGCCATTGATGGGCAGAGTGGACAATTGCAAACAATGGCGTGAAACCGATTTTTGGTTTTCCTGCCATATTGTCCGCTCATGCCCGCCATGACACCCGATATCAACTAGGAGGGAAAATTCCGCCCATAGGATCTGATAATCACCAAAAGCCAATTACTGCGCCTTATGTCAGCTAAGATTTGCCGTCTTCCCTCAGCAATCCCTTCCAATGCTGCCACTATCTGTCTTCTTGGTAGAGGCCTTTGCAGGGATACAGTTTTATGAGTGCCAACATCTCTATCACACCACCATATAATACATCTCTTGTAGCCAGAGATCATCTTCAAGTATCTGACATGGCACCGTCTCATCCCAGGAAATCCAAGAAACAAAATGTGGCCAGCAATTTTGACATCAATGTATTTATATTTTGCAAATGTCATTTTGATCCATGGAAAAACTCAGCAGGTCTGGCAGCATCGGCGGAGAAGAAAAGAGTTGACGTTTCGAGTCCTCATGACCCTTCGACAGAACTTGAGTAAGTCCAAGAAAGAGTTGAAATATAAGCTGGTTTAAGGTGTGTGGGGGGGGGTGCGGAGAGAGAGAGAAGTGGAGCGGGGTGGTGTGGTTGTAGGGACAAGCAAGCAGTGATAGAAGCAGATCATCAAAAGATGTCACAAACAACAGAACAAAAGAACACATAGGTGTTAAAGTTGCTGATATTATCTAAATGAATGTGCTAATTAAGAATGGATAGTAGGGCACTCAAGGAATAGCTCTAGTGGGGGTGGGGGGAGCATAAAAGATTTAAAAATATTTAAAAATAATGGAAATAGGTGGGAAAAGAAAAATCTATATAATTTATTGGAAAAAAACAAAAGGAAGGGGGAAACAGAAAGGGGGTGGGGATGGAGGAGGGAGCTCAAGACCTAAAGTTGTTGAATTCAATATTCAGTCCGGAAGGCTGTAAAGTGCCTAGTCGGAAGATGAGGTGTTGTTCCTCCAGTTTGAGTTGGGCTTCACTGGAACAATGCAGCAAGCCAAGGACAGACATGTGGGCAAGAGAGCAGGGTGGAGTGTTAAAATGGCAAGTGACAGGGAGGTTTGGCTCATTCTTGCGGACAGACCGCAGGTATTCTGCAAAGCGGTCGCCCAGTTTACGTTTGGTCTCTCCAATGTAGAGGAGACCACATTGGGAGCTACGAATGCAGTTGACTAAGTTGGGGGAAATGCAAGTGAAATGCTGCTTCACTAGAAAGGAGTGTTTGGGCCCTTGGACGGTGAGGAGAGAGGAAGTGAAGGGGCAGGTGTTGCATCTTTTGCATGGGCATGGGGTGGTGCCATAGGAGGGGGTTGAGGAGTAGGGGGTGATGGAGGAGTGGACCAGGGTGTCCCAGAGGGAATGATCCCTACGGAATGCCGACAGGGGGGGTGAAGGGAAGGTGTCTTTGGTGGTGGCATCATGCTGGAAATGGTGGAGGACGATCCTTTGAATGCGGAGGCTGGTGGGGTGATAAGTGAGGACAAGGGGGACCCTATCATGTTTCTGGGAGGGAGGAGAAGGCGTGAGGGCGGATGCGCGGGAGATGGGCCGGACACAGTTGAGGGCCCTGTCAACGACCGTGGGTGGAAAACCTCGGTTAAGGAAGAAGGAGGACATGTCAGAGGAACTGTTTTTGAAGGTAGCATCATCGGAACAGATGCAACGGAGGCGAAGGAACTGAGAGAATGGGATGGAGTCCTTACAGGAAGCGGGGTGTGAGGAGCTGTAGTCAAGGTAGCTGTGGGAGTCGGTGGGTTTGTAATGGATATTGGTGGACAGTCTATCACCAGAGATTGAGACAGAGAGGTCAAGGAAGGGAAGGGAAGTCTCACACTGAACAATTTCTCCTTCAACTCCTCTCACTTCCTCCAAATAAAAGGTGTGGCTATGGGTACCCGCATGTCTCTTTATGGGGTATGTGGAATATCCCTTGTTCCAGTCCTACTCCGGCCCCCTTCCACAACTCTTTCTCCGGTTCATCGATGATTACTTCGGTGCTGCATCATGGTCTCGTCGGGACTTGGAAAAATTTATTAATTTTGCTTCCAATCTCCACCCCTCCATCATTGTCACGTGGTCCATCTCTGACACTTCCCTTCCCTTCCTTGACTTCTCTGTCTCAATCTCTGGTGATAGACTGTCCACCAATATCCATTACAAACCCACCGACAACCACAGCTACCTTGACTACAGCTCCTCACACCCCGCTTCCTGTAAGGACTCCATCCCATTCTCTCAGTTCCTTCGCCTCCATCGCATCTGTTCTGATGATGCTACCTTCAAAAACAGTTCCTCTAACATGTCCTCCTTCTTCCTTAACCGAGGTTTTCCACCGACGGTCGTTGACAGGGCCCTCAACCGTTTCCGGCCCATCTCCCGCGCATCTGCCCTCACGCCTTCTCCTCCCTCCCAGAAACATGATAGGGTCCCCCTTGTCCTCACTTATCACCCCATAAGCCTCCGCATTCAAAGGATCATCCTCCGCCATTTCTGCCAACTCCATCATGATGCCACCACCAAACACATCTTCCCTTCACCCCCCTGTCGGCATTCCGTCGGGGATCGTTCCCTCCGGGACACCCTGGTCCACTCCTCCATCACCCTCTACTCCTCAACACCCTCCTATGGCACCACCCCATGCCCACGCAAAAGATGCAACACCTGCCCCTTCACTTCCTCTCTCCTCAACATCCAAGGGCCCAAACACTCCTTTCAAGTGAAGCAGCATTTCACTTGCATTTCCCCCAACTTAGTCTACTGCATTCGTTGCTCCCAATGTGGTCTCCTCTACATTGGAGAGACCAAACGTAAACTGGGCGACCGCTTTGCAGAACACCTGCGGTCTGTCCGCAAGAATGACCCAAACCTCCCTGTCGCTTGCCATTTTAACACTCCACCCTGCTCTCTTGCCCACATGTTTGTCCTTGGCTTGCTGCATTGTTCCAGTGAAGCCCAACGCAAACCTGGAGGAACAACACCTCATCTTCCGACTAGGCACTTTACAGCCTTCCGGACTGAATATTGAATTCAACAACTTTAGGTCTTGAGCTCCCTCCTCCATCCCCACCCCCTTTCTGTTTCCCCCTTCCTTTTGTTTTTTTCCAATAAATTATATAGATTTTTCTTTTCCAACCTATTTCCATTATTTTTAAATATTTTAAAATCTTTTATGCTCCTCCCACCCCCACTAGAGCTATACCTTGAGTGCCCTGCCATCCATTCTTAATTAGCACATTCGTTTAGATAATATCACCTTTAACACCTATGTGTTCTTTTGTTCTGTTGTTTGTGACATCGTTTGATGATCTGCTTCTATCACTGCTTGTTTGTCCCTACAACCACACCAACCCCCTCCACTTCTCTCTTTCTCTCTCTTCCCCCCCACCACACACCTTAAACCAGCTTATATTTCAACTCTTTCTTGGACTCACTCAAGTTCTGTCGAAGGGTCATGAGGACTCAAAACGCCAACTCTTTTCTTCTCTGCCGATGCTGCCAGACCTGCTGAGTTTTTCCAGGTAATTCTGTTTTTGTTTTGGATTTCCAGCATCCGCAGTTTTTTTGTTTTTATCATTTTGATCCATGTCTGACTAGAAGACAAAAATAAAATTCTGAGCTGCCCTGCACACTATCCGCACAGTCAAAGTGCTTATCAATCTGAATGTTTTTGACTGGTCCATTGAAATTAGGGTTGAACTTACTAGCCTTTTCAGTCCACACTGGAGGTTTGTTATGAAGTTCAAGGCTGTGCCTACAGTCTACTGAAAATAGTCCTGCTTGCCTGTTTAACAAAATAAAGATGTCTGATACCTTTTAAAATAAAAAGTATAATTAAATTATATGTTTACGTGATGTTACAATTATTTAGTTCTTAGCATCACCAACAAAAGCAAAGTGTTCTGTTGACATTTTTTCTTATTCATTCATGGGATGTGGGCATCACCGGCTGGGCTAGTATTTATTGCCCATCCCTAGTTGCCCTTGAGAAGGTGGTGGTGAGCTGCTTTCTCGAATTGCTGCAGTCCATGTGGTGTAGTTACCCACAGTGCTGTTAGGAAGGGAGTTCCAGGATTTTGACCCAGCAACAGTGCGGGAACGGCGATATATTTCCAAGTCAGGGTGGTGATTGACTTGGAGGGGAACTTCCAGGTGTTGGAGCTCCCATTAATACTAAATGGAAATTTAAGTAGGGATAGGGCCACTAAACAATGAGCAACATAAATTCACACATAGTGACAAAGAAATGCTAGAAGTATTGAAGAACTACCTGAATGTATGTAATACCTGTATGTACTGAAGAAGGTAATGAAACAGACACTTCTCCAGAGGATAAGATTAAAAGGAATATTAATACAGTTGGGATTGAAAGGAGAAAATAATTGACAAACTAGCAAAACTGGAAGAGGATAGGACCCCAGGTCAAGATTGTAATGTGCTTACACATACTCAAGAAGACCAGGGTGGAGATCATTATGTAGGAAGTTATGTAGAAGAGGGGATAATGCTCAAGATCATCTTTAAAATTCTGAACGGATTGGGCAGTGTAAATGTAGAGAGAATATTTCCACTTGTGGGGGAAACCAAAACTAGGGGCCATGAATACAAGATAGGTTACAACTAAATCTAATAGGGAAATAAGGAGAAATTTCCTCATAAGAGAGTGCTTAGAATGTGGAACTCACTGGTGCAGGAAATGGTTGAGGCAAATAGATTAGGTCGATGCCTACAAATGGAAAACAGACAAGTACAAGAGAAAAACAAATGGAATGACATGCTGAAAAGCTGAGATGAGGTCAATAGAATGAGAGGAGACTTGTGTGGAGTATCAACACCAGCACTCACTAGTTGGGCAGAATGGTTTGTTTCCTTGCTGGATACACTATGTAATGCTACATAACTAATAAGTTCAAAGGTGAATGGGCCATTTGCTGAGGCAAATTTTCTCTCAATGTCCCACATGGCTAACTATGTGCCATCCAGGAGCCCTGTTAATCCCTATTAGCTCTGAGTTAAATCTATCATGGAAAGGGAGGTGGATTTAGGGTTAAACCCTTGCTTAATGCCAAGGGTTGTGTCCTGGCCAGAAGACAGGAAGCAATATATATCTAGGTCAACCTGGCCGCTTCATAAAATTATTTCAATTTTAAAAATGTACAAGGCTTTACCCTGACTAGCCATGACTCATACCAGAGGAATTTCTAACCTTCAGAAGCTAGCTGGGACCTTTATTTTTAAAGCTATCTTTAAAGAGGTGCTAATGCTCTCTGCGACTGGCAACAATCAAATTACAAAGAAACGCACTAACTTCCTTTACATTTCTAAGGCACAGCTCCGGCCAACAGAGACGGCATACTTGCACAGGTCAAAAAGGATACAGACTCCTCTATTAAACACCTCAGGATTGCAGAGTTGACGTTTCGAGTCCTCATGACCCTTCGACAGAACTTGAGTTCGAGTCCAAGAAAGAGTTGAAATATAAGCTGGTTTAAGCTTCCAACCTGATAGTCGCCCAACCTCGGACAGCACGCTTCTATCTCCTACCCAAAATCCACAAACAGAACTGCCCCGGTGGACCAATCATCTCAGCTTGCTCCTGCCCCACAGAACTCATTTCTCGTTATCTTGACTCCCTTCTCTCTCCCCTTGTCCAGTCCCTTCCCACCTATATCCGTGATTCCTCTGACACCTTACGTCACATCAACAATTTCCAGTTCCCTGGCCCCAACCGCTTCCTCTTCACCGTGGACGTCCAATCCCTCTACACTTCCATCCCCCACCAGGATGGTCTGAGGGCCCTTAGCTTCTTCCTCGAACAGAGGCCCAAACAATCCCCATCCACCACTACTCTCCTCCGTCTGGCTGAACTTGTTCTCACATTGAACAATTTCTCCTTCAACTCCTCTCACTTCCTCCAAATAAAAGGTGTGGCTATGGGTACCTGCATGGGCCTCAGCTATGCCTGTCTCTTTATGGGGTATGTGGAACATTCCTTGTTCCAGTCCTACTCTGGCCCCCTTCCACAACTCTTTCTCCGGTACATCGATAATTACTTCGGTGCTGCTTCATGCTCTCGTCGGGACTTGGAAAAATTTATTAATTTTGCTTCCAATCTCCACCCCTCCATCATTTTCACGTGGTCCATCTCTGACACTTCCCTTCCCTTCCTTGACCTCTCTGTCTCAATCTCTGGTGATAGACTGTCCACCAATATCCATTACAAACCCACCGACTCCCACAGCTACCTTGACTACAGCTCCTCACACCCCGCTTCCTGTAAGGACTCCATCCCATTCTCTCAGTTCCTTTGCCTCCGTCGCATCTGTTCTGATGAGGCTACCTTCAAAAACAGTTCCTCTGACATGTCCTCCTTCTTCCTTAACTGAGGTTTTCCACCCACGGTCGTTGACAGGGCCCTCAACCGTGTCCGGCCCATCTCCCGCGCATCCGCCCTCACGCCTTCTCCTCCCTCCCAGAAACATGATAGGGTCCCCCTTGTCCTCACTTATCACCCCACCAGCCTCCGCATTCAAAGGATCATCCTCCACCATTTCCGCCAACTCCAGCATGATGCCACCACCTTCACCTTCCACATCTTCCCTTCACCCTCCCTATCGGCATTCTGTCGGGATCACTCCCTCCGGGACACCCTGGTCCACTCCTCCATCACCCCCTACTCCTCAACCCCCTCCTATAGCACCACCCCATGCCCACGCAAAAGATGCAACACCTGCCCCTTCACTTCCTCTCTTCTCACTGTCCAAGGGCTCAAACACTCCTTTCAATTGAAGCAGCATTTCACTTGCATTTCCCCCAACTTAGTCTACTGCATTCATTGCTCCCAATGTGGTCTCCTCTACATTGGAGTGACCAAACATAAACTGGGCGACCGCTTTGCAGAACACCTGCGGTCTGTCCGCAAGAATGAGCCAAACCTCCATGTCGCTTGCCATTTTAACACTCCACCCTGCTCTCTTGCCCACATGTCTGTCCTTGGCTTGCTGCATTGTTCCAGTGAAGCTCAACGCAAACCTGGAGGAACAACACCTCATCCTCCGACTAGGCACTTTACAGCCTTCCGGACTGAATATTGAATTCAACAACTTTAGGTCTTGAGCTCCCTCCTCCATCCCCACTCCCTTTCTGTTTCCCCCTTCCTTTTGTTTTTTTCCAATAAATTATATAGATTTTTCTTTTCCAACCTATTTCCATTATTTTTAAATATTTTTAATTCTTTTATGCTCTCCCCACCCCCACTAGAGCTATACCTTGAGTGCCCTACCATCCATTCTTAATTAGCACATTCGTTTAGATAATATCAGCAACTTTAACACCTATGTGTTCTTTTGTTCTGTTGTTTGTGACATCTTTTGATGATCTGCTTCTATCACTGCTTGTTTGTCCCTACAACCACACCAACCCCCTCCACTTCTCGCTCTCACTCTCTCTCTCTCTCTCTCTCTATCTCCCCCCCACCCCCCCACCGCCCTAACACACACACACACACACCTTAAACCAGCTTATATTTCAACTCTTTCTTGGACTCGAACTCAAGTTCTGTCGAAGGGTCGTGAGGACTCGAAACGTCAACTCTTTTCTTCTCCGCCGAAGCTGCTGGAACTGCTGAGTTTTTCCAGGTAATTCTGTTTTTGTTTTAGATTTCCAGCATCCGCAGTTTTTTTGTTTTTATCTCAGGATTGCAGACCTGGGAAAATACATCCTTTGTCCAACACCCAGCAGAAGAAGTGGGAATTATGTCACATGACCTCCCCAAACCTGCCAGAACCTATAATATTACTGTGTGGAACTGAATCCAGGCAGCCCACCATTTCATCATCTAACAGGTAGCAGCAGAAAGAGTTCTGTCCTGATCAATTGCCTGGCCCTCTTCTACACTGTGAACTACTGGAACATTGGAACTTCTGTATCTGTGCCTTCAAGGCTAATTCATCTCTATGTGCCTTCTCCCATCATGGAAGACCTCCCTCTGGGAAAGATGGATCACCCTGCAACAGTCAGCCTGCTATCCTCTGAAGGAATATGCCATTGGACTTTTGATTCTGGACTCTGGACTCATGTAAAATCATAACTCCTATTTTTATCATGGTCTTGACCTGTACCCCTTTCTTTCCCTCACCCCTCTTTTATTGTACGAGTGAAAAAAGGGTCGGATATTGCAAAATCCCTTTCCTGTGTTTTGTGTGTATATAAAATAAACTAACACTCTGATTTTATTCTATCTCGTGTTTGCTGTGGGTTATTAATAGAGATTGGATCACTCCAAACTGAAGGGTTGGGACAAATATGCCATCACTTTTAAGGGGGGAAATCAGAACATCAAAAACACCTTTCTGTTTACGGACAGGTAGTGAGAGGAGAAATCAGGGCTGTTTAGGTTAATTCCCCTTCATGTCTGTAACAGTTTCTAGGTAAAGGATTAATGAACAACCCAGTGAATAATTGCAAATAAATTAACCTGCAAAAGATTAAGGTGAGTTAGACTATATAAGGACAAAGATTAATCACTTAATAATTCCAAAACAGCATGATTGGATCAGGTTTTTAGATTCTTCATTTATTTCTAACAGTGCAGGGTTATAACCTATTTCTCACTTCTACCAGTTTTGTCATTCATCTGTTTCTGTGATTAATTTGAATTCCTTTCAATCCAAACAAATTTCTGTCCTAACAGCCTTTCAAATACACAGGTGTTAGAGGATCAGAAAGAATTTGTTCTTTCAAAGTGAATTGACTGACCTCATTAAAAAGCCATTATTAGTGGGTTTTTTCCCCAGCTATCTTCTGCATTCCTTTGTAAATTGGGATAGAATAGCCAGCTAACCTCACTTCCAAACCATCTCCAGTGCTCATCTGAATACATTTATGTGGGGACATTTTTGTGATCATCTCCATGGAGGTGAGGGGAGGAGAGTGGAGAGGGGAAATGGCAGCATTTAGCATATCACACAGCAGTATCTTAGTGCTGCTATTTCCAGCATTTCTGCTTTTTATCTGAAATGTATCATTTACGTTTGATATCTAAGTGCAGCAGATGATGTATCTGTTGTACACTTTGAATTCAGTTTAGCTTCATTGTATTTCAACACTGGGAAAAATAATTTGTTCTGACAGATAACTGTAACAACGTGCTGCATTGCTGATTGTATCATTACATCATCTCTGTGAGCCACCTTGTGACATACATCATCCTAGTGACATAGTCCCTTCAATGAGAGTTCAGCAGAGGGCTAATCCCCAAGAATCAACAGAGGCCTAGAGCGCTGTGTATTTGGGCCAGGTGTGGTATATCAGTGAAAAAGTGACAGAATAGTAAAATACAACAGATCTTGGCTTGTAATAAGGAATTATATTCCTGAAATAGAAGGGCCACTAATTTAAGGCCCTCAGTTACCAGAACAGATTTAGAGACTTAGGGCACTTTACTTTGGAAAAGTGTGAACTCTGAGCAATATATTGAGAGAATGTTACTTTTCTCATTGTGACTTACTCCCAGAATTGTCACTGGTGTTCCACTGGCCCAAACATAGTTGTAGCTCAGCTGTCAGTGAGAGAACACATTTGGATTATTTCTTACTGTAGCTTCACATTAGCAGGGCTCCTATTGATGGGGTTGATGATAGATAACTTAGAACCGCTCAGCATCATCGCCAATAGCAGAGTTATCAATACTCAATATTCTGGAAGGCATTTTAACCATTCTAATTGTTCTGGGATCTTGTTTCAGGAGAGAGACTTACCTGTAAGGGGAGCTATTTAGCTCCTTTGTTTAGAGGGTGTGCTTAATAACAGCAATGGGCTTCATTCAATCCCTGTACTGGCAGAGGTAGTTCTTGGAACCTCCCTGTTCTATTTGCCCCATTGTGATATCATGGCGTCATTCAGGCATGATTAAACAATGGGGACAGTACATGAAAATGGAGAAAGAGAGAGAGAGAGGGAGAGATCTTCATGCACTGTTCTCATGGAAACCAGATGGCCCAGGTCTGTGGTTAGTCCAGTGATCACTCAGCAGCAAGAGTAGCATTACAGTTGAACTGAAGAGAGTGGAGGAAGAAATTAATCTAACACCCCTGCTCTGATTAGCACTGGAAACTTACACGTGGGCATCAGATAAACCTGATCAGACTTAGATAGAATGAATATCATGTCATTGTGCACTGTGCAAGATCAAAGAATGGTCATTTGGAAAGCTGCCAGTGTCTAGGAAGAGTCCAGGAATCTCAGTGACAGGCAACACCTTCAGGGGTGATAGTTGCAGGGAAAATGCATATATAACATTTTTTTATATGTTTATACACAGGGTATGTCATTTGACTGGTTGCAGGTGTTTAGGCACCCAAAAGAAAATATATTCTGTTAGTCATTCAATGTAATTAGTTACTTTCCCAAACAGGAATTTGGCAGCTAACAGTATCACGGCATCAGTTTCCAATCATAAATCATAATAATCATAAAACTGATGGTCAAAATGTGCCAAAAGAAAAACCTAGTGAGTGTTGGGTTGTGTGTCTCTGTCTTTTCTCTATTCATTTCATGGTGATGAAGCCCCCTGCTAGGCATACAGCAACATCTGCCAGTCTCCAGCAGTTTCAGCCACATATCCATTTCAGCATTGAGGATTCAGTGTAGAGAAGAAAATCTATTTATCTCCTATGTACTTCCATTTTAATAAAGAGGGGAGGAAGGATGTATAGACTTTGCAGGATTGGGAAAGAGGGACACAAAAGAGAAGTTTAAGCAAAACTGGTAAGGTTCCTTTCTGCCATATCATATTGTTTCCTGCAGTTGTTTTTATCTCTATAGGATCAAACAGAGAGGTCTTGCGGCACAGTGGTAGTGTCCCTAGCTCTGAGTTCAAGTTCCACTTAAAGACTTGATGGCCAAGAAAAGGGTGTGCATAATATGGCCGAACAGGTTGATTATCAGCCTGTAAATCCTTCCAACACACCTGATGGCAGATGGTAAGAGTGGGAGAGTTTCCTGGTCAGCTACACTGCAGAAGGCAATGGCAAACCCTTGCAGTTCTTTGTCAAGCATAATCGTGGACTAATCCAATGGAAGTCCATGGACACCAATGTCCCTTGAGGGCATGGTACCTGGAGGAAGATGAAACGCAAAACTAGCTATCCAGAATGGCAGGGATAATGTGTAACATAGAGTTCAATGAGAATGTTGAGTTTGAAGGCACAGTAGTAAAACTCAGGTAATCTAGTTTTTAAAAGAAAGACATGCAGTTATACATGCATTTATGCCGTTCATGATCACAGGACATCACAAAGAACTTTACAATCAATGACATGTTTTTTGAGGTGTAATCACTGTTGTAATGTAGGAAACCTGTCAGCCAATTTACACACAGCAAGCTCCCAAACAGCAATGGTGACAATGATCAGATAATCTGTTTTTGTGATTTTGATTGAGGGATAAAGATTTGCCAGGACATGGCTGATAACTCCACTACTCTTCTTCAAAATAGTGCCACTGAATTTATTACATTCACCTGAGAGGACAGACAGGCCCTTGGTTTAACATTTCATTCGAAAGATGGTATCTGCTGACTGTGCAGCATTGCCTCAGTACCGTAGTGAAGTGTCAGCCTTGATTTCTGTGTGCGAGTCCTGGAACAGAACTTGAGCCCACAGCTTTCTAACTCCGAATTAAAAGTGCTGCCAACTGAGCCACAGATGACAGTTTCTTGGCAGAAGGCATTGTCAGGAAATCTGTTTGTCTGCCTCTGTTAATGTTGCACAAGGTGTTTGAGTGTGTCTGGAGGTGACAATTTTCTAATCACTCATCTGGGAACGCATGTCCGGGCAACACAGACAGCATCAAGAGCCCAACATATGGAGAGTGTGTAGTCATGACCCTTTGTCCTCAATCTGTGCCACTCTATACTGAAGCACCAATAAATAGCTGATTTCAAAACAAAATTAAAGGGTTTTAGTGTAACTGGCAAATATATAGCATTGTGTTCTGTGCAAATCAAAAGTTGCCAGTGGAACTTTGGACACATGTTCTAAGTCATTGGCATATCAACCTCATTATTGCTTTTATTCAAAACTGTACATCAACCAGAGTGCAGTGACATTATCCAAAACTAAACAACCCAGATAAATTATTATTCACTGTTTCTGTGAGCTGTGGCCTCATATTAAGACTAGTATGTTTTATCTCTAGTATTAACAGAAGTGACAGCTTGATCTCTTTAATAACAAAACAGGTAAATGACTACGCATGATGTCAGACTGCAGTGTCAATTAATCGCTATCAGCAGCCAATATATATCTTTGTTTTCAGATTAACTATTTGATTAGCGTTAGTTTCTGACTACTTTCTACATTTGCATTTACAAATACATTGCTCTATGCACAATAAACTATTACTTTGATATATTTATTTGCAAATCAGCTTTTACTGATTGTATTATTGTACTTCAAAAACAATGTCGGAGAAGGAAGGTGTTTACATTCAAATGGAGCAGTGATCCTTTCAAATGTCTCACCTGTTCCATGTGGGAACTCCAGGCACTTCCTGTGTCCTGGACAACTAGATGTGCAGGAAATGTCGTCAGCTGCAGGAGCTCAATCTCTGGGTTCTGGAGCTTGAGCAGCAGCTGCTGTCACTGCAGCGCATCCATGAAGCTGAGAGCCATGTGATCATCCCACATCTTAAAGGAATGCAGGCAGAGAGGGAACTGTGCAGTCAAGAAGGACCAGGCAAATAGTGCAGGAGCTCCCAAGTTCATCTCATTCTCCAACCAGTATTCCATTCTTAATACTGATGAGAGTGAATGTTCCTCTGGTAAGTACATTCAGAGCAAGGCCCACAACCCCACAGCTAGCTCAGCTATACATAGGACCAGGAGGAAGAATGGGAATGCAATAGTGACAGGGGATTCCATATTTAGGGGGACAGGGTGTTTCTGCAGCTGTAGTAGGCAAGACTCCAAGCTGGGCTATTACCTCCCTGGTGCTAGGGTCAAGGATGCCTTTGAGCAGGTTCAAAGCACTCTGAATGGGGGAATGTGAACAGCCAGAAGTTGGGGTCTATATCTGTACCAACGGCATAGGATGAAAGAAAGGTGAGATCCTTCAGGTAGAGCTAGCTAAAAACACTTAAGTGGAGGAGTACCAATTTCAATGGGATGAGCTAGGAAGGAGAATAACAAGCTGGACCTCGAAGGTAGGATTATTCCCTGTGTCACTCACGAGAGAGTGCAGAAATGGCAGAATGAAGCAAGTGAATGCATGGCTGGAGAGATGGTGGAGGGGGGAGCATTTTAGATTTCTGGGGTGTAGGGACTTGTTCTGGGGGAGATGGGGCTTATATAGGCCAGATGATTCAACTCTCAACAGAGATGGAACCAATGTCTTCACGTGTAGGTTTGCTAGTGCTTTTGGGGAGGGTTTAAATTAGCTTGGCAGGGGGGTAGGGACCATGATATAGCATTATAAAGATGTTGTAGGGTAGCCAAGTTGTACTATTAGTAATAGAGTTAAACTGCAGACACTTCTTAGGTGGAAATGTTAAGATCATTTAAAATATACTCAGCAGCAACTACACATGTGCGTTAATCTCCAACTCTAACTCTACACTGACTGCTGGAGGTAGCCCATGCTACTCTCTTATTGGTTACTACAGATCATGTGATCTCTCCTAACAAGTATTATTCTTAAAAGTACAATACACACTAAATAAAATCATCATTACTACAAAAGGAAAGAAAATTCACAAAGGAGTGAGAGAGACCGAACAATAAGAAATGGTAAGGTGGAGTCAGACTTAAAGGGAATTCAATGCGCTCTAAGTTAGTTTTACAGTGCACATATGTAAATGCACAAGGTGTGGTAAATAATGTTGCTGAGCTGCGTGCACAGATAGGCACATAGGAATATGATGTGACAACAACAGAGACCTGGTTCAAAAAAGGGCAGCTCCAGGTATTAAATATTCATGGATACAAGGTGTTCAGGAAAGATAGGGAAGTTAAGAAAGGAGGGGGGGTGGCAGTATTGATCAAGAAGAATATTGTAGTGCTGGAGAGACAAGATTCCTGGAGGAATCAGAATATATTTGATTACAGCTAAGAAACAATAGAGTTACCATTATACTACTAGATGCCATCAACTATTGGGAAAGATGTAGAGAAGCAAATTTGCAGGGAAATTACAGAGACCTGCAAAAACTATAGAGTAGTGATAATGGGGAACTTCAATTATTCCACTATTGACTGGGATAGTAATAGTGTAAAGGGCAGAAAGAGGGAAGATTTTCTGAAGTGTTTACAGGACAATATTCTTGATCAGTATGCTTCCGAGCCAGAAAGCAAGGATGTTTCCAGGCCAAGTCAATCTGGTTCTGGGGAATGGGGTAGGCCAAGTAGATCATTGTCAGTAGGCTAGATTTAGGCTACAGTGATCATTGTATCATAAGATTTAGATTAGTTATGGAAAACAACAAGCAGCAATCTAGAATTAAAAACACTAGTGGAAGAGTGCCAATTTCAGTGCGATCCCAGGTAAATTGAAATCAAAGATTAGCAGAAGAAACTGTAACAGAACAATGGGCTACCTTTATAGAGGAGGTAGTTCAGGTACAGTTGAAATTCATTGCCATGAGGGAGAAAGGTAGGGCAACCAAAGCCAAAACTCCTTGGATGATGACTTAGAGGAAGGGTGTGTATGGCAGATGTCTGCTGATAATGCAAGTGAAAGCCAGTTTGAATAGGCCCGAGAGGAAGTGAAAAAGGAAATGAGAGAAAAAAAGCGAGTATTAAAAGAGACTGGCAGCTAATATAACATGATTTCAAAAGTTTTCTATTGGCATATAAATAAGAAAAGGATAGTAAGAGGTGGGGTGGGGCTGATTAGGGACCTAAAAGGGGATATATGCATGGAAGCAGAGGGCATGGCTAAGGTATTAGATGACTACTTTGTATCTGTTTCTTCCAAGGAAGAGATGCTGCCTAAGGTAGTGAAAGAGGAGAGGGTTGATAAGGTAATACGGTTGAAGTGGTATTCATGGATTTCCTAATGGTGTTTGATAAATTGCCACATAATAGGCTTGTCAGCAGTCCATGGAATAAAAGCGATAGTGGCAGCATGGATACAAAGCTGACTGAGTGACAGGAAATAGAGAGTGATGGTTTGGATTGAATTGAGAGTTTGGATTTGAACAAGATATACACTGGAGTTCCCCAGAGGTCAGTAATAGGACCACGGCTTTTCTTGACATATATGAACTAGATTTGGGTGTCCACGAGACATTTTCATAATTTTCCGATATCAGATGTAGATGAACCATGAGGAGGATAGTGACCGACTTTAAGAGAACATAGACAGACTGTCGGAATTAATGGACACGTGACAGTTGAAATTTAATGCAGAGAAGTATGAAGTGGTGCATTTTGGTAGCAGGAATGAAGAGAGACAATATAAGCTAAAGGGTTACAATTCTAAAGGGAGTGCAGCAACAGACAGACTTGGAGGTATATGTGCAGAAATAGTTTATGGTGGTAGGGCAGGTTAAGAAGGCACACAGGATCCTGCACTTTATAAATAGAGCATAGAGTATAAAAGCAAGGAAATATGATTCACATTTATAAAACACTGGTTCAGGCTCAGCTGTTTTTTAATTTATTTAAGGGATGTAGGTGTCACGGGCTAGGCCAGCATTTATTGCTTATCCCTAATTGCCCTTGAGAAGGTGGTAGTGAGCTGCCTCCTTGAACTGTTGCAGTCCATGTAGGTACACCCACAGTGCTATTAGGGAGGGAGCTCCAGGATTTTGACCCTGTGACAGTGAAGGAATGGCGATATATTTCCAAGTCAGGATGGTGAATGCCTTGGAGGCAAACTTCCAGGTGGTGGTGTTTCCATGTATCTGCTCTCCTTGCCCTTGTAGATGGGAGCAGTCTTGGGTTTGGAAGGTGCTGCCTAAGGAGCCACAGAGAGTTTCGGCAGTGCATCTTGTAGATGGTATACACTGCTGCCACTGTTTGTCAGTGGTGAAGGGAATGAATATTTGTGGAACGGGTGCCAATCAAGGGAGCTACTTTGTCCTGGATGGTGTTAAGCTTCTTGAATGTTGTGGGAGTTGTACTCATCCAGAAAAGTGGAGAGTGTTCCATCACATTCCTGACTTGTGCCATGGAGATGGTAGACAGGCTTTGGAGAATCAGGAGGTGAGTTACTCGCGGCTGGATTCCTAGTCTCTGACCTGGTCTTTTGCCACAGTACTGATATGGTTAGTCCAATTCAGTTTCTGGTCAACGGTAACTCCCAGGATGTTGATAGTGGGGCATTCAATGATGGTAATGCCATTGAATTGATTCTCTCTTGTTGGAATGGTCACTGCCTGGCATTTGTGTGGCATGAATGTTATTTGCCATTTGTCAGTCCAAGCCTGGATATTGTCCAGGTCTTGCTGCATTTGGACGTGGACTGCTTCAGGAGTTGCAAATGGTGCTGAACATTGTGCAATCATCAGCGAATATTCCTTATGATGGAAGGAAAGTTATTGATGGGAAGGTTTTTTTTTACTTCACACAAAGCTGATTTATTTTACTTTATCTAGAATATTAATACCTGTAACTGGGCAGGAGTTTATTGATAAACCAGCTGAAGACGGTTGGGCCTGGGACATTATCCTGAGGAACTCCTGCAGTGATGTCCTGGAACTGTGATGACTGACCTCCAACAACCATAACTGTCTTCCTTTGTGTTAGGTATAACTCCAACCAGTGAAGAGTTTTCCCTTTGATTCCCATTTACTCGAGTTTTGCTAGGGCTCCTTGATGCCACACTCGGTCAATTGCTGCCTTGATGTCAAGGGCAGTCACTCTCACCTCACCTCGGGAGTTCAGCTTTTTTGTCCGTGTTTGAATCAAGGCTGTAATGAGGTCAGGAGTTGAGTGGCCCTGGTGGAATCCAAACTGGGCATCAGTGAGCAGGTTATTGCTAAGCAAGTGTCGCTTGTTAGCACTGTTGATGACCCCTTCCATTACTTTACTGATGATCGAGAGTAGGCTGATGGGACAGTAATTGGCCAGGTTGGATTTGTCCTGCTTTTTGAAGACAGGACATATCTGCTCAATTTTCCACATAGCCGGGTAGATGCCAGTATTGTAGCTGTATTGGAACAGCTTGGCTAGAGGCAAGGCAAGTTCTGGAGCACAAGTCTTCAGTACTGTTGCTCAAAAACTGTCAGGGCCTATAGCCTTCGCAGTATCCAGTGCCTTTAACCATTTCTTGATATCACATGGACTGAATTGAACTGGCTGAAGACAGGCAGCTATGATGCTGGGAACCTCTGGAGGAGGCCAAGATGGATAATCCACTCAGTACTTCTGACTCAAGATGCTTCCACTTAATCTTTTGCACTGATGTGCTGGGCTCCCCCATCAATGAGAATGTGGAGCCTCCTCCTCCAGTGAGTTGTTTAATTGTCCACCACCATTCACGACTGGATGTGGCAGGACTACAGAGCTTAGATCTGATCTGTTGGCTGTGGAATCATTTAGCTCTGTCCATCACTTGCTGCTTATGCTGGTTGGCATGCAAGTAGTCCTGTGTTATAGCTCCACCAGGTTGACACCTCATTTTTAGGTATGCCTGATGCTGCTCCTGACATGCCCTCCTGCACTCTTCTTTGAACCAGGCTTGGTGGTAATGGTAAAGTGTGGGAGATGCCAGGCCATGAGGCTACCAATTGTGTTTGAATATAATTCTGCTGCTGCTGGTCCATAGCGCCTCATAGATGCCCATTCTTGAATTGCTAGATCTGTTTGAAATCTATCCCAATTAGCACAGTGGTAGTGCCACACAACACGATGGAGGATATCCTCAATGGGAAGACAGATGTTTGTCTACACACAGACAGTGCAGTGGTCACTCCTACCAATACTGTCATGGACAGATGCATCTGCAGGTTGGTGAGGATGAGGTCAAGTATGTTTTTCCCTCTTGTTGGTTCCCTCACCACCAGCTGCAGACCCAGTTTAACAGCTCTGTCATTTAGGATTCAGCCAGCTCAGTCTGTGGTGGTGCTGCCGAGCCACTCTTGGTGATGCCGAGCCACTCTTGGTGATAGAGACTGAAGTTTCCCCTCCCAGAGTACATTCTGTGCCCTTTCCACACTCAGTGCTTCCTTCAAGTGGTGTTCAATACGGAGGAGCACCGATTCATCAGCTGCACGGTTGGTGTGGGGGGAGAGGTACTTTTTAGTGGGTTGATATAACTGAGTGGCTTGCTAGGCCATTTCAGAGGACATTTAAAAATCAACCACATTGCTGTGGATCTGGACGCACATGTAGGCCAGACTAGGTGAGGATGGCAGCTTTCCTTACCTAAAGGACATTAGTGAACCAGATGGGCTTTTACCACAATCAACAATGGTTTCATGGTCATCATTTGGCTTTTAATTCCAGATTTTTATTGAATTCAAATTCCACCATCTGCCATGGTGGGATTCAAACCCGGGTCCCCAGAACATTGCCCTGGGTGTCTGGATTATTACCAGTCTAATGAAAGTACCATTACACCATCGTGTCCAACACTGGGCCCCACACTTTGGTAGGAAAGATGTGAAGGAGGGTGCAGAACTGATCTACAAGAATAACTCCAGAGATGAAGGACTTCAGTTATGTGGATAGACTGGAGAAGCTGCGGTTGTTCTTCTTAAACAGAAGGTTGAGAGGAGATTTGATAGAGCTGTAAAATGAGAAACAGAGGATACCAATTTAAGGTGATTACTAAAGAACCCATGGGGACATGCAGCAAGTCATTAGGATCTGGAATGCACTGAGTGTGGTGGAGGCAGATACAATCATGGCTTTCAAAAGGGAATTGGATAAGCATCTGAAGAGAAAAGTATTTGCTGGGCTATGGAAAACAGTCTGAGGCTAGCTGAAACAAAAACAGAATTACCTGGAAAAACTCAGCAGGTCGCTAGCTGAGTTGCTCTTGCAGTGAGCTGGCAAAGGCTGAATGGTTCTTTCCTCTGCTGTAACCATTCTTTGACTCTAAAGTTCCTCGCGTTGACACAGAAGTAGGACCTAAAGTAATGGATGAAAGATGCCCACTGACCAAAATATCTTAAATACAAATGCAACTTACTAAATTGAGAACCAAATGTATGCATTACTAAACCTGAGATCTATGCAATAGAATGTGCATTCTAAATCATATGGGGAGTGCTTCTGTGGTTCAGTTAGTAGCGCTCTTGCTGAGTCAAAAGGCTGTAGGTTCAATCCCCACTCCAGAAACTGGAGCACAAGATCTAGAATGACATTCCTGTGGAGTACTAATGCTATCCCGTCAGAGGTGTCATTTTTCAGATGAGACTAAATTGCTTTCTCAAGTGGATCCTGTGGTGCCATTTCAAAGAGGGTAAAGGGAGTTATCTCCTGGCCAATATTTATCCTTCAATTGACATCACGAAAACCAATTATCTGGTCATTATCACATTGCTGTTTGTGGAAGCTTGCTGTGTGCAAATTAACTGCCATATTTCCTAAATTACGACACTGATTACAAAAGTACTTCATTGGCTGTAATGTGCTATGGAATGTCCTAAGGTCAGGAAAAGTGCTATATAAATGCCAGTCTTAGAATAAAGCAAGAATGCCCTTCTTAAGAGTACAGAATACAGTTCATCAATCCAACAATTGATTATGAGGTGTAATTTCAAGCAGTGGCTCTATTTAACTATTGTGTTTGATGTGTTCTTAAAGATCAACCCTAAAGTCAGCTATGTTGGCTGTCAGTATAAGTTTGGGCTATGCACAGAGTAAATACATTGAAGTGTGAACTTTGAAATGAGTTTCCATCAGTGTTGGTATTACTCTGATATTTGTTCAGAAAACAAGTCACATTACAGCTGCCAGCATTGCAGATGCTAAAAACTTGGTTAAATTCTCCTTTAATACAAATCACTTTCCAACCACCTACAACTTAGTTGACACAAGAATTAGGCTTGTGTAGCATACAGCAGAATTCTGCAGCAGTATGAGTGTTATTTGTCTTAAGTATTATGACATATTCAAAATAACATGGCTACAGATTTACACCTGTTGTTCCCTCCTAATCTCATCTGTGCTTTCAACCAAAATGTGGTCTTCACCACAGAGAGGGGTGAGGCTCCTGAGGATTCTCCTGCTCCTTCTAGGGATCATTGAGAAGCATCAGCGGAGGCTGCAGCAAGTCATACACCTGCCGTCCTGTGCCATGTGTTCTGTGGCAAAAAAATAATTTGTCTGGCATTCTTTCATTCTTTATATATGTTCATGTTTTTGATGATATTCCTTCATCACCAAGGAATGTTGCAGAATAAGGCACACTGCAGTTAATTAGACATTTTTTCAAGACTGCTGTGTCAAGTATGTTGGTTGTGTTTGTAAACACCTGTTTTTTTTGTATGGTGGTGCTGAACATCAGCTGCTTCTGCATGTAAGTTCTTCAGAATTCTGCGTATTGCACATCCGATGTTTTATCCCAGCTTCTGCTTCAGTTTCAAGAAAACCATCCTCTTCATCTACAGTAAGAAAGGTTACAAATTAATATAACCTTAGGGAAAGGTGGAGAATACAATGTACATGAATGAGAAAAAGGGAACGGAGATAGGAGAGGATAAATTAACTGAAGTAATGGACCTGGGGTACAATCTGACTGAGGGGTAAGGAAGATGACGGAGAGTCTGATGGAGGAATAGGACAAATTAAAGAAATTGACTTAGGTAAGAGGAAGAGGAACTACAGTTAGTACTCCAGATTCTTGCCAGAGACCAATATGCATTGAAATTCATGGCAACTCCTCCATTAAAAGCTGTTTTT
The DNA here is from genome assembly GCF_017639515.1 of Carcharodon carcharias. Taxonomy (NCBI): domain Eukaryota; kingdom Metazoa; phylum Chordata; class Chondrichthyes; order Lamniformes; family Lamnidae; genus Carcharodon; species Carcharodon carcharias. Next base: position 43,135,366 of record NC_054487.1, on the reverse strand, counting down.
TAAAATAATTACTTAAAATGTAATGATCCTGTCATACAGGATTAAGACCTTTGATTCTGAATGTGAAGCCTGGCTCAGAATTGACCACAGATAAATTTTGACAGATAAATCTGAGCCAATCTGCTTTATAGGTATTTCTTAGATGTCCAGGGAATCAGGACATTTTCAAGTTATTTATTATCTTACCTCACATCAATTAGGTTTCCAAGTGCTTAAATTTAAGCATGGATGAGTTTGTGACCTGTAACTGACCTGCCAAGTGCAAAAAGGATGATTTCCAGGAGGAACTTTCATGAAAGGGAGTAATTTACAAACATACTTAAGCCAAATGAATGGTCAGGTGAATTACAGAAATGTTTTTTGGTTCTGACCTGTGTTTTGCATTCCTGCAAACTAATATCATCTGTGGAACTTATCTCAGGCTTATATGAAGATAGAATTTGTACTTGGTGTTTGCTAGTCCTTTGTTACCATTTCACTTTCTATTGAATATTTATGTATGGATGCTGGTGCCACTGATGTCTCGTCCCTAGTTTTCTTGATCATCCACAAGTATAGTCCATCTGGACTTGTGATCTTGTTTTCCTGAAGTGTGTCTAGCAGCCCCTTTCTTTCTATCCTAACTTAAAACATTCATCTATACTTTGGCTGTTATCATTTCCTCTTTGTTGGTCTCCTCAGCGAGAACTGAGTAAAATTGGGATGCCCCAATTTTAGGGCACATGGGCAGGGGTCATGACTCGTGACATTCCTGTACCCATTCAGATCGAGATGGAAAATGCTTCATATGCTGGTTGCAGTCTGACTCCAGAGGGTTACTTCAAACTGCTTTATTTAAACTATATACACTATATACAAGGTGAGCTACAGGGTATGGACATCTGTCTTGAGTACAGGCTATTCCATCTGCCCTACAGAGTCTGTAGCACATGACTACTGATGTCACTGTAACATCGTGATATATATCACTCATTACCATAACTATTTGATTAACTCATTATACAATAGACAACATGCAAAATTTGTTTACTCACCTCATCTGAATGATTGTGGGGCCAGCACGTGTATGTCTAGTGCTGCTCTCCGCTCCAGAATACGGCGATTGAGCTCTGCACACAGCAGAATCCCCATCAGCATTGTTTGCAGACTAGGTAGTCTTCTTAAAGGCAGGCTGCCTCTTAAAGGGAAGCTGGACAAAAATATTGCTACAATGGAAATCTTGCAAACTGAATACCAATAAGACAGAGGGATCCATAGTGGTGGCTGTGATGCTTGTGTCAATAGTGGTGCAAGTGGGTAAGAGGAGAGATGCCATGGTACTACATGGGAGGAGGTGGGGGTGACAGTAGGATACCCCCAAGGTGTCCAGAAGAGAGCGGGAGTAGATGACCAGGAAGATCAATTCCTGGAGTCTGGATGTGAGGACTTAGCAGCAGTGCCACAAGAGGTCTAAAGACTTTCCACAGGTGGTCAGTGAATGCATCTTCACCTGATATCTACCCACTGCTGCAGCAACTTCTCAAAATGCTCAATACAGCACACCCCTGTCACTCACCCAGCAACACTCAGTGACACTCAGGGAATCATGCCTAACATCCAGATATCACACCCCACCCTCACACACCTCCCAATGCTGCCAGCCCCACACCCACCTTTCACTGCCTCCACATACCTCCATTGAGCTATGGCAGGCACATTACCAAACACTGTTATGGAGACGTTTTTCTTTCTCTCTTACAGGACAAGGTGGCACACAACAGAGGGAGCACAGCAGAACTGGCAGGGAGAAGGACACCTGCATTTCCTGAGCTCCAGGGAGGACATGTTTCTCTGCCTCATCATGTCAACTGTGATGACGCCCATAGCATCCAGCATCCTTGAGAGCATTGAGAATAACGTTGTTCCTGTCTTATGCCCCTTCCCAATTCTCAGCTCACCCCATCCCGCTATCTGGCATGATGAGCAAGTTGCCGACGGTCTGACTATGGAGCTCTTGCTTCCCACCCTCTTTCTCCCTTCCACCAACCTCACCACAACACCTGTTTTCAGACACCCAAGAACTGCCACCTGCCCAGTCACAGGAGTCTTATGAGGAGGAAAGAGAGCAAAAGCACAGTAGTGATGAAGAGGCCCCATCACTTGACCTGACACTCTCACCCACCAGCTCAGATACTGGCACTGCAGTTACCTTGAATAGTGTAGAGTTGGGATCAGTTCCTGGAGAGTTACCGGACATGAGTGAGCTGTAACCAAGCAAAGAGTAAAGAATGGATTATTTGCCAGATACCTGGAGGGCAAGATGACAGACAAGTATGGGCACATTGGCTGTGCTGTGAGACAGCCTCCCGTCAGTGTTAAGGAGCCTGGAGGAGTCTGGCTCCAACTTGGCAGAGGGCATGGCACAGGGCTTTCTCTCTCTCTGCAGCCAGGGCCAGCGTAAGGGTATCTGTCAACCCAGATGAACTTTCAGCCTGGCACCTCCCCCATATTCCGGGAGACATCGACGGAGGTGATATCACAGAAAGGCAGCGGAAGTGACGTCATGGAAAGGTGGCAAGGCTGAGCAGGTTCTGAGAGGAAGCAAGGCCCGGGATCCTGGGGATGGGTATCAAGAGCAGGTTAACGTGGAGATTCACAGTCTCCACACTGGGAGCACAAACTCCCTGTTATGCGAACAGACCAGAGTAATGAGCGGGCTGTGGGTTAAAGCTCTGCTCTTTAACTTCCAGTCACAGTCATTCATAGAAATAATGCAAGAATATTTGCAGTAAACCTTAAAAACAAATCCCTGACCCAATCAGAAGTGAAGTGATTTGAACCCCTGCTTGTGCTCATCGCAGTTGGACTAACGCTTGCTGCTCACACCCGATCCTTCAATGAAATTCTGACCCCACCAATGCCATTGCAGCCTGCCAAAACCTCAGCCAGTCGGAGTCCTCCTGGTGTTTTATTCCTGGTTTAGGAAGGTGTGAATTTGATTGGGTGACACGGTGCTGGATGTGATGTCACCATGTGGCAATGCCTCATGGTGATGGGAGTTGGAGTTTCTTTCCCCTTGGTTGCTGATTATGGGACAGATTTGTTTAAAATGCTGGGTTTCAGTTCCAATTTTTTTAAAAAGCTGGCAGGTTTTGCCGACCCCCAAATCTTACCACCCTAGGCGAGCACCTAATTCACCGTGTGGTAGCCCCTGTCTGCAGCCTTTATCTCCCTGTCGTGTTGCAGAGGCAGAGACACAGCTACTGCTACAACCGTACCTCTTGCAGCTTTTGGGTGGAATCATCCCAGATTTGCGCAAAGTGCTGTAGCAGTAGGGGAAAACCATCTGCAGTGGTGGGTTTTCATGCTGTAGTGTCCCATTCCCGGCATGTCCCGCCTCATTAATAAACATTTCTGGGAAACACACCAGGTTGCTGGTGCGGTAGTTTCTGATTCACCCGCCCGCTGTCACCTCAGGCCTTCAGTAATCCAGGCACCAGGTTTAAAGGGCGCCCCTGCAGAAAGCTAGCACTCTCTAAGGCATTGAAAGCTGCTGAAAGGTCATCAGGGAGCAAACATACTGCCCTTAGAGTTAGCGAAGCCTCCATCGTACTGGACACAGTGGAAACCCACTGCGAAGTCCTCAATCCCCGCTCTGGGCGAAGGCCAGCAAGTAAGGTCACCAATCCAGCATGGGAACCATTGGCAGTGGTGGTCAGCGCCAATGCCCTGCAAGAGAGGACAGCCACCCAGTGCTAAAGAAGATGAATGATCTCCTCCATTCCGCCAGGGCAAGTCACTCTTCTCATCACTCTTAACTCACAGTCACAAACCCATCAAATACCCACAGAGATCTCACTCACTGCCAGTTCAAGGTACATCATCATTCGCTCCCTTCATCTGCCCTATGGATCGTATCCTCATCCCATCCATGGCACCACTCACCCCCCAGGCACACTCCAGGCATCCTTTTCATCTGGCCTGGCAGGCGTCCCGCCTTACACTGTCTCCACCTGTATTCATGCAGGACAAGCTGGCACATAACAAAAGGGAGAGGTCACAGACTGGTGGAGGAACGCTCAACATCAAGGTCCTCACAGACTTTAAAAATAGGGTCATCCAGCTGGCCGGCGATGATCTGGACCATTCCTGTGCTGACAGTGAGGTCAGTGGTGCTCAACCATGTGAGGATTCAACATCCATGTAGTGCAACATCCATCAGACAACCATCCTGAGTCAGTTCCCCTGTTCCGCAGTCCCTTGCCATCCACTAATTATCTCTCCTTGCTATCGCTGGCATATCTGGGAAGCAGCTGAGGGGGTCCACGAGCCAGGTCTTCGAGTCAAGCCCTGAAGACACCTTGGAAGAAGAATCCAATGACACCCTAATTGAAGACCTGTCACAGTGTTCACCCACACCCTCCACCAGCGCAGAGACACACAGCTCAGTAGGACCTAGTTCTAGAGTAGCCTCAGGATCACAACCTGGTGAGCACATCACATTGTTTGATCCACAGCAGGCAGCAGCAGGGATTTCCCAGGTTTCTGGCACTTGGAGGACTCTGGAGGCCAGAAATCTGGTGAGTCTGAATCAGAGGAGCAGCCTCTGGACTCGATCATACCTCAGTTGCTGGAGCTGCAAAAGCAAGCTCGGGAACATAAGGAAGGGATGTCCACTGCACTCTTCAGATTACCAGGCATGATGGAAGAGTCCATCTGCCTTCAGTATGAGGTGATAGTGCTAGCACGCCCACACACTGGTAGGATGGCGGCCGCCATGGAGACATTGGTCCAGGGCATTAGTCCTGTGCAGGCTGAACACCATCACTGATGCCATCGTTGGCCTCGAACAGCTTCAACTCCAGCTTCCCCTTCTCCTCAAGGAGTCAACCATGGGCCCTTAGGTACCCATAGAGAGGGGGATCAGTAAATGCACACCCCTGGGCCATCTACCCAGGTGACTCCGGGAGTGTCCCGCCCATCTGAATCCCCTCTTCCTGTGACCCCAGCAGCTCCAGCTCCACAGGCCGAGGAGGGTTCCACTGCCACACAGCAGGATGCCGAAAGCAGGCCGGAGCCCTCCAGGTCTTGGCCCTCCAGAGGATGCCCGTCAAGGTTATCACAGACAGTAGCAGTAGCAGTCAGCAGGCTGCCTCCACCTCCGCTGTGGCTGTCCAGGGAGTGCCAAGACGTAGCAGTAGGATTAGAAAGGTTAAGAAAATGTAATTGCGCAGCCTGGGCATGGGCGTTAATCACTTGTACGTAATGTTCACTATTGTAAATAAACTCCCAATGACATATCCTTGCCTATGGCTCCTTGTTACGATGAGCAGTGTCTGTGTTACTCAGATGTGAAACTTTGGTTCCTGCACAAGATAAAGGCGGGTGTCTCAGTCCAGAGCCTCTTCTCTGTGCTGTGTGTAACCTTCAGACCAAAGCAATAGTTTGGCTTCACACTCACTAGACACATTAGTGATGCCTGCACCTTGATGGTGCTGGTCATTGCTGCCAGAATGTCATGGGCAGGAGTCACCGAGTTCCATCATTCTCTCTGTGTGCTCTCAGCACCTTTAAGGTGGGGCTGGCCCCCATCTCTTCAGCATTTATGTCTGGTGATGTTGTGCTCCTGAGGGTGTCAGGTGCTGAAGGCTGACAAAGGATCAGGTGCTTTTAAAGTTTCATGGCTGTGTCTCCATGATATGACTCTGGTCAGAGCGCAAGTGAGCTGCCCTCAGCCAAACAGGAGTCAGACATTCACAGAGGCAATGTGAAGATCTATGGAGTGTCCTCACTGCATGTCGTCATCATCCTCCTGGAATCTAGCAACTATTAGAGCCTCCACTGCGTAACTATGACATGAGCCTGAGCACTGAGGGAGTGTGTGCTGCCATCAGCCACACAGTAGACAAACGTTCACAGGTTCAAGGTGAGGATGTCTGGACTGTCCTCACTAGCCCTTGTCATCATCCTCCAAGAATTTTGCGGCTATGAGGGCCTCCCAAGTGCGCCTGCCTCGTCTGACCAGTGCGATAGCTTCATTGCTGGCATCCTCTCCTTCAAGGTCCTCATCATTGTCATCCCCTTCAACACCCTCCTCATTGGAGGACACATGCAACTTCTCCATCTCTTCCTCAGCCAGGTCACCCCTCCCTTTGCAAAGCCTGGCTGTGGAGTACACAGCAAGCGAGGATGATGCTCAACACCATCTGGGGAACGTATTGCAGAGCCCCACCAGAATTGTCGAGGCACCGGAATCACACTTTCAAAACGCCTATGGTTTGCTCGACTACAGTCCGGGTTGCAACATGAGCTTCGTTATACCGTCACTCTGCTGCAGTCTGAGGCCGCCACATGGGCGTCATCAGCCACGCCCTCTGTGGGTAGCCCTTGTCCATGAGGAGCCAACCCTGCAGCTTCTCTGGACCCTGGAAGATGTCAGGGGTCTGAGACCTGCTAAGGATGTAGGAGTTGTGGACGCTCCCTAGGAATCGTGTGCATACCTGTAGGATGTGTTTGTGGTGGTTGCACACCAGCTGAACATTCTGCAAGTGGAAGCCCTTGTTGTTGACGTAGTTGCTTGTTGCCACAGAGATCTAAGCGCCATGTGAGTGCAGTTGATGGCATCCTGCACCAGTGGAAAACCAGAGATCTGCACAAATCCCAGCGCTCTTGCTTTCTGCTTTCCTGATCCCAGTTGACATGCACAAACCTCTGTGCCTTTGTGAAGATGGAGTCCATGACCTATTGGATACACTTGTGCGTGGAGGCTTGCGAGATCCTGCACACGTCACCTGTGGAGCCCTGGAAGGAGCCATTTGCCATAAAAATTGAGTGCTGCAGTCAGTTTCAGTGGATGCCCTCCATGTCCCCGTGGTGCCAAATCCTGCAGCAGGTGACAGATGTGACCGACTGGTTCCCTAGTTTTCAATGACACTGGTTCTCGGTCATGACAAGTGCTGCCTATAGACCCTGGGTCTAGTGAGGTGCCTACGAGTGACGGCTCTCGGTGGATCTTCTGCTGCGAGCGCAGTAGGACCTGTTACCTCTTCATCTTGAGGGAGGTGCTCCTCTCTTTGCCGAGCCGGGCACCTCTGCTGCCTTCTTCTTCTTCTCTGGTCCCTGTAAGCCATGAGATATACCACTAAATCATCAGGCTCCATGATCCTGATGTCCTCCTATAGGATCAAAGAGAGATGTGTGGGTTAGCATAGGTGTAATAAGAGCCTCTCTTGGTTAAATCTGAAGGCCCCTTAATGCAGGCCTGTGAGTGTTAGCCAACGTGTAGTGAGCTCATTGGCTGTCTGAAACCCCACCCACCTCTGTCCGACTCCACTTGACTGATTGACAGGAGCTTTGGTCATTGGTGTGCATGCTTGCTCTCAGCTCAGGCACAGACATTCTCTTAATTCACACTGCAAGGCTGCACTGTTAGCTTGAACCATGATGGATTCTGGCCCAAACCTTAATAAAGACATTGCAAGGGGCTGTGAGCGCCTCCACCAGTGACTGCGCCATGGCCACCTTTCACAAGGCGATTGTACAACTTGTCCAGTCGGCCAATTGCTCTGCTGCCCCCTAAAACACACATTAATTTGCAGTCTGCGCCCGAGACATGAAAAGTTCTGGAGCATTTGGTGGCACTTGCCTGCTTTTGCATTGCTTATCAATGGAACTGCAGCTGAATGGTCTCAGCAACAGATGAATACTCACTTTTGACAAGCTTTTCCCTCATCTCCCCTCCCCTGCCAGTGGTATGTGCTTGAGAATTTCCTTCAGTCTGTCTGTGCTGCCTTGCACCACCTTCCCCTGCTCCAAGGTCTGCCCCACACTGGAGGCCTTACCTTGGTACTGCACTGAAAGCCAGCTGGGAAAAAGCGATTTGCCTGAGCAAATGTGCGGCGTCTCTTCCTTAATGTCCTACAGGCAATGCTTGTGAGTGCTGCGCAAAATTGTGTACACTTATCTCCGAGTTCCCCTTGAAGTTCAGCTTGCCAGGTGCACGGCTTTTAAAGGCAGTCATCAAGCATGACATTCTGAAGTCACGTTGACGTGGGCTGTAAATTGACATTGGCGTTTATTCCAGTGAGCAGGGCTTATAATTAGATGCAAAGGTATTAAAATAATGTTCCCGATGTGCGGCAGTGGGAAACGTTGCCCGCCATTGATGGGTGGAGCAGACGATCGCAAACCTGTTTCACGACGACTTAAAAATGATTTTTGGCCTTCTCGCCATGTTGTCGTCGTCCCTCGCCCACCTTGAGGCCCGATGCCATGGGGTCGGAAAATTCTGGCCTTTGTAAGCACGGGTCACCCACTCCTCTACCATCTCTATATATAAGGCGACACTTTCTGACAAATGCAAGAACTCACCAAAACGCCTCCAAAAGCACTTGAGTATTTTCAGGTACTTTACAATAGAAAAAATTCAAAAAATGTATCTTACTTGAAATAAGGGGGCCTAGCCCTTTAAATTATGCCACTGCAGAGCCCACGATTTTTTTTTGCTTGCTCAAATTGGGATCCTGAGGTGTGGACTGTATGATGTCAGGATAGTGCCAAATCAAAGCCTTCTGGTGAATGAACAGGATGTCCATGTGTGCGTCCGTATCCTCCAGCAATGTCACAAGGTTGCATAGGAAGCAGAGAGAGGCACATCCTGTCCCCCGCGAAACAAAGGTAGACGTCATTTAGCACTACTTCTGCAACTGAATATTTTCGCCCAGAGTATCTAATCCGTATTCTGCTCATTTCAGTATCATTTCTGGTGAGTTTATCTGAGTCAGCCTTTGATGGCCTTATCTCCATCTTTAATCTCACTTCCCCCTCTCAATAATAGTTGTTTAATTTGGAGTTGTGATGACTAAAGCTTTGCTGAAAAATCCTTGATGTTCATTATTCAATTATCTATTTAAAAAAAAGACCTAGAGACTTGGCCACTGTAAATTAAGTTTTCAAACCACAGTGTACTCCAGATACTATTACTTAAAAGCTTGTTTTTGTGTTAAAAAAAGTCAATTAAGTCTTTTACCCAGCAACTCGAATTAAGTAATATAATAACAAAGTGGAAACTTCAAGCTAAAATATTGATTTAATCCTTTGAATGAAGAAATATTAAATTATGAGAAGTAGAATGTACACTGTATAAATAATAAATTTGATGATCGGTGTTGGGTGAGTTTTTTAACACAAGTCCAGACAAATAGCAGGTCGATCTGAAAAATGGCCTATATACCAATTTGAAACCATTGGTATTTCAAATGGACAGCTCCTACATTCTATTAAAAATCTTGTGTAAGGGTATACTTCATCTCCAAAATCCTCAGTTCGTCGTCACAGCTTTTTTCACAATTTTGTGGCAACATTTCCCTGTTAATATTTAGCATTGAATTCCCCTATGATTGCAAGCCTGCCTTTGTCCAATAGGTGGCTGTACATTCAATGTCTCAACAGTCAAGTCGCAAAATCACAAGATAATTACAGGTGACAAAAGCCATTTGGCCATCAACTCTTCTATCCAGAGAGATTATAATCCTCCCCCAACATTTTAGCATGTAATTATTTTTTAAATGACTTCAGAGTTATTGTTTTCACTGCTCTATTAAGAAATGTATTTATCATGCTGATCGCTGCGTGAAACAACATTTCCTGCTATCTGTCCTAAAAGTACCCCTTCTCTTGTTTGAACCTATTTGAACCTGGGTACCCAATTCCATTCTTGCAGTTTAATTTAAAGTAATATTCTGGGTTTACATTTAACAATATTATTATACAAGCGCCTTTCACGTGCCCACTTTCTTTGCTGGAAAGTCCAAGTTCCTCTGGTCTTTCCTCATATTTCAGATCCTGACACTGTTCTGCCTCTGATGCTTAAATGTCTCTTGTTACATGGTGACTAGAACTGGTGAAAATTTTCAAGTGTAGTCTGACCAGAGTTTTATAAATCTTGACTACTCCCTCTTCTGATTTACATTATACTGTTTTGGCTTATCCTCTTGGCTTTCTCATTGCTGGTTTAGCATGTTTAGCACTTAGATCTACAAAGATGTCTAGATCTCTTTCAGCATCATCCTTGGCTATTTCAACAGCACTTATGGAATACATACCACATATTTTTCTTCCTATGTGTAGCACTTTACATTTGTCTGAATAACATCTTATTTGCCATTGTTTTGCCCACTTAATTATCTTATCATTTTGGAATTCCTGAGCCGCCTCTTTTCTACTTTCACTGTACTTTCTGTTTTAATGCCAGCTGCTAATGTGACCACTTTTAATTTCTAAATTAGAAAAACAGTGATTCCTGGCCTAAGGCACCTTACTAAGTATTTACACTCACTGTGACATAACTTATCTAATGAATATCATACCTTTTCCATCCTTCAGACAATCCCTTATCTCTTCCTCAGGCTTACCCCAAGTTTAATTTGTGTGGAACAAAAACAGAATTACCTGGAAAAACTCAGCAGGTCTGGCAGCATCGGCGGAGAAGAAAAGAGTTGACGTTTCGAGTCCTCATGACTCTTCGACAGAACTTGCGTTCGAGTCCAACTCTTTCTTGGACTCGAACGCAAGTTCTGTCGAAGAGTCATGAGGACTCGAAACGTCAACTCTTTTCTTCTCCGCCGATGCTGCCAGACCTGCTGAGTTTTTCCAGGTAATTCTGTTTTTGTTTTGGATTTCCAGCATCCGCAGTTTTTTTGTTTTTGTTTTTATTAATTTGTGTGGAACTTTGTGAAAAGCCTTTGCAAGTTGATGTACCCCATGTCATTGGTATCCCACAGTCCCACAGGGTTATCACTTTCCCAAAATGTTGAGGATCTTAATTAGGTCTCCAGAATTCATGCTGACATTTTAACTGGGTTATTGCTGTACAGATGCTCTTCACTTACTCCATTGATTCCATTGTTTTACATGGAATGGAAGTAAGACGAAGGGGCTGTAGTTGTCTGTATTTGTTGGTTACCCATGTTGAAGATATGTAGAGGATGCTTCCTCTTGTGGGAGAATCTAGTATTAGGGGCTGCTGTTTCAAAATAAGGGGTTGCCCATTTAAGACAGAGATGAGAATTTTTTTCTTCATGGATAGTGAGTCTTTGGAATTCTCTTCCTTAAAAGATGGTGGAAGCAGAGTCTTTGAATATTTTTAAGGTCAGGATTCTTGATAAACAAGAGGGTAAAAGGTTATCGGGAGTAGAGTGTGGAGTTGAGGTTACAATCAAATTAGCTATGATCTTATTGACAGAGCAGGCTCAAAGGGCCAAGTGGCCTACATCTGCTCCTAATTTATATATTCGTATAATGGGCACAACATTGGTCTCTTTCAAATCTCTAAGTATCTTCCTAGTGCCTAATCAATCCCTCACAATAAATGTAGCTCTTTCACAAATTTCTGATCTCTTTCCCCCTAATCAGTTGGCCTCTTGTTTTCTGATCCCAGATAATTAATACCTTCACCGTTTCTATTATTTTTCAATATTTTTAAACTGGTGAAATACCTGATACAAAGTAAGATCATTTTGTCACAGCCACAGGACATCACTGCAGGAGTTCCTTAGAAAAACATTCTGTTTTTTCACCGATGAACTTCCCTCTGTCATAAAGTCTGGAATGGGATTGTTAGTTGATGATTTCATAGCATTCAGCTCTATTCACAACTCCTGTGATAATAAAGCAGCAGATAACCAGCTTACAACAAGACCTGGATAAGTTTCATATTTGGGCTGATAAGTGGCAAGCAACATTTGCACCACCCAGGTAAGAACTATTTTGCAAGAGAAATCTCAGTAATCTCCCCTTCAATATCAATGCAGCATCAGTCTCCATCATTGGAGGGCCACCACTGACCATCCTTATTAATACTGTAGGTGGAATTCTCCCATCCGGGACTAAGTCCCATGGCAGGGGTGGGGAGTGTTTCCTGCCACAGAGGCCACTGGGAATTCATGCTGTATCGCATGACCCCAGCTTAATTAACTATGCAATCGGGTGTTTCCCAACATCTCGCACAACAGAGCAGGTTGGATGGCGTGCTCTCTGCCGTCATATCTGGGTGCCATATTTAAAAGGTACGTGGATAGCAACTCACTCACCACGCTGATTGAGTTGGCAAGGGGGCAGGGACCTCCAGTGCCAAAGTTCAGTGATGACTCTCTGGGTGTCCTCCTCGATGAAGTGGAGGCCAGGAGGGATATCCTTTACTTGTTGGGAGGATGCCGAACAGGGAGACTAACCTTGCATGGGAGAATGTCTCTAGGGCAGTCAGTGCCCAGGGCCTGCAGCACAGGACTGCCCTCCAATGCCCCAAGAGGATGACCTCATCTGCGCCTCCAGGGTAAGTGAACACTCAGCTACTCATACTAACCTCAATGAATGATACAGAGGACATGGGCCTCAGTGGCGGTAAGGTCAGGCATCATAGGCCCACTGAAGTCCATCCACTCTGTAGGTGGAGAGGCCACTGTGTCTCCCTCACCCTTCCACCCAGAAAGCTGTCTGGAAGGTGGGGTGGAGGAGGGGCTCAGGTATTGAGGGCACTGGCAAGCACCGCCAATGACATGCCTTTCTGAGCCTTATCCTAGCTGCACAGGCTTACCTGGTGAGTGCTGGCTCAGAGCCCTTCTGGACAACTTGCACTGCATCAATCACATGGCACACAGTCCAGTGGGCCATCTGTAAGACTGGAAGCATGAGAAAGATACGTGAAATTGTTATATAGAATTGGAAAGTAAATACAATTCCTCTCAACCCCATCTTCTCTGTTCTCTTTGCACAGGAGAATTTAAGCCAAAATCCCCAAGAAAAGTCGGGAGGGGGTCAACTACAGATGAAAGAACTCACTGAATTCAAGGAGCGGGCAGCCCAGATGGCAGGGGTAGAACGGGACAGGGCCACTGGAGATGGAAAGATTGGCTTGCGGCCTCCATCCAGTAAGGATCCATGCACGTCATAGAAACCTCAGGGTCAAGGGTGTCTCCATGTTGCAGGCAGCTCATGTGGTCACTCATGCTCTCCTCTCTCTCTCACTTACAGGTGCAACCAGGAAGAGGGCAAGGCACAAGTCGCAGGAAGCCCAGTCCAGCTCTAACACAAGCCAGAAGAGAAGCAAGGAAGTTGCAGATGACCAAAGTGCAACTGTAGAGGTATCACAACAGACACCTGCACCCTCCACCCTCCACCAGCCCAGAGACACAAACCTCAGTGGGTATTAGATCTAGTTTAGGAAGGGTCTCACATTCTGGTGGTCCCAGCACAGACACGTGTCTGCAGCAGGAGGAGGCAGGTTCAGCTGAGTTCACCGACACTCCGAGAAGTGCTGGGGAAGAGGCATCTGCGAGGTCCAAGTCTGATGACGAGCCTTTGGAATCAGCCTTCCAAATAATGGCATTGAGTCAGCAGGAGGCAGGGCAACATCAGGCTGAGGTGTTGGAGGCTCTCAATAGGGTGGCTCACGAGGTGGAGAAGTCTGTAGTGCTAAACTGTGCGTGCGAGGTCCCCTTGGGGAGGTTGGCAGACTCCGTGGAGATCCTAGTTCATCAGATTCTGCAAGATGTGCGCAGACATGCACTCCATTGCTGTAGCCATGCATGAGCTTTTGCAGTGGCTACTTGAGAGGGGGACAGGGCACCTTGATCATCCTCCAGGTGCCCCTTCCCCTCAAGGAGTCAGGCAGAGGCCTTCGGGTATCCAAAGGGAGGAGGAGCGGCAGCTGGACACCCCTGGGACCTCCACTCAGGACTCTCAGATGTTGTCCAGCTCTTCTGAGTCCCCCTGCCTGTGACCCCTTCAACATCGTCTTCTCATAGACGTTTATAGCACAGAAGGAGGCCATTCGGCCCATCATGTCTGCACCAGTCAACAAAGATCTGACTACACTAATCCCATTTTCCAGCGCTTGGCCCATAGGCCTGGAGGCTATGGCGACACAAGTGAATCTAAATTCTTCTTAAATGTTTCAAGGGTTTCTGACTCAATCACACTTGCATGCAGTGAGTTCCAGACTCCCACCACCCTGTGTGTGAAAAAGGTTTCTCAACTCCTCTCTTAGCCTTCTATCTCTTACCTTAAATCCATGCCCCCTGGTTATTGACCCCTTCACTAATGGAAAAAAAGTGCCTTCCTATCCACCCTATCTATGCCCCTCATAATCTTACACACCTCTATCAGGTCCCCTCTCAACCTTCACTGCTCCAAGGAAAACAGCCCCAGCCTATCCAATCTTTCCTCATAGCTCAGACCTTCCAGCTCAGGCAGTATCTTGGTAAATAATCTCTGCACCCTCTCCAATGCAATCACATCCTTCCTATAATGTAGTGGCCAGAACGGCATGCAGTACTCCAGTTGTGGCCTAACCAACATTTTATACAGTTCCAGCATGATCTCCTTGCTCTTGTATTCTGCGCCTCGGCTAATAAAGGCAAGTATCCCTTCTTAACCAACTTCTCTACCTTTAGGGATCTGAGGATATGCACACCAAGGTCCCTCTGATCTTCAGTACTTTCCAGGGTCCTACCATTCATAGTGTAATCCTTTGCCTTTTTAGCCATCCCCAAGTGCATTACCTCACACTTTTCCAGGTTGAATTCCATTTGCCACTGCTCTACCCACCTGACAAGTCCATTGATATCCTCTTCACTATTTACCATTCTACCAATTTTTGTGTCTTCCACAAACTTCTTGATCATACCCCTTACATTTAAGTCCAAATCATTTATGCACACCACAAACAGCAAGGGCCCCAGCACTGAGCCCTGTGGAGCCCCACTGGAAACAGACTTCCAGTCACAGAAACATCCCTCTACTGTCACCCTCTGCTTCTTGCCTCTCAGCCAATTTTGGATTCAACGTGCCATTTTGCTTTGGATCCCATGGGCTCTTATTTTCACCAGTCTGCCATGAGGGACCTCATCAAAAGCCCTGTTAAAGTCCATGTAGACCACATCAAATGCATTATCATCAACACTCCTGGTTACCTCCTCAAAAGATTTGATCAAATTTGTCAAACACGACCTTCCCTTAACAAATCCACACTGACTATCCATGATTAATCCGTGTCTCTCTAAGTGCAGATATATTCTGTCCCTCAGAATTCTTTCTAATAACTTCCCCACCACCGAGGTTAGACTGGCTTGTAATTTCCTGGTCTATCCCTTTCTCCATTTTTTAACAATGGGACAATGTCAGCAGTCCTCCGGAACCTCACCTGTGGCCAGAGAGGTTTTGAAAATTACTGCCAGAGCCCTTGATATCTCTACCCTTGCCTCTCTCAACAGCTTGGGATACATCTTAAGTGGGCCGGTGGATTTATCCACTTTTAAGGCCGCTAAACCCACTAGTGCCTCCTCTCTCTCTCTATGTTAATTTCCTCTAATGTTTCACACCCATTGTGAAAACCAATACAAAGTATTCATGGAGGACTGTACCCACATCTTCCGGGTCCATACACACATTACCTCTATGGTCCCTAATTGGCCCTACTCTTTCCCTAGTTATTCTCTCCCTCTTTATATATTTTTAAAAATCCTCTTTGGGTTTTCTTTATTCTACCCACCAATGCTTTCTCATGCGCTCTTAGCTTTTCTAATTTCCTTTTTAAGTTCCCCTCTGCACTTTTTATACTCCTCTAGGGACTCTGCCGTATTGAGCCCTCAGTATCTTCCATAAGCTTCTCTTTTGTTTCTTAATCCTAACCTTAATGTCCCTTGACATCCAGGGTTCTCTGGACTTGGTCCCCCTCATTTTGTCCTTACGGGAACATATTTGCACTGTACTCTCGCTATTTCCTCCTTGAATGCCTCCCACTGCTCTGACGCAGTTTTATCTACAAGTACCTGCTCCCAGTCCACCTGGGCCAAATCGTATCTCATCTTAGTAAAATTAACCTTTCCCCAATTTAGAACTTTTATTCCTAGTCCAACCTCATTTTTTTCCGCAACTATCCTAAATCTAACTGAGTTATGGTCACTATCTTCAAAATGCTCTCCTACTGATATGCCTTCCATCTGCCCGGGCTCATTTCTGAATATTAGGTCCAGAACTGTCCCCTCCATTGTTGGGCTTTCCACGTACTGGTTCAAAAAGTTCTGGATGCAACTTAAAACAAAATTAAAAATTTTGCCCTCTCCCTACCTTGCACACTAAAACTATCCCAGTTAATATTTGGGCAGTTAACATCCCTTACTATTACTGCCTTATTATTCTTACGCTTCTCTGAAATTTGATTACATATTTGATCCTCTATCTCTCCCTAACTGTTTTGAGGCCTATAGTAAACACCCAACAGCGTGTTTTCCCTTTTGTGTCTTTTACTTCTACCCATATGGCCTAATGTGATGATCCTTCCAAGATATCATCCCCCCTCACTGCTATAATTGATTCCTTGATCAATATTGAGACCCCCCCTCTTCTATCCCCCTCTCTATCTCATCTGAATACCCTATAACCAGGAATGTTGAGCTGCCAATCCTGCCCTTCTTTTAGTCAAGTCTCGGTTATAGCTATGATATCATACTCCCACGTGCCTGTGTCCTCAGCTCATCTGTCTTATGCCTCAGGCTCCTTGCATTAAAATATATTCCATTTCAAAAACAGAATTACCTGGAAAAACTCAGCAGGTCTGGCAGCATCGGCGGAGAAGAAAAGAGTTGACGTTTCGAGTCCTCATGACCCTTCGACAGAACTTGCGTTCGAGTCCATTCCACTCCCCCATACCCCCATCTTCCCAAGAACGCCCTGTACCCCGGAAAGAAGCATCTGCAGGGAGGCAAAGGTATTTACCAGGGCCCTTGTGAGCCATATGCAAGCACTCTCCCGCACACGCTAAGCATCACTTTATCTGTCTCAGGGCCATAGCATTGTGAAAACTGCATGCTGGGTTCCCCTTCAGTTATCCAGTTGAGCTGACCTACATCTCTGCCTACTCCCATATTCCATTTAGCCTTGCTAAACTCACTTCTTCCTTATCTAGCCTGTTTCCTCTGCCTCCCAGACTCACTTACTAGTGTTTTAACTTTTAATTCCATCTCAGCTTCTCTCCCCTCTGACCTACTTTTCAGGATCCCACCCCCCTGCCAATTTAGTTTAAATCTGCCCCAATACCATTAGCAAACCTCCCCGCGAGTATGTCGTCGCAGAGGGAACATCTGGCCCACAGCAGGGCAGCCAAAGTAGGCCAGGCCCTCCAGGCCTCGGGTCTCCAGAGGAAGGCCACCAAGGTCAGCCAAGGAAACAGGTCAACTGGTCAGCAGGCTGCCTCCGCCCCTGCTTTGGAATTCAGATGAGCACTTAGAAGTGGTAGGGAGAGAAAAGTTAAGAAGTACTGAATTCACAGGTGGTTGCATGGGTGCACTATTGAACGTCACAAATATCAAACTTTTGTAAATATATTCACTGCAGTTTTATCATGTCTAATGTGGCGTTTTATTGATAGTCCTTAAGCATTAGCACTCCACTCCCCCATACCCCCATCTTCCCAAGAACGCCCTGTACCCCGGAAAGAAGCATCTGCAGGGAGGCAAAGGTATTTACCAGGGCCCTTGTGAGCCATATGCAAGCACTCTCCCGCACACGCTAAGCATCACTTTATCTGTCTCAGGGCCATAGCATTGTGAAAACTGCATGCTGGGTTCCCCTTCAGTTATCCAGTTGAGCTGACCTACATCTCTGCCTACTCCCATGCAGCATCTTGAGATTTCCACCATGAGATCCAGCATAGTTGTGACAAGCCCAGCCATGGTGACATTCTATCTGCAGTCTAACACCTTTCCCCCTCTCCCTCATAACCATTGTCCCACCTGGAATAACGTTCAGCCTCTCCACCATCACCCTTCAACCTTCCCCATCACCTCCAGTAATATTCAGGTGAATGAGGTCTCCTTCCTCACTGAGAATCCCACCCATTACTATAGCCTTGCCCACACAAATCCTGTCCACCAGCCCCCGAATCAGAGTCCATTTCCACATCCTCACCAAAAACCCTCGGTGCCCCTTCACACAATATCATCACACCCCCACCCTACTAGCTCCCGCTGTCCCCTTTAACCCTCACCATCCCTTCCTACCACAGTTACCCTCAGTTTGCATCCCAGGAATCCACCATTGACTCCACTGGCCCCTCCCTGTGAACCCCTTCAGACCTCTAACACCCCTATGCCACTTCAGGCCTCTACACTAATCCCAGCCACTTCAGACCTCTACACTCCCCCACCCCCATGCCACTTTAGACCTCTACACCCTCCCCAAGCCACTTCAGGCCTCTACACTAACCCCTAGCCACATCAGGCCACCCCCCTAACCCCCTCATGCCACTTCAGATCTACGAGCATACAAAATAAGAGAAGTTGGCCATTAGGCCCCTCAAGCCTGCTCCGCCATTCTATAAGATCATGGCTAATCTGTTTGTGTCTCGAGTTCCACATTCCCATCTATCTCCAATAACCTTTGATTCCCTTGCCTAACAAGAGTCTATCTACCTCTGTCTTGAAAATATTCAATGAACCTGCTTCCACTACCTTATGAGGCAGAGTTCCAAAGTCGCACAATCCTCACTGAAAAGATTTCACTTCATCTCCGTCCTGTAAGGGCGACCCCTAAGTTTAAAACAGTGCCCCTCTACTCTACCCGGCCACTTCAGACCTCTCCACCCCACCATGCCACGTCAGACCTGCACAAGCCACTCACCACTCGCAAAATGAACAAAGATGCCCCCCCTCCCGCTCTGAAACATCGGACCCATTGAAAGACCCCCTCTGATTCTCTCCCTGTCCTGCAACATCTCCAACTTTCCCCACCCCTCCTCTAGGTCTGAAACCCCATCCCACCTCTTCATTCCTCTCTTTCCCATCTTTGGCACCTCCCCTGTCCCCCCTCGCAACCCCTTGCCGTCCAACAAGACCTCTTGCAGCCTTCGACCTGCAGCTGGAGGTTCCAATCCTGGGTGAAGTTGGTGGTTGAAGATTGGAACCCTGGGTGAAGTTGGTGGTTGAAGATCGGAACTCTGGGCGAAGTTGCTGCACTGAGAACAACCACCTCCTGGATGTTGCTACACAGAGAAAATCCATGTGGTTGATGCTCTACCCACCCACTGCTGCACTTGGTGCTCCAGGGCCCGGTTGCTGGAGACCTCCATCTTCTCATCACCGGAGCTGCCCCAGACCTTCATAAGGCAAGTCCTGGTTTTTACAGGCCACATTGGTCCAGGTGCGTTCTGGACCAGCGTGATTTCCTGCTGGTGTCATGGACGATCAGGCTTGGTGGGGGTTGATACTGGTCAGACCTTCATCAGCATCCCATTGGTGGGATGAAAATTGGAAAATTTCAATTGCAACCTGCCATGGTGGGCAGGAGTGGAAGATTCTGCTGATATTTTACTCTGGCGTGAAACCGATTTTAGGTCCTCCTGTCGCATTGTTCCCTCTCCCGCCACCCAACATTAAAGCTGCCGCCGAGGTCGAGGGAGAATTCCACCCTGTGTCTACAAGACAAGTACAGAGTCTGGGCATGCTGCAATACATGGTTCACCTCCTTTACCCACATGGGTGAGGTTAGGAATGTGATGGAATACTCGACTGAATGGGTGCATCTGGAACAACACTGAAGAAGTTCAACAACATCCAAATGGTGCTCGTATCACTGGCCTCAATATCCACTCCCACTACAGTAGATTGTCGCTGCAGTACTCATGTTCTAGTTGCTGCAGTGCAACTAACTGAGGCTACTTCAAGAGTACCTTCCCTCTTCTGTAATTTCTATTACCAAGAGGAACTAAAGTGGCAGCATGGGAATGCCATCACCTCCAAGTTTCCCTCTAAGTTACACACCATCCTATTTGAACATATCTTACAATTCACTCTTCATCTCTGGCTTAGAATCTTGGAATTCCCTACCTAGCACTGTGGTGGGATTACCATCAACAAAAGGACTTCAGTGGTTTAAGGAGACGGCCTGCCACCACCTTGTTAGGGCAAGTTGGAATGTGCCATAAATGGAGCCATACCAGCATCACCCACAACAAAAACAGAAATACCTGGAAAAACTCAGCCCCCGCCCACCATAAACCAGCTTATATTTCACCCCTCTCCTATTTTTACCTAGTTCTGTTGAAGAGTCATGAGGACTCAAAACGTCAACTGTGCTCTTCTCCGCCGATGCTGCCAGACCTGCTGAGTTTTTCCAGATATTTCTGTTTTTGTTTTGGATTTCCAGCATCCGCAATTTTTTGTTTTTACACCAGCATCACCCACAGCTTGATCACAATTTTTTTTAATGTCTTGATGTGAATTTAACCCATGGCCTTCCAACTCTGACATGAGAGCTACCACAAAGTCAAATTAGCACTTTTGCATGAACTCTGCTTTTTTAATATGAAGCTTTGCACCTTTTTATTTATCTGCTGCACTAAGTGATCTTATTCCACCACCACTAGGCTTTCAATACAGAAGTCTAGCAAGCATCTAACAAAGAAAATCAGAGCTATCCATAACAGCTTATTTTGTCCATCTTGCTGACTGTATCTACTGGGGCACCAATAATTTTCTTAATGTCTCCAGTTAGGCTCTGCCAATTATCAACTCATTCCTTCCTGGGTGTTGATTGAGGAGTATGTATTCCTGCAACAGAGTCATAAATCACTTGACAGAGCCCTGAAACAGAAGCCTGGATATTCTGCTCCTGGCTGCTTGTTATTCCGATGTGAATGAGATGGCCACGACAGAAAATGGATGGGACTTCCATTACACTGGAACATCATCATCTTTAGCCCCCATCTTTTTTTTGCCATTATTTTAGCAGCTAAGAGAAGTGGTCACCCGTACATACCATGACACATTAGTTCCACCCCATTGATGCTAGCTTACGTTCTCACCAATATAAAAAGCCATCCATAGTTGCTAGGTGCTAAAGTAAAGGCAGAAGATAATTTAAAGTCATTGGCAAGATTAGCCGGAATTGTTCTGATCGCTGTGATTAGCAATACATAATTGCATTCAAATTCGTGTCACTACATATAGTAGTGAGCCCAATTATTTCCCTAATTAGGAAGCTGAGCTACCAATCAACCAGCAGACAGTGTTTGAAGAGGGGATGAGAAATTAGTTTTAATAACCAACATACTCAAAATTTCAAAAAAAAACTTTTATTTCCAAAAATCATGATTACACACAACTTGGCAATTTCACAGAAATCATTAACCCTTCATCCCAGCAACTTTAAAGACAACAACTACACTGTACAGGTACAGTTTAAAAAAAATCTACAGTAACACAAGGTCTACACTCTTGGAAAGAGCTTTGATCAAAAGGGTACTGATATCACTAATGGTTCTTCTAAACTCCCTAGGTAATTTAAGTACTCAAAATAAAAGCAAATTACCAAGGACGCTGGAAATCTGAAATAGAAACGGAAAATGCCAGAAATACTCAGCAGGTCTGGCAGCATCCGTGGAGAGAGAAACAGAGTTAACGTTTCAAATCAAAGGTGACGCTTCTTCAGAACATATTCAACTCGAAATGTTAACTCAGTTTCTCTCTCCACAGATGCTGCCAGACCTGCTGAGTATTTCCAGCACTTTGTTTTATTTAAGTACCCAAAATGTGTTTGAAAAGTACCTAATTTTCTCACATCTATCTCCATACAAAAATAAATTCAGATGAGTTTTGTGAGCTATACTTAAGACTCATAATTGAGGTACTTGGTTACAAACACAGTGCAGCAAAAATGCCTGTGTATCCTGCAGAGTCAAGTATAAATATAGGTGCAGAGTTAATTTGTATTTGAAGTATTAAGTTACTTTTGTACAAAGGAGAATAAAAGAGATTTAAGGTATTTTGTGCACTCAGTCTGCATCAAACCATTACTTAACCAACTTAGCAAACTATCTGGTCAGAAATATTTTTAATTTCGTACTTCAGAAATAAACCTGATGAAAAGTGAGAAAGTTATTCCAAGGTTGCAACATTTAATTTCATGGCCCTATGGCAAAACAGAAACAGCTGAAATGACTCCTTTCATTGCAGTTTATTTACCCAAAGATGATCCTGCATCTAAAATGAAGCTAAATCACAGCTCTGCAACTTAGCTGTTGTGTACAACCATGCGTAGAAATTCTAAGCCATCAATATGGCCCAACTGGTAGCAAACAAAAAATATACTGGGTTTGCTAAATATATAGGTGGTGTAAACTATTAAAAGTGTTAAAAATGGAAACAGTAGCAATAATATTTACCTTGGAAATATACACACAAAGAAAAATCATATGCTCAACCTTACAAACTGAACTGGTAATAAAATTAATTGAAAAGAATGAATCTGATCTTGCTTATTTTACGTATTTCCCAGCATATTAAAATCTTAAAATATGACCATTAAATCTCCCCTTCCCAAAATGAGATGGTTACAAATACAGCAAATCTAGCTCATCCTAGAACCTTGATGCACAATATTTTAATTAATTCCATTGAAAGGTGTATCTTCCAAGGTGTCAGCAAGTTATTAGTCTATGACAATAGAACTGATTGCTCTGGTAGGTTCATGAGGTGTCTCAGGTGAGCCAAAACAAACTGTGCATCCTTATAACCTTGTTCCTATAATGGTGCCACACAGTGAATAAGATTTAAGCAGAACCAATCCCAAAAAATGTTACTGTTGCTTTGACCTAACACATCTCCCTTATGGAAAAAAGCCAGCTTTTTTTGTTTTATTGTACCATAGCATAATTCTAGTTTTGGACCCTAACATATCAGGATCATTACATTTCTTTGAATAAAAAAATATAAACATTTTGTTTGGAACTTTTCACCACTTACAAACTTAATTATTGAGAGAGGTTCTTTGTAATGTTTTCCTGGGTTGAAGAT
Source organism: Carcharodon carcharias (assembly GCF_017639515.1). NCBI lineage: Eukaryota > Metazoa > Chordata > Chondrichthyes > Lamniformes > Lamnidae > Carcharodon > Carcharodon carcharias. The sequence goes on along the minus strand of NC_054487.1, from coordinate 43,112,540 downwards.
CACAAAATCATTGCTTAGTAGCCTGAGTAATTACAGCAGCAATTCCATTGTCTTCAGATACATTTTACCTAAGACAACACAGGGGCTGTACTCCATTTGTTTTTGGATAGGGCAGTTCAATCCTATGACTGGATAAAGTGCATGATAGCCAGACTTCCTACAGTCATTGTTACTACGTCACTTTTACTTGTTTCCTATTCCACATTCCACGCTTGGAGTGGTAGAAATGAAAGAAGTTCCTCATATATAATCTCTCCACTTCCAACCCAGCCTGGAAAATCCTATGAATAATAAAAGGTAAACATTGCTTTAAGTTTGCAAAAATCACCAACCTTTGATTTTTTGATTTTAGTGAGTGCAGAGATTGCTGAAATAATGTTCATAAATGTGATATATACTGTTATAAAGTAATCAAAACAACAGTAAAAGCAAATCCATGGCCAGTTAACAAATGTGGAAATTGTAGACAGATCATTTAGAGTACATTCATATCTGGAAGGAATTCTTATCTGATGAAGACAGACCACAATAAAAGATGGCTAAAATGTAATAAAACATATTTAAATTAAAAAAACAACTTGGTGCTCATTAAATGAAAATGCCAAAAAAATTCCATTCTCCCTTTCCCTCTTTCTGATATCCAGTGGTGATTAGGGAAAGAGGGATTTAGATATTTTACAAAAAATAAACACATTTCTTCTTGATGGGACTCAAGGTAAATTTTTTTTTAGCTTTTCTTGATGGTTTATTGAGTACATTTCTAATGTGGGGTTTAGTCACACAGATTATGCAGGTCCCAGGCTTCATCCCTGATATTTGAGGTAGTCGGTTTGAATTAAGGTAATTTTGTCACTTGCATCCCTGTTTCTGAAAGGAAAACACAGTCAGGCTTTCTTTTCCTGATCATTGTCCAATGGCCATTACTGAAAACGTGCATGTGAGGACACTGTAGAAGAGGATCGTTAAAATTAGCTACATTTAATGGCAGGGAACTGTCTGTTAACTTTTTCAACTTTCATAGGTTTAGAGTGGGCCATTTAGCCCCTCCAACTTGTTCACCATTCGATGAGGTCATGGCTGATTTGTGACCTAACTCCCATTACCCATTTTGCCCCATATTGTTTGATATCTTTGGCTAACAGAAATCTATCAATCTTAAATTTAGAATTAACAAATGACCCTGCATCAATTGTCATTTGAGGAAGATAATTCTAAATCTCTGCTACCCTTTGCGTGAAGAAGGGTTTCCCAATTCTTTAAAGGTCTGGCTCTAATTGTTAAGCTACATCACCTAATCCCAAACTCCCCAACAAGTGGAATTTTTTTTCTGTACCCATCCTACCTGTTTCCCTTAATATCTTGAAAACCTTAATCAAATCTCACCCTAATCTTTAATTTCCAGAGTGTGCAATCCCAGGTTAGTGTAAGATGGTAGCGTGAGAGGGGAGAATTGAAAATAAAATGAAAAGATGAAATATAAATTTAAACAATGGCTTTCTGTTGCCCATCCTTACAAACACACAGGACTAATTTTTAACTGACTTCAAATCTGTTACCTATCCAGTAGTTCCCAGTCTTCTCCTCCCCAACGGTCACGGAATTCTTTCGTATTCATCCCACCAATCCTGTCAAGATCCGATTTGTAGATTCCTAGCAAGCCAAATCCATTCATTTCCCAATATCCTAGAGATTATGAGTGAATTAAATATTATTTTTTTTAAACAACTTTTGCCACGTGTCTGAGGTGTACTTCAGCAGCTGCACACAGGGACAAGATCAGGAGTTAACAAATCAAATACTCTAGACCAATCTTGGTTGCGTGATTTATCATCTTAGGGCTTCTCAGCCTTTTTGCTTCCAAGTTATAAAATTCCATGGACCCTCATGTTACACAAGTATTTTTCCGTACAAAAATTTGTTATATAATTACAAAAACAAATGTTGCATGTTTTATATGTTTCATGCCTGAGTAGTTAAATGTCTCATAATTAGGAGAGCTTCAAAGATTCATTGGACAGTACTTGACCACAAATCAAACACTGAGGTTGAGGTATTTCACTATTGCCAGTACTAATAAAACCAAAATTCAAATAGCTGTCTTCATATTTCCTTAATTTTACAGTGCTAATTGCAGCTTTATGTTTTTCACTAATGCAGCTTCACTTCCTCAGTGCTCTATAGCTCTTACACTGAACATGATGAAGTAAGTTCTATATCATTGCTCTATGAGTTTTGTTGTTTTGAAGCTGATAGTTGAATTCAAAGTTTATCCATATCTGGTATTTATTGTGTACACTTACAAGAATTTTCCTATTCTTTGTAATTTTTGTGTCCCGCTGAAATACTTCTCTGACACTTTACACATAGAGAACACATATTACATAACCTGAGAATATGTTAAGCTCAGTGCGTTCACCCTGTAATAAACACTCATCAGTTAGGGATGGGCATAAACGCCAGCCTTGCCCACATCCCATGAATCAAAACATGTTAAATATCCCAGCCCTCATCCAAATGGTGAGAGAAGCATGACATACGAATCTCAAATGGGCGAACATATCATCAGGTACCTCATATGAATGAGGAAACCATCAGATAGCCCAGGTGGGTGAACAAAGGATCAGATGGCCCAATACCTGCTGAAAAATGTTGCCTGTTTTTCTTGTAGATGTTGACTGACCTGCTCTTTTCCAATGTGTGCACTAGCAGGAATTTGTTTTTTACCTTCGCATACAGGGGATTCTTTGATAAGTCATTTGTGAACTTGCAGCACATTAATTCTAGGGAGGTGCTTCGTTAAGAAAAGCCAGGCCAAACCTCCTGCCCCATGGGCTACTGGAGTGGCTACGTGCAGATGATTACCTAGCAGTCTCACCATAGCTGGAATATGGCACAGCCACGTATCCTGTGGCAGAGGGCAGATCCATGGGAGATGGGGGCGGGGGCGGTGGGGAGGGTAGCTGGTGCGAGGATCAGGATGCAACTAGTCTGGTCAACTGTCAATAACAACATCCCCAACCCCTCCCAGAGGGGAACTGGGACTTACCTAGAAGGTGCAGTCTTATTGTGTCCAGGTGAGTTGGTAGGGCTTCCCCCAAGTGTTGCTGTCTGTCTCCAGGTGCATCCTTCACCTTTCCACAATGCTGTATAAGAACTCACCCTTTTCAGACATTGCACCACTGCAGATAGCTTCCAATTGCAGTCCACATTCCAGTGACCTCATTATACTGCATCTGGAATGTGGGCCTGTGCCAATTTGAGAATGGCTGCCACCATGTTTTGTTAGGGCAAAAAAAGTTTGACTATATATTGGCAAAATCTACTCGCGGATCCAAAGGGGATTGTGGGTCCTCAGTTGAGAATTCCTGTGTTATCTGAACCAGAAGCATATGATCAAGCACAAACATACTAGAAGCTAATCATTATCCAGCTGAAGGTTCAGAAAGGAGGATGCTGTAGTTTGTCAAAATGAGAACAGGTGTTTCTTTTAAATCCTTAGTTTGCCACCTGGTAGAATATCAATATCTATTTTTGTTCTTAGATTTAGCACACATGAGAGGTCAAGGTTAAGAGATTACCCCAAAATAAGCAGCTAAATCCTACATTAATTTCAAAGTAATAACTTCAGTTACTTATTGTTGTCACTTACCATCAGGCTCCTGTGGGGAGGAGCCACAGTTCAGCCTCATTACTATTGGGGCAAATGCCATCTTCCCTTCCACACAATGTTTTCTGATACTGTCAATTATACCTGGAGGAAAGTATATGTGCAAATCGCACAGGAAAACAATGCTGTGCTCATCCTGAAATGAAGAATAAGGAAGATATCAAGAAACACTGATGACTTTAGCATCACTGTAACCCAGCTATGCAAAATCAGCTACCAGGTTGTCCAAGAAGAGTCACTGTTTCTGTAATTTTAATACAAAGATTGATGTTACAAATAAGCACTCCTAGTTGCATGCATTCGGGGGAAATGCTGGAACTTTAGGCTCAGTATATCGCACAAGATATTTCATCCATTAAAATGATTTTTAAAAAATTACCCCTTCACCTTAATTCCTGATGTAAATTCCCATTGTGTGAAACACTGAACTACGAGTGTTGAGTTATAAAATGGTACCACACACACCATTTATTGTGGCTAAACAGTGTCAATATTAAGCCTAGGATTTTAGTAAATGCCATCTTCCATAAACTCCATCAATGTTATCACTTTCAACAAATTTTCAGTAAAATATACTGGACATGAAAGAACACACATAAAGATCATGTCTTCCAAACTGAGAAGAAACATTTTGAGCTATTGAAGGATGAAGTGGCAATGTTTACCGGTCTGTTATAAGTGATGACCCAATGCAAGATAATGAATTCGGAGTATTATACAGGAAAGGCATTGGAATGTATATCATCCTGTAAGAATAGATGAAGGGTTTTACATTAATATTTCTCTGAGGCAGAGGAGGTACAAGGCTGTGACTTCATTTTGTTAGCTTCCATAGAATTTTAATTTCTAGTTAATCACTTTTCTTTTCCATGCTGAATTCTTTATTTGGGCCAAAGATGAACTAGAAACTTCCTTTAAGCTAGTGAGCAAGAGCCGCCTGAAAGTGGTTTGATGTGACTGTCCTTCTAATTTTGCTTCTCCTCTTCCCTGTAAATTCACATCCAGCCGTTTAGCCAATTGAACAATAGACTTAGACCAGAAAATCACTGGATCTTTTACCCCTACATGGTGGATTTTAAAAAAAGCATGTCGGTTTGGATTGAAGGGAGAAAACTGGAGGCTGCAGGGAGCAGTGCTCAACATGCTGTGTTGGTATCTTGAGACTATCCAGCAATGAAAATGAGTATTAGTCCCATAGTGCGTTTTGTGTCTCTAAAAATACAACCTTCACAAGTGATTAATTCTCCTCCCTCATCCCTGTAGGCAAGTGCCTAATCTTTGCTCGATACTTCCCTATGTCAGCAACCTGGAGAGCCATAAATCAGTGTGTGGGGAACAGTGAGCCCAAGCTCCCGTCATGTTTATTTCCATGCATTCCAGCTCAATTTGCTGCCACTGTGCCATTCCCAAAACCTAATTTTATTTAAATCACCAGTGATAGTGAATAACACCAGGCTGATAACTACTAAAGGAAAACATATTTGTATTGCATTTTCTATTATGTTAAAATATTTTGCAGAGTATGCACACTGTCCACAAAATCTTATTTCCTCTGTCACAATTTTGAAACACAATTTTTATTTCAACATTTATTATTGAAACTTCGGGCTAGATTTTGGATGAGTCATTAGGACTCCGGACCCATTCAAAAATGGCAGCTGGGACCCAATTCCTGGATTCCCACCCCCATTCTCACTGGCATGGATGAAGGTGTGGGTAGCAAGTCTTATTTGCGGACTTGCTACCTGCATCCTCCAATCCCAACCCGGCCGTCTCCATTGTGGGGTAGGCACTCTCTAACACCTTGCAATTTGTGTGTAGTTGGGCCAGCTTCCCATGACTCTGGTTCTTGGTTCTTCTGAGGAACTGTGAACCATTAGTCTGGATTTGGGAACCTTTTGAAAGATAAGGCCAAAGATCTTACCCATGCCCCCTCCATGCCAACTCATGACCCTCACACCACGCCCCCCAACCCCAGCAGCTCCTCATTCTCCATGCTAACTTATGCCCACCACCCAGCCCCACACATACCCTCTGTGCCAACTCATAATGCTTCCTTGCCCATTTACCCAGTGTGCACTCTGTACAGAGCCAATGAACCCTATAGTATCAATGGCATGTGTGAAACTAAGTGACATATGTGCAGTCAATGGCTCCTGCAGAATAGGGGAAGCCTGCAGTCTTCTCACAGCCAAGTATTTGCTCCAGCAGCTGCTCACTGGCAAGTCAGAATGAAATATAGTCAGCTTCTGAACAGAAAGCATCAGTGACCTGCCTTACACAACAGTGCCATGGCATATTACAAGGTGTTACTAATATCTCCAGCTCAGCCTGGAAAGAGTCCAAAGCATAAAAGTTCATAGGCAAGGACATCTTCACACCTACTGTCACTAAAGTCCTCACCCTGCTCTGAGGTTGCAGCTATGCCTGCAGCAGGTGGCAGCTTTCGGCAAGGACCTTTGTACTGAAGCTCAGACTCATTGTTCAACACCAAGGGTGGAATCGCCCCAGATTTGCACTAAGTGTGGCAGTGGACGGGTAAAAGCATGACCAAATGGAGACTGGGTGACTGCTTTGCGAAACATCTTCGGTCTGTCCGCAAGCATGACCCAGACCTCCCTGTCGCTTGCCATTTCAACACACCACCCTGCTCTCATGCCCACATGTCCGTCCTTGGCCTGCTGCAATGTTCCGGTGAATCCCAACACAAACTGGAGGAACAGCACCTCATCTTCTGATTAGGCACTTTTATATCCTTTTGGTCTTAACATTGAGTTCAACAACTTCAGATCATGAACTCTCTTCTCCATCCTCACCCCTTTTTGATCACCTTTTTAAAAATATTTATTCTTTAATTTTTATGTATTTTTTTCTCACCTATTTCTATTATTATTATTTTTAAAATTTATTTCTATTCATTGTTTTAGCCCCACCTTTCAGCCAATTTCGATCTTTTTTCCCATACTGTCCCCCACTAGGGTCATCTGTCACTTGCTCATCCTGCTTTCTACTCTCAATGTCACCATTAGCACCTCCTTTAGCCAGTATCACCACCATCAACACCCCATCGACCTTTTGTTTATGACATCTTTTGCAATCTCTCCTTTGCCTCCACCTATCACTGACCTTCTATCCAGCTTCACCTGTCCCACCCCCCTTAAACAGTACATATTTCACCACATTTTTACTTCTCTTTAGCTCTGAAGAAGAGTCATGTGGACTCGAAACATTAACTCTGCCTTTCACTCCACAGATGCTGTCAAACCTGCTGAGTTTTCCAGAAATTTTTGTTTTTGTCACAGATGCCAGTCTTCAGCCAACTCGATTCACTCCATGTGATATCAAGAAACGGCTGAAGGCAGTGGATACTGCAAAGGCGATGGCCGCCGACAATATTCCAGCAATAGTACTGAAGACTTGTGTTCCAGAACTTGCTGCACCCTTAGCCAAGCTGTTCCAGTACAGCTACAATACTGGCATCTATTCGGCAATGTAGAAAATTGCCCAGCTAAGTCTTGTCCAACAAAAGCAGGAAAAATCCAACCTGGTCAATTACTGCCCCATCAGTCTATTCTCAATCTTCAGTAAAGTAATGGAAGGGGTCATCAACAGTGCTATCAAACGGCACTTGCATAGCAATAACCTGTTCACTGATGCCCAGTTTGGGTTCCGCCAGGGCCACTCAGCCTGACCTCATTACAGCCTTGGTTCAATCATGGACAAAAGAGCTGAACTCCTGAGGTGAGATGAGAGTGACTGCCCTTGACATCAAGGCAGCATTTGACCGAGTGTGGCATCAAGGAACCCTAGCAAAACTGGAGTCAATGGGAAACGAGGGGAAACTCTCCAATGGTTGGAGTCATACCTGGTACAAAGGAAAATGGTTGTGGTTGTTGGAGGTCAGTCATATCAGCTCCAGGACATCACTGCAGGAGTTCCTCAGGGTGGTGTCCTAGGCCCATCTTCAGCTGCTTCATCAATGACCTTCTTTCCATCATAAAGTCAGAAGTGGGGCTGTTTGTTGATGATTGCATAATGTTCAGCACCATTTGTGACTCCGTGGATGCTGAAGCAGTCCATGTCCAAATGCAGCAAGACCTGGACAATATCCGCGCTTGGGCTGACAAGTGGCAAGTAACATTCCTGCCACACAAGTGTCAGGCAATGACAATCTCCAACAAGAGACAATCCAACCATCACACTTGATGTTCAATGGCATTACCATCACTGAATCCGCCACTAGCAACATCCTGTGGGATTGCCATTGACCAGAAACTGAAGTGGACTAGCCATATACATACTGTGGCTACAAGAGCAGGTCAGAGGCTAGGAATCGTGCAACAAGTAACTCACCTCCTGACTCCCCAAAGCCTGTCCATCATCTGCAAGGCACAAGTCAGGAGTGTGATGGAATACTCCCCACTTGCCTAGATGAGTGCAGCTCACTGAAGAAGCTTGACAGCATCTAGGACAAAGCAGTCTGCTTGATTTGCACATCCACAAACATTTACTCCCTCCACCACTGATGCACAGTAGCAGCAGTGTTTACCATCTACAAGATGCACTACAGGAATTCACCAAGGTTCCTTAGACAGCACCTTCCAAACCCACAACTACTACCATCTGGAAGAACAAGGGCAGCAGATACATGGGAACATCACTACCTGGAGGTTCACCTTCAAGTCACTCCCATCCTGACTTGGAAATATATCACTGTTCCTTCATTGTCGCTGGGTCAAAATCCTGGAACTCCCTTCCTAACAGCACTGTGGGTGTACCTACACCACATGGACTGCAGCAGTTCAAGATGGCAGCTCACCACCTTCTCATGGGCAACTAGGGATGGGTAATAAATGCTGGTCCAGCCAGTGAAGCCCACATCCCATGAATGAATTAAGAAAATCAAAGTTAAAATTAATTTCTAGCTAGTGCTTGAACATTGAAATAACTTTAAATGATCTGTGCAGTGTTTCTTGTCATCCCTTTGCTTCTGTTAGCTTTGGCTGAAGCCCAAAATGTCTTTATTTTTGCCCTGCTTCAATTTTCAATTGTTTATCAATTTGCCCGACAGCCTTCTTCAGGCCAGGTCCTGGCCTAATATGGCCTCACCGTCTTGGTCAGCTTAGGACCCAGCCCAGGGTGGTCTTCTGTCTTTGTCAGTCCAGACACAGGCTCTGGTCCTGGCCAGATTTGTCTCTGGCCAGATTATGGCCTAAATTGACCCTGCTGTTTTTGACAGCCCAGGTCCTGGCCTGATATGTCTTTCTATCTTTCTCTATTGTTGTTGGCCTTATCCATATTATGGATCCCTACCATCACTGCTGTTGTGGATCTTTCTCTTCCCCATCCTTATTGTGCATCTCCCTTTCACTTAGCTTTGCTGTCCTGTTACATTGTAACTGCCTGTTGTGAATTCCACACTCCCATGATGAAATTTACTAATCCCATAGTAACAGAGGTGTGCTCTGTTTTGAAGAGAGCTGACATGACATTTTACTGGAACAATGGCATTACAAATATGAAGACAGATGACAGGTTTGAAACCTACATGTAACACAGCGCATCAACTGGTTTGAATTAAACTTGCAAAATTACTTGGGGGGGGGGGTGCACCTAATTATACTGGAGCAAAATCCTGCAGATCTGAATAAAAATATTTTACTGATATTTTTGACCCAATGTTTTCTCATTGCTTATTCACACAATGTCAACTTAGATAATAGATCTAAATTAATCTAATTCAGTAGCTAACGAAGAAAAGTTACTTATTTAACTGCAGGCTTCATTAAAATCAATTCTTACGCAATCCAGTTGACCTCATCATCCTGAAAATAATCCCAGAAAATATGTATATTTAGATTATCACAAATGATCCCTGATAAACTCATAGTTTGGTAGGAAACATTTTGCTTACATCAGACCATTTAGAAAATGTAAGTAATCATCAACTTATTACTACATTCCACTTAATTGTGTTCAATGATTCAATGCCAAAGGAGGCCAGTTGTAGGGAGACAAACAGAGAGGTTGCAGGTGATAGAATGTCAGACAGCAATTGTAAGTAAAAATAATAACATTTAAATAAAGTCATTGGATCTCTGAAACACCTTGCTGTTGGTGAAATTTGACAATGGACGAATACTGCCTAATGTGTTTTGTATACAGCGTTCGTGAGAAAACTAATGAACATTTTACACAGATTACCTGAGCATTTTGCTCAGTTCAGGGAATTCATAAAACAGCAAGTGGTTTAGGGCCCTGTTCAGATCAGGCACATATTTATCTGCTATCGAGCAGACTTCAGTAATAAAATTTATCATAATGAAATTTATCACAATGTTGAAAGTATTAGCAAAGTTACTCTTCCTTACCTTAATTACATCTATTCCAGCCTGTAGACCGGCTGAGCGCTCAAAATTCCCCTCAAGTTTCACATATTGATACCTGTTCACAAAGCATGAACTTTGGGTTAAGCAGTGTGCACATTTCAGCTCTTGCTTAACTACACACTTGTTCCAGGAAAAATGGCATTGTCTTTAGTGAACCATTTAGGTAAGGAGGATTTTGTTGTTGGGCCTCGGGTGGGGGAGTGCGGGTCCGGTCAGGCCTAGTGAGGTGGAGGGAGCTGTGTGTCAGGTCAGGTCGAGCTGGGCCTTGGGTGTGAGGGAGGGGTGTGGTGGTCAGGTCAAGGGGGGGGGTTGGTTAGTCGAGGGGGTAGCGGGGAGGTTGAGGGAGTTCCATGGAGTTTTGGGGGGTGGCAGTGGGGGTTGGGGGAGTCCCATGGTGGGTCAGTGCTATAATTACCCAGGAGCTAGAAGTGGTTTTAATTTTTCTAACTTTTTCGAGCTAACTATTGCTGTATGACAGTTGGAACCATCTGAAGTTTGCGATTTAAATCGCATTGTCGGATGGTTCCCAGTGCAGGGCAATTGTCCAAAGGAAGTTCGAACTTCTGGGCAATAGTCATGCAATTCTTACCTGCAAACCTCTTGCGGGGGGTGGGAGGTGGGTTCCCCAGCACATCTTTGGGGTATCCCCCAGATATACTGCCTTGGAGCTTGGAAGTGACAGGCCAATGTATCTTAATTCCAACCTCTAAGAAATTCGCTCTGATGCACGAAAGGGTTCTTTTCCCACTTGTGACACCAGCTATACTTAGCAGTTGAACGCTGACTTGAGTCAAAATCACATATTTGCACCAAGAAGCAGCTCGACACCATCCAGATTCAGTTTGTGTAGGACATTAGAGCCAGTAGAGAAAAGCTCCATTGCACAAGCATTGGCTGCATCGAACCTGGGTCCTAAAGGTGAATATACAATTTTGTAGTCTGCTGCCCCACTGGATTCCCCTCTAGTGCGAATGCTCGGAGGTTATAACATGTGAGAAACCTAAATATGTATAACTGTCACATATGGTCAATGCTATAGTCAAAGGGAAGCAAATACTCAGATTGGAAATGTATTACAAGTCCTAGACTTGAAGCATGATCAGTAGAAGCGTTACAGTGGGTTTCATAGCATTAGTGTACAATGGTGTCATCACTGCTAAATCTAATCAGAGTTCCTCCTTTGCAGAGGAGACTGTAAAGTAGTTCTCTGTTTTCATATTAGCCAAATAAAAATGTTTATTGATTTTCTATGGCCATAGTAATACAATGAGCATGCAGCCTACCAGGCTAGTTTTTATATCCATGTTCTAACTTCATTGCAAAAGCTTTGTTTTTTATCAGATTTTTGAGAATAAACTCCAGCAGGAGAAAGTTGCAGCTACCTGGTCAGCATGCTATGTTTCAGAGCTTTTTCAACATCCATGTCTGTACTACTGTAATCAGTGATGATGATATTGAAGTACTCATCTCCTGTAGCTCTATACAACTCTTCCATATCAAAGATAAATTGCTGCACCCACCGAGCTTGATTTTTCACTGTGGAATGAATGCAGAAATTATTGCAAACACTGTACGCTTAGTGGGGAAAATCACTTAAGTTCAATAACAGCAAGCAATTCACTTACCAACCTCCAATATCCCTTCCCATTCACAAACCATTTTTACCCTCTTTTACTGATCTTTACGACCATTAAGGACTTGAACCCTTAGGACATCAAACATATATTTAGATCTAAAAGATGCACTGAAACCAACACTGAACTTGTGTTGCCAAAATAAACTAGATACTTCAGCTGGAATATTTCAACAATCATCAGTTTGTCCTGTTGCCTGGCTTTTAATCCATTACCTTCCCATGTCACAGGCTAACCTTCAATTAAGGCAAGCTTGTTCGGTCTGCGATGCCTCTCTTTATGGCCCTGGAGCTAGTTTTTAATGCCAGTCAAACAGGTAAGTTTGAATGGAACATTCTGCTTGGAGCTCCAACGAGAGACCTTTTCTCTCCCACGTTTCTGCTGATAGGCTCACTAGAGAGCACAATAGCAACAGCAAACATGGGAGAGAAATAAAATGTGATTGGAGGAGCAGTGAAAACCACCAGTGAACAGAGGTGCTGGGCAGTGTGGACAAGTGAGCAGACGTACCGGAGACTGGGGCCCAGTTGTCCGCCAGGGTGGGGCAAGAGACAGCCAGTGTGGCCCCCGGGGAGCGCAGCTGCTGGGGAGTGGGGCACCTGGGAAGCGGTTAAGCCGAGGGGCGTGGCTCCCAGGGAGCGGAGTTGCCGGGGAGTGGGGCCCCTGGGAAGCGATGCAGCCGAGGGGCGTGGCTCCCAGGGAGCGGAGCTGCTGGGGAGTGGGGCCTATGGGAAGTGGTGCAGCCGAGGGGCGTGGCTCCCAGGGAGCGGAGCTGCTGGGGAGTGGGGCCTATGGGAAGTGGTGCAGCCGAGGGGCGTGGCTCCCAGGGAGCGGAGTTGCTGGGGAGTGGGGCACCTGGGAAGCGGTGCAGCCGAGGGGCGTGGCTCCCAGGGAGTGGGGCCTATGGGAAGTGGTGCAGTCGAGGGGCGTGGCTCCCAGGGAGCGGAGTTGCTGGGGAGTGGGTCCCCTGGGAAGCAGTGCAGCCGAGGGGCGTGGCTCCCAGGGAGCAGAGTTGCCGGGGAGTGGGGCACCTGGGAAGCGGTGCAGCCGAGGGGCGTGGCTCCCAGGGAGTGGAGTTGCCGGGGAGTGGGGCACCTGGGAAGCGGTGCAGCCGAGGGGCGTGGCCCCCAGTAAGCGGAGTTGCTGGAGAGTGGGGCCCCTGGGAAGCGGTGCAGCCGAGGGGCGTGGCCCCCAGGGAGCGGAGCTGCTGGGGAGCAGGGCGTAGCCAGGCCAGAGAGGGGCTCAAGTGTCCAGAGCGGGGCTCAGGAGGGCACGAGCGGGGCCTGGGGGGATGAGGCAGCTGGAATGTGGCCCAGGCAAGTTCGAGCGTGGCCCAGGCAGGCTGAAGTGGAACACGAGGCACTTGGAGCAGTGCCTAATGGAGTCTGAAAGTGAGTGACTGGAGACGGAGATAGAGAGAGTGTTGCGGAGGGCGGGTGTGTTGTGAGAGTGTGTTGCGGGGGGCGGGTGTGTTGTGAGAGTGTGTTGCGGGGGGCGGGTGAGTTGTGAGAGTGTGTTGCGAGGGGCGGGTGTGTTGTGAGGGTGTGTTGCAGGGATGGGTCTGTTGTGAGAGTGTGTTGCGGGGTGGGTGTGTGTGAGAGTGTGTTGCGGGGTGGGTGTGTGTGAGAGTGTGTTGCAGGGATGGGTGTGTTGTGAGAGTGTGTTGCGGGGTGGGTGTGTGTGAGAGTGTGTTGCGGGGATGAGTGTGTTGTGAGAGTGTGTTGCGGGGGGGGTGCGGGTGTGTTGTGAGAGTGTGTTGCGGGGTGGGTATGTTGTGAGAGTGTGTTGCGGGGTGGGTATGTTGTGAGAGTGTGTTGCGGGGTGGGTATGTTGTGAGAGTGTGTTGCGGGGTGGGTATGTTGTGAGAGTGTGTTGCAGGGATGGGTCTATTGTGAGAGTGTGTTGCGGGGGGTGTGCGGGTGTGTTGTGAGAGTGTGTTGCGGGGTGGGTATGTTGTGAGAGTGTGTTGCGGGGATGGGTGTGTGTGAGAGTGTGTTGCGGGGATGGGTGTGTGTGAGAGTGTGTTGCGGGGATGGGTGTGTGTGAGAGATTGTTGCAGGGGTGGGTATGTGTGAGAGTGTGTTGCGGGGATGGGCGTGTGTGAGAGTGTGTTGCGGGGATGGGCGTGTGTGAGAGTGTGTTGCGGGGATGGGCGTGTGTGAGAGTGTGTTGCGGGGATGGGCGTGTGTGAGAGTGTGTTGCGGGGATGGGTGTGTGTGAGAGATTGTTGCAGGGGTGGGTGTGTGTGTTGCGGGGATGGGCGTGTGTGAGAGTGTGTTGCCGGGGGGCGGGTGTGTTGTGAGTATGTGTTGCGGGGGTGGGTGTGTGTGAGAATGTATAGCGGGGGGGGTGTGTGTTGTGAGATTGTGTTGCGGGGAGGTGGGTGTGTGTGAGAGAGTGTTGCGGGGGGGTGGGTGTGTGTGAGAGTGTGTTGCGGGGTGGGTGTGTGTGAGAGTGTGTTGCAGGGATGGGTGTGTTGTGAGAGTGTGTTGCGGGGTGTGTGTGTGTGAGAGTGTGTTGCGGGGATGAGTGTGTTGCGGAGGGGGTGCGGGTGTGTTGTGAGAGTGTGTTGCGGGGTGGGTATGTTGTGAGAGTGTGTTGCGGGGTGGGTATGTTGTGAGAGTGTGTTGCGGGGTGGGTGTGTGAGAGTGTGTTGCAGGGATAGGTCTATTGTGAGAGTGTGTTGCGGGGGGTGTGCGGGTGTGTTGTGAGAGTGTGTTGCGGGGTGGGTATGTTGTGAGAGTGTGTTGCGGGGTGGGTGTGTGTGAGAGTGTGTTGCAGGGATGGGTGTGTTGTGAGAGTGTGTTGCGGGGTGGGTGTGTGTGAGAGTGTGTTGCGGGGATGAGTGTGTTGTGAGAGTGTGTTGCGGGGGGGGTGCGGGTGTGTTGTGAGAGTGTGTTGCGGGGTGGGTATGTTGTGAGTGTGTGTTGCGGGGTGGGTGTGTGTGAGAGTGTGTTGCGGGGTGGGTGTGTGTGAAATTGTGTTGCGGGGTGGGTGTGTGTGAAAGTGTGTTGCGGGATGGGTGTGTTGTGAGAGTGTGTTGTGGGGATGGGTGTGTTGTGAGAGTGTGTTGAGGGGTGGGTGTGTGTGAGAGTGTGTTGCGGGGTGGGTGTGTGTGAGAGTGTGTTGCAGGGATGGGTGTGTTGTGAGTGCGTTGCGGGGGGGTGGGTGTGTGTGAGAATGTGTTGCGGGGATGGGTGTGTGTGAGAGATTGTTGCAGGGGTGGGTGTGTGTGAGAGTGTGTTGCGGGGGTGGGTGTGTGTGAGAGATTATTGCGGGGGTGGGTGTGTGTGAGTGTGTGTTGCGGGGATGGGTGTGTGTGAGAGATTGTTGCAGGGGCGGGTGTGTGTGAGAGTGTGTTGCGGGGATGGGAGTGTGTGAGAGTGTGTTGCGGGGATGGGTGTGTGTGAGAGTGTGTTGCGGGGATGGGTGTGTGTGAGAGTGTGTTGCGGGGATGGGTGTGTGTGAGAGATTGTCGCAGGGGTGGGTATGTGTGAGAGTGTGTTGCGGGGATGGGCGTGTGTGAGAGTGTGTTGCGGGGATGGGCGTTTATGAGAGTGTGTTGCGGGGATGGGCGTGTGTGAGAGTGTGTTGCGGGGATGGGTGTGTGTGAGAGATTGTTGCAGGGGTGGGTGTGTGTGTTGCGGGGATGGGCGTGTGTGAGAGTGTGTTGCCGGGGGGCGGGTGTGTTGTGAGTATGTGTTGCGGGGGTGGGTGTGTGTGAGAATGTATAGCGGGGGGGGTGTGTGTTGTGAGATTGTGTTGCGGGGAGGTGGGTGTGTGTGAGAGAGTGTTGCGGGGGGGTGGGTGTGTTGTGAGAGTGTGTTGCGGGGTGGGTGTGTGTGAGAGTGTGTTGCGGGGATGAGTGTGTTGTGAGAGTGTGTTGCGGGGGGGGGTGCGGGTGTGTTGTGAGAGTGTGTTGCGGGGTGGGTATGTTGTGAGTGTGTGTTGCGGGGTGGGTGTGTGTGAGAGTGTGTTGCGGGGTGGGTGTGTGTGAAATTGTGTTGCGGGGTGGGTGTGTGTGAAAGTGTGTTGCGGGATGGGTGTGTTGTGAGAGTGTGTTGCGGGGATGGGTGTGTTGTGAGAGTGTGTTGAGGGGTGGGTGTGTGTGAGAGTGTGTTGCGGGGTGGGTGTGTGTGAGAGTGTGTTGCAGGGATGGGTGTGTTGTGAGTGCGTTGCGGGGGGGTGGGTGTGTGTGAGAATGTGTTGCGGGGATGGGTGTGTGTGAGAGATTGTTGCAGGGGTGGGTGTGTGTGAGAGTGTGTTGCGGGGGTGGGTGTGTGTGAGAGATTATTGCGGGGGTGGGTGTGTGTGAGTGTGTGTTGCGGGGATGGGTGTGTGTGAGAGATTGTTGCAGGGGTGGGTGTGTGTGAGAGTGTGTTGCGGGGATGGGAGTGTGTGAAAGTGTGTTGCGGGGATGGGTGTGTGTGAGAGTGTGTTGCGGGGATGGGTGTGTGTGAGAGTGTGTTGCGGGGATGGGTGTGTATGAGAGATTGTTGCAGGGGTGGGTATGTGTGAGAGTGTGTTGCGGGGATGGGCGTGTGTGAGAGTGTGTTGCGGGGATGGGCGTGGGTGAGAGTGTGTTGCGGGGATGGGCGTGTGTGAGAGTGTGTTGCGGGGATGGGTGTGTGTGAGAGATTGTTGCAGGGGTGGGTGTGTGTGTTGCGGGGATGGGCGTGTGTGAGAGTGTGTTGCCGGGGGGCGGGTATGTTGTGAGTATGTGTTGCGGGGGTGGGTGTGTGTGAGAATGTATAGCGGGGGGGGTGTGTGTTGTGAGATTGTGTTGCGGGGAGGTCGGTGTTTGTGAGAGAGTGTTGCGGGGGGGTGGGTGTGTGTGAGAGTGTGTTGCGGGGTGGGTGTGTGTGAGAGTGTGTTGCAGGGATGGGTGTGTTGTGAGAGTGTGTTGCAGGGATGGGTGTGTTGTGAGAGTGTGTTGCGGGGTGGGTGTGTGTGAGAGTGTGTTGCGGGGATGAGTGTGTTGTGAGAGTGTGTTGCGGGGGGGGGTGCGGGTGTGTTGTGAGAGTGTGTTGCGGGGTGGGTATGTTGTGAGAGTGTGTTGCGGGGTGGGTATGTTGTGAGAGTGTGTTGCGGGGTGGGTGTGTGAGAGTGTGTTGCAGGGATGGGTCTATTGTGAGAGTGTGTTGCGGGGGGTGTGCGGGTGTGTTGTGAGAGTGTGTTGCGGGATGGGTATGTTGTGAGAGTGTGTTGCGGGGTGGGTGTGTTGTGAGAGTGTGTTGCAGGGATGGGTCTGTTGTGAGAGTGTGTTGCGGGGTGGGTGTGTGTGAGAGTGTGTTGCGGGGTGGGTGTGTGTGAGAGTGTGTTGCAGGGATGGGTGTGTTGTGAGAGTGTGTTGCGGGGTGGGTGTGTGTGAGAGTGTGTTGCGGGGATGAGTGTGTTGTGAGAGTGTGTTGCGGGGGGGGTGCGGGTGTGTTGTGAGAGTGTGTTGCGGGGTGGGTATGTTGTGAGTGTGTGTTGCGGGGTGGGTGTGTGTGAGAGTGTGTTGCGGGGTGGGTGTGTGTGAAATTGTGTTGCGGGGTGGGTGTGTGTGAAAGTGTGTTGCGGGATGGGTGTGTTGTGAGAGTGTGTTGTGGGGATGGGTGTGTTGTGAGAGTGTGTTGAGGGGTGGGTGTGTGTGAGAGTGTGTTGCGGGGTGGGTGTGTGTGAGAGTGTGTTGCAGGGATGGGTGTGTTGTGAGTGCGTTGCGGGGGGGTGGGTGTGTGTGAGAATGTGTTGCGGGGATGGGTGTGTGTGAGAGATTGTTGCAGGGGTGGGTGTGTGTGAGAGTGTGTTGCGGGGGTGGGTGTGTGTGAGAGATTATTGCGGGGGTGGGTGTGTGTGAGTGTGTGTTGCGGGGATGGGTGTGTGTGAGAGATTGTTGCAGGGGTGGGTGTGTGTGAGAGTGTGTTGCGGGGATGGGAGTGTGTGAGAGTGTGTTGCGGGGATGGGTGTGTGTGAGAGTGTGTTGCGGGGATGGGTGTGTGTGAGAGTGTGTTGCGGGGATGGGTGTGTGTGAGAGATTGTCGCAGGGGTGGGTATGTGTGAGAGTGTGTTGCGGGGATGGGCGTGTGTGAGAGTGTGTTGCGGGGATGGGCGTTTGTGAGAGTGTGTTGCGGGGATGGGCGTGTGTGAGAGTGTGTTGCGGGGATGGGTGTGTGTGAGAGATTGTTGCAGGGGTGGGTGTGTGTGTTGCGGGGATGGGCGTGTGTGAGAGTGTGTTGCCGGGGGGCGGGTGTGTTGTGAGTATGTGTTGCGGGGGTGGGTGTGTGTGAGAATGTATAGCGGGGGGGGTGTGTGTTGTGAGATTGTGTTGCGGGGAGGTGGGTGTGTGTGAGAGAGTGTTGCGGGGGGGTGGGTGTGTTGTGAGAGTGTGTTGCGGGGTGGGTGTGTGTGAGAGTGTGTTGCGGGGATGAGTGTGTTGTGAGAGTGTGTTGCGGGGGGGGGTGCGGGTGTGTTGTGAGAGTGTGTTGCGGGGTGGGTATGTTGTGAGTGTGTGTTGCGGGGTGGGTGTGTGTGAGAGTGTGTTGCGGGGTGGGTGTGTGTGAAATTGTGTTGCGGGGTGGGTGTGTGTGAAAGTGTGTTGCGGGATGGGTGTGTTGTGAGAGTGTGTTGCGGGGATGGGTGTGTTGTGAGAGTGTGTTGAGGGGTGGGTGTGTGTGAGAGTGTGTTGCGGGGTGGGTGTGTGTGAGAGTGTGTTGCAGGGATGGGTGTGTTGTGAGTGCGTTGCGGGGGGGTGGGTGTGTGTGAGAATGTGTTGCGGGGATGGGTGTGTGTGAGAGATTGTTGCAGGGGTGGGTGTGTGTGAGAGTGTGTTGCGGGGGTGGGTGTGTGTGAGAGATTATTGCGGGGGTGGGTGTGTGTGAGTGTGTGTTGCGGGGATGGGTGTGTGTGAGAGATTGTTGCAGGGGTGGGTGTGTGTGAGAGTGTGTTGCGGGGATGGGAGTGTGTGAAAGTGTGTTGCGGGGATGGGTGTGTGTGAGAGTGTGTTGCGGGGATGGGTGTGTGTGAGAGTGTGTTGCGGGGATGGGTGTGTATGAGAGATTGTTGCAGGGGTGGGTGTGTGTGAGAGTGTGTTGCGGGGATGGGAGTGTGTGAAAGTGTGTTGCGGGGATGGGTGTGTGTGAGAGTGTGTTGCGGGGATGGGTGTGTGTGAGAGTGTGTTGCGGGGATGGGTGTGTATGAGAGATTGTTGCAGGGGTGGGTATGTGTGAGAGTGTGTTGCGGGGATGGGCGTGTGTGAGAGTGTGTTGCGGGGATGGGCGTGTGTGAGAGTGTGTTGCGGGGATGGGCGTGTGTGAGAGTGTGTTGCGGGGATGGGTGTGTGTGAGAGATTGTTGCAGGGGTGGGTGTGTGTGTTGCGGGGATGGGCGTGTGTGAGAGTGTGTTGCCGGGGGGCGGGTGTGTTGTGAGTATGTGTTGCGGGGGTGGGTGTGTGTGAGAATGTATAGCGGGGGGGGTGTGTGTTGTGAGATTGTGTTGCGGGGAGGTCGGTGTTTGTGAGAGAGTGTTGCGGGGGGGTGGGTGTGTGTGAGAGTGTGTTGCGGGGTGGGTGTGTGTGAGAGTGTGTTGCAGGGATGGGTGTGTTGTGAGAGTGTGTTGCAGGGATGGGTGTGTTGTGAGAGTGTGTTGCGGGGTGGGTGTGTGTGAGAGTGTGTTGCGGGGATGAGTGTGTTGTGAGAGTGTGTTGCGGGGGGGGGTGCGGGTGTGTTGTGAGAGTGTGTTGCGGGGTGGGTATGTTGTGAGAGTGTGTTGCGGGGTGGGTATGTTGTGAGAGTGTGTTGCGGGGTGGGTGTGTGAGAGTGTGTTGCAGGGATGGGTCTATTGTGAGAGTGTGTTGCGGGGGGTGTGCGGGTGTGTTGTGAGAGTGTGTTGCGGGATGGGTATGTTGTGAGAGTGTGTTGCGGGGTGGGTGTGTTGTGAGAGTGTGTTGCAGGGATGGGTCTGTTGTGAGAGTGTGTTGCGGGGTGGGTGTGTGTGAGAGTGTGTTGCGGGGTGGGTGTGTGTGAGAGTGTGTTGCAGGGATGGGTGTGTTGTGAGAGTGTGTTGCGGGGGGGGTGCGGGTGTGTTGTGAGAGTGTGTTGCGGGGTGGGTATGTTGTGAGAGTGTGTTGCGGGGTGGGTGTGTGTGAAATTGTGTTGCGGGGTGGGTGTGTGTGAAAGTGTGTTGCGGGATGGGTGTGTTGTGAGAGTGTGTTGCGGGGATGGGTGTGTTGTGAGAGTGTGTTGAGGGGTGGGTGTGTGTGAGAGTGTGTTGCGGGGTGGGTGTGTGTGAGAGTGTGTTGCAGGGATGGGTGTGTTGTGAGTGCGTTGCGGGGGGGTGGGTGTGTGTGAGAGATTGTTGCAGGGGTGGGTGTGTGTGAGAGTGTGTTGCGGGGGTGGGTGTGTGTGAGAGATTATTGCGGGGGTGGGTGTGTGTGAGTGTGTGTTGCGGGGATGGGTGTGTGTGAGAGATTGTTGCAGGGGTGGGTGTGTGTGAGAGTGTGTTGCGGGGATGGGAGTGTGTGAGAGTGTGTTGCGGGGATGGGTGTATGTGAGAGTGTGTTGCGGGGATGGGTGTGTGTGAGAGTGTGTTGCGGGGATGGGTGTGTGTGAGAGATTGTTGCAGGGGTGGGTATGTGTGAGAGTGTGTTGCGGGGATGGGCGTGTGTGAGAGTGTGTTGCGGGGATGGGCGTGTGTGAGAGTGTGTTGCGGGGATGGGCGTGTGTGAGAGTGTGTTGCGGGGATGGGCGTGTGTGAGAGTGTGTTGCGGGGATGGGCGTGTGTGAGTGTGTGTTGCCGGGGGGCGGGTGTGTTGTGAGTATGTGTTGCGGGGGTGGGTGTGTGTGAGAATGTATAGCGGGGGGGGTGTGTGTTGTGAGATTGTGTTGCGGGGAGGTGGGTGTGTGTGAGAGAGTGTTGCGGGGGGGTGGGTGTGTGTGAGAGTGTGTTGCGGGGGGGGCAGGTGTGTTGTTAAAGTGTGCTGCGGGGGGGGGGCGGGTGTGTTGTGAGAGTGTGTTGCGGGGGGGTGGGGTGGCGGGTGTGTTTTGAGAGTGTGTTGCGGGGGGCGGGTGTGTTGCGGGGGGGTGGGTGTGTGTGAGAGTGTGTTGCGGGGGGGTGGGTGTGTTGTGAGAGTGTGTTGCGGGGGGCGGGTGTGTTGCGGGGGGGTGGGTGTGTGTGAGAGTGTGTTGCGGGGGGGTGGGTGTGTTGTGAGGGTGTGTTGCGGGGGTGGGTGTGTTGTGAGAGTGTGCTATGGGGGGTGGGTGTGTGTGACAGTGTGTTGCGGGGGGGCGGGTGTGTTGTGAAAGTGTGTTGCGGGGGGGCGGGTGTGTGTGAGAGTGTGTTACGGGGGGCGGGTGTGTGAGAGATTGTTGTGGGGGTGGGTGTGTTGTGAGAGTGTGTTGCAGGGGTGGGTGTGTGTGAGAATGTGTTGCCGGGGTGGGTGTGTTGTGTGAGTGTGTTGCGGGGGTGGGCGTGTGTGTTGCGAGAGATTATTGCGGGGGTGGGTGTTGTGAGTGTGTGTTGCGGGGGTGTGTGTGTGTGTGTGAGAGAGTGTGTTGCGGGGGCGGGTGTGTTGTGAGTGTGTGTTGCAGGGTGCTTGTGTGTTGTGAGAGTGTCTTGCGGGGGGGTGGGTGTATTGTGAGAGTGTGTTGCGGGGGGGCGGCTGTGTATGAGAGTGTGTTGCGGGGGGCGGGTGTGTGTGAGAGTGTGTTGCGGGGGGGTGGGTGTGTTGTGAGAGTGTTGCGGGGGTGGGTGTGTTGTGAGAGTGTGTTGCGTGGGGGCAGTTTTGTGTGAGAGAGTGTTGCGGGGGGGCGGGTGTGTTGTGAGAGTGTGTTGTGGGGGGCGGGTGTGTGTGTGAGAGTGTGTTGCAGGGGGTGGGTGTGTTGTGAGAGTGTGTTGTGGGGGGGCGGGTGTGTTGTGAGAGTGTGTTGCGGGGGTGGGTGTGTTGTGAGAGTGTGTTGCTGGGGGGTGGGTGTGTTGCGGGGGGGGTGGGTGTGTTGTGAGAGTGTGTTGTGGGGGGGCGGGTGTGTTGTGAGAGTGTGTTGCGGGGGTGGGTGTGTTGTGAGAGTGTGTTGCGGGGGGGGGCGGGTGTGTTGTGAATGTGTTGTGGGGGTGGGTGTTTGTGAGACTGTGTTGCGGGGGGGGGCGGGTGTGTGAAAGTGTGTTGCGGGGTGCGTGTGTGTTGTGATTGTTGCGGGGGGGCTGCAGGTGTTTTGTGAAAGAGTGTTGCGGGGGGGCTGCAGGTGTGTTGTGAGAGTGTGTTGCAGGGGGGCGGGTGTGTTGTGAGAGAGTGTTGTGGGGGTGGGTGTGTGTGAGAGATTGTTGCGGGGGTGGGTGTGTGTGAGAGATTGTTGCGGGGGTGGGTGTGTGTGAGAGATTGTTGTGGGGCTGGGTGTGTTGCGAGAGTGTGTTGCGGGGGTGGGTGTGTGTGAGAGTGTGTTGCGGGGGTGGGTGTGTGTGAGAGTGTGTTGCGGGGGTGGGTGTGTTGTGTGAGTGTGTTGCAGGGGTGGGCGTGTGTGCTGCGAGAGATTGTTGCGGGGGTGGGTGTGTTGTGAGAGTGTGTTGCGGGGGTGTGTGTGTGAGAGTGTGTTGCGGGGGCGGGTGTGTTGTGAATGTGTTGTGGGGGTGGGTGTTTGTGAGACTGTGTTGCGGGGGGGGGCGGGTGTGTGAAAGTGTGTTGCGGAGTGCGTGTGTGTTGTGATTGTTGCGGGGGGGCTGCAGGTGTTTTGTGAGAGAGTGTTGCGGGGGGCTGCAGGTGTGTTGTGAGAGTGTGTTGCAGGGGGGCGGGTGTGTTGTGAGAGAGTGTTGTGGGGGTGGGTGTGTGTGAGAGATTGTTGCGGGGGTGGGTGTGTGTGAGAGATTGTTGTGGGGCTGGGAGTGTTGTGAGAGTGTGTTGCGGGGGTGGGTGTGTGTGAGAGTGTGTTGCGGGGGTGGGTGTGTGTGAGAGTGTGTTGCGGGGTTGGGTGTGTGTGAGAGTGTGTTGCGGGGGTGGGCGTGTGTGAGAGTGTGTTGCGGGGTTGGGTCTGTGTGAGAGATTGTTGTGGGGGTGGGTGTGTGTGAGAGATTGTTGTGGGGGTGGGTGTGTGTGAGAGTGTGTTGCGGGGGTGGGTGTGTGTGAGAGTGTGTTGCGGGGGTGGGTGTGTGAGAGATCGTTGTGGGGGTGGGTGTGTTGTGAGAGTGTGTTGCAGGGGTGGGTGTGTTGTGTGAGTGTGTTGCAGGGGTGGGCGTGTGTGCTGCGAGAGATTGTTGCGGGGGTGGGTGTGTTGTGAGAGTGTGTTGCGGGGTTGGGTGTGTGTGAGAGATTGTTGTGGGGGTGGGTGTGTGTGAGATTGTTGTGGGGGTGGGTGTGTGTGAGAGTGTGTTGCGGGGGTGGGTGTGTGTGAGAGTGTGTTGCGGGGGTGGGTGTGTGAGAGTTCGTTGTGGGGGTGGGTGTGTTGTGAGAGTGTGTTGCAGGGGTGGGCGTGTGTGCTGCGAGAGATTGTTGCGGGGGTGGGTGTGTTGTGAGAGTGTGTTGCGGGGGTGTGTGTGTGAGAGTGTGTTGCGGGAGCGGGTGTGTTGTGAATGTGTTGTGGGGGTGGATGTTTGTGAGACTGTGTTGCGGGGGGGGGCGGGTGTGTGAAAGTGTGTTGCGGGGTGCGTGTGTGTTGTGATTGTTGCGGGGGGCTGCAGGTGTTTTGTGAGAGAGTGTTGCGGGGGGGCTGCAGGTGTGTTGTGAGAGTGTGTTGCAGGGGGGCGGGTGTGTTGTGAGAGAGTGTTGTGGGGGTGGGTGTGTGTGAGAGATTGTTGCGGGGGTGGGTGTGTGTGAGAGATTGTTGCGGGGGTGGGTGTGTGTGAGAGATTGTTGTGGGGCTGGGTGTGTTGTGAGAGTGTGTTGCGGGGGTGGGTGTGTGTGAGAGTGTGTTGCGGGTGTGGGTGTGTGTGAGAGTGTGTTGTGGGGAGGCGGGTGTGTGTGAGAGATTGTTGTGGGGGTGGGTGTGTGTGAGAGATTGTTGTGGGGGTGGGTGTGTTGTGAGAGTGTGTTGCGGGGTTGGGTGTGTGTGAGAGTGTGTTGCGGGGTTGGGTGTGTGTGAGAGTGTGTTGCGGGGTTGGGTGTGTGTGAGAGTGTGTTGCGGGGTTGGGCGTGTGTGAGAGTGTGTTGCGGGGTTGGGCGTGTGTGAGAGTGTGTTGCGGGGTTGGGTGTGTGTGAGAGATTGTTGTGGGGGTGGGTGTGTGTGAGAGATTGTTGTGGGGGTGGGTGTGTGTGAGAGTGTGTTGCGGGGGTGGGTGTGTGTGAGAGTGTGTTGCGGGGGTGGGTGTGTGAGAGATCGTTGTGGGGGTGGGTGTGTTGTGAGAGTGTGTTGCGGGGGTGGGTGTGTTGTGTGAGTGTGTTGCAGGGGTGGGCGTGTGTGCTGCGAGAGATTGTTGCGGGGGTGGGTGTGTTGTGAGAGTGTGTTGCGGGGGTGGGTGTGTGAGAGTGTGTTGCGGGGGCGGGTGTGTGTGAGAGTGTGTTGCGGGGGTGGGTGTGTGTGAGAGTGTGTTGCGGGGTTGGGTGTGTGTGAGAGATTGTTGTGGTGGTGGGTGTGTGTGAGAGATTGTTGTGGGGGTGGGTGTGTGTGAGAGTGTGTTGCGGGTGAGGGTGTGTGTGAGAGTGTGTTGCAGGGGTGGGTGTGTGAGAGATCGTTGTGGGGGTGGGTGTGTTGTGAGAGTGTGTTGCGGGGGTGGGTGTGTTGTGTGAGTGTGTTGCAGGGGTGGGCGTGTGTGCTGCGAGAGATTGTTGCGGGGGTGGGTGTGTTGTGAGAGTGTGTTGCGGGGGTGTGTGTGTGTGAGAGAGTGTGTTGCGGGGGCGGGTGTGTTGTGATTGTTGCGGGGGGGCTGCAGGTGTGTTGTGAGAGTGTGTTGCAGGGGGGCGAATTTGTTGTGAGAGTGTGTTGCGGGGGGGCGGGTGTGTTGTGAGAGAGTGTTGTGGGGGTGGGTGTGTGTGAGAGATTGTTGCGGGGGTGGGTGTGTGTGAGAGATTGTTGTGGGGGTGGGTGTGTTGTGAGAGTGTGTTGCGGAGGTGGGTGTGTGTGAGAGTGTGTTGCGGGGGTGGGTGTGTGTGTGAGTGTGTTGCGGGGGTGGGTGTGTGTGAGTGTGTTGCAGGGGTGGGTGTGTGTGAGAGTGTGTTGCGGGGGTGGGTGTGTGTGAGAGTGTGTTGCGGGGTTGGGTGTGTGTGAGAGATTGTTGCGGGGGTGGGTGTGTGTGAGAGTGTGTTGCGGGTGTGGGTGTGTGTGAGAGTGTGTTGCGGGGGTGGGTGAGTGAGAGATCGTTGTGGGGGTGGGTGTGTTGTGAGAGTGTGTTGCGGGGGTGGGTGTGTGTGAGAGTGTGTTGCGGGGGTGGGTGTGTGTGAGAGTGTGTTGCGGGGGTGGGTGTGTGTGAGAGTGTGTTGCGGGGGTGGGTGTGTGTGAGAGTGTGTTGCGGGGTTGGGTGTGTGTGAGAGATTGTTGCGGGGGTGGGTGTGTGTGAGAGTGTGTTGCGGGTGTGGGTGTGTGTGAGAGTGTGTTGCGGGGGTGGGTGTGTGAGAGATCGTTGTGGGGGTGGGTGTGTTGTGAGAGTGTGTTGCGGGGCTGGTTGTGTTGTGTGAGTGTGTTGCAGGGGTGGGCGTGTGTGCTGCGAGAGATTGTTGCGGGGGTGGGTGTGTTGTGAGAGTGTGTTGCGGGGGTGTGTGTGTGAGAGTGTGTTGCGGGGGCGGGTGTGTTGTGAGTGTGTGTTGCAGGGTGCGTGTGTGTTGTGAGAGTGTCTTGCGGGTGGTGAGTGTATTGTGAGAGTGTGTTGCGGGGGGGCGGGTGTGTGTGAGAGTGTGTTGCGGGGGGGTGGGTGTGTTGTGAGAGTGTGTTGCCGGGGGTGGGTGTGTTGTGAGAGTGTGTTGCGGGGGGCAGGTGTGTGTGAGAGTGTGTTGCGGGGGCGGGTGTGTGTGAGAGTGTGTTGCGGGGGGCGGGTGTGTGTGTGAGTGTGTTGCGGGGGCGGGTGTGTGTGAGAGTGTGTTGCGGGGGGGCAGGTGTGTGTGAGAGTGTGTTTTGGGGCGGTGTGTGTGTTTTGAGAGTGTGTTGCGGGGGTGGGTGTGTGTGAGGGTGTGTTGCGGGGGGGTGGGTGTGTGCGAGAGTGTCTTGCGGGGGCTGGGTGTGTTGTGAGTGTGTGTTGCGTGGGTGGGTGTGTTGTGAGAGTGTGTTGCGGGGGGGCGGGTGTGTTGTGAGAGTGTATTGCGGGGGTGGGTGTGTGTGAGAGTGTGTTGCGGGGGTGGGTGTGTGAGAGATCGTTGTGGGGGTGGGTGTGTTGTGAGAGTGTGTTGCGGGGGTGGGTGTGTTGTGTGAGTGTGTTGCAGGGTTGGGCGTGTGTGCTGCGAGAGATTGTTGCGGGGGTGGGTGTGTTGTGAGAGTGTGTTGCGGGGGTGTGTGTTGTGAGTGTGTTGCGGGGGGCGGGTGTGTTGCGGGGGGGTGGGTGTGTGTGAGAGTGTGTTGCGGGGGGCGGGTGTGTTGTGAGAGTGTGTTGCGGGGGTGGGTGAGTGTGAGAGTGTGTTGCGGGGGTGGGTGTGTGTGAGAGTGTGTTGCGGGGGGGGCGGGTGTGTTGTGAGAGTGTGTTGTGCGGGTGGGTGTGTTGTGAGAGTGTGTTGTGGGGGGGGCGGGTGTGTGTGAGAGTGTGTTGCGGGGGGGGCGGGTGTGTTGTGAGAGTGTGTTTCGGGGCGGTGTGTGTGTTGTGAGAGTGTGTTGCGAGGGTGGGTGTGTGTGAGTGTGTGTTGCGGGGGGCGGGTGTGTTGCGGGAGGGTGGGTGTGTGTGAGAGTGTGTTGCGGGGGGGCGGGTGTGTTGTGAGAGTGTGTTGCGGGGGTGGGTGTGTGTGAGAGTGTGTTGCGGGGGGGTGGGTGTGTTGTGAGTGTGTGTTGCCGGGGGTGGGTGTGTTGTGAGAGTGTGTTGCGGGTGGGCGGGTGTGTGTGAGAGTGTGTTGCGGGGGGCGGGTGTGTGTGTGAGTGTGTTGCGGGGGCGGGTGTGTGTGAGAGTGTGTTGCGGGGGGCGGGTGTGTGTGTGAGTGTGTTGCGGGGGCGGGTGTGTGTGAGAGTGTGTTGCGGGGGTGGGTGTGTGTGAGAGTGTGTTGCGGGGGGGTGGGTGTGTGTGAGAGTGTCTTGCGGGGGCTGGGTGTGTTGAGTGTGTGTTGCGTGGGTGGGTGTGTTGTGAGAGTGTGTTGCGGGGGGGGGGCGGGTGTGTTGTGAGAGTGTGTTGCGGGGGTGGGTGTGTGTGAGAGTGTGTTGCGGGGGTGGGTGTGTGAGAGTTCGTTGTGGGGGTGGGTGTGTTGTGAGAGTGTGTTGCGGGGGTGGGTGTGTTGTGTGAGTGTGTTGCAGGGGTGGGCGTGTGTGCTGCGAGAGATTGTTGCGGGGGTGGGTGTGTTGTGAGAGTGTGTTGCGGGGGTGTGTGTTGTGAGAGTGTGTTGCGGGGGGCGGGTGTGTTGCGGGGGGGTGGGTGGGTGTGTGTGAGAGTGTGTTTCGGGGCGGTGTGTGTGTTGTGAGAGTGTGTTGCGGGGGTGGGTGTGTGTGAGAGTGTGTTGCGGGGGGCGGGTGTGTTGCGGGAGGGTGGGTGTGTGTGAGAGTGTGTTGCGGGGGGGAGAGTGTGTTGTGAGAGTGTGTTGCGGGGGTGGGTGAGTGTGAGAGTGTGTTGCGGGGGTGGGTGTGTGTGAGAGTGTGTTGCGGGGGGGGCGGGTGTGTTGTGAGAGTGTGTTGTGGGGGTGGGTGTGTTGTGAGAGTGTGTTGCGGGGAGGCGGGTGTGTGTGAGAGTGTGTTGCGGGGGGGGGCGGGTGTGTTGTGAGAGTGTGTTTCGGGGCGGTGTGTGTGTTGTGAGAGTGTGTTGCGGGGGTGGGTGTGTGTGAGAGTGTGTTGCGGGGGGCGGGTGTGTTGCGGGAAGGTGGGTGTGTGTGAGAGTGTGTTGCGGGGGTGAGGGTGTGTTGTGAGAGTGTGTTGCGGGGGTGGGTGTGTTTGAGAGTGTGTTGCGGGGGGGAGGGTGTGTTGTGAGAGTGTGTTGCGGGGGTGGGTGTGTGTGAGAGTGTGTTGCGGGGGGGGCGGGTGTGTTGTGAGAGTGTGTTGTGGGGGTGGGTGTGTTGTGAGAGTGTGTTGTGGGGGTGGGTGTGTTGTGAGAGTGTGTTGCGGGGGACGGGTGTGTTGCGGGGCGGTGGGTGTGTGTGAGAGTGTGTTGCGGGGGGCGGGTGTGTTGTGAGAGTGTGTTGCGGGGGGGGGGGCGGGTGTGTGAAAGTGTGTTGCGGGGTGCATGTGTGATGTGATTGTTGCGGGGGGGCTGCAGGTGTGTTGTGAGAGTGTGTTGCAGGGGGGCGAATTTGTTGTGAGAGTGTGTTGCGGTGGGGCGGGTGTGTTGTGAGAGAGTGTTGTGGGGGTGGGTGTGTGTGAGAGATTGTTGCGGGGGTGGGTGTGTGTGAGAGATTGTTGCGGGGGTGGGTGTGTGTGAGAGATTGTTGCGGGGGTGGGTGTGTGTGAGAGATTGTTGCGGGGGTGGGTGTGTGTGAGAGTGTGTTGCGGGGGGGCGGGTGTGTTGTGAGAGTGTGTTGTGGGGGTGGGTGTGTTGTGAGAGTGTGTTGCGGGGGTGGGTGTGTTGTGTGAGTGTGTTGCAGGGGTGGGCGTTTGTGTTGCGAGAGATTGTTGCGGGGGTGGGTGTGTTGTGAGAGTGTGTTGCGGGGGCAGGTGTGTTGTGAGTGTGTGTTGCAGGGTGCGTGTGTGTTGTGAGAGTGTCTTGCGGGGGGGTGGGTGTGTTGCGGGGGGGTGGGTGTGTGTGAGAGTGTGTTGCGGGGGCTGGGTGTGCTGTGAGTGTGTGTTGCGTGGGTGGGTGTGTTGTGAGAGGGTGTTGCCGGGGGGGGGGGCGGGTGTGTTGTGAGAGTGTGTTGCGGGGGTGGGTGAGTGTGAGAGTGTGTTGCGGGGGTGGGTGTGTGTGAGAGTGTGTTGCGGGGGGGGCGGGTGTGTTGTGAGAGTGTGTTGTGGGGGTGGGTGTGTTGTGAGAGTGTGTTGTGGGGGTGGGTGTGTTGTGAGAGTGTGTTGCGGGGGACGGGTGTGTTGCGGGGCGGTGGGTGTGTGTGAGAGTGTGTTGCGGGGGGCGGGTGTGTTGTGAGAGTGTGTTGCGGGGGGGGGGCGGGTGTGTGAAAGTGTGTTGCGGGGTGCGTGTGTGATGTGATTGTTGCGGGGGGGCTGCAGGTGTGTTGTGAGAGTGTGTTGCAGGGGGGCGAATTTGTTGTGAGAGTGTGTTGCGGTGGGGCGGGTGTGTTGTGAGAGAGTGTTGTGGGGGTGGGTGTGTGTGAGAGATTGTTGCGGGGGTGGGTGTGTGTGAGAGATTGTTGCGGGGGTGGGTGTGTGTGAGAGATTGTTGCGGGGGTGGGTGTGTGTGAGAGATTGTTGCGGGGGTGGGTGTGTGTGAGAGTGTGTTGCGGGGGGGCGGGTGTGTTGTGAGAGTGTGTTGTGGGGGTGGGTGTGTTGTGAGAGTGTGTTGCGGGGGTGGGTGTGTTGTGTGAGTGTGTTGCAGGGGTGGGCGTTTGTGTTGCGAGAGATTGTTGCGGGGGTGGGTGTGTTGTGAGAGTGTGTTGCGGGGGCAGGTGTGTTGTGAGTGTGTGTTGCAGGGTGCGTGTGTGTTGTGAGAGTGTCTTGCGGGGGGGTGGGTGTGTTGCGGGGGGGTGGGTGTGTGTGAGAGTGTGTTGCGGGGGCTGGGTGTGCTGTGAGTGTGTGTTGCGTGGGTGGGTGTGTTGTGAGAGGGTGTTGCCGGGGGGGGGGCGGGTGTGTTGTGAGAGTGTGTTGCGGGGTGGCGGGTGTGTTGTGAGAGTGTGTTGCGGGGGTGGATGTGTTGTGAGAGTGTTTTGGGGGTTGGGTGTGTTGTGGGGGGGCGGGTGTGTTGTGAGAGTGTGTTGCGGGGGGCGGGTGTGTTGCGGGGGGGTGGGTGTGTGTGTGAGTGTGTTGCGGGGCGGGTGTGTGTGAGAGTGTGTTGCGGGGGGGCGGGTGTGTTGTGAGAGTGTGTTTCGGGGCGGTGTGTGTGTTGTGAGAGTGTGTTGCGGGGGTGGGAGTGTGTGAGAGTGTGTTGCGGGGAGGCGGGTGTGTTGTGAGAGAGTGTTGTGGGGGTGGGTGTGTGTGAGAGATTGTTGCGGGGGTGGGTGTGTGTGAGAGTTTGTTGCGGGGGTGGGTGTGTGTGAGAGATTGTTGTGGGGGTGGGTGTGTTGTGAGAGTGTGTTGCGGAGGTGGTTGTGTGTGAGAGTGTGTTGCGGGGGTGGGTGTGTGTGAGAGTGTGTTGCGGGGGTGGGTGTGTGTGAGAGTGTGTTGCGGGGTTGGGTGTGTGTGAGAGATTGTTGCGGGGGTGGGTGTGTGTGAGAGTGTGTTGCGGGGGTGGGTGTGTGTGAGAGTGTGTTGCGGGGGTGGGTGTGTGAGAGATCGTTGTGGGGGTGGGTGTGTTGTGAGAGTGTGTTGCGGGGGTGGGTGTGTTGTGTGAGTGTGTTGCAGGGGTGGGCGTGTGTGCTGCGAGAGATTGTTGCGGGGGTGGGTGTGTTGTGAGAGTATGTTGCGGGGGTGTGTGTGTGAGTGTGTGTTGCGGGGGTGGGTGTGTTGTGAGTGTGTGTTGCAGGGTGCGTGTGTGTTGTGAGAGTGTCTTGCGGGTGGTGAGTGTACTGTGAGAGTGTGTTGCGGGGGAGCGGGTGTGTGTGAGAGTGTGTTGCGGGGGGGTGGGTGTGTTGTGAGAGTGTGTTGCCGGGGGTGGGTGTGTTGTGAGAGTGTGTTGCGGGGGGGCGGGTGTGTGTGAGAGTGTGTTGCGGGGGGCGGGTGTGTGTGAGAGTGTGTTGCGGGGGTGGGTGTGTGTGAGAGTGTGTTGCGGGGTTGGGTGTGTGTGAGGTGTGTTGCGGGGTTGGGTGTGTGTGAGAGATTGTTGCGGGGGTGGGTGTGTGTGTGAGTGTGTTGCGGGGGCGGGTGTGTGTGAGAGTGTGTTTTGGGGCGGTGTGTGTGTTTTGGGAGTGTGTTGCAGGGGTGGGTGTGTGTGAGAGTGTGTTGCGGGGGGGTGGGTGTGTGTGAGAGTGTCTTGCGGGGGCTGGGTGTGTTGTGAGTGTGTGTTGCGTGGGTGGGTGTGTTGTGAGAGTGTGTTGCGGGGGGGTGGGTGTGTGTGAGAGTGTCTTGCGGGGGCTGGGTGTGTTGTGAGTGTGTGTTGCGTGGGTGGGTGTGTTGTGAGAGTGTGTTGCGGGGGGGTGGGTGTTTGTGAGAGTGTCTTGCGGGGGCTGGGTGTGTTGTGAGTGTGTGTTGCGTGGGTGGGTGTGTTGTGAGAGTGTGTTGCGGGGGGGGCGGGTGTGTTGTGAGAGTGTGTTGCGGGGGTGGGTGTGTGTGAGAGTGTGTTGCGGGGGTGGGTGTGTGAGAGATCGTTGTGGGGGTGGGTGTGTTGTGAGAGTGTGTTGCGGGGGTGGGTGTGTTGTCTGAGTGTGTTGCAGGGGTGGGCGTGTGTGCTGCGAGAGATTGTTGCGGGGGTGGGTGTGTTGTGAGAGTGTGTTGCGGGGGTGTGTGTTGTGAGAGTGTGTTGCGGGGGGCGGGTGTGTTGCGTGGGGGTGGGTGTGTGTGAGAGTGTGTTGCGGGGGGCGGGTGTGTTGTGAGAGTGTGTTGCGGGGGTGGGTGAGTGTGAGAGTGTGTTGCGGGGGTGGGTGTGTGTGAGAGTGTGTTGCGGGGGGGGCGGGTGTGTTGTGAGAGTGTGTTGTGGGGGTGGGTGTGTTGTGAGAGTGTGTTGCGGGGGGGCGGGTGTGTGTGAGAGTGTGTTGCGGGGGGGCGGGTGTGTTGTGAGAGTGTGTTTCGGGGCGGTGTGTGTGTTGTGAGAGTGTGTTGCGGGGGTGGGTGTGTGTGAGAGTGTGTTGCGGAGGGCGGGTGTGTTGCGGGAGGGTCGGTGTGTGTGAGTGTGTGTTGCGGGGGGGGTGGGTGTGTTGTGAGAGTGTGTTGTGGGGGTGGGTGTGTTGTGAGAGTGTGTTGTGGG
Organism: Carcharodon carcharias; assembly: GCF_017639515.1. Classification (NCBI taxonomy): domain Eukaryota; kingdom Metazoa; phylum Chordata; class Chondrichthyes; order Lamniformes; family Lamnidae; genus Carcharodon; species Carcharodon carcharias. The sequence continues at coordinate 43,080,897 of NC_054487.1, read as the reverse complement.
GGTGGGTGTGTTGTGAGAGTGTGTTGCGGGGGACGGGTGTGTTGCGGGGCGGTGGGTGTGTGTGAGAGTGTGTTGCGGGGGTGGGTGTGTTGTGAGAGTGTGTTGCGGGGGGGGGGCGGGTGTGTGAAAGTGTGTTGCGGGGTGCGTGTGTGTTGTGATTGTTGCGGGGGGGCTGCAGGTGTGTTGTGAGAGTGTGTTGCAGGGGGGCGAATTTGTTGTGAGAGTGTGTTGCGGGGGGGCGGGTGTGTTGTGAGAGAGTGTTGTGGGGGTGGGTGTGTGTGAGAGATTGTTGCGGGGGTGGGTGTGTGTGAGAGATTGTTGCGGGGGTGGGTGTGTGTGAGAGATTGTTGCGGGGGTGGGTGTGTGTGAGAGATTGTTGCGGGGGTGGGTGTGTGTGAGAGATTGTTGCGGGGGTGGGTGTGTGTGAGAGATTGTTGTGGGGGTGGGTGTGTGTGAGAGTGTGTGGCGGGGGTGGGTGTGTGTGAGAGTGTGTTGCGGGGTTGGGTGTGTGTGAGAGTGTGTTGCGGGGTTGGGTGTGTGTGAGAGTGTGTTGCGGGGTTGGGTGTGTGTGAGAGTGTGTTGCGGGGGGGCGGGTGTGTTGTGAGAGTGTGTTTCGGGGCGGTGTGTGTGTTGTGAAAGTGTGTTGCGGGGGTGGGAGTGTGTGAGAGTGTGTTGCGGGGGGGCGGGTGTGTTGTGAGAGAGTGTTGTGGGGGTGGGTGTGTGTGAGAGATTGTTGTGGGGGAGGGTGTGTGTGAGAGATTGTTGCGGGGGTGGGTGTGTGTGAGAGATTGTTGCGGGGGTGGGTGTGTGTGAGAGATTGTTGCGTGGGTGGGTGTGTGAGAGATCGTTGTGGGGGTGGGTGTGTTGTGACAGTGTGTTGCGGGGGTGGGTGTGTTGTGTGAGTGTGTTGCAGGGGTGGGCGTTGTGTTGCGAGAGATTGTTGCGGGGGTGGGTGTGTTGTGAGAGTGTGTTGCGGGGGTGTGTGTGCGTGAGAGTGTGTTGCGGGGGCAGGTGTGTTGTGAGTGTGTGTTGCGGGGCGGTGGGTGTGTGTGAGAGTGTGTTGCGGGGGCTGGGTGTGTTGTGACTGTGTGTTGCGTGGGTGGGTGTGTTGTGAGAGTGTGTTGCGGGGGGGCGGGTGTGTTGTGAGAGTGTGTTGCGGGGTGGCGGGTGTGTTGTGAGAGTGTGTTGCGGGGGTGGGTGTGTTGTGAGAGTGTGTTTTGGGGGTTGGGTGTGTTGTGGGGGGGCGGGTGTGTTGTGAGAGTGTGTTGCGGGTGGCGGGTGTGTTGCGGGGGGCTGGGTGTGTGTGTGAGTGTGTTGCGGGGCGGGTGTGTGTGAGAGTGTGTTGCGGGGGGGCTGGTGTGTTGTGAGAGTGTGTTTCGGGGCGGTGTGTGTGTTGTCAGAGTGTGTTGCGGGGGTGGGAGTGTGTGAGAGTGTGTTGCGGGGGGGTGGGTGTGTTGTGGGGGCGCGGGTGTGTTGTGAGAGTGTGTTGCGGGGGTGTGTGTGTGAGAGTGTGTTGCGGGGGTGTGTGTGTGAGAGTGTGTTGCGGGGGCGGGTGTGTGTGAGAGTGTGTTGCGAGGGGGCGTGTGTGTTGTGAGAGTGTGTTGCGGGGGTGGGTGTGTGTGAGAGTGTGTTGCGGGGTTGGGTGTGTGAGAGATCGTTGTGGGGGTGGGTGTGTTGTGAGAGTGTGTTGCGGGGGGGCGGGTGTGTTGTGAGAGTGTGTTGCGGGGGTGGGTGTGTGTGTGAGTGTGTTGCGGGGGGGTGGGTGTGTGTGAGAGTGTGTTGCGGGGGGGCGGGTGTGTTGTGAGTGTGTGTTGCGGGGGTGGGTGTGTGTGAGAGTGTGTTGCGGGGGTGGGTGTGTGAGAGATCGTTGTGGGGGTGGGTGTGTTGTGAGAGTGTGTTGCGGGGGTGGGTGTGTTGTCTGAGTGTGTTGCAGGGGTGGGCGTTTGTGTTGCGAGAGATTGTTGCGGGGGTGGGTGTGTTGTGAGAGTGTGTTGCGGGGGCGTGTGTGTGAGAGTGTGTTGCGGGGGCGGGTGTGTGTGTGAGTGTGTTGCGGGGCGGGCGTGTGTGAGAGTGTGTTGCGGGGGGGCGGGTGTGTGTGAGAGTGTGTTGCGGGGGGGCGGGTGTGTTGTGAGAGTGTGTTTCGGGGAGATGTGTGTGTTGTGAGAGTGTGTTGCGGGGGTGGGTGCGTGTGAGAGTGTGTTGCGGGGGCGGGTGTGTGTGTGAGTGTGTTGCGGGGGCGGGTGTGTGTGAGAGTGTGTTGCGGGGGGCGGGTGTGTGTGTGAGTGTGTTGCGGGGGCGGGTGTGTGTGAGAGTGTGTTGCGGGGCGGGCGTGTGTGAGAGTGTGTTGCGGGGGGGCGGGTGTGTGTGAGAGTGTGTTGCGGGGGGGCGGGTGTGTTGTGAGAGTGTGTTTCGGGGAGATGTGTGTGTTGTGAGAGTGTGTTGCGGGGGTGGGTGCGTGTGAGAGTGTGTTGCGGGGGGGGGCGGGTGTGTTGTGAGAGTGTGTTGCGGGGCTGGTGTGTTGTGAGAGTGTGTTGCGGGGGCGGGTGTGTTGCGGGGGGGTGGGTGTGTGTGAGAGTGTGTTGCGGGGGGCGGGTGTGTTGTGAGAGTGTGTTGCGGGGCTGGGTGAGTGTGAGAGTGTGTTGCGGGGGTGGGTGTGTGTGAGAGTGTGTTGCGGGGGGGCGGGTGTGTTGTGAGAGTGTGTTGTGGGGGTGGGTGTGTTGTGAGAGTGTGTTGCGGGGGGGCGGGTGTGTGTGAGTGTGTGTTGCGGGGGGGCGGGTGTGTTGTGAGAGTGTGTTTCGGGGCGGGGTGTGTGTTGTGAGAGTGTGTTGCGGGGGTGGGTGTGTGTGAGTGAGAGTGTGTTGCGGGGGGCGGGTGTGTTGCGGGGGGGTGGGTGTGTGTGAGAGTGTGTTGCGGGGCGGCCGGTGTGTTGTGAGAGTGTGTTGCGGGGGTGGGTGTGTGTGAGAGTGTGTTGCGGGGGGGGCGGGTGTGTTGTGAGAGTGTGCTGTGGGGGTGGGTGTGTTGTGAGAGTGTGTTGCGGGGGACGGGTGTGTTGCGGGGCGGTGGGTGTGTGTGAGAGTGTGTTGCGGGGGTGGGTGTGTGTGAGAGTGTGTTGCGGGGGGGGGCGGGTGTGTTGTGAGAGTGTGTTGTGGGGGTGGGTGTGTTGTGAGAGTGTGTTGCGGGGGGGCGGGTGTGTGTGAGAGTGTGTTGCTGGGGGGCGGGTGTGTTGTGAGAGTGTGTTTCGGGGCGGTGTGTGTGTTGTGAGAGTGTGTTGCGGGGGTGGGTGTGTGTGAGAGTGTGTTGCGGGGGGGCGGGTGTGTTGTGGGAGTGTGTTGCGGGGGCGGGTGTGTTGTTAGAGTGTGTTGCGGGGGTGGGTGAGTTTGAGAGTGTGTTGCGGGGGTGAGTGTGTGAGAGATCGTTGTGGGGGTGGGTGTGTTGTGAGAGTGTGTTGCGGGGGTGGGTGTGTTGTGTGAGTGTGTTGCAGGGGTGGGCGTTTGTGTTGCGAGAGATTGTTGCGGGGGTGGGTGTGTTGTGAGAGTGTGTTGCGGGGGCGTGTGTGTGAGAGTGTGTTGCGGGGGCGGGTGTGTGTGTGTGTGTGTTGCGGGGGCGGGTGTGTGTGAGAGTGTGTTGCGGGGGGCGGGTGTGTGTGTGAGTGTGTTGCGGGGGCGGGTGTGTGTGAGAGTGTGTTGCGGGGCGGGCGTGTGTGAGAGTGTGTTGCGGGGGGGCGGGTGTGTGTGAGAGTGTGTTGCGGGGGGGCGGGTGTGTTGTGAGAGTGTGTTTCGGGGAGATGTGTGTGTTGTGAGAGTGTGTTGCGGGGCGTGGGTGCGTGTGAGAGTGTGTTGCGGGGGGGGCGGGTGTGTTGTGAGAGTGTGTTGCGGGGCTGGTGTGTTGTGAGAGTGTGTTGCCGGGGCGGGTGTGTTGCGGGGGGGTGGATGTGTGTGAGAGTGTGTTGCGGGGGGCGGGTGTGTTGTGAGAGTGTGTTGCGGGGCTGGGTGAGTGTGAGAGTGTGTTGCGGGGGTGGGTGTGTGTGAGAGTGTGTTGCGGGGGGGCGGGTGTGTTGTGAGAGTGTGTTGTGGGGGTGGGTGTGTTGTGATAGTGTGTTGCGGGAGGGCGGGTGTGTGTGAGTGTGTGTTGCGGGGGGGCGGGTGTGTTGTGAGAGTGTGTTTCGGGGCGGGGTGTGTGTTGTGAGAGTGTGTTGCGGGGGTGGATGTGTGTGAGAGTGTGTTGCGGGGGGCGGGTGTGTTGCGGGGGGGGTGGGTGTGTGTGAGAGTGTGTTGTGGGGCGGCCGGTGTGTTGTGAGACTGTGTTGCGGGGGTGGGTGTGTGTGAGAGTGTGTTGCGGGGGGGGCGGGTGTGTTGTGAGAGTGTGCTGTGGGGGTGGGTGTGTTGTGAGAGTGTGTTGCGGGGGACGGGTGTGTTGCGGGGCGGTGGGTGTGTGTGAGAGTGTGTTGCGGGGGTGGGTGTGTGTGAGAGTGTGTTGCGGGGGGGTGGGTGTGTGTGAGAGTGTGTTGCGGGGCGGCCGGTGTGTTGTGAGACTGTGTTGCGGGGGTGGGTGTGTGTGAGAGTGTGTTGCGGGGGGGGCGGGTGTGTTGTGAGAGTGTGCTGTGGGGGTGGGTGTGTTCTGAGAGTGTGTTGCGGGGGACGGGTGTGTTGCGGGGCGGTGGGTGTGTGTGAGGGTGTGTTGCGGGGGGGGGGCGGGTGTGTTGTGAGAGTGTGTTGTGGGGGTGGGTGTGTTGTGAGAGTGTGTTGCGGGGGGGCGGGTGTGTGTGAGAGTGTGTTGCGGGGGGGCGGGTGTGTGTGAGAGTGTGTTGCGGGGGGGCGGGTGTGTTGTGAGAGTGTGTTTCGGGGCGGTGTGTGTGTTGTGAGAGTGTGTTGCGGGGGTGGGTGTGTGTGAGAGTGTGTTGCGGGGGGGCGGGTGTGTTGTGAGAGTGTGTTGCGGGGGCGGGTGTGTTGTTAGAGTGTGTTGCGGGGGTGGGTGAGTTTGAGAGTGTGTTGCGGGGGTGAGTGTGTGAGAGATCGTTGTGGGGGTGGGTGTGTTGTGAGAGTGTGTTGCGGGGGTGGGTGTGTTGTGTGAGTGTGTTGCAGGGGTGGGCGTTTGTGTTGCGAGAGATTGTTGCGGGGGTGGGTGTGTTGTGAGAGTGTGTTGCGGGGGTGTGTGTGTGAGTGTGTTGCGGGGGCAGGTGTGTTGTGAGTGTGTGTTGCAGGGTGCGTGTGTGTTGTGAGAGTGTCTTGCGGGGGGGTGGGTGTGTTGCGGGGGGGTGGGTGTGTGTGAGAGTGTGTTGCGGGGGCTGGGTGTGTTGTGAGTGTGTGTTGCGTGGGTGGGTGTGTTGTGAGAGTGTGTTGCGGGGGGGGCGGGTGTGTTGTGAGAGTGTGTTGCGGGGTGGCGGGTGTGTTGTGAGAGTGTGTTGCGGGGGTGGGTGTGTTGTGAGAGTGTGTTTTGGGGGTTGGGTGTGTTGTGGGGGGGCGGGTGTGTTGCGAGAGTGTGTTGCGGGGGGTGGGTGCGTTGCGGGGGGGTGGGTGTGTGTGTGTGTATGTTGCGGGGGGGCGGGTGTGTTGTGAGAGTGTGTTTCGGGGCGGTGTGTGTTGTGAGAGTGTGTTGCGGGGTTGGGAGTGTGTGAGAGTGTGTTGCGGGGGGGTGGGTGTGTTGTGGGGGGGCGGGTGTGTTGTGAGAGTGTGTTGCGGAGGCGGGTGTGTTGTGAGTGTGTGTTGCAGGGTGCGTGTGTGTTGTGAGAGTGCCTTGCGGGGGGTGAGTGTATTGTGAGAGTGCGTTGCCGTGGGGCGGGTGTGTGTGAGAGTGTGTTGCGGGGGGCGGGTGTGTGTGTGAGTGTGTTGCGAGGGCGGGTGTGTGTGAGAGTGTGTTGCGGGGGGCGGGTGTGTGTGTGAGTGTGTTGCGGGGGCAGGTGTGTGTGAGAGTGTGTTGCGGGGGGGCAGGTGTGTGTGAGAGTGTGTTTCGGGGCGGTGTGTGTGTTGTGAGAGTGTGTTGCGGGGGTGGGTGTGTGTGAGAGTGTGTTGCGGGGGGGTGGGTGTGTTGTGGGGGGGCAGGTGTGTTGTGAGAGTTTGTTGCAGGGGGCGGGTGTGTTGCGGGGGGGTGGGTGTGTGTGAGAGTGTGTTGCGGGGGCGGGTGTGTGTGAGAGTGTGTTGCGAGGGGGCGTGTGTGTTGTGAGAGTGTGTTGCGGGGGTGGGTGTGTGTGAGAGTGTGTTGCGGGGGTGGGTGTGTGTGAGAGTGTGTTGCGGGGGTGGGTGTGTGTGAGAGATCGTTGTGGGGGTGGGTGCGTTGAGAGAGTGTGTTGCGGGGGTGGGTGTGTTGTGTGAGTGTGTTGCAGGGGTGGGCGTGTGTGTTGCGAGAGATTGTTGCGGGGGTGGGTGTGTGTGAGAGTGTGTTGCGGGGGGGGCGGGTGTGTTGTGGGAGTGTGTTGTGGGGGTGGGTGTGTTGTGAGAGTATGTTGCGGGGGGGCGGGTGTGTGTGAGAGTGTGTTGCGGAAGGGCGGGTGTGTTGTGAGAGTGTGTTTCGGGGCGGTGTGTGTGTTGTGAGAGTGTGTTGCGGGGGTGGGTGTGTGTGAGTGTGTTGCGGGGGGCGGGTGTGTTGCGGGGGTGTGGGTGTGTGTGAGAGGGTGTTGTGGGGGGGCGGGTGTGTTGTGAGAGTGTGTTGCGGGGGTGGGTGTGTGTGAGAGTGTGTTGCGGGGGGGCGGGTGTGCTGTGAGATTGTGTTGCGGGGGTGGGTGTGTGTGAGAGTGTGTTGCGGGGGGGGCAGGTGTGTTGTGAGAGTGTGTTGTGGGGGTGGGTGTGTTGTGAGAGTGTGTTGCGGGGACGGGGGTGTTGCGGGGCGGTGGGTGTGTGTGAGAGTGTGTTGCGGGGGGGGTGGGTGTGTTGTGATAGTGTGTTGCGGGGGTGGGTATGTTGTGAGAGTGTGTTGCGGGGGTGGGTGTGTTGTGTAAGTGTGTTGCAGGGGTGGGCGTGTGTGTTGCGAGAGATTGTTGCGGGGGTGGGTATGTGTGTGAGTGTGTTGCGGGGGGGTGGGTGTGTGTGAGAGTGCGTTGCGGGGGGGCGGGTGTGTTGTGAGAGTGTGTTGCGGGGGTGGGTGTGTTTGAGAGTGTGTTGCGGGGGTGGGTGTGTGAGAGATCGTTGTGGGGGTGGGTGTGTTGTGAGAGTGTGTTGCGGGGGTGGGTGTGTTGTGTGAGTGTGTTGCAGGGGTGGGCGTTTGTGTTGCGAGAGATTGTTGCGGGGGTGGGTTTGCTGTGAGAGTGTGTTGCGGGGGTGTGTGTGTGTGAGAGTGTGTTGCGGGGGCAGGTGTGTTGTGAGTGTGTGTTGCAGGGTGCGTGTGTGTTGTGAGTGTGTCTTGCGGGGGGGTGGGTGTGTTGCGGGGGGGTGGGTGTGTGTGAGAGTGTGTTGCGGGGGCTGGGTGTGTTGTGAGTGTGTGTTGCGTGGGTGGGTGTGTTGTGAGAGTGTGTTGCGGGGGGGCGGGTGTGTTGTGAGAGTGTGTTGCGGTGTGGCGGGTGTGTTGTGAGTGTGTTGCGGGGGTGGGTGTGTTGTGAGAGTGTGTTTTGGGGGTTGGGTGTGTTGTGGGGGGGCGGGTGTGTTGTGAGAGTGTGTTGCGGGGGGCGGGTGTGTTGCGGGGGGGTGGGTGTGTGTGAGAGTGTGTTGCGGGGGCTGGGTGTGTTGTGAGTGTGTGTTGCGTGGGTGGGTGTGTTGTGAGAGTGTGTTGCGGGGGGGGCGGGTGTGTTGTGAGAGTGTGTTGCGGTGTGGCGGGTGTGTTGTGATAGTGTGTTGCGGGGGTGGGTGTGTTGTGAGAGTGTGTTTTGGGGGTTGGGTGTGTTGTGGGGGGGCGGGTATGTTGTGAGAGTGTGTTGCGGGGGGCGGGTGTGTAGCGGGGGGGTGGGTGTGTGTGTGAGTGTGTTGCGGGGCGGGTGTGTGTGAGAGTGTGTTGCGGGGGGGCGGGTGTGTTGTGAGAGTGTGTTTCGGGGCGGTGTGTGTGTTGTGAGAGTGTGTTGCAGGGGTGGGAGTGTGTGAGAGTGTGTTGCGGGGGGGTGGGTGTGTTGTGGGGGGGGCGGGTGTGTTGTGAGAGTTTGTTGCAGGGGGCGGGTGTGTTGCGGGGGGGTGGGTGTGTGTGAGAGTGTGTTGCGGGGGCGGGTGTGTGTGAGAGTGTGTTGCGAGGGGGCGTGTGTGTTGTGAGAGTGTGTTGCGGGGGTGGGTGTGTGCGAGAGTGTGTTGCGGGGGTGGGTGTGTGTGAGAGTGTGTTGCGGGGGTGGGTGTGTGTGAGAGATCGTTGTGGGGGTGGGTGCGTTGAGAGAGTGTGTTGCGGGGGTGGGTGTGTTGTGTGAGTGTGTTGCAGGGGTGGGCGTGTGTGTTGCGAGAGATTGTTGCGGGGGTGGGTGTGTGTGAGAGTGTGTTGCGGGGGGGGCGGGTGTGTTGTGGGAGTGTGTTGTGGGGGTGGGTGTGTTGTGAGAGTATGTTGCGGGGGGGCGGGTGTGTGTGAGAGTGTGTTGCGGAAGGGCGGGTGTGTTGTGAGAGTGTGTTTCGGGGCGGTGTGTGTGTTGTGAGAGTGTGTTGCGGGGGTGGGTGTGTGTGAGTGTGTTGCGGGGGGCGGGTGTGTTGCGGGGGTGTGGGTGTGTGTGAGAGGGTGTTGTGGGGGGGCGGGTGTGTTGTGAGAGTGTGTTGCGGGGGGCGGGTGTGTGTGTGAGTGTGTTGCGGGGGCGGGTGTGTGTGAGAGTGTGTTTCGGGGTGGTGTGTGTGTTGTGAGAGTGTGTTGCGGGGGTGGGTGTGTGTGAGAGTGTGTTGCGGGGGGGTGGGTGTGTTGTGGGGGGGCAGGTGTGTTGTGAGAGTTTGTTGCAGGGGGCGGGTGTGTTGCGGGGGGGTGGGTGTGTGTGAGAGTGTGTTGCGGGGGCGGGTGTGTGTGAGAGTGTGTTGCGAGGGGGCGTGTGTGTTGTGAGAGTGTGTTGCGGGGGTGGGTGTGTGCGAGAGTGTGTTGCGGGGGTGGGTGTGTGTGAGAGTGTGTTGCGGGGGTGGGTGTGTGTGAGAGATCGTTGTGGGGGTGGGTGCGTTGAGAGAGTGTGTTGCGGGGGTGGGTGTGTTGTGTGAGTGTGTTGCAGGGGTGGGCGTGTGTGTTGCGAGAGATTGTTGCGGGGGTGGGTGTGTGTGAGAGTGTGTTGCGGGGGGGGCGGGTGTGTTGTGGGAGTGTGTTGTGGGGGTGGGTGTGTTGTGAGAGTATGTTGCGGGGGGGCGGGTGTGTGTGAGAGTGTGTTGCGGAAGGGCGGGTGTGTTGTGAGAGTGTGTTTCGGGGCGGTGTGTGTGTTGTGAGAGTGTGTTGCGGGGGTGGGTGTGTGTGAGTGTGTTGCGGGGGGCGGGTGTGTTGCGGGGGTGTGGGTGTGTGTGAGAGGGTGTTGTGGGGGGGCGGGTGTGTTGTGAGAGTGTGTTGCGGGGGTGGGTGTGTGTGAGAGTGTGTTGCGGGGGGGCGGGTGTGCTGTGAGATTGTGTTGCGGGGGTGGGTGTGTGTGAGAGTGTGTTGCGGGGGGGGCGGGTGTGTTGTGAGAGTGTGTTGTGGGGGTGGGTGTGTTGTGAGAGTGTGTTGCGGGGACGGGGGTGTTGCGGGGCGGTGGGTGTGTGTGAGAGTGTGTTGCGGGGGGGGTGGGTGTGTTGTGATAGTGTGTTGCGGGGGTGGGTATGTTGTGAGAGTGTGTTGCGGGGGTGGGTGTGTTGTGTAAGTGTGTTGCAGGGGTGGGCGTGTGTGTTGCGAGAGATTGTTGCGGGGGTGGGTATGTGTGTGAGTGTGTTGCGGGGGGGTGGGTGTGTGTGAGAGTGCGTTGCGGGGGGGCGGGTGTGTTGTGAGAGTGTGTTGCGGGGGTGGGTGTGTTTGAGAGTGTGTTGCGGGGGTGGGTGTGTGAGAGATCGTTGTGGGGGTGGGTGTGTTGTGAGAGTGTGTTGCGGGGGTGGGTGTGTTGTGTGAGTGTGTTGCAGGGGTGGGCGTTTGTGTTGCGAGAGATTGTTGCGGGGGTGGGTTTGCTGTGAGAGTGTGTTGCGGGGGTGTGTGTGTGTGAGAGTGTGTTGCGGGGGCAGGTGTGTTGTGAGTGTGTGTTGCAGGGTGCGTGTGTGTTGTGAGTGTGTCTTGCGGGGGGGTGGGTGTGTTGCGGGGGGGTGGGTGTGTGTGAGAGTGTGTTGCGGGGGCTGGGTGTGTTGTGAGTGTGTGTTGCGTGGGTGGGTGTGTTGTGAGAGTGTGTTGCGGGGGGGCGGGTGTGTTGTGAGAGTGTGTTGCGGTGTGGCGGGTGTGTTGTGAGTGTGTTGCGGGGGTGGGTGTGTTGTGAGAGTGTGTTTTGGGGGTTGGGTGTGTTGTGGGGGGGCGGGTGTGTTGTGAGAGTGTGTTGCGGGGGGCGGGTGTGTTGCGGGGGGTGGGTGTGTGTGAGAGTGTGTTGCGGGGGCTGGGTGTGTTGTGAGTGTGTGTTGCGTGGGTGGGTGTGTTGTGAGAGTGTGTTGCGGGGGGGGCGGGTGTGTTGTGAGAGTGTGTTGCGGTGTGGCGGGTGTGTTGTAAGAGTGTGTTGCGGGGGTGGGTGTGTTGTGAGAGTGTGTTTTGGGGGTTGGGTGTGTTGTGGGGGGGCGGGTATGTTGTGAGAGTGTGTTGCGGGGGGCGGGTGTGTTGCGGGGGGGTGGGTGTGTGTGTGAGTGTGTTGCGGGGCGGGTGTGTGTGAGAGTGTGTTGCGGGGGGGCGGGTGTGTTGTGAGAGTGTGTTTCGGGGCGGTGTGTGTGTTGTGAGAGTGTGTTGCAGGGGTGGGAGTGTGTGAGAGTGTGTTGCGGGGGGGTGGGTGTGTTGTGGGGGGGGTGGGTGTGTTGTGAGAGTGTGTTGCGGGGGTCTGTGCGTGAGAGTGTGTTGCGGGGGCGGGTGTGTTGTGAATGTGTGTTGCAGGGTGCATGTGTGTTGTGAGAGTGTCTTGCGGGGGGTGAGTGTATTGTGAGAGTGCGTTGCGGGGGGGCGGGTGTGTGTGTGAGTGTGTTGCGGGGGCGGGTGTGTGTGAGAGTGTGTTGCGGGGGGCGGGTGTGTGTGTGAGTGTGCTGCGGGGGCGGGTGTGTGTGACAGTGTGTTGCGGGGGGGGCAGGTGTGTGTGAGAGTGTGTTTCGGAGCGGTGTGTGTGTTGTGAGAGTGTGTTGCGGGGGGGGCGGGTGTGTTGCGGGGGGGTGGGTGTGTGTGAGAGTGTGTTGCGGGGGGGGCGGGTCTGTTGCGGGGGGGCGGGTGTGTTGCGGGGGGGGCGGGTGTGTTGCGGGGGGGCGGGTGTGTGAGAGAGTGTGTTGCGGGGGGGGCGGGTGTGTGTGAGAGTGTGTTGCGGGGGGCGGGTGTGTTGTGAGAGTGTGTTGCAGGGGTGGGTGAGTGTGAGAGTGTGTTGCGGGGGTGGGTGTGTGTGAGAGTGTGTTGCGGGGATGGCGGGTGTGTTGTGAGAGTGTGTTGTGGGGGTGGGTGTGTTGTGAGAGTGTGTTGCGGGGGGGCGGGTGTGTTGTGAGAGTGTGTTTCGGGGGGCGGGTGTGTTGTGAGAGTGTGTTGCGGGGGTGGGTGAGTGTGAGAGTGTGTTGCGGGGGTGGGTGTGTGTGTGAGTGTGTTGCAGGGGGGGCGGGTGTGTGTGAGTGTGTTGCGGGGGCGGGTGTGTGTGAGAGTGTGTTGCGGGGGGGCAGGTGTGTGTGAGAGTGTGTTTCGGGGCGGTGTGTGTGTTGTGAGAGTGTGTTGAGGGGGTGGGTGTGTGTGAGAGTGTGTTGCAGGGGGGTGGGTGTGTTGTGGGGGGGCAGGTGTGTTGTGAGAGTGTGTTGCAGGGGGCGGGTGTGTTGCGGGGGGGTGGGTGTGTGTGAGAGTGTGTTGCGAGGGGGCGTGTGTGTTGTGAGTGTGTTGCGGGGGGGACGGGTGTGTTGTGAGTGTGTGTTGCGGGGGTGGGTGTGCGTGAGCGTGTGTTGCGGGGGTGGGTGTGTGAGAGATCGTTGTGGGGGTGGGTGTGCTGTGAGAGTGTGTTGTGGGGGTGGGTGTGTTGTGTGAGTGTGTTGCAGGGGTGGGCGTTTGTGTTGCGAGAGATTGTTGCGGGGGTGGGTGTGTTGTGAGAGTGTGTTGCGGGGGCATGTGTGTGAGAGTGTGTTGCGGGGGCGGGTGTGTTGTGAGAGTGTGTTGCAGGGTGCGTGTGTGTTGTGAGAGTGTCTTGCGAGGGGGTGGGTGTGTTGTGAGAGTGTGTTGCCGGGGGCGGGTGTGTATGTGAGTGTGTTGCGGGGGCGGGTGTGTGTGAGAGTGTGTTGCGGGGGGGCGGGTGTGTGTGAGAGTGTGTTGCGGGGGGGGCGGGTGTGTTGTGAGTGTGTGTTGCGGGGGTGGGTGTGTTTGAGAGTGTGTTGCGGGGGTGGGTGTGTGAGAGATCGTTGTGGGGGTGGGTGTGTTGTGAGAGTGTGTTGCGGGGGACGGGTGTGTTGCGGTGCGGTGGGTGTGTGTGAGAGTGTGTTGCGGGGGTGGGTGTGTGTGAGATTGTGTTGTGGGGGGTGAGTGTGTGTGAGAGTGTGTTGCGGGGGGTGGGTGTGTCGTGAGTGTGTGTTGCGGGGGGTCGGGTGTGTGTGAGAGTGTGTTGCGGGGGTGGGTGTGAGAGAGATCGTTGTGGGGGTGGGTGTGTTGTGAGTGTGTGTTGCGGGGGTGGGTGTGTTGTGTAAGTGTGTTGCAGGGGTGGGCGTGTGTGTTGCGAGAGATTGTTGCGGGGGTGGGTATGTGTGAGAGTGTGTTGCGGGGGGGGCGGGTGTGTTGTGAGAGTGTGTTGCGGGGGTGGGTGTGTGTGTGTGTGTTGCGGGGGGGTGGGTGTGTGTGAGAGTGTGTTGCGGGGGGGCGGGTGTGTTGTGAGAGTGTGTTGCGGGGGTGGGTGTGTTTGAGAGTGTGTTGCGGGGGTGGGTGTGTGAGAGATCGTTGTGGGGGTGGGTGTGTTGTGAGAGTGTGTTGCGGGGGTGGGTGTGTTGTGTGAGTGTGTTGCAGGGGTGGGCGTTTGTGTTGCGAGAGATTGTTGCGGGGGTGGGTGTGTTGTGAGAGTGTGTTGCGGGGGTGTGTGTGTGAGAGTGTGTTGCGGGGGCAGGTGTGTTGTGAGTGTGTGTTGCAGGGTGCGTGTGTGTTGTGAGAGAGTCTTGCGGGGGGGTGGGTGTGTTGCGGGGGGGTTGGTGTGTGTGAGAGTGTGTTGCGGGGGCTGGGTGTGTTGTGAGTGTGTGTTGCGTGGGTGGGTGTGTTGTGAGAGTGTGTTGCGGGGGGCGCGGGTGTGTTGTGAGAGAGTGTTGCGGGGTGGCGGGTGTGTTGTGAGAGTGTGTTTTGGGGGTTGGGAGTGTTGTGGGGGGGTGGGTGTGTTGTGAGAGTGTGTTGCGGGGGGCGGGTGTGTTGCGGGGGGGTGGGTGTGTGTGTGAGTGTGTTGCAGGGCGGGTGTGTGTGAGAGTGTGTTGCGGGGGGGCCGGTGTGTTGTGAGAGTGTGTTTCGGGGCGGTGTGTGTGTTGTGAGAGTGTGTTGCGGGGGCGGGTGTGTGTGAGAGTGTGTTGCGGGGGGCGGGTGTGTGTGTGTGTGTGCTGCGGGGGCGGGTGTGTGTGACAGTGTGTTGCGGGGGGGGCAGGTGTGTGTGAGAGTGTGTTTCGGGGCCGTGTGTGTGTTGTGAGAGTGTGTTGCGGGGTTGGGAGTGTGTGAGAGTGTGTTGTGGGGGGGTGGGTGTGTTGTGGGGGGGCGGGTGTGTTGTGAGAGTGTGTTTCGGGGGTGTGTGTGTGAGAGTGTTTTGCGGGGGCGGGTGTGTTGTGAGTGTGTGTTGCAGGGTGCATGTGTGTTGTGAGAGTGTCTTGCGGGGGGTGAGTGTATTGTGAGAGTGCGTTGCGGGGGGGCGGGTGTGTGTGAGAGTGTGTTGCGGGGGGGTGGGTGTGTTGTGAGAGTGTCTTGCGGGGGGGGTGGGTGTGTTGTGAGAGTGTGTTGCGGGGGGGTGGGTGTGTTGTGAGAGTGTCTTGCGGGGGTGGTGGGTGTGTTGTGAGAGTGTGTTGCGGGGGGCGGGTGCGTGTGTGAGTGTGTTGCGGGGGCGGGTGTGTGTGAGAGTGTGTTGCGGGGCGGGTGTGTGTGAGAGTGTGTTGCGTGGGGGCGGGTGTGTGTGAGAGTGTGTTGCGGGGGGGGCGGGTGTGTTGCGGGGGGGTGGGTGTGTGTGAGAGTGTGTTGCGGGGGGCGGGTGTGTTGTGAGAGTGTGTTGCGGGGGTGGGTGAGTGTGAGAGTGTGTTGCGGGGGCGGGTGTGTGTGAGAGTGTGTTGCGGGGGGGGCGGGTGTGTGTGAGTGTGTTGCGGGGGGGCAGGTGTGTGTGAGAGTGTGTTTCGGGACAGTGTGCGTGTTGTGAGAGTGTGTTGAGGGGGTGGGTGTGTGTGAGAGTGTGTTGCAGGGGGGTGGGTGTGCTGTGGGGGGGCAGGTGTGTTGTGAGAGTGTGTTGCAGGGGGCGGGTGTGTTGCGGGGGGGTGGGTGTGTGTGAGAGTGTGTTGCGGGGGCGGTTGTGTGTGAGAGTGTGTTGCGAGGGGGCGTGTGTGTTGTGAGTGTGTTGCGGGGGGGGCGGGTGTGTTGTGAGTGTGTGTTGCAGGGGTGGGTGTGCGTGAGCGTGTGTTGCGAGGGTGGGTGTGTGAGAGATCGTTGTGGGGGTGGGTGTGTTGTGAGAGTGTGTTGTGGGGGTGGGTGTGTTCTGTGAGTGTGTTGCAGGGGTGGGCGTTTGTGTTGCGAGAGATTGTTGCGGGGGTGGGTGTGTTGTGAGAGTGTGTTGCGGGGGCGTGTGTGTGAGAGTGTGTTGCGGGGGCGGGTGTGTTGTGAGTGTGTGTTGCAGGGTGCGTGTGTGTTGTGAGAGTGTCTTGCGGGGGGGTGGGTGTGTTGTGAGAGTGTGTTGCAGGGGTGGGCGTTTGTGTTGCGAGAGATTGTTGCGGGGGTGGGTGTGTTGTGAGAGTGTGTTGCGGGGGTGTGTGTGTGAGAGTGTGTTGCGGGGGCAGGTGTGTTGTGAGTGTGTGTTGCAGGGTGCATGTGTGTTGTGAGAGAGTCTTGCGGGGGGGTGGGTGTGTTGCGGGGGGGTTGGTGTGTGTGAGAGTGTGTTGCGGGGGCTGGGTGTGTTGTGAGTGTGTGTTGCGTGGGTGGGTGTGTTGTGAGAGTGTGTTGCGGGGGGCGCGGGTGTGTTGTGAGAGAGTGTTGCGGGGTGGCGGGTGTGTTGTGAGAGTGTGTTTTGGGGGTTGGGTGTATTGTGGGGGGGTGGGTGTGTTGTGAGAGTGTGTTGCGGGGGGCGGGTGTGTTGCGGGGGGGTGGGTGTGTGTGTGAGTGTGTTGCAGGGCGGGTGTGTGTGAGAGTGTGTTGCGGGGGGGCCGGTGTGTTGTGAGAGTGTGTTTCGGGGCGGTGTGTGTGTTGTGAGAGTGTGTTGCGGGGGCGGGTGTGTGTGAGAGTGTGTTGCGGGGGGCGGGTGTGTGTGTGAGTGTGCTGCGGGGGCGGGTGTGTGTGACAGTGTGTTGCGGGGGGGGCAGGTGTGTGTGAGAGTGTGTTTCGGGGCCGTGTGTGTGTTGTGAGAGTGTGTTGCGGGGTTGGGAGTGTGTGAGAGTGTGTTGCGGGGGGGTGGGTGTGTTGTGGGGGGGCGGGTGTGTTGTGAGAGTGTGTTTCGGGGGTGTGTGTGTGAGAGTGTTTTGCGGGGGCGGGTGTGTTGTGAGTGTGTGTTGCAGGGTGCATGTGTGTTGTGAGAGTGTCTTGCGGGGGGTGAGTGTATTGTGAGAGTGCGTTGCGGGGGGGCGGGTGTGTGTGAGAGTGTGTTGCGGGGGGGTGGGTGTGTTGTGAGAGTGTCTTGCGGGGGGGGTGGGTGTGTTGTGAGAGTGCGTTGCGGGGGGGCGGGTGTGTGTGTGAGTGTGTTGCGGGGGCGGGTGTGTGTGAGAGTGTGTTGCGGGGGGCGGGTGTGTGTGTGAGTGTGCTGCGGGGGCGGGTGTGTGTGACAGTGTGTTGCGGGGGGGGCAGGTGTGTGTGAGAGTGTGTTTCGGAGCGGTGTGTGTGTTGTGAGAGTGTGTTGCGGGGTTGGGAGTGTGTGAGAGTGTGTTGCGGGGGGGGCGGGTGTGTTGCGGGGCGGTGGGTGTGTGTGAGAGTGTGTTGCGGGGGGGGCGGGTCTGTTGCGGGGGGGCGGGTGTGTTGCGGGGGGGGCGGGTGTGTTGCGGGGGGGCGGGTGTGTGAGAGAGTGTGTTGCGGGGGGGGCGGGTGTGTTGCGGGGGGGTGGGTGTGTGTGAGAGTGTGTTGCGGGGGGCGGGTGTGTTGTGAGAGTGTGTTGCAGGGGTGGGTGAGTGTGAGAGTGTGTTGCGGGGGTGGGTGTGTGTGAGAGTGTGTTGCGGGGATGGCGGGTGTGTTGTGAGAGTGTGTTGTGGGGGTGGGTGTGTTGTGAGAGTGTGTTGCGGGGGGGGCGGGTGTGTTGTGAGAGAGTGTTTCGGGGGGCGGGTGTGTTGTGAGAGTGTGTTGCGGGGGTGGGTGAGTGTGAGAGTGTGTTGCGGGGGTGGGTGTGTGTGTGAGTGTGTTGCAGGGGGGGCGGGTGTGTGTGAGTGTGTTGCGGGGGCGGGTGTGTGTGAGAGTGTGTTGCGGGGGGGCAGGTGTGTGTGAGAGTGTGTTTCGGGGCGGTGTGTGTGTTGTGAGAGTGTGTTGAGG
Source organism: Carcharodon carcharias (assembly GCF_017639515.1). NCBI lineage: Eukaryota > Metazoa > Chordata > Chondrichthyes > Lamniformes > Lamnidae > Carcharodon > Carcharodon carcharias. The sequence continues at coordinate 43,064,268 of NC_054487.1, read as the reverse complement.
GGGTGGGTGTGTGTGAGAGTGTGTTGCAGGGGGGTGGGTGTGTTGTGGGGGGGCAGGTGTGTTGTGAGAGTGTGTTGCAGGGGGCGGGTGTGTTGCGGGGGGGTGGGTGTGTGTGAGAGTGTGTTGCGAGGGGGCGTGTGTGTTGTGAGTGTGTTGCGGGGGGGACGGGTGTGTTGTGAGTGTGTGTTGCGGGGGTGGGTGTGCGTGAGCGTGTGTTGCGGGGGTGGGTGTGTGAGAGATCGTTGTGGGGGTGGGTGTGTTGTGAGTGTGTGTTGTGGGGGTGGGTGTGTTGTGTGAGTGTGTTGCAGGGGTGGGCGTTTGTGTTGCGAGAGATTGTTGCGGGGGTGGGTGTGTTGTGAGAGTGTGTTGCGGGGGCATGTGTGTGAGAGTGTGTTGCGGGGGCGGGTGTGTTGTGAGAGTGTGTTGCAGGGTGCGTGTGTGTTGTGAGAGTGTCTTGCGGGGGGGTGGGTGTGTTGTGAGAGTGTGTTGCCGGGGGCGGGTGTGTATGTGAGTGTGTTGCGGGGGCGGGTGTGTGTGAGAGTGTGTTGCGGGGGGGCGGGTGTGTGTGAGAGTGTGTTGCGGGGGGGGCGGGTGTGTTGTGAGTGTGTGTTGCGGGGGTGGGTGTGTTTGAGAGTGTGTTGCGGGGGTGGGTGTGTGAGAGATCGTTGTGGGGGTGGGTGTGTTGTGAGAGTGTGTTGCGGGGGACGGGTGTGTTGCGGTGCGGTGGGTGTGTGTGAGAGTGTGTTGCGGGGGTGGGTGTGTGTGAGATTGTGTTGTGGGGGGTGAGTGTGTGTGAGAGTGTGTTGCGGGGGGTGGGTGTGTCGTGAGTGTGTGTTGCGGGGGGTCGGGTGTGTGTGAGTGTGTGTTGCGGGGGTGGGTGTGTGTGTGTGTGTTGCGGGGGGGTGGGTGTGTGTGAGAGTGTGTTGCGGGGGGGCGGGTGTGTTGTGAGAGTGTGTTGCGGGGGTGGGTGTGTTTGAGAGTGTGTTGCGGGGGTGGGCGTGTGTGTTGCGAGAGATTGTTGCGGGGGTGGGTATGTGTGAGAGTGTGTTGCGGGGGGGGCGGGTGTGTTGTGAGAGTGTGTTGCGGGGGTGGGTGTGTGTGTGTGTGTTGCGGGGGGGGTGGGTGTGTGTGAGAGTGTGTTGCGGGGGGGGCGGGTGTGTTGTGAGAGTGTGTTGCGGGGGTGGGTGTGTTTGAGAGTGTGTTGCGGGGGTGGGTGTGTGAGAGATCGTTGTGGGGGTGGGTGTGTTGTGAGAGTGTGTTGCGGGGGTGGGTGTGTTGTGTGAGTGTGTTGCAGGGGTGGGCGTTTGTGTTGCGAGAGATTGTTGCGGGGGTGGGTGTGTTGTGAGAGTGTGTTGCGGGGGTGTGTGTGTGAGAGTGTGTTGCGGGGGCAGGTGTGTTGTGAGTGTGTGTTGCAGGGTGCGTGTGTGTTGTGAGAGAGTCTTGCGGGGGGGTGGGTGTGTTGCGGGGGGGTTGGTGTGTGTGAGAGTGTGTTGCGGGGGCTGGGTGTGTTGTGAGTGTGTGTTGCGTGGGTGGGTGTGTTGTGAGAGTGTGTTGCGGGGGGCGCGGGTGTGTTGTGAGAGAGTGTTGCGGGGTGGCGGGTGTGTTGTGAGAGTGTGTTTTGGGGGTTGGGAGTGTTGTGGGGGGGTGGGTGTGTTGTGAGAGTGTGTTGCGGGGGGCGGGTGTGTTGCGGGGGGGTGGGTGTGTGTGTGAGTGTGTTGCAGGGCGGGTGTGTGTGAGAGTGTGTTGCGGGGGGGCCGGTGTGTTGTGAGAGTGTGTTTCGGGGCGGTGTGTGTGTTGTGAGAGTGTGTTGCGGGGGCGGGTGTGTGTGAGAGTGTGTTGCGGGGGGCGGGTGTGTGTGTGTGTGTGCTGCGGGGGCGGGTGTGTGTGACAGTGTGTTGCGGGGGGGGCAGGTGTGTGTGAGAGTGTGTTTCGGGGCCGTGTGTGTGTTGTGAGAGTGTGTTGCGGGGTTGGGAGTGTGTGAGAGTGTGTTGTGGGGGGGTGGGTGTGTTGTGGGGGGGCGGGTGTGTTGTGAGAGTGTGTTTCGGGGGTGTGTGTGTGAGAGTGTTTTGCGGGGGCGGGTGTGTTGTGAGTGTGTGTTGCAGGGTGCATGTGTGTTGTGAGAGTGTCTTGCGGGGGGTGAGTGTATTGTGAGAGTGCGTTGCGGGGGGGCGGGTGTGTGTGAGAGTGTGTTGCGGGGGGGTGGGTGTGTTGTGAGAGTGTCTTGCGGGGGGGGTGGGTGTGTTGTGAGAGTGTGTTGCGGGGGGCGGGTGCGTGTGTGAGTGTGTTGCGGGGGCGGGTGTGTGTGAGAGTGTGTTGCGGGGCGGGTGTGTGTGAGAGTGTGTTGCGTGGGGGCGGGTGTGTGTGAGAGTGTGTTGCGGGGGGGGCGGGTGTGTTGCGGGGGGGTGGGTGTGTGTGAGAGTGTGTTGCGGGGGGCGGGTGTGTTGTGAGAGTGTGTTGCGGGGGTGGGTGAGTGTGAGAGTGTGTTGCGGGGGCGGGTGTGTGTGAGAGTGTGTTGCGGGGGGGGCGGGTGTGTGTGAGTGTGTTGCGGGGGCGGGTGTGTGTGAGAGTGTGTTGCGGGGGGGCAGGTGTGTGTGAGAGTGTGTTTCGGGACAGTGTGCGTGTTGTGAGAGTGTGTTGAGGGGGTGGGTGTGTGTGAGAGTGTGTTGCAGGGGGGTGGGTGTGCTGTGGGGGGGCAGGTGTGTTGTGAGAGTGTGTTGCAGGGGGCGGGTGTGTTGCGGGGGGGTGGGTGTGTGTGAGAGTGTGTTGCGGGGGCGGTTGTGTGTGAGAGTGTGTTGCGAGGGGGCGTGTGTGTTGTGAGTGTGTGGCGGGGGGGCGGGTGTGTTGTGAGTGTGTGTTGCAGGGGTGGGTGTGCGTGAGCGTGTGTTGCGAGGGTGGGTGTGTGAGAGATCGTTGTGGGGGTGGGTGTGTTGTGAGAGTGTGTTGTGGGGGTGGGTGTGTTCTGTGAGTGTGTTGCAGGGGTGGGCGTTTGTGTTGCGAGAGATTGTTGCGGGGGTGGGTGTGTTGTGAGAGTGTGTTGCGGGGGCGTGTGTGTGAGAGTGTGTTGCGGGGGCGGGTGTGTTGTGAGTGTGTGTTGCAGGGTGCGTGTGTGTTGTGAGAGTGTCTTGCGGGGGGGTGGGTGTGTTGTGAGAGTGTGTTGCAGGGGTGGGCGTTTGTGTTGCGAGAGATTGTTGCGGGGGTGGGTGTGTTGTGAGAGTGTGTTGCGGGGGTGTGTGTGTGAGAGTGTGTTGCGGGGGCAGGTGTGTTGTGAGTGTGTGTTGCAGGGTGCATGTGTGTTGTGAGAGAGTCTTGCGGGGGGGTGGGTGTGTTGCGGGGGGGTTGGTGTGTGTGAGAGTGTGTTGCGGGGGCTGGGTGTGTTGTGAGTGTGTGTTGCGTGGGTGGGTGTGTTGTGAGAGTGTGTTGCGGGGGGCGCGGGTGTGTTGTGAGAGAGTGTTGCGGGGTGGCGGGTGTGTTGTGAGAGTGTGTTTTGGGGGTTGGGTGTATTGTGGGGGGGTGGGTGTGTTGTGAGAGTGTGTTGCGGGGGGCGGGTGTGTTGCGGGGGGGTGGGTGTGTGTGTGAGTGTGTTGCAGGGCGGGTGTGTGTGAGAGTGTGTTGCGGGGGGGCCGGTGTGTTGTGAGAGTGTGTTTCGGGGCGGTGTGTGTGTTGTGAGAGTGTGTTGCGGGGGCGGGTGTGTGTGAGAGTGTGTTGCGGGGGGCGGGTGTGTGTGTGAGTGTGCTGCGGGGGCGGGTGTGTGTGACAGTGTGTTGCGGGGGGGGCAGGTGTGTGTGAGAGTGTGTTTCGGGGCCGTGTGTGTGTTGTGAGAGTGTGTTGCGGGGTTGGGAGTGTGTGAGAGTGTGTTGCGGGGGGGTGGGTGTGTTGTGGGGGGGCGGGTGTGTTGTGAGAGTGTGTTTCGGGGGTGTGTGTGTGAGAGTGTTTTGCGGGGGCGGGTGTGTTGTGAGTGTGTGTTGCAGGGTGCATGTGTGTTGTGAGAGTGTCTTGCGGGGGGTGAGTGTATTGTGAGAGTGCGTTGCGGGGGGGGCGGGTGTGTGTGAGAGTGTGTTGCGGGGGGGTGGGTGTGTTGTGAGAGTGTCTTGCGGGGGGGGTGGGTGTGTTGTGAGAGTGTGTTGCGGGGGGCGGGTGCGTGTGTGAGTGTGTTGCGGGGGCGGGTGTGTGTGAGAGTGTGTTGCGGGGCGGGTGTGTGTGAGAGTGTGTTGCGTGGGGGCGGGTGTGTGTGAGAGTGTGTTGCGGGGGGGGGCGGGTGTGTTGCGGGGGGGTGGGTGTGTGTGAGAGTGTGTTGCGGGGGGCGGGTGTGTTGTGAGAGTGTGTTGCGGGGGTGGGTGAGTGTGAGAGTGTGTTGCGGGGGTGGGTGTGTGTGAGAGTGTGTTGCGGGGGGGGCGGGTGTGTGTGAGTGTGTTGCGGGGGCGGGTGTGTGTGAGAGTGTGTTGCGGGGGGGCAGGTGTGTGTGAGAGTGTGTTTCGGGACAGTGTGCGTGTTGTGAGAGTGTGTTGAGGGGGTGGGTGTGTGTGAGAGTGTGTTGCAGGGGGGTGGGTGTGCTGTGGGGGGGCAGGTGTGTTGTGAGAGTGTGTTGCAGGGGGCGGGTGTGTTGCGGGGGGGTGGGTGTGTGTGAGAGTGTGTTGCGGGGGCGGTTGTGTGTGAGAGTGTGTTGCGAGGGGGCGTGTGTGTTGTGAGTGTGTTGCGGGGGGGGCGGGTGTGTTGTGAGTGTGTGTTGCAGGGGTGGGTGTGCGTGAGCGTGTGTTGCGGGGGTGGGTGTGTGAGAGATCGTTGTGGGGGTGGGTGTGTTGTGAGAGTGTGTTGTGGGGGTGGGTGTGTTCTGTGAGTGTGTTGCAGGGGTGGGCGTTTGTGTTGCGAGAGATTGTTGCGGGGGTGGGTGTGTTGTGAGAGTGTGTTGCGGGGGCGTGTGTGTGAGAGTGTGTTGCGGGGGCGGGTGTGTTGTGAGTGTGTGTTGCAGGGTGCGTGTGTGTTGTGAGAGTGTCTTGCGGGGGGGTGGGTGTGTTGTGAGAGTGTGTTGCCGGGGGCGGGTGTGTGTGTGAGTGTGTTGCGGGGGCGGGTGTGTGTGAGAGTGCGTTGCGGGGCGGGTGTGTGTGAGAGTGTGTTGCGGGGGGGGCGGGTGTGTGTGAGAGTGTGTTGCGGGGGGGGGGCGGGTGTGTTGTGAGTGTGTGTTGCGGGGGTGGGTGTGTTTGCGAGTGTGTTGCGGGGGTGGGTGTGTGAGAGATCGTTGTGGGGGTGGGTGTGTTGTGAGAGTGTGTTGCGGGGGACTGGTGTGTTGCGGGGCGGTGGGTGTGTGTGAGAGTGTGTTGCGGGGGTGGGTGTGTGTGAGATTGTGTTGTGGGGGGTGAGTGTGTGTGAGAGTGTGTTGCGGGGGGTGGGTGTGTTGTGAGTGTGTGTTGCGGGGGTGGGTGTGAGAGAGATCGTTGTGGGGGTGGGTGTGTTGTGAGTGTGTGTTGCGGGGGTGGGTGTGTTGTGTAAGTGTGTTGCAGGGGTGGGCGTGTGTGTTGCGAGAGATTGTTGCGGGGGTGGGTATGTGTGAGAGTGTGTTGCGGGGGGGCGGGTGTGTTGTGAGAGTGTGTTGCGGGGGTGGGTGTGTGTGTGAGTGTGTTGCGGGGGGGTGGGTGTGTGTGAGAGTGTGTTGCGGGGGGGGCGGGTGTGTTGTGAGTGTGTGTTGCGGGGGTGGGTGTGTTTGAGAGTGTGTTGCGGGGGTGGGTGTGTGAGAGATCGTTGTGGGGGTGGGTGTGTTGTGAGAGTGTGTTGCGGGGGTGGGTGTGTTGTGTGAGTGTGTTGCAGGGGTGGGCGTTTGGGTTGCGAGAGACTGTTGCGGGGGTGGATGTGTTGTGAGAGTGTGTTGCGGGGGCAGGTGTGTTGTGAGTGTGTGTTGCAGGGTGCGTGTGTGTTGTGAGAGTGTCTTGCGGGGGGGTGGATGTGTTGTGAGAGTGTGTTGCGGGGGCAGGTGTGTTGTGAGTGTGTGTTGCAGGGTGCGTGTGTGTTGTGAGAGAGTCTTGCGGGGGGGTGGGTGTGTTGCGGGGGGGTGGGTGTGTTGTGAGAGTGTGTTGCGGGGGTGCGGGTGTGTGTGAGAGTGTGTTGCGGGGGGGCGGGTGTGTTGCGGGGGGGTGGGTGTGTGTGAGAGTGTGTTGCGGGGGCCGGGTGTGTTGTGAGAGTGTGTTGCGGGGGTGGGTGAGTGTGAGAGCGTATTGCGGGGATGGGTGTGTGTGAGAGTGTGTTGCGGGGGGGTGGGTGTGTTGTGAGAGTGTGTTGCGGGGGGGCGGGTGTGTGTGAGAGTGTGTTGCGGGGGGGCGGGTGTGTTGTGAGAGTGTGTTTCGGGGGGCGGGTGTGTTGTGAGAGTGTGTTGCGGGGGTGGGTGAGTGTGAGAGTGTGTTGCGGGGGTGGGTGTGTGTGAGTGTGTGTTGCGGGGGCGGTTGTGTGTGAGAGTGTGTTGCGGGGGGGCAGGTGTGTGTGAGAGTGTGTTTCGGGACGGTGTGTGTGTTGTGAGAGTGTGTTGAGGGGGTGGGTGTGTGTGAGAGTGTGTTGCGGGGGGTTGGGTGTGTTGTGGGGGGGCAGGTGTGTTGTGAGAGTGTGTTGCAGGGGACGGGTGTGTTGCGGGGGGGTGGGTGTGTGTGAGAGTGTGTTGCGAGGGGGGGCGGGTGTGTTGTGAGTGTGTGTTGCGGGGGTGGGTGTGTGTGAGCGTGTGTTGCGGGGGTGGGTGTGTGAGAGATCGTTGTGGGGGTGGGTGTGTTGTGAGAGTGTGTTGTGGGGGTGGGTGTGTTGTGTGAGTGTGTTGCAGGAGTGGGCGTTTGTGTTGCGAGAGATTGTTGCGGGGGTGGGTGTGTTGTGAGAGTGTGTTGCGGGGGCGTGTGTGTGAGAGTGTGTTGCGGGGGCGGGTGTGTTGTGAGTGTGTGTTGCAGGGTGCGTGTGTGTTGTGAGAGTGTCTTGCGGTGGGGTGGGTGTGTTGTGAGAGTGTGTTGCGGGGGCGGGTGTGTGTGAGAGTGTGTTGCTGGGCGGGTGTGTGTGACAGTGTGTTGCGGGGGGGCGGGGGTGTGTGAGAGTGTGTTGCGGGGGGGCGGGTGTGTTGTGAGAGTGTGTTTCGGGGCGATGTGTGTGTTGTGAGAGTGTGTTGCGGGGGTGGGTGCGTGTGAGAGTGTGTTGTGGGGGGGGCGGGTGTGTTGTAAGAGTGTGTTGCGGGGGTGGGTGTGTTGTGAGAGTGTGTTGCGGGAGGGCGGGTGTGTGTGAGAGTGTGTTGCGGGGCGGGTGTGTGTGAGCGTGTGTTGCGGGGGGGCGGGTGTGTTGCGGGGGGGTGGGTGTGTGTGAGAGTGTGTTGCGGGAGGCGGGTGTGTTGTGAGAGTGTGTTGCGGGGGTGGGTGAGTGTGAGAGTGTGTTGCGGGGGTGGGTGTGTGTGAGAGTGTGTTGCGGGGGGGGCGGGTGTGTTGTGAGAGTGTGTTGTGGGTGTGGGTGTGTTGTGAGAGTGAGTTGCGGGGGGGCGGGTGTGTGTGAGAGTGTGTTGCGGGGGGGGCGGGTGTGTGTGTGAGTGTGTTGCGGGGGCGGGTGTGTGTGAGAGTGTGTTGCGGGGGGGCAGGTGTGTGTGAGAGTGTGTTTCGGGGCGGTGTGTGTGTTGTGAGAGTGTGTTGAGGGGGTGGGTGTGTGTGAGAGTGTGTTGCGGGGGGGTGGGTGTGTTTTGGGGGGGCAGGTGTGTTGTGAGAGTGTGTTGCAGGGGGCGGGTGTGTTGCGGGGGGGTGTGTGTGTGTGAGAGTGTGTTGCGGGGGCGGGTGTGTGTGAGAGTGTGTTGCGAGGGGGTGGGTGTGTTGTGGGGGGGCAGGTGTGTTGTGAGAGTGTGTTGCAGGGGGCGGGTGTGTTGCAGGGGGGGTGGGTGTGTGTGAGAGTGTGTTGCAGGGGCGGGTGTGTGTGAGAGTGTGTTGCGAGGGGGCGTGTGTGTTGTGAGTGTGTTGCGGGGGTGGGTGTGTGTGAGAGTGTGTTGCGGGGGTGGGTGTGTGTGAGAGTGTGTTGCGGGGGTGGGTGTGTGAGAGATCGTTGTGGGGGTGGGTGTGTTGTGAGAGTGTGTTGCGGGGGTGGGTGTGTTGTGTGAGTGTGTTGCAGGGGTGGGCGTGTGTGTTGCGAGAGATTGTTGCGGGGGTGGGTGTGTTGTGTGAGTGTGTTGCAGGGGTGGGCGTGTGTGTTGCGAGAGATTGTTGCGGGGGTGGGTGTGTTGTGTGAGTGTGTTGCAGGGGTGGGCGTGTGTGTTGCGAAAGATTGTTGCGGGGGCGGGTGTGTTGTGAGAGTGTGTTGCGGGGGTGGGTGTGTGTGTGAGTGTGTTGCGGGGGGGGTGGGTGTGTGTGTGAGAGTGTGTTGCGGGGCGGCGGGTGTGTTGTGAGTGTGTGTTGCGGGGGTGGGTGTGTGTGAGCGTGTGTTGCGGGGGTGGGTGTGTGAGAGATCGTTGTGGGGGTGGGTGTGTTGTGAGAGTGTGTTGTGGGGGTGGGTGTGTTGTGTGAGTGTGTTGCAGGGATGGGTGTTTGTGTTGCGAGAGATTGTTGCGGGGGTGGGTGTGTTGTGAGAGTGTGTTGCGGGGGGCGTGTGTGTGAGAGTGTGTTGCGGGGGCGGGTGTGTTGTGAGTGTGTGTTGCAGGGTGCATATGTGTTGTGAGAGTGTCTTGCAGGGTGTGGGTGTGTTGTGAGAGTGTGTTGCGGGGGGCGGGTGTGTGTGAGAGTGTGTTGCGGGGGGGGCGGGTGTGTGTGAGAGTGTGTTGCGGGGGGGGCGGGTATGTTGTGAGAGTGTGTTTCGGGGCGATGTGTGTGTTGTGAGAGTGTGTTGCGGGGGTGGGTGCGTGTGAGCGTGTGTTGCGGGGGGGGGCGGGTGTGTTGTAAGAGTGTGTTGCGGGGGTGGGTGTGTTGTGAGAGAGTGTTGCGGCGGGCGAGTGTGTTGCGGGGGGGGTGGGTGTGTGTGAGAGTGTGTTGCGGGGGGCGGGTGTGTTGTGAGAGTGTGTTGAGGGAGTGGGTGAGTGTGAGAGTGTGTTGTGGGGGGG